>NC_089253.1:117940315-118606982 GCF_963930625.1 Muntiacus reevesi | reverse complement strand
TTGCGACCCCATGGACTCAAGCCTGCTGGGCTCCTCTGTCCATGGGATTCTCCAGGCCAGAACACTGGAGTGGGTAGCCATTCCCTTCTCCAGGGGATCTTCCCAAGTCAGGATTGAACCCAGGTCTTCCACATTGCAGGCAGATTCTTTACCATCTGAGCCAGCAGGGAAGTCCAAGAATACTGGAGTGGGTAGCCTATCCCTTCTCCAGGGGGTCTTCCAGACCCAGGAATCAAACCAGCGTCTTCTGCATTGCAGGCGGATTCTTTCCCAGCTGAGCTACCAGCGTGTCTCATTAATTTTCTAGGGCTGCTGTAACAAAGGACCACAGATGAGAGGCTTAAACAGCCGAAGCGTACTATCTCACAGTTCTGAAGGCTCTGTGCTCAAAACCTCAGTGAGTAATAGCGCAGATGTCCCTACCGCTTTCACGCCACCTCTCCAATCCACATCAAACTGAAAGCCTTCTGCATGGAGTTGGGAGGGTTGATTCCTTCAGGGAGTCAGGAAGGAAGGCCTTCCTTGCCTCTGTCCTAGTTTCTGCTGGTTTGGCAGCAATTGTTAGTGTTTCTTGGCTTATCAAGTCATCCTTCCAATCTCTGCCTTCATCTTCACATGGCGTACTTTCTGTGTGCATATCTGTGTTCAAATGTCCCCTTTTATAAGGGCACCAGTCATATTGGATTAGCACCCACCCTGATGACTTCATGTTGACTAATTACGTCTGCAGGGACTCTATTTCCAAGTAAAGTCACACTCTGAGTTACTGGCATTTGGGGGAGGGCAGGTGGTGGTTGGTGGTGTGTGTTAGGAAATCTCAAAATCCGTATATGAATTTGAGATAAATACAATTCAACCCATAACAGGAGGGTATACCCTCCCACAACCACCAACTCATCTGCCAGATTAGATGGGATGCCCGTGTCCAGGGGATAAAGAGAAAAAAAAAATCATTCATTATTTAGATTCTAGATTTAATTTCTCCAGCTTGCTAGCCTATCAGTACAGATTGGAAATCTCCCTGAGTAATAACTCAAAAGTCCCCACCTCTTCGACTCCACCCCTCCAATTCACATCAAACTGAAAGCCTTCTGCAAAGTTGCCCCAAGTATTATTGCAAATCCTCAGGGCCTCTTTCATGTCTGCCCTTGAGCAATTCTCTCGCTGTGGCTGCTTTGAGATGCCTGGGGACGCTCCACCTGCCACTCTGATCTCACCTGCTTTGAGCCACGCAGTTCCTCCCTGGGGACCATCGCTGATCCATCACGCACCATCTCCAGGGTCCTGACCTTCTCAGTATCTATCCTGTTGTGCACGGCCAGTTTGAGAGTGAAGTGGAGTCCATCAGAAATGGCTCTTTCCCCTTAATGGAACACTGTTAAGAGGCTCTTTGTGCCTTAACAGCTTACAGAGTTTGCTGAAACAACACTTTCTGGTTTCAGTAAGAATCGCTTTTTCTTTTGGAGAGCACAGATTAGCACCGAGTCAAAGGTGATTTCAAGTGACCGCCACCAGATTATACTCTTCCCATCTAACAAGTAGTGTCTTTCCCAGGAGCAAGCTGATCGTGCCTCAGAGTGCCTTCTCCAGGAGCATTCCTTGGCTCTCCTGCACGTGGGCTTCTATAGAACAATCCTGGTTTCCTAAGACGTGGCCTCTTATATCTGGACCCCATCAGCAGACATTCATTGAGGCTCTTTCTCAGAATCTACTCTACCTCAAAGCAAGCAGATCACTAGCAGGTCAACTTCATCAGGTTCCCAGATGATCCCAGAAGCATCTTTCTCACACTCACATCTTTCTCAGCACGTCTTAAGAATCTACTGTTTTATTCATGCACTGAGTAAGAACTAAGGCTACAAAGATGAATGTGACGTGGTCCCTGTTCTCAAAGGATCTGCAGTCCAACTGAGGAGACAGTCATTAGGAAAATATTTTCAACACAAAATCATGGACTGAGTGATAAAGGCACATAAATAGAGCAATAAAGTGTCATAGACGTTTTTGCCCAGTCCAAAGAAGGCTTTTCAAGGAGTGGAAGTCTGAGATGACTTTTAAAGGTGAAGAACACAGGACAGGTATCCTAAGCAAAAGGAGAGGTCCTGCACGAAAAAGTCCATGAATCATGACACATCGAGGCACATGTAGAGAGTTGAGCCAGATCTGTGCTGTGCCTTAGAGCTTGGATTTGGTCCTGCAAGCAGTGGGGAGCCGTGGGCAGATCCTAAATGAGTGATGTGTTCAGATTTGCCTTACAGATCAAGCACTCTAGCAGGGCTAGCAAAGAATGGAGGTGGGAGAGAGACAAAACTAGAGGAAGCAAGACCAGTTCAGAGCTCTTAATATCATCTAGGCAAGAGGTGATGGAGTCAAGTCATGAAGGAATAGAGAAGAAAGGGTAAATCAAATAGGAAGTGAAATCAGCAAGAACTAGATTAATTGGATATGGAAGGGTGAGGGAGGTTGAGGGATCCCAAGTGACTCAGGGTAGCAGGTGGATGACCAAGAGGGTAATACAGGATACAGACAAAGGAACCCCTGTCTTTCCAGAAGTGGAAACACAATGTCACATTTAGTTTTCTGGCTCCCTATCACCCCTGACGCTTTCTACTCCCAACTTCACATTAGACATGATGAACTTAAGGGTGTGGGACCCCTGGGGGAGTTCATGTCTTCCCTAAAGAATTTACATTCTAATAGAGAAAATAGACATGTGTGATATAAATATGTATAGATTCAACTACCTATAATTCCACCACCCCTTATCTACAATTACAAAATCCACAAAACCCAGAAAATCCAAAATAAAAAGCTTTTTTAAAAAATAAATTTGAAGCTCATTTAACAACAAAACTAAATGTAATTAACTTGTACTCACCATTGATCCATCAACTGTGGCCAAGGGTAGGTTCTACATATTCACGATGGCTCCCATCGGAGCCATATGACAGGAAAATGAGAACTTCCCAGCAGAAAAGGGGTGGGAGCCTGTACCCAGAAAAGACAAAGGGGGCTGTGAAGACCCCACAGGAGCTGTATCCTCTATTCTCGTAAGAACCTGAATGCAGGCAAGATTACTTACTTACAAGTGCTTACTTATAAGATTGGATGCTCAGTTGCTTCAGTCATGTCCGACTCTTTGCAACCCTATGGACTGTGGCCTGCCAGGCTCCTCTGTCCTTGGGATTCTCCAGGCAGGAATAGTGAAGTGGGTACCATGCCCTCCTCCAAGGCATCTTCCTGACCCAGGAGTCAAATCTGCATCTCCTGCGTCTTCTGCATTGCCGGGTGAATTCTTTACCCACTGAGCCACCAGGGAAGCCCACTTATAAGATTACTAACAATAATTACAAGATTATTTCTCCATTGTAGAGCTGGAGAAACTGAGGCTCAGATTTATCTGAAGTCACCCCACAGGGACTCAAACCTAGAATGGAAACCTCTTCTATGAGATGAGAATTTACAAAGGGCTACTGGGACCTGAACTGTCTTTAAGACTAAAACTTGCATGACTTGTCCACTTCACTTTCTGGTTGCTTTGGTGATGATTAAACACCACCCACAGACATGTTTAGCTCACCTGACTCTAACCCTCCCCTCTCTAATCCATGGGTTAGGAGCAGGGTCTCTCCTAGGAGATTTTTCCTGGATCGAGAAACTGTCTGATACTCCCACGGAAAGAGAAAAGCCACAGAACAGCTCCTGAATTTTAAAACCAGAAGTAGGCTCTGCGGAAAACTCGGACAGGTGGTAGGTGTGGACGGTGCGTCTGTGTCTCTGCAGGCGTAGTTTCCATATGCTGCACGTGGCGTGTGTAATGTCCAAGGGAGGAGGGGTCAACTCTCCAGGGATGCCATCGGGTATGCTAGTGTCCCCCCCGCTCGAGGCTGGAGGGCTGGATATGGATACCTGGGTCCCCTTTGTGGAGAAGCGAGAACAAAGCCACGGTCCAGGGCTCTGGTTTGTTGATGCCTCAGTCCTTCAACTGCAACTGAGATCTGCTCAACCCTGAACCCCCAGCGGCAGACTCAGAGCCGTCCCAGCTTGGACATCAGGACTGCTTTTTCCTAAGGAGCCTAGAAGATCCTGTTGCTCAATATTCCTGAAACTCAGTCAGCATCCAGCCTTTCTCAGGGCAAACATTCAACTCGGTGACAGAGGCCCTGTTTCATTCCTGCAGTGCATTCCCCTTCCTGGACCTCATTTCCAACCTGGGTTCCTGTGCTGGAATCCCTGCATTAGAACCCCACCCAGTGTCCGGTTCCCGTGGGACAAGGACACTTCCTTGCTTTTGTTTCCACCCTCATCTTGGGTTTCCGGGTTTTGCCCTGATCGCGCTCCCCCGCCATCCAATCTCACCCCCATGCTACCAGCCAGCTGACCTCCCTAAATCCCTATTTATGTTTGTTGAATGAACTAATAATTTACTAGCTGCTATATGGGAGGCACTTAAAGACCAAGTATCTACTCTAAGGGCTCAATATTTCATGAAATAATGTTCATCTAATAATTTAGCATTTTGAAAATGGTAGCAAAAATGAATAAGAGATTGCCAAACACTGTGGAGAAAATGAATCACTTTGTCACGGAGGATTTCACAGAGGGGGTAAGATGTGAGCTGTTTCTAAAGCACAGTTGGTAATCTTCCCATCAGCAAAGGAGAGGACACTCGGGCAGAGGAGGCGGCCCACACGAAGGCATATGGCAGGACAGTCTCAGAGAACCGCCTGCTCCTGGACCCCCGCGGCTGTTCCCTGCACACCCGTGTGAGGTCCGCATAACCTCTTGTGGGATGTACCAGCTATCACCCATTAGCACCCCCTCTAGATTCTGAGCTCTGCCTTGGTCCCTAATCCCCCCATTCTCAGCCAGTCACAGGCGGCCATAAGGCCAACCTTACCTTACAGAGAAATGTCCAGAACGACTGACATTGCCTTGTTTCAAAATGCTTCCTGGGATTTTTCCTTCCTGGGGTTGTTCCTCCCAAAGCTTCCTAGGGTTGAAAAAGGAGCAAGATCTGCCTTTGATGCTAACCTTTCCTCCTTTCCCTGGAATCTGCTGTGCCCTCATCCAGGAGGGGAACAGAAGAAATGTCTCCTCCCCACCCCCTTCTCATCTTGCAGACCTGGGCCCCCAACGTGACCCTTTAGGCTCATTTAGGACCTCTGCAGCCCAAGATCAGTCAATCATTTTCCAGTGCTGCTGAGGACGCTGGCCTTGCCACCACCACCAGAAGGCAATCTCTTGTTCCCTCAGTAAGCTTCTAGTTTGGTTGCTTTCCCCAGGGTTTTGGAAAGCCGGGGCAGACCATTTTCTCTCTGCTTCCTCCCACCTGTAGAGGAGGTAGCAGTGCTGAAAGCTGAGATCAAAACTCCGCATAACACGAAGCATCAGTGCCAGCCTGCTCCCCCCCACCCCCTGCCCGGTGCTGCAGACTCGCCTCCACCCCAGGGTACAGAAACTCACCTTGGACTGGAGCGTATTGTGTCTGTTCCCAGTGTGGGGCCCAGAGACAGAGACAAGGTCACACGTTGTTCTCAGCCCACAGGCCTTGCCCCGGAGGCCTCCTGCCTGCATTCTCTCCCTCCACAAGATGCTTTCAGCGCATCTCCCAAGGTCAGATTTGGACCACAGCGCTGCAAACAGTCGGACAAGTGATCTGGCGTCTGAATCAACCAATGGTTTTCTTCCTCGGGACTAAACGATTTCTGCTGATTTCTACTTATCATAAGCTCTATTATTTAAGTGTTCTATCTCAGGAACAATGGGAGATGAGAACATTTGGAGGGTGATGCTGCCAGCAGCCTTGGGAGCACCCCCCACCTCCTGAAACTTTGGATGCAGGGAGGGCAAAGGGGCTCACTCACCCTCGGCCGGGGTGGATGGGGGGCCACTGGAAGGCGAGGTTTTCTGTGGCGACTTTTCCGGTGGGCACTGGGGGCGGGTGTGTCCCCAGAACGCCGTCCAGCCCTTAGGTCCTAGCATTTCAGTCGTATGAGAGTCCTGGTGTCACTGTCCCTGGCGCATCACTAAGGAAAGATCTGGTGTCTCAGACCTTCTCCCACTTGTGAGTCAGTCCACGCCCAGGGCACACACCGTGGCTTGCCTGAGTACTGGAGCGCTCTGGAGCTCAGCACTGCTGCTCTTCCTGGACCAGACAGCTATCCCAAGGGGGTAGAAGACCCGTCACCCCCACACCCTAGGACCTTAAGCTGAGACCTCCCTGGACGTGGAAATCCTCTGCCCAGAGCTCGGCTTGCAGGCGTGCACACCCACCCGCGCAGTCACGCCTGCCATCTCCGAGGACACCGCCCCTTCCCCGTCCGCCCAGCCTCTGAGCCGCCCTCCCCTCTGTGCGGCGCCTGCCCTGTCTCTCTCGCTCACACCCCCAAAGCACCCACTTATGATCGCAGATCCTTTCCCAGGGAGGGAAAGGATCACATACACTGTGTCATTTAATTCTTAGGACCCCCTGGCCGAAGAAGGTGGTTCCCTTGGGCCCATTTTGCACGTGAGAAGCAGAAAGGTTAACCAACGTGCCTAGGAGCACGCCACTCGTGATGTGATCAGACACTTAAAAGGCAGCCCCCAGTCTGCTCCCCCGTCTGACGCCTAGCCTCCTCGCTGTGACTCTCAAGGCGATGTACACATGTTAGAGAATTTCAGGGTGTATCCAGGAAGGCACTTCGGAAGGTCAACTTATTCATTCAACAGACAAATACTTCAATAGGTGAGTCCTTCAGAACACCTCTGTGCTGAGCACCATGGGGATGGAGACAATCGGCAGGTCATCTCTTTGGTCCTGTTGGGTCCTTTGCATGTCAGGATGTGGGGAGGGGCAGGGCAGGGAACTTGGGGGCAGTCTTAGTTATCACCCTGGAAAGTTTCCAGAAGGTTGATGTCCTGCGGATGACTGGTGTGAGATCACGAATTCCTGAGAGACACAGAATATGCAGGAAGGGGTGGATCATTTCCATGCCTGACGCAGCCCAGCCCCATAGCAGACCCCTGACACTGCTCACCCCCTAGGGGACCCCTGACACTGCCCACCCCCAAGGCAGACCCCTGACACTGCTCACCCCATAGCAGACCCCTGACACTGCTCACCCCATAGGAGACCCCTGACACTGCCCAGTCCCATGGTAGACCCCTGACACTGCTCAGCCCCATAGCAGACCCCTGACACTGCTCACCCCATAGCAGACCCCTGACACTGCTCACCCCAGAGCAGACCCCTGACACTGCTCACCCCCATGGTAGACCCCTGACACTGCTCACCCCATAGCAGACCCCTGACACTGCTCACCCCATAGCAGACCCCTGACACTGCTCACCCCATAGCAGACCCCTGACACTGCTCGCCCCATAGTAGACCCCTGACACTGCTCACCCCCATGGTAGACCCCTGACACTGCTCACCCCATAGCAGACCCCTGACACTGCTCAACCCATAGCAGACCCCTGACACTGCTCACCCCATAGCAGACCCCTGACACTGCCCACCCCATAGCAGACCCCTGACACTGCCCACCCCCATAGCAGACCCCTGACACTGCCCACCCCATAGCAGACCCCTGACACTGCTCACCCCATAGCAAACCCCTGACACTGCTCACCCCCTAGGAGACCCTGACACTGCTCACCCCATAGCAGACCCCTGACATTGCCCACCCCCATAGCAGACCCCTGACACTGCTCACCCCATAGCAGACCCCTGACACTGCCCACCCCAGAGCAGACCCCTGACACTGCTCACCCCATAGCAGACCCCTGACATTGCCCAGTCCCATGGTAGACCCCTGACACTGCCCAGTCCCATGGTAGACCCCTGACACTGCCCACCCCATAGCAGACCCCTGACACTGCTCATCCCCTAGGAGACCCCTGACACTGCTCACCCCATAGCAGACCCCTGACATTGCCCACCCCCATAGCAGACCCCTGACACTGCTCACCCCAGAGCAGACCCCTGACACTGCTCACCCACTAGGAGACCCCTGACACTGCTCACCCCATAGCAGACCCCTGACACTGCCCACCCCATAGCAGACCCCTGACACTGCTCACCCCCTAGGAGACCCCTGACACGGCTCACCCCATAGCAGACCCCTGACACTGCACATCCCATAGCAGACCCCTGACACTGCCCACCCCCATAGCAGACCCCTGATACTGCTCACCCCCATACCAGACCCCTGACACTGCACACCCCCATAGCAGACCCCTGACACTGCTCACCCCATAGGAGCCCCGTGACACTGCACAACCCCATAGCAGACCCCTGACACTGCTCACCCCCTAGCAGACCCCTGACACTGCTCACCCCCTAGGAGACCCCTGACTGCTCACCCCATAGCAGACCCCTGACACTGCACACCCCATAGCAGACCCCTGACACTGCTCACCCCATAGGAGACCCCTGACACTGCCCAGTCCCATGGTAGACCCCTGACACTGCCCCGTCCCATGGTAGACCCCTGACACTGCTCAGCCCCATAGCAGACCCCTGACACTGCCCACCCCATAGCAGACCCCTGACACTGCTCACCCCCTAGGAGACCCCTGACACTGCTCACCCCATAGCAGACCCCTGACACTGCTCACCCCCTAGGAGACCCCTGACACTGCTCACCCCATAGCAGACCCCTGACACTGCACACCCCATAGCAGAGCCCTGACACTGCTCACCCCATAGGAGACCCCTGACACTGCCCAGTCCCATGGTAGACCCCTGACACTGCCCCGTCCCATGGTAGACCCCTGACACTGCTCAGCCCCATAGCAGACCCCTGACACTGCCCACCCCATAGCAGACCCCTGACACTGCTCACCCCCTAGGAGACCCCTGACACTGCTCACCCCATAGCAGACCCCTGACACTGCTCACCCCCTAGGAGACCCCTGACACTGCTCACCCCATAGCAGACCCCTGACACTGCACACCCCATAGCAGACCCCTGACACTGCTCAACCCATAGCAGACCCCTGACACTGCTCACCCCCATAGGAGACCCCTGACACTGCCCACCCCATAGCAGACCCCTGACACTGCCCACCCCCATAGCAGACCCTTGACACTGCACACCCCCATAGCAGACCCCTGACACTGCTCACCCCATAGGAGACCCCTGACACTGCACACCCCCATAGCAGACCCCTGACACTGCCCACCCCCATAGCAGACCCCTGACACTGCTCACCCCATAGCAGACCCCTGACACTGCTCACCCCATAGCAGACCCCTGACACTGCTCACCCCATAGTAGACCCCTGACACTGCTCACCCCCATGGTAGACCCCTGACACTGCTCACCCCATAGCAGACCCCTGACACTGCTCAACCCATAGCAGACCCCTGACACTGCTCACCCCATAGCAGACCCCTGACACTGCCCACCCCATAGCAGACCCCTGACACTGACCACCCCCATAGCAGACCCCTGACACTGCCCACCCCATAGCAGACCCCTGACACTGCTCACCCCATAGCAGACCCCTGACACTGCTCACCCCCTAGCAAACCCCTGACACTGCTCACCCCCTAGGAGACCCTGACACTGCTCACCCCATAGCAGACCCCTGACACTGCCCACCCCATAGCAGACCCCTGACACTGCTCACCCCCATAGCAGACCCCTGACACTGCACATCCCATAGCAGACCCCTGACACTGCCCACCCCCATAGCAGACCCCTGACACTGCTCACCCCATAGCAGACCCCTGACACTGCACACCCCCGTAGCAGACCCCTCACACTGCTCACCCCCATAGGAGACCCCTGACACTGCTCACCCCCTAGCAGACCCCTCACACTGCTCACCCCCTAGCAGACCCCTGACACTGCCCACCCCCTAGCAGACCCCTGACACTGCTCACCCCCTAGCAGACCCCTGACACTGCTCACCCACTAGCAGACCCCTGACACTGCCCACCCCCATAGCAGACCCCTGACACTGCCCACCCCCATAGCAGATCCCTGACACTGTTCACCACCATAGGAGACCCCTGACACTGCACACCCCCATAGCAGACCCCTGACACTGCACACCCCCATAGCAGACCCCTGACACTGCTCACCCCCATAGGAGACCCCTGACACTGCCCACCCCATAGCAGACCCCTGACACTGCCCACCCCCATAGCAGACCCTTGACACTGCACACCCCCATAGCAGACCCCTGACACTGCTCACCCCATAGGAGACCCCTGACACTGCACACCCCCATAGCAGACCCCTGACACTGCCCACCCCCATAGCATACCCCTGACACTGCACACCCCCATAGCAGACCCCTGACACTGCTCACCCCCATAGGAGACCCCTGACACTGCCCACCCCATAGCAGACCCCTGACACTGCCCACCCCCATAGCAGACCCCTGACACTGCCCACCCCCATAGCAGACCCCTGACACTGCACACCCCCATAGCAGACCCCTGACACTGCTCACCCCCATAGGAGACCCCTGACACTGCCCACCCCATAGCAGACCCCTGACACTGCCCACCCCCGTAGCAGACCCCTGACACTGCACACCCCCATAGCAGACCCCTGACACTGCTCACCCCCTAGCAGACCCCTGACACTGCCCACCCCCTAGCAGACCCCTGACACTGCTCACCCCATAGCAGACCCCTGACACTGCACACCCCCATAGCAGACCCCTGACACTGCTCACCCCCTAGCAGACCCCTGACACTGCCCACCCCCTAGCAGACCCCTGACACTGCTCACCCCCTAGCAGACCCCTGACACTGCTCACGCCCTAGCAGACCCCTGACACTGCTCACCCCCATATCAGACCCCTGACACTGCCCACCCCATAGCAGACCCCTGACACTGCTCACCCCCTAGGAGACCCCTGACACTGCTCACCCCACAGCAGACCCCTGACACTGCCCACCCCAGTGCAGACCCCTGACACTGCTCACCCCCTAGGAGACCCCTGACACTGCTCACCCCATAGCAGACCCCTGACACTGCCCACCCCATAGCAGACCCCTGACACTGCACACCCCCATAGCAGACCCCTGACACTGCACACCCCCATAGCAGACCCCTGACACTGCACACCCCCATAGCAGACCCCTGACACTGCACACCCCATAGGAGACCCCTGACACTGCACACCCCCATAGCAGACCCCTGACACATACGCGTCGGTTCCTAGAATAGCATGGCAAAGAGAAGCGCTCACCCACCCAAAGCACACATATGGAGAATTTGAGGCGAGAATTTACTGATGACGGATGGGTCAGAAACAGCCCTGCCAAGAAAGAGGTCTACTCTCCCCGTCAGCCGGAGGGCGGACACCACGTCTGGGCAGAAGGTTGTCAGCAGAGGGCAGCGGCAGCTCGCTCTGGGACGGAGGAAGCCGGGCCACCCCACCTTCCTCTGGAGACGCTGAGAACAGCCCTTCTGCATTGTAACCCTGCCCAAGGCAGGGGACCTGGCATCGGACACATTATTTCAACCGGAAATAGACACAGCATTACTTTTCATATTCCACACACATCGCTTCATGTTATTTGACCCTGCCAGACTCATGGGGTAGACTGACACTGTTAGCCCAATTTCACAGAGCAGAACAGGAAGATCCTTGAGATTTTGACTAATCCCAGCTTGCTTAGATAGAAAAAAAAGAAAAAAAATGCTCTGGGGACAAATGTTTGGTCACCCAATCCCCCGTCTGGGGCATCTCTGTTTGTAAACATGGTGATGTGGGCTGAATTCTTCAGTGAAATTTTTACCATCATAATTTTTATAGGCCAGTCTATTTGTCCATCCGCTGGAGGGTTAGGAAGAAACAGAAAAAGGAAATTAAAATCAAATTGCACAATAGGGTGCTTTGTAAGCAGCCTTAACAAAACTCTGAATCAGGCAAGTGATACGCATGACTGCCTACCCACTACCCTTAACCCCACTCCCTACTGTCTTTCAAGGTCACACTGGTGACCTTGGAGAATCATGATTGATTCCACCAGCTATGGATACGGAAATACTGCAGATAATGATGGACGCGGAGGACAGAGGGTCCTGCAATCTCTGCCGAGGACCGGAAGCAAGTTCCCACATAGAAACTGACAAGGTCATCAGCCAAAAATCCAAAGTCTGGGGTAATAGGCTTTGTCCTGTCCCCCATTTCTTCCTGGAATGTGGCATATGCCAAGACTGGGCTTATTTGGAAATATGACTCTAGGCAATAAAGCTGACAGATTCTTTCAGCCATAGATACACAGCTAGCATGCGAAGAGGGGATTAGGTGAAAATCTACTCACCTTGTAGGCATTCCACTCACAGGATCCAAAGCCACCTCAGCCACACCCAGACTGGAGCTGATATAACTGAAGGCTTGCTTAACCTTGACAGAAGCTGAAAAGGACAGAAAGATGTGAGGGAAGGGTATATGGGATGGAGGAATCACAGGAAAGAGGAAAGAAGAAAGAGAAAGCCCAGGTGTCATGGACTAATACCTTCCTCCCTAGGTAGAGTGGGGCATGGGGAAGTAGCCAGAGATGCTGACTGAATGGGCCACCCAACACCCAACTCTGAGGACCCTAAAGAAATTGCAAGATGCAACAAAACCAGAAGAAAAGAAATATTTGGTATCTTCTTTTGTATTCTGCGTGTGCACGAGGCAGCTCATGGTAGCCTGTTACTAATGGACTGACCTCCTGCTCCGTCCATCATTAAAGGTGTCAAACACAGGACACACCAGAAAACTCTCCTTTTAGGTTTTACTCGGCGCTTTGATTTTTCAGACCTTTGTGGGACAGGCTCTCTGCCAGGCAATAGGGTCATCATAGAAGTCATTGAGACATGGTTCCTATCCTTAGAGAACTTGTCACTTCTGGGCCAAACGTGACATGTATCAGATGGAGCAAGCTGCATGCCCCTGCAGAGAAGGGGCCTTGGGAGAACAGAGAGGGTGCTCCCTTTTGCCTGTGGACCCAAAGAAAGGTGTTTAGATGAGGAGACTTTTTATAAGCCCACCTCAAATTGAAAAATGAGCACACCACAGGCTGCAGGAACAATGCAGACCATGTCTGTTCCCGGAAGCACTAGAAATCTGGTGTCTTATTTTTAAAACAAATAAATACTAAAGTAGCAGTATCACACTGATTCACACCTGTGTGCCAGCCTGTCTCTGCTGTCCTGTCCTTTCCATCCCCTCCCCATCTCCCCCTCCCCATTCCCACTCCTTGAGCTTGTTCTATTCTCTATTAACCAACTTCAGTGAGAATGTGTTATGACATCAGTGGGATTTGCTCCTTGGAGGCCCCTCCCCACTCATTATCCTTTCCATCGTACTTTGAAGATCTCGCACAATTGCCTCTTTTCCACCTTCACCAGCAGCAACTGGGGCTCCTCTCCCTCCTGCTCCCCCAGCGCAGCTCAGTGTACTTCTCTGTTCCGAAAGGTATGGCTCCTCTCCACCCCAGGGCCTTTACAAATGCTGTTCTTTTCTTCTAGCTCATTCTTCTTTCTTCTGACTCCAGTTTGAAAGTTCCTTCCTCAGGGCTGGTAAGATCCCCCTAACATACAGTTTCTTAATGCCCTAAACTGTTCTTAGTACTCATCACAATTGTAATTGTCTGTATTTGCTTAAGATCCTACGTTACTGCTGGAACACAGAATTCATTAGGGCAGAGGCTGTGCCTATTGTGTTTATTAATGTATACTCAGAGTCTAGCTAAATCGCCCAGGACCAAGGAGGAGCTCGCAAATATCTGTTGCATGAATAAATGGATGGAGATTGTTTTCCCTTCCCTTTTCCACCCTGGCACCTCATCATGTCTTGTTATTTGTTTTCCAGAAAGCTCAATCTGAGATATAATTAAATGTAAAAGACAAATAGCAACGAACGCCCCCCACTACTTTATTTCTTGACCTTTACTGTTATTTCCTCTTTTTGAATTTATCTTTTCCCTTTATTTGCTGTATGATTCCTCTACCTACAATACTAAATTTATTTTGTGATTTGGGGCACTTTAGTAACAGAGCTGGTGCAATGCATGCTAACTCTTTAAACAAAAATAAAAATTAACCATTTTAGCATAAAAAATATAAAAGACAGCACCGACCAAGGGGAGGCAGGCAAGAATCTGCTCTTTGACAGGCAAAGGATTGCTCTGTCCTCATGAGTGTGCTTCCCTTTTCTCCTCCTTATCCTAACCACAGGGAGACCCCTTATTTTGTTCATTTCAGGGATAAGTGTGACCGCGCGGAGGCAGCAGAGGTGAGGACCTGGGGAATACACCTGGCCACTTCTCCTTTTGCCAGCATCACTGTGAACTTAACAGCTTGATAAGTCAGACCCACCAGCTATTGTGGGGTGAGAGGACACTCTCTGACTGACAAGGGCACCCCCTTCAGGCCAACTCCTCCTCATCCCCACTCCTCCCTCTTCTGGCCCTCGTTCCCTCAGGTCTTGGTGACCACACAGCTTCTCTGCTGGTTTTCCAGGCTCTGATCTCTCCGAGCATCAAGTACATCACGACTGGGCTCCCACCAATACCCTCGCTTCAGAACCTGCTGCCTTGGTGGGCAAGCCCACAGCCCCGCTGTTTCATCCTGCCCAGCCAATCTAATCTCCCGCTGCACTGCAGGCTGTCATCTCCAGCCCGCGCCTTGTACGTTCCAAACTCTGGGTTTTCCTAATGCCATCCCACCCACCACAGCTCCCAGATCCGGTCCTATTCGTTCTTAAGGCCCAGGCTGACCCCCAGGAAACCTGCCCTGACCTCCCGAGCCCAGAGCTGGCTCCCCATGGCTGCATCTCTGGTGACAGCGGGAGTTAACAGCATCCTGGCTGCTGTTGCTTCATCTCCAGCTGTTCTCTGTGATTCAGTTCAGCTCAGTCACTCAGTCGTGTCCGACTCTTTGCGACCCCATGGACTGCAGCATGCCAGGCCTCCCTGTCCATCACCAACTCTCAGAGTTTACACAAACTCATGTCCATCAAGTCAGTGATACCATCCAACCACCTCATCCCCTGTCATCCCTTTCTCCTCCTGCCTTCGATCTTTCCTAGCATCAGGGTCTTTTCAAATGAGTCAGTTCTTTGCATCAGGTGGCCAAACTATTGGAGTTTCAGCTTCAACATCAGTCCTCCCAATGAATATTCAGGACTGATTTCCTTTAGGATGGACTGGTTGAATCTCCTTGCAATCCAAGGGACTCTGAAGAGTCTTCTCCAACACCACAGTTCAAAAGCATCAATTCTTTGGCTCTCAGCTTTCTTTATAGTCCAACTCTCACCTCCATACATGACTATTGGAAAAACCATAGCCTTGACTAAATGGGCCTTTGTTGGCAAAGTAATGTCTCTGCTATTTAATATGCTTTCTAGGTTGGTCATAACTTTTCTTCCAAGGAGTAAGCGTCTTTTAATTTCATGGCCGCAGTCACCATCTGCAGTGATTTTGGAGCCCCAAAAAATAAAGTCTGCCACTGCTTCCACTGTTTCCCCATCTATTTGCCATGAGGTGATGGAACCAGATGCCATGATCTTAGTTTTCTGAATGTTGACCTTTAAGTCAACTTTTTCACTCTCCTCTTTCACTTTCATCAAGAGGCTCTACAGTCCTCTGTGTTTGTTTATGTTTAGTAAACATTTTGTTAAATTGCTGATTGGGGGAAACATAGTGATAAGACCACTACAAGAATCTAAAGGGGGTCAGACTGCAAGCATGGGTGTGTATGTGCATGTGTGTGTGCGTGTGCATACGTGTGCACGTGTTATCAGGCCCAAAGCTGTCTTCCACCTCCTTGGGAAACATTTTTCAGTCACCTCTGTCAGTACCGGAGCAGTGGGATGTTCTGTCCCCGCTCTGACCTCTAATGTCTGGCGTGTGACCCAATCAGTACCTGCCTCCTGAACTCGGCATAAAGAGGTGACACTGTGCCCCACGCAGTCTAACACCTGCTGAGCCTACTTGTGTTTGCGCAGCTGAGAACTCAGTCCCAGCGCTGTGGCTCGCCAGCACCAGCAGCGTGCATGGAGATGGGAGGGAACTGGCAGGAGGAGGCCAGCGGATGCTCACAGACAGGTCCTTGCCCGATTCAAAGTGGCATCAGAATACAAGGGACTCTGTCAGTACAGAACTGACGGGCTCCTGTGTGGACGGTAGAAGCTCTGTGAGTGTGGATTCTGAGTCTGACTTCCATCTTCAATCCCTAGTACAGAGTCAGTGCTTGATACATAGTTAAAGAGTGAGTGTACGTATGTGCATGATGGGGGAGACTCCAGAATTCAGCTCCCTCAGAGCTGCTAACATCTTTGGTGCCCATGGAACTTACCTGACTCACTCATACAGTGATAAACTCCCTGGTTCCAGTGTCCAAGCAGGAAAAGGAGAGCTGCCCTCCTTTTACCTCTGGGTAAGCAGGGATGCTATACCCAGAGAATCTAAGCACTAAGTGGAAGCTAGACCCATAGGATTAATACACTATTATTCTCGTGACCAATACTGATGAGTAATGACATGTGCACCTACCATGAGAAGTCCTATCTTATTTGACTCTCAAAGGCATTTCCACTTCTGGTGGAACCTATCTGGTTCATCACTAAATATTGGCCGAGTGCCTACCCTGTGAGGGACACAGGAGGGTTAGGGAAACGAGGTCAAGAGGGTGGGGAGAGAGGCAAAATCACTCTGCTAAGAACTCTCTGTTCCAGAAGGGAGACAGCAGTGGAAACACAGACTAGAATTCAAGGCAGACAAAGATTAAGAGAGCGGTAGATGAAAAGTTCTGGGAACCACCACAGAGAAAGGAGTGATTCCTTCCAAGGAGGCGAGGAAATCATAGACGGGTTTATGGATGAGATGGCATTTGATGTAAGCTTTTAAAACCTATAGCATTTCCGTAGCCTGAGAATGAAGAAAGGCCTTTCTACCCTGATAGAGCTCCAGAAGCAAAGGTCAGGAGCTCTGGAAATCCGCCGTGTGTTAGAAATCAGTGTCTCTCATGATGTGGCTGGAGCATCAGCTAGGTGGACAGAGGGACTCGGGGGTGGAGGGGGGCAGGGTACTATCGTGCCAGATCCTGTAACGCCTGCAATGATGGGATGAGGTGTTTGGACTATTTTTTGTAGGGAATGGATATTTTTGAGGGATCATTCTACCAAAAGTTAAAGTTGCATACTGCTAGCTCACACTCACCGACAACCTACCAAGTGCCAGGCACTGTTCTAAGCCTTCTGCCTTGCTCCACTCCACTAGTGCATGAAATAAGTTCAGTGATCATCCATTGACCAGATGAGAAAACTGAGGCACAGAGAGGTTAAGCCACTTGTCCAAGGTCACACACCCAGTCAATAGACAACCCAGGCATCCAACCCAGAAGCCTTCTCCAGAGCCTCTTTTAACTATCCCAGTGGACTTCCTCACCCAGGGGCCAATTAGAATCTAGGTTATTACAACAGGACCCAAGAGAGGAGAAGGGGGACCTGAATTAAGGTTGTGGAGATGAAAATAGATGTCCCCTTTTACATAAGAAAGGGGGGCAGGGAATATATATATTCTTTTGTTTGCATCTGCATGAAACGCTGGAGACACAGGAGAAACTAATCGAAGCAGCCACTTGTACAGGGCGGGGTGGGCGGGGAGTGGATGGGGTGAGATGCCGTTAGGTATGGCTTTCAATAGAATCCTGATCGCAGACCCATAGGAATGTGCTGTTTATTCAAAAAACCCAAGTGATAAAAACTGGAAAGGCACAATTTAAAAGCTTAGAGTTTCCGGAAGGAGGGGAATGGTCTCCTTGGGGTCCAACAGGTTAGGACTGAAAAGAGGATGGCAGGCTTGGGGATCGGATTGCTTTGCTTCTAGAAACAGGGGAGGCATCACCGATATCGGGTGAAACTGTCCAGCACCGTGTCCCCCCGAGGGACATCCAAGTGCTTCTCCTCCCGTTCTGTGAGACCCGGGGGGCCCTGCAGCCAGTATAGATGTCTTATTGCTCAGGAAGGTATCTGAAACATACACCAGCTGCTGCGTGGTTAAGAGGGAGACTGAGGCAGGCAGTCTCTGATTTTCTGTTACCACCCCATTCAGGCCAATGGCAATCTTTGTCATTTTGTTTTTGCCTTTGATTCTTCCCCTCTCTGCATCACACGTGTCAACACAAACACAATCACACATGCAGCGTAAAAGGGGCCCTGGGCAAAAGGATTTTTTCTGGATCTGCTCAGAGGGAAGCAAAGGCGGAGGAAAGGAAGGAGACATGCAAGCCGCCCTAGCTCCTTTTCCTCCCCTTTAAGGCTGCTTGGTTACGGTCCTGGGGAAGAAAACCTCTGCATTCCTCCCCTTTAATTCGGTGTATTGTTGAAGCGCTGGAGCCGCTTAGCCTCCCAGACCTGTAGGAGCTGGAGTGGGAGGACCATCGAGGACCATCTCTCGGAGTCCCTGGGTAAGATGAACCTGCTTCTTTGTTTGGTCCGGGGAGCTTTCCTCCCTCGGCCGGAGGCAGCTGGAACCAAGAGAGTGGGTTTGAACAGCCACTCCTGCAAGCAACTTGGGTGTTAATTTCAGCCCCAGGTCCTATCTTGCCTGAATCTGGAGTGTCAGAGGGAAGTTGTAGCTGCCTGGGAAGATAAGTCTGAATGGAGGTCTGGGAGGGAATCTCGTGGGGATGGGGGGCGGGCAGTCATCTGGCCATAACTTCAGGGCTGGTTTGAGTGGAAACCTTCTGCACTTCTGGGCACAGAAAGGGGAGCAAAATATTCGTATGTGCCTCACCTGCCATGCCCGCCTGCATTCCAGGGACAGTCCAGTCGGCTCTGTGCCTGGAGGGGCCGGCCATGTGCAGGGTGTCAGGAGTTGCAGCATCCTCACCGCCCTGCCTGCATCTCTTAACCTCTGACCCATCTGTCAAATGGGGCAGTGCCCTGTTCGGTTGTTGTGAGAATTAGGAGAGCCAGTGCGGGGGTGGAAAAGGAGGTTAGTAAACAGCCTGTGGCTTCACAGACCCAAGGAAGGCAGACCAGCCTCCGTCCGTCCTGGCCGGTCCCCGGCTGCGTTAGGATGCAGAACTCAGCGCAGGCACCACTGTCAGTCACGCGGCTCCGCCCTCACCTTCCCCGGGGGCGCGTCTGTCTCCCCCTCCGTCTTGCCGCTTCCCTAGTTCAGTTCTCAGGTCACAGTGGTCACAGGGTCTGGACTCACCACCACCACCCCCATCCGCGCTGGGGCCCCTTCTCTCCACGTAACTTTGACGCACGAGCGTTAACCCTGAAGCTCCCGGAGGCAGTGGTCCGCGCTCTCTCACCGCTGCCCGGGCAGCGCCGCATGGCTGGCCTGCTGCTTGTTCTGGAATCAGATCAACCGATGAAGAGGAAGATCTCTGAGAAGGGTCACGGGAGTCAAGAGGGTTCCCTCTTGGGTAAGGAGACCATCTTTCTCATATCAGAGGCTGGAGACAGTCCGGCCCCCGGCAGTCCTACTTGACTGAAGCTTTATCTAGGACCAAAGACAAGACCCCACAGGCCATAGCACAGAGCGCTTAGTAATCCCTGGTGTGGGGACCACACTTGACAGTGCGTGTGCTTTTAACCATCTTTAAGACAAGCCCGTAGGGTTGGTGGGGCGCATCGCATTTCCTCTGAGGCTCCACCAGGCAGAACTGGATACTGGTCGTATCCGTTTGATGACAGCGGCATTTGCACCCAGATCTTCTGATAGAATCAGAGACCCTTCCGTGATACTACACTACAGATGGCTATGGTGTGGGTGTGGGTGTTTGTATGTGTATTAAGAGCACTCTTTAGAAAGATAGGGCAAAACTTTGGGAAAGAAGCTCAAGGTTAGAGTGAGAAAAGGTTTGCGCTGGAGCCAGGAGTCACTTAGGCATTAGATAGATGTCCAGCCTCGGCGTAAATTTGAGAAAGCTGAGAGATCCAGGCTTCCCAAATCATGGGAGCCAGCCATGTGTTCCAGGGGCAATCAGTCTGGTGGTGGGGTTACAGGAGAGCATCCTGAGGATGAGGTCGGAGGTAAGTGAAATTCCAACAACCACCTCCAGGAAAGAGGCAACAGGTACCACGTGGGGAGGGGTGCGGGGTGGACAGGGAGACCGCTGTCGGGGGTCTGACGGGCTGGGGCTTGTGCCCGCTCTGTCCCCTCCTGTGTTAGATTTAGGTCATTTTTCTTAATATCTCCACCTGTCAGTACCTGCACTGCAAAATGGGGTTAAGGATCCCTCCCTTGAGGGACATTGCAGGGAAAGCCCCCAGCACAGGCATGGCCCAGGGGTTCGGTCTGCGGCAGCGAGCGCCTGAGGGTCTGGGTGCAATTCCCGGCGGCGACGGAGATGAATCTCGCTCTAGGAGGACGGCGCCTCGCTGGCTCCCTGTCCCCCATTCACACACAGACTAGCGGCCAGAAATAAATAAGCCCTGGGGCCCAGCCGCAGCCTGCCAGAGGCAGCGGAGTGAATGAGCTGCAGCATGAATGAGGGAGGGCGGCTGTCTGCAAACAGGCTGCGAGCCGGCGCTACAACCCTGGTCAAGGGCGAGGGGGCTGGGGCCGGGCAGCCGCCTGCGTGAATGCGAGCTAGCGATGGGGTTGGGGGTGGGGTGGGGGCGCTGCAAGGGCTGTGGATGGTTGTCGGTGTCCCGGAGCGGGGTGTGGGGAAGGGGAAGCGTGATATAACTCAGAGCTTCTCCAGTGGTGTAACCCACGGCCATAGCGAGCTCAAGACGGTCCTTCCTCCTGCTCCCACTCCCCGCGATCCCTCCTCTCAACCTCCCAGGGGCGCAGTAGAGCGAGCCCCACTTGGGTACCAACGACGCACAGCCCCCCACCCCGCTCTCCCCCACCTCCCGTGTGGGAAAGGGTCTTAAAGGCAAAGCGTGGCAGACACACAGCTAAGCCTAGGTGGGATGATGGGAAAGAATAGCATTGAAACTTGTATATTACCGTGTGCAAAATGGATGACCAGTGCAAGCTCGGTGCATGAAGCAGGGCACCCAAAGCCAGTGCTCTGGGACAACCCAGAGGGAAGGGGTGGGGAGCGAGGTGGGAGGGGGCGTCCAGGATGGGGGGGACACGTGTATACCTGTGGCGGATTCCCGTTGGTTATGTGTGGCAAAAACCATCACAATATTGTAAAGTAATTATCTGCCAATCAAAATTAATTAATTAATTTAAAAAATAATGAGACCCTTGAACACAGCTCAGAACTAGGTGCCCCGATGGAGATCAGCCCACGGAGAAACCCAACTCGGGCAGGGCTCCCTCTGTACTCAGTAGATCTCTTTTGGGGAGAGTAGCAGATAAAATCGTTGGTCTGCATTTCAGGACCGTGATGTATGAAGCGTTTTGTGTCCTCAGGCGCTTTAGAATCACAGCGAGAAGGGGTCACACTTGAGAGGCACGTGGGAGCTGAGACCCGCTGAGGAAACAGCAGACTCGCGTCTCCTGCCGTGCGCTCACCCCTGTTTAAATTGTGTCCCCTCTCCCCCTACCCCCAGCGATCCATCCACGTGCCTGTAAAGCGGGCTCACGGCTTGAGAGGCTGCAGCATGCTTTTGTGCCCACTGATGTATTGGACACCCACAGGAATTCTGGGAAATAGAGACAGCGGGGATTATTAGTCCCATTCAGCAGAGGAGGAAACCAAACACATGAAGAATAAGGAACACGCCCAGCTCTCTCCAGTGACTCATATGCCGACCCCTCAGCCGCCAACCGAACCCCTTATTTCCTCTTTATTTCCTCGACAAGAGGCACACAATAAGCCTTAAGCAGATTGTGAATTCTGGCTTGTCAGTGCGGCAGGGTTTGATTAAACTTAAATGTGGGTTTGAGAGTGAAGTAAACTGCAGGAGGCAATTGAAAAACAACCTTCCTCAGTGACTGGGGGGAGGGTACAGAAGCTGGCGTGCAGAGTTGGCTTTGGAGGCGCCAGATTAGGGGAAGGGCTGGGGAGGCAGCTGGTGTTCCTGGGAGGGTCTGTCCATCGAGAAGTGTCCAGGGGCCTTTCGGGTCGAGGGCACAGGCCCAGGAAAGCGGACCACCCACTTGAGCTGCAGCCCATGGTCAGAGATGGGTTCTGACAGCACGCACAAGGCCCGGCCACGTGCCTGTGCACCAGGAGAAGAGCAGGGCTGTGAGTGATGACAGCAGGCTGCTGGAAATGTCATATATTGCTCAAGTATGCAATCACAGAGCATCAGAGCTGGCCCAGTCTCCACTTTCCCCAGCAGGCTCTGAGCAAGTCTAGGTCTTCTGGATGCTTGTAGGAGTTGCATAAGGAAAGAATTTACAATTACAATCTAGTAAAGTTGGGAGACGCCAGCTTACAGAACATGAAGCAGGTGTCTTTAAAACTCTCAGAGCCGTTAATAAGCTAACACGGATCTTGACTCTCCAAGAAGTGGTAGATAGCAAACCCACTTTGGTTGCAGAGTCTCCTGGGCCGAATATTTCTAAAAAATAAAACAAACAAATGTCAAGGAACCCCAATCTAGTTCATTTTCCTGTTTCTACTAAGGAAAAGGGGAAAGCCCAGAGATGTACAGGACTCTGCCTGGGGCTGCACAGCTCACAGCCAAGCCAAGACTGGAGCCAGAACTTGACCTCTTTCTAGTGCACTTCCCAGCCCAGAGGATGAGAAGTGCAATTCAGTCCAGGAAAACGTGGGGCCTGGGCCAGAAACTGTCCCAGCGTCGGTCTTTTAGCCTCGTTATGGCCAGACAATGTATATGTTCCTCTGGTTCTGTGGGCCCCAGCCTGGAGACAGAGAGTACAGTCTTATGAAAGATGAGCCAACTGATAACCCCCTCCCAAGACCCACGGCCCTTTCTGAGTCATGCTCTCAGGGAGTGGAAAATTCCAGAAGCTGTCCCAGGATGGGCTGATCCCTCTGGGGTCTGTGAAAGATCTACACCTGGCCCCACAGGAAGGCTCTGAGGCCTGCCCAGCATGCCCCCCGAGTCATCCACACCTCCTCACTCAGAAGCCTCAGGTGAGACCCTGGGGAAGACACTTCGCATAGACAGAGTTGAGAGCCATTATCTGTGGGTTTAGGCAGCAGACCTGCTGCTCCAAGATTCTCCCCTTCCCTGTGTCCATCTCCCCCAGTTTACTCACATCCAACTTAGAAACCTATTGTGGGTTTGGGAGATATACATTTGGACTGCATTGAATTGAATTCCTCTGGATTCAAACGTGGTGCCCCTGAGATTTGGGGACATTTGATCAGGTGGAGTGACACCCTAAAGCAATTAGCCCTGCTGATTCTTTGTTTTTTTTTAAACTCCTCAGAGCAGAGTCTTATGTGGTTATGACCCAAAATAGAAAACTTCGGCTAAGGAAGCCATGCGGATCAGGGCAGGCAGGGTCCAGGGAGAGAGGGCCCAGGGCAGGTGGAGTCAGGAGGTGACTTGATCCCTTTGGGATATGGTGATGACAATGGCGAGAGCCCTGAAGATAAGCTTCCTCTGCCTTTGAGTTCTGTCTAGAGCTAGTACTGCCCGCCCCCCACCCCCACCACCGCCCCCTGTGACCAGATGGAGCCTGGGAAGGAGAGGAGGACAGCAATGTTCCATGGAAGAAGTATGTGAGGCATGCCTGCCCCCCAGGCTCACAGCCTGAGCATCTCTCACCAGCATCTCATAAATAGCCAGGCTGGCTGCCACCAGCCCATTCCCAGAAGCTCAGAACGGGTCACGATCAGGGGCAGCGCCCACCCGAAGGCTGTGCAGCCTGTCCTTTACGAAGAACTTTTCCATCCGTGGTCTTCCCACCCCCTCGCCCCCCGTCCCCACACCCACAGCTATGAAAGTTTCTCTCCAGAGATCAGGAAGGCCACGGTCTTGCGGGAGACCACACAACGGAGCAGGAACTAGGAGCCAGGCATTGCCCTGCGGGGCTCACTTTAGAACCAAGTGAAAACAATATTGGAGTTTCAACCTCCTCAGAATTTGTTTTTCTTTTTTTCCTCCACTGAAAGGGCCTCGATTACAGAAGTCGAGAGAAGAGGGGGAGGATTTTCAGGCAGAGAAGCAAGAGGCAGCAGTAGCAGGCCGCCCCCACCCCGCCCCAGCTCAGAGTCCACAGGCAGGCCCCCAGCGCACCGGGGCAGCAAGGTCCTGAGGTTTCCCCAAGGTCAAGGAGGGAAAGAAGTGGGACTGAAGTGGGGTTTCAAACAGGGGCCCTGAGCTTTCCACCTGGCTTGGAAGATGGAGCTGAATTGTTAGGGTGGAGTGTATGGGAGGAGGGGTGGGCGGGAAAGATGTTTTCCTATAACTGAGCTTAGACTAAGAATACTCTGTTTTTTAAGCTATTTAAGAGCAATGGGAAAGAAGGAACAGTGAGTACAGAGCTGCTAATGAGGTGGTGGTGCCTCCTGGAGAGTGAGACCATCAATCCTAGGGGGCTCCAGAAAGGGGAGTGATGACTGCCCCGTCGGTGGGCGTGCACTGGAAAGAAGACTCTTGGTTGGCTCCTTATTTGGAAAAGGGCCAAGTGTCTGCTGGCCTGTTGTTCTATGGAGGGGGAGACACAGAGGGAGTCGCACAAACTAATGCTGTTAATTGTCTCCTTTTAAGATCCAAGCCTTGACCCTCATCCCCTACAGCCTTCAAGACTTCTCAGCTGTTGTGTGTTTGGACAGTAAGATGCATTTGATCCAAGTCCAGCTGCCAATAACTCTGATAAGTGGAAGCTGCTAGATTTGGGGCTAAGAATCTGCAGAATAGTACCTGGCTAAAGATAGCCTTCTATTCTAATATTTCATCTTCCCCAAAGCAGTCTCTGCCAGTCACAGTTCATTTGTCTCCACTTTGGAGACTGTGCTCTCAAAGTTCAAGATTAGCCCATCACATTGCTGGTGGGTCCTCCGCTGGCCCATGCCTGGACCCTCAGCTGCTGTGGTCTCTCTGGGCTGCCATCCTGCCGAAAGGAACAAATCAACCAGTGGGCCTAGAGATATGAAGGAGGAGTACACCGGGTCCACATGTGGCTGGACCCAATGCTAAAGAATGCTGATCATTGCCCACGTGTATCTTTCATAACAAGAGCCTCTATGGGGCTTCCCAGGTGGCACTAGCGGTAAAGAACCCATCTGCCAAGGGAGGCGACGTAAGAGACATGGGTTCAATCCCTGGGTGGAGAAGGGCATGGCAACCCACTCCAGCATTCTTGCCTGGAGAATCCCACAGACAGAGGAGTCTGGTCGGCTACAGTCCATAGGGTTGCACAGAGTCAGACACGACTAAAGTGACTTAGCATGTATTGTATAGCCAAGCTGCACATTTACACACAAGATTGAAATGTACAAAGGAAATGTAGCTTCTTTAATTCCTATAAAGCCTTCCCCATGAACTCCAGCCTTCAGTTCAGTTCAGTTCAATTCAGTCGCTCAGTCGTGTCCGACTCTTTGCGACCCCATGAATTGCAGCACGCCAGGCCTCCCTGTCCATCACCAACTCCCGGAGTTTACTCAAACTCATGTCCATCGAGTCAGTGATACCATCCAGTCATCTCATCCTCTGTCGTCCCCTTCTCCTCCTGCCCCCAATCCCTCCCAGCATCAGGGTCTTTTCCAGTGAGTCAACTCTTCACATGAGGTGGCCTTACCAGACAGCAAAAAGGAAAACTTTACATTTGACCTTGTCCATTATAACCTTGTCCATAAACATATGACCTCATGTTTAATAAAGAGTCTCATTTAGCTGATCCAGTGTCTTTGAAGAAAACACACAGCCTTGAGATGACCTTTCCTCCTGTTCTATTTCAAGGCGGCCTTCGATGTTTAAGGTACTTACTTAACCTGCTAGTGGCAGGGAGAAGGGGGCCCCAGACTCATCAGGGGCCTCGGACCCCGGCTCTCGGGGATCTCGCCAGAGGCTGCCCAGTGAGCTCTGCTGTGCACCTGGCTCCATCTGGCCCCCAGGGTGTCGTGCTGACACCTTCCACTAAAGCCCTGATCGCAGACATTTGCCTCCATCCAAGAAGCCCTGACTATAGCAGTCTCTTCTGGACTCTGGTGGACAGGCACTCTGGTAGTTCTATATCCCCTCTCCAGGGCCGTGGGCAGCGGTGAGCTGGTAGATGTTTACTGTCTGGTTCTTGGGGGCCGAGGGAAGGAGGGGAAGAGAAGCCCTGTTGTTAGAATTTGCCTGTTTCCATGGAGTCAGTACTCCCATGGTGGCCGATTCCATGCCAACAGCATGGGGCCACCAAGCATGGAGCACGGTTAGACATCACGAGCTTGTCCAAGCCAGCGGCAGCCCCCTTGGGCCCTGGGGATCTTCTGGAGTCCCTGCAGGCCATGTGACACTGTTTTACCACCCACCTCTAGGCCTGCCCAGAGGTGACTGTTCAATGCGGTTGCAGTCAGAGTTCCTCCTAGGCTTGCAGTCTCCCACCATCAGGGTCCTGGGGAGCCCACCCATCCACGTTCCTTGATCTCCTCTGCTCCTGGATGGGTGCTTACTCCAAGAGGGTTAAAAACCAAAATGTATACTTCTGCCAACTACACCATCTGTCTCCCCATCTCTTTCTCAGGATCCACTTGGGCCAGAATTGTCAGTCTTTCCACGCCTCTTCCTCCTAGCAAGGACCACGCTTGGTCACATTCTTCTTATTTCCAGGGTCTTAGGCCTCCCAGGTATGACTTAAAGGCAGAAAAGAACCTAGAAGCTACCTTATGACACGAGTCCTCCCTGACCTTCCCCTAAAGCAGACCCGGGAGACCTGATTGTCTCTGTAACAAGCTCAGGTTCTGTGCTTTCACGGTTTACCCAGGCTTCGTCACTGTGTACATATCAGCTCACTTGCTTGGCTCCTGACTTCTCCAGTCTTCTGGCCCTTTGAAAGTCAGGGCAACCACCTACGTTCTTCATCTGACCACTGGGTTATACACTGAGTACCATAAGCAATGTTACCTTGCAGTGAAATGTAACAGGAACCCATTTGTCCAGAAACGTATTAAAAAACACTAAAAAGACCACAGAACTAGGCGTCAGGAGGCTAGAATGCAGTGTAATACAGTAGGGGATACACAGCTTCTGTTCCTAATCTTGAATAAGAAATCTAGAATGCAAATCATTAGCCCTATAATCTTGGCTAGATGATCTGGTCTTCAGATACATCCTGAATCATCCTTATAAAAGATTTGAGATCTGCTCTATCTACTGCACTAGGATCTAACACTACTCTGGTTCTCCAGTTCTTATTTCGTCAATCAGGAAAACAAATGACACACACTGATGGATGAAGAGAGTTTACCAAAGGTACTATTTAGGGGGAATCAGATAGGGTACATACAGCCCCTGGCACATCGTAGGTGCTGACAGTTGAATAAATACAGTATTTAGTATTGAGAGAAGCCTAATATAAACTCGGGGCACATTTCCATTCAGATTTTAATGAGGAACTATTTTTACAGCACTGTGCTAAATGCTGTGGGCGTTGCAAAGGAAACAACACAATGCTCATTCATCTACTATTCATTCACTTAACTAAGAAAAGTAGGAGAGAAGTTAAGAATAGTAATGATTGGAGGAGGCAGCCAAGCTGTGATAATAGAGAGAAGTCCGGCTGACTCGGTAGTCTGAATCAATAAAAAAACTTTGGGCTGTCATTTCCTTCTCCATGGGATCTTCCCCACCTAGGGATCAAACCTGGGTCTCCAGCGTTGCAGGCAGATTCTTCACTGTCTGAGCCAGCAGGGAAGCGCTAGTTTCATAAACAGTTCAGATCCCTTCAAGGTGGATAGAAAGAAAGAAAGTGAAGTCACTCAGTCGTGTCCAACTCTTTACGACCCCATGGACTGTAGCCTACCAGGCTCCTCTGTCCATGGGATTCTCCAGGCAAGAATACTGGAGTGGGTTGCCATTTCCTTCTCCAGGGGATCTTCCCAACCCAGGGATCAAACCCAGGTCTCCCACATTGCAGGCAGACGCTTTACCCTCTGAGCCACCGGGGAAGCCCCATCAAGGTGGATAGTCCCATGTTCATCTATTCATAAATGTGTTATTGTCCTTAAAGACATTCGTACAAGGGGGAGTTTCCATTACTAGAGTCTAAACCCTGTGAGCATGGGACAAGCCCAATGGGCATGTAGTGGACTGTCAATAAAATCTGTCATGGTAATGTAACTTATTTTTGCCAGTTATCCAGATTTTGCTCTCCGTCTTTACTCCTAGTTGTTACATGAAGGTTGTGAGTATTATAGATCCTTTTTACAACTTGCTCTCATCCTATTGGAGAAATTAGCTGATCAGACTCTTTCTTCCCTTCCTCAAACCAAGCATCCCCAGAAGCTTCAACTCTGGAGGCGATGGGTCGAAAGGAAGAAGATGACTGCAGTTCCTGGAAGAAACAGACCACCAACATCCGGAAAACCTTCATCTTCATGGAAGTGCTGGGCTCGTGAGTCCTGGGGCCAAGGCTGGGGCGGCGGGGCTGCCTGCTGAGTGGGGGGCGGTGGTTGGAGACAGCCGTCCTGGGCCAGCAGCAGATGATACAGTCTCAACAGGTCGCAGGAGCAGAGGAGGGCCTTCAAGGGGGAATTCAGGGAAACGCACCTGGGGTGATACAGAGTCAGTTCAGCCCTCTCCCCAAGGTTCTGCCTTCTCACCCACGAGCCCCCCGCCCTGCTTCCAGATCCATAACAACGTGTGAGTCCTGCCCTGGTTGCAGGGAAGAGGAGTTCTGGAGCACTTCCAGGGATCCTGTGACCTGAACCTTCCTGGGCCTCCTCCCATGGATTCCTCATTCCACTCCCCACCCCAGTGAACAGGTCAAACCCACTGTCTGCTATCGACAGAAGGTGGTGCTTCTGAGGCTTGGAAGCCAATGGGTTACACACACCTGAATTGCCTCCCACCATCACCATCTTCTGGGGCTTCCCTGGTAGCTCGGCTGGTAAAGAATCCGCCTGCAATGCAGGAGACCCCAGTTCGATTCCTGGGCCAGGAAGATTCCCCTGGAGAAGGGATAGGCTGCCCACTCCAATATTCTTGGACTCTCCTGGTGGCTCAGACAGTAAAGATTCCGTCTGCTGGGTTCAGTCCCTGGATTGGCGAGATCCCCTGGAGGAGGGCACGGCGACCCACCCCAGTACTCTTGCCTGGAGAATCCCGTGGACAGAGGAGCCTGGCGGGCTGCAGTCCATGGGGTCGCAAAGAGTCGGACACAGCTGAGCTCACATGCACAACCGCCACCACCACCATCTTCTCGGCTGCATGCTGAAGTACCATGTTGGAAAAATAAAGTCAGGTTATAGCCAAGCTCCTACCCGCCGCTGGGGTGTCTGTGCCTGCCCCTTGACAGCGAATGCACGCCTGGGGAAGCAGAGACCGCCTGTCTGGGGCTGACTCTCCACTTAGTCCTGCCTCGCCTCCAGGAGGCCCCAGCCTCTGACACAGGCTGGCAGCGGCTCCAGGCCACCGGCTCCCATGGCCGCCGAACTCCTGCTGGCCAGCTAATTAGTCTGGGCTAATTGGGCCAGGGATGCGAGGGGCCCTTCGTGGGCTGTCCACGCAAGCCAGCTTTCCTTTGAGCCAACTCCGGCTAAGTTTAGCTCCCTCCGCCTGGCTAGGAGGCAGTGACCTCAGGCGATGATGCTGCCCACACAGTCTCTGAAACCAGAGAGGAGCCGGATCAACCCTGAGAGAAGACCCCTGGGCCCTCCCGCCCCAGGCAGGGGAGGCACCCAGCACACAGGAGGGTCTCAGCGGCCACCCCGGGCCTCAGAGCATCCGCTCTCCATGAAGGGCCTTTGCCAAGGCAGGGGTGGTTAGCAGGGGCATTTGGGCAGGAAAGACAGCTCATGAGTGAATCAAAAATGCTTTGCTAAGCATCCCAAAAATTCAGAGAAAGAGGGGAAAGGAAGCCCAGGTCGACAAGAGTGTATTCAGTGTCTGCTCAGACTCGGGCTACAGGACCGTCGGAGACAGAGGCGGGCCACCCTCAAGGAGCTCAGTGAGGTCTGCCAAGTGGCTTCTAAACCCCAGGGGACATGGGAGCCACCTGGGGAGCTTATTATGCCTCTAACTTGTAACTATGAAAATGTTAAGTAAAAGGGAAATAATAGTACAGTGAACTCTGCTATACCTAAGTCCAATAATTGTTCACATTTCACTATATTTGCTTTACACACACACACTTCACTGAACGATTTGTAAACAAGTTGCGTACATCATGACACATCACCTCTGAATCCTTCTGTCTGCACTAAGAACAAAGGCATTTTCTCCTGTATCCACAGTATCACTGTCACAGTCAAGAAAATGAATAATTTCCTAGCATCATTTCAATCTAGGGGGTTTTTGAAAAATACAGCTTCCTGGTCTCAGAATACTAAACTGGAATTTAAAGGGCCAGGACCCGGCGGCCAGCCATCTATTTTGTGTTGTTGTGGCTCTGACGTACCAGCCCAGCACTAACATGAGGGGAGCAGACGGACAAGACGGGGCAAGTCACAGCTGCTGCAGCAGCTACAGCTGAACAGAAGCTCAGGAGAAGGCGCCTCTGCGGTGCTCGGGATGGGGACAGGCAGCCCCAGGCTGCAGACCCCGTGGCAACTCCCAGGTCGGGCGATGTCAGAGGGGCAGCTGGGCAGCGCCGACTTCCCCCGTTCAGCAAGCACCAGGATCTCATGATGAAGGCGCCTTCCCCCAAGTCCTCAGCTCCCCTGGAACCACCCATCAGGGAAAAGAGGCTTTTGTGAAATCTGCCCAGACGTCACCCACAATTCCAGGGCCCTCGGCAGCTGTAGGGACACTTGGCAAAACTCATCCATTACAGAGCATATGTCTTCGAGGGCCAGGCCTCCTTTTTTCATGGCCCAGGAGGAGATTTTTCTTCTTGGTTCCTCCCTTCCTTTTCTAACACCCAGACTCCCAGCAAGAGCAGAAAAGTGTTCAGAGCAGGAAACGCAAATCAAGTTCTATCACAGCAAATGCTCTTAGCTCAAAGCTCGGCCCGTCTTGCCTTCTGACCCACGCAACCTTGGCCTCTGAAAACTAGCTCTCTGCTCCCCCATCTGGCAGATGGCACAATTAAGTGTTCTAATCCTTTCTCACACACACACACACACACACACACACACACACACACACCATGCATAAAGCAGCCTGAGCAGAAAGAGCAGTAATTACCACAACATTGCACAACCCTAGGAGATGCCACCCACTGCAGGATAGATCCCCCAGGAAGGTCTTAGTTTGATCTCATTTTCCAAGTGGACTCAGAGAGGGTGTCAGCTTTGAAATCAGGGAACCATCCTCGTGTGGTTCCAAAGATACAGGCAAAAAGGAGAAATCTGAAGGCAAACCTGAGACCATCACAGATGGAAGGAAACTTTAAGGCCATGTGGTTCAACTCTCCTTTTACAATAAGGAAAGCAAGGTCTTACAATGAGTAGAACGCAGTGATAATCCCAGTCCAAACTTCCTGTCCATTCACCCACCCAACCTCCCTTCCTCCATCCGTCCATCACACAAACACAGGAGCATTTTCCACCCAGAGCCAGGCATAGGACCTGGCGCCCTCCACATCCATCTCCCCTCATCCTCTGCCTCATCTGTCACAAACGGGGCTGGACCACCCTCCAGCGGCCCCACCCCTCCCTGCTGTTCTGCACTTGCAGGCCTTTTAATCCTGCTTCTTCCCCACCCCCACCTGAAGCATCACTTCCAACTTGATTTTGCCCTGGGCTCAGCCTCACTGAGCCCTGAAGCCTGAGCTCGGCATGTTCTTAAGTCAGAGGGCCACGGATGATGTGCTTCTCAGCCGACGCAAGAGGTCGCTTTGTACACATTAGGGGGGAAAAAGCCCTTTTCTCTAGCTTGCTGTCCAGAGCAAAAATGTTATCGTAATTATTGTATGAAAGGATACAGTGGCTCTGAGGTGACGGCCTCTGCTGGGATTGCGCAGTATGTGACCCACCCCCCCAAGCACAGCCGAGGCCCTCTCTTAAGTGTCTGTTTCCTGTGGGGTCACAGCACTTCCTGCGGATCTGTCTGTGTGTTATTTCTCACACTAGATTCTAAGCCAGACCAATACTCATCCCAGGGCCTGACACAGAGAGGTTCTGTCAGCTCAGCCAGCCTTCATGGAAAGCCTGGTAACATTTTTCAAAGTGAATGCTAATTGCCCGTTTGTCTGGGCTCTTCACTAACTTACAGGCTGCTTAAGAGCAGAATAAAAACTTTGGTTTTTATCTCTAGTGTCTAAGACTCAGTAAATCTCGATTGGAGGGATGAGTGAATGAATGAATGAATAGAGCAAGCGCTGAAGGCTCTAATTAACTCGGTTCCACGTGCAGCTGGGGAAACAGGAAACAGGCATGCGGAACACCAAGCGTTTCTAATGCCGATTCTGGACGTCCTTACGGAAGCTGGACTGCCACTGGGCCTCCATGCTGGAGTCCCCAGATGGCAGGGGAGAGGATGGCTCAGCTACTTCCTCACCTAAACTCTGTCTCCTCTTGTTACTAGCCTGTGCTCCCCCTAAAATTGTACTTCTAATAGTAATAGTACTTTACACGTGTAGTTAACTAGATGTCAGGTTACACTTGCATGCACTTTACGCATACTAACTCACATACTCTTCTCAGCATCCCCATGAATCAGATACTATTGACAATCTCACTTTTCAGATGAAGAAACTGGGTATATGATGTGCTACCCAAAATCCGGCTCTAGCATCCACTGTTCACTAAATGTTGTTATGGCCTTGCCTTTAGGGGACTCCCCACCCCGCCCCCCACGCTGCCCTTAAACCAAGGAGCCTGCAGTCGAATCCAACCCTGTGTCCTCACTGGGTTCCAGCCTCTTCACCTTCAGACAGCCTGCCCAGAGTGGCTGGGCTCCACTTTTTGTCCTCACAGACACTACTGAGCGAAGGATGCTCAGCCCCTTTGCCGCTGACGGTTGGATCACAGTAGTCATCACTTTCTAAAACTGATAGAGGAGTCTTTTCTCTCTCATGTTAGAGCCCCATCTCTCAGTGCTACTTTTAACTGCCAAGCAGTGACCACACCATGTTGAAAGTGAAAGTCACTCAGTCATGTCTGACTCTTTGTGACCCCATGGACTATACAGTCTGTGGAATTCTCTAGACCAGAATACTGGAGTGGGTAGCCTTTTCCTTCTCCAGGGATCTTCCCAATCCAGGGAGTGAACCCAGGTCTCCCACATTGCAGGCGAATTTCTCTACCTGTTGAGCCACAAGAGAAGCCCAAGAATCCTGGAGTGGATAGACTATCCCTTCTCTAGCGGACCTCCTGACCCAGGAATTGAATTGGGATCTCCTACATTGCAGGCAGATTCTTTCAGCTTAGTTCAGTTCAGTCATTCAGTCATATCCAACTCTTTGCAATCCCATGAACTGCAGCATGCCAGGCCTCCCTGTCCATCACCAGCTCCCGGAGTTTACTCAAACTCACGTCCATTGAGTCAGTGATGACATCCAACCATCTCTGCCGTCCCCTTCTCCTCCCGCCTTCAATCCTTCCCAGCATCAGGGTCTTTTCAAATGAGTCAGTTCTTCGAATCAGGTGACCAAGTTGTTGGAGTTTCAGCTTCGGCATCAGTCCTTCCAATGACTATTCAGGACTGATCTCCTTTAGGATGGGCTGGTGGGATCTCCTTGCAGTCCAAGGGACTCTCGCGAGTCTTGTCCAACTATCAAGGAAGCCCACACCATGTTAGGAGAAGACAAGTAAATGACTCTGTGGTGACCTCTCTTTTTTTTTATTTGGTTAAGTTTTCTCAGAATGTACACTTGTGGCACTTGTTCATGCATCTTCACCGGCAGCTGGAGTGTCTCCACCCTTGGTGTTTCTGGTGTAAATTACTTGAGCTCTGTGCTTTGAAAGCAGCTTAGTGAGTCCTTTGCTAAGGAGCTCCCGAAGGGCTGCCCTGCCCGGGGAACCACCAAGCTTCAGTCTCTCAGAGACAGCAGCCGGGGTTATAAGTGTATAGTTGGGCTCTTCTTTACAGAATCTGTCAGATGCTGCCTCACCAAGATCGGCAGTGACCTCTCCTTAATGGGTTTGCCAAGAGGAGCAATTTCCGGACCTAAAGCAGAGCTTCTGAGAATCATTCCAAACTCGTGAAACTAGGGAAGAGTAACCAGCCTCCTAGCCCCTGAGTCAAAGAATGCGATGGCATGTCAGATAGGACCGCCATGGTGCCCATGATGACGATGAAACAAGTTACCGGCCACACCTTCTTTCATCTGCCCTTTGCTTTTGTCTCCAGCAATGTCCCCTAGCCTGCCAGCACTAATGTTTATCTCTTGGTGTTTTCTACTCAGAGGAGCTTTCTCGGAAGTCTTCCTGGTGAAACAAAGGGTAACTGGGAAGCTCTTTGCCCTGAAGTGCATCAAAAAGTCACCTGCCTTCCGGGACAGCAGTCTGGAGAATGAGATCGCTGTGCTGAAAAAGTGAGTGGGTCTTAGTGTTGGTCAAGGACAACCAAGGGATCACAACCTTTCCTTCACAAATTACCTTTGAGAGAGACTGAGGTGGGACTTCCACCCCCAAAATTATCACTCCCTTTGCTTGAGCTGATGAGTCAGTTTGATCCATCAGCTATGTTAGCCAGACAGTTGTCTTGGTTGATTTTTTTTTTTCATCAGATCAATTAGTGATCAACTGAGAGCCAAGCTGGTTTGTGCACATGGACCACAAAGTAATTAGCTCAAAGGACCAAAAATCAATTGAAAGTCAACACCAGGAAGAATTAATAATTAAGGAAGTAGTACAAGATTTGGAAATGAGCCTCAATTTCTTCTAACTCAAATGTAGGTTTAGCATTCCAACTATCACGATGGAGACAACACTAACAAATCATCAAATGTTTACAACAGGACTCGTAAACCAGACCCCTGTGGAGCCCCTACAGTAATCCAAAAGTGATTAGGCATCAGGACCACAAAGATGAAGTCAAAAAAACTCTTTATCCTCAGGAACTCATATCTCTGTTAGCAGAGACAGAGGTGCCCATAACAAATGTCAGTCCCATTGGTTGTGAGTCACACTAGCAAAAGACAGAGTGTAGAGAGAGATTCATGTTGCCTGTATGTGTGTCTTCATGAGTATGGATTTTAGGTACATTTTCAAAGAGGACAGACCTTGATGGATGAGTAGAATTTTATGGAGGCAGGAAGGGAAGTGCAGAAAGAGAAGTCAGGTAAAGTGTAGCGTAACTATTAATGGAATCATGGAAGGGCAAGGGACATCAGGGGAGAGTTAGAATTGGAAGCCCCTGAACTGAGAGTGAGTCCCGTCAAGGGACAGGAGATGTAACTAAAATGGTGAAGGGGAACCTGATAATAAATGGTGTTGGATGCCGTGATAAAGAATACTGACTTTACTCATCAAGGGGTTTTAAGGCAAAATTTTCATGATCATTTTATATTTTAGAGTCATTCCCTCTTAAGCTTGGTGGTAGATGGATTGGAGGATGCCAGCCTAGAGGACAGAAGACCAACTGCCAAACTTTCTCAATAACTGAGGCAAGGGATGAGGACCAAAGGTGATGGCAAGATCACATGGTGGCAGGAAGACTGAGTTCAAGAGATATTTCAGAGAGAGAGGTGGTTGGTAGGAGTATAAAAGAAAGAAAGCATTAAAAAGACCCTGAGACTCAGCTGTTCTATGGACAGTCATATCATTCATTGCTTAGGACAGCAAATGAAAAGGATGTGTAGGCTGAGATGAAATAGAAATTGGTTGTAATATATTGAATATAAATGTCCACCTACCTCTATATATATTGAATAAATACCCAGCTATCTCTACATAGCAGTGTCTGGTAGAAGAGTTGGTCTGGGGCTCCGGGAGATTAGGGTAGAGAGACTATAGGCTCATTGGTCCTTCTTATCATTTCATTGTATCACCAGTCGCTAGCAGCATAGATATTCAATAAATATTTGTTCAGTGAGTAAATCATCGATAAATTACTGTTAGCATGATCAACTTATAAATTTAGAGGAATCCATCAGACAGTCACTGCGTGGGGTCTGTATTTTTTTTAATATCTTCAAGATGCTAGCTACTCTTGATTATGTGTTTACTATTCCCCAAGCCCTGTACTAAGCATTGTACATGTCTTACCACTTTTCATCCTGATATAATTCTATGGAAGAGATATACTTTACAGACAAGGAAAGCAAGGTTTGAAAGGTTTGAGCAAACCAGCCAAGATTACCCAAGTAGCAAATGGACCTGAACTCAGGTCCAATTGTCTCCAAGTCGAAGTTAATCCTTGTACTGCACAGCCCTGGGTTAAACTACCTCTTCCCCTGGGTAGAGACTTTCCTCCTAGATGGGCATGCACAGAATTGCTGCTTGCAAACCAACCCCTCAACTAATATGATTATTCTGCTTGACTCAGCCTCTGAGTAATCCCAGACAAAGGTAGTCTGGGGCAGGGTTTCTTGGCCTAGGTGCTACTGACATTTTAGACCAGTTAATTCTTTGTTGTGTTGAGGGCTCTCCTAAGCATTGCAGGGTGCTTAGCAACATTCCTGTCTCTACCTACTGAATGCCAGGAACACATCCCCCGTCCCCAATTGTGACAGACAAAAATGTCAGTAGATACTGTCAAAGATCCCCTGAGGGACAAAAGAGCCCCAGGCTGAGAACCACTGATCTAAGGCATTCCACGGAACTGACCCTCAAAATGAGCATCTGTCTTACTCACAATATCCTGGAACAATCATCTTGCAATGCTTCCTCCTAGGTTATCCATGAGGAGGCTTAGCTAACCTACATCCCAACTGTTGAGGGATCACACTTGATGGGATGTTTCTGAAGGAGACCTGGAGACCCATTTTGTAGAATAAACTAATGATCAAAGATCCCTCAGCTTCCCTCAGTTCTTTTAGCTTTCTCTCTCGGTAAAGTTTAAAGAGATTCCTGGAGTAACAGTGAGGTGTTTGTTCCCTGAAGTCAGGAGGATCAGTTACCCATTCAAAAATACAAATTGAACACCATGCTGGGAATCTTTTTTCTGGAATTTCTTTGTTACTGCTTCACAAGGACCCTGTCTTCCTAAACATTGTCCTCAAAAGTCTCTGAAAGAAATCCAAGTCCGTCTAGGCTAGATCTGCATTCTCTGTCTGGACCACGTGAACCCTGTGTCATTCACGGTGACCCTTCTCCTCCTCAGGATCAAGCATGAGAACATTGTGACCCTGGAGGACATCTATGAGAGCGCCACTCACTACTACCTGGTCATGCAGCTGTAAGTGCATGGGGACCTCTTCCTCCACACGTGTCTGGTGTGACCTTAGAGGCCTAGGAGAGGTCTGTCGGTGCTAAGGGAAGGATGGTGATTAAAGGACAGGTCAAGAATTAGTTCAAGAGGCTCTGAAGTGCCAAGAGTTCTTTCTGGTTGTGGAAGTGTTCTGAGTGGACCGAGGGTTAAAACTAAGGCTGATAACTGAGTTGGGATGTACCAGTGTCGCCTCACCACTTGTTGAAATGCCAGACTGTAAATGGCTGTAGCTCTAACATGTCCATCCTTCCCTGCTTCCCTATGCCTCTCAGACTTTCTGGACCGCCTCACAACCCTACAATTGGAAGGGTAATGCCCAGTATAGCAGGAAGCCTCCAGAACCTTCCTCTGGCACTGTGGCTTGAGTCCATTTTGACCCATCAGTCCATGTTCTCTAAAGAAAGTGAAGTGAAAGTGTTAGTCACTCAGTTGTATCCGACTCTTTGCGACCCCGTGGACTGTGGCCCGCCAGGCTCCTCTGTCCATGGAATTCCCCAGGCAAGGATACTGGAGTGGGTAACCTTTCCCTTCTCCAGGCGATCTTCCCAACGCAGGGATCAAACGTGAGTCTACTGCACTGCAGACCAATTCTTTACCGTTTGAGCCACCGGGAAGCCCCCATGTCCTCTAAACTGAGTATTAAGTATTTTAGCGTCACTCCAGGGTAAAATTACCATGAAAGTAGAAGCCATAAGTAGATAGACAGCAATTCAACAGAAAGAATGACTTTCTCAAAAGAGAGCCACCCAGTGTTAAAAATAAGCTGAGATTGTGTGTGTGTCCACGTGTCGGACAGAAATGGTGCCACATTGCACAGGTGTCCATGTGATGGTGACATCCAGATAAGAGCCATGCCTGAGAGTGACCGATATAGGGCTGGTCCGTGCCCCGAGGGCTCATCCTTAGGTTCAGAGATGCTTCTGTGTATAAGGTACCCCCCCACACACACACACACAAACTCACACACACACACACACACACACGCTCACACATATATATACACTAACCCTGCGATCTCAGCAAAGGTGGATGCAATCTTTTTAACTAATAGGCTGATTCCCCGGGGAATTTTAATGAGTCTACTCAGGCTATTAACTCTTGGATTCACATGAGGCCCAGTGAATAGTGGTAGCAAGCAGCCAAGGGAGTGAGCTTAGAGGGACCCAGAGCAGCACCAACAAGTGATCAAGGGTCAGGGGGCACCTTAATAAGGCCAAGTCAACAGAATTAGCACACAGTCACCCAGGTGGGAGGGTGGGCAGGTTTAGATGTCACCAAAGTACTGTCAAGGGCTTCCCAGGTGGCTCAAGTGCTAAAGCATCTGTCTGCCAATGCAGGAGACACAGGTTCAATCCCTGGAGGAGGAAGTGACAACCCACTCCAGTATTTTTGCTAGAAAAATCCCATGGACAGAGGAGCCTAGCAGGCTACAGGGTAAAGAGCCAGACACGATCAAGCACGCACGGATGCACAAAGTACCGTCAAGGCTTCCAGAGCATCAGTTCCAGGACCCAGGCTGCTATGAGTCAGGAATTCATAGTCATGTACAAAGAGTGTCTTTTTCAGGAGCCTCCAGCTCCCACAACAGGGCCCAGAGCTCCAGGGAGAAACAAAAAGAATAGGGTGGTGTGCATTTTGATTAGAGAAACTTCTGTTCCCTTATTGCTGTGTGGCGCTGTCGTGTGTGGATATCCACAAGCAACGTCGCTTGCAGAAGCTGCAGCGAGTCAGTTTCCATCATAATACACAGAAATATTAAGAAAATGACAAAAAATAAAGCAGTCTGTCTTAGGAGGGAGGGAATTCTCTGCCACTGACGTGTTCCGGTACTGACAGAAAACTTGGCAAAAGTAGTTTAGAGAACATCCAAGACGTGAGGGTTGGACTTGATCTTAAAGCTCCTGTGAACCCTCAGAGGATACAGGATACATGATACCCTCACTATATCATGTAAGCCTAAAAACACTACTATGACTCCACCTCATAATTTCAGCTTTAGGTAACTCAGTTTTCCAAAATGAGGAAAGAAACCCTGGCAGAAGCCCAGTTAGCCTCATCTGGACTTCCTTCTCCTTTCTGCTTGTCTGATTTCAGCTTCACTTCTCCCTTTCATCATGGCTTCTTATGTCCCAGGCCAGGAAAGAAGGCAGCTGGGAAATATGTCCACAGGAAGCAATGACTAGAATATAGTTGACTTACAATGTTGTATTAGTTGAAAATTGACTTCTTGCAAAACCCTCAACAGTGGTATTTTGCATCTAAAAAAAATAAAGTTTCCATAGACAGGTCAATGGTTGGCCAAAAGAAATGACTCCTAGTGATAGCACTCCAGGTACTCAAAGGATGTATCCTGAGATGGGAGTGGTTCCCCCCGCACCCCTTGAGTGGCAGTGGGTGGAATCCTGCCTACTCCATCAAAGAGCTCTATGTCCCCAGAGCTCCAGAATAAAGGCATTCATGTCCCTTTGACTTGAAATAAGGACTGGATTCCTGCACTTGCCCTGTGTCCACAGTGTTTCTGGCGGGGAGCTCTTTGACCGGATTCTGGAACGGGGTGTCTACACAGAGAAGGATGCCAGCCTGGTGATCCAGCAGGTGTTGTCAGCTGTGAAATACCTCCACGAGAATGGCATCGTCCACAGAGATTTAAAGGTGCTGAGACGGGGCCCTCGGGGAAACATGGAATGATTCTTTGGGAAGCTGCATGAGTTGTGGGCAGTCTAAGCTCTGTAAAACGAGAGAGTTGGACCAGATGATCCCTAAGCTCCCTTTCACTCTCAGATTCTAAAACAAATCTCAGGTGACTGCACAATCATTGTTAATTTGCACCTCAACCTTTTTCTGATTTTCACTATCCTCACCTACTAGGTTACCAAGATAATCCATGATATTCCTTGAACACAGCCTTGAATACAGTATTTAAAAAATACTGAGAGTCAACATCGCACCAGACATGTTCCAGAGTTTAGAGAGATCAGACAAAATAAGGGTTGGTTTCTGTTATGCCCGATGTCCGAATCCCCGAGTGGGAAGAGAGAAGGCTTCCAAGACAATGCAACTCGCAGGAAGGGAAGTTTATTACTGACTCGAGTCAGGACTCCCCGCCGCAACCAATGCAGTGGTGTGGGTCAGAGAGCCCCGAGCCCAAGCTGTTACACAAATTTATAGGGTGAGAAGCGGATTGGTTGCATGTTTGCAAAGCAATTTCATTGGTCAAAACTTTGGCGCGCGCAGGACTTTCCTGGGGGTTTCTGCCCCGTTCCTAATTTCCTAATTGGCAAACATCGGTCAGTGTTAAGTGAAAGTTAATTGGTCCTAATTGGCAAACAGTGGTCATTGTTAAGCGAAAGCTACCTGATAATCTTACCAAGTAGGAAGGCCTACTCCTAATCTAAGCTGCGTTACTTCTGCTCGCCTCACAGTTTCCTCAAATAACAAAACAATTTTGGGGTAGTTAGGGATGAGAAGAAGGAAGGGTTAGTATATTAATAGCTATAAAGCTAAGTAAAGTCAGGGCCAAAACCAAAATACAAGGTGCTGAGTTATGGTGAATGAAGGTCCAGGTAGGAAGAAGATAGGAAAAATGGAGGGAAATAAGTCTGGCCTTAAAAATCAGGAGCCCAGCGTGCAGCTTCCTAAGAAATTATGTATTGTGGAAAGGAAAGAAATGCATGTTTCAGGTGATTGTATCCTACATTACATGATATTTCTCTTTCCTCACAGCCTGAAAACCTCCTGTACCTCACCCCCGAGGAGAATTCTAAGATCATGATCACAGACTTTGGTCTCTCCAAGATGGAGCAGAGTGGTGTCATGTCCACTGCCTGCGGGACCCCAGGCTATGTGGGTGAGTCTAGGGACAGAAGGGAGGTTGACCAGTTGGCTACATTCCTCCACATGGATGTTACTCATGGAAAAAGACTGCTGTGAGGAGACAGGGTGATCCTAGTACAACAGTCACATGTGAGGTTTAGGGCCACCCGATCTATCTGGTCTAAGATTTGAGTAGCTCAGTTGGTAAAGAATCCGCCTGCCATGCAGGAGACCCCAGTTCGATTCCTGGGTCGGGAAGATCCCTGGAGAAGGGATGGGCTGCCCACTCCTATATTCTTGGGCTTCCCTGGTGGCTCAGCTGGTAAAGAATCCACCTGCAATGCGGGAGACCTAGGTTCGATCCCTGGATTGAAAAGTCCCCTGATGAAAGGAACAGCTACCCACTCCAGTATTCTGGCCTGGAAAATTCCATGGACTGTATAATTCTTGGAGTCACAAAGAGTCAGACATGACTGAGTGGCTTTCACTTTCACTTTCTATCTGAAACTCCTCCACCTGCTCCCAAACCCTACATCTTTTAAAGATATCCTACCGCTGAGCCTTCCCACTGTCTATACTTTGACTATCATTTTGGCAGCAAGGCTTCCTGCTTTTGTTTTTCCACCTAGACCAGGGATAGAAACAAGATCGCAAATCCAGAGATCAGTAGATTGCAGAGGGGTTGGCCAGTAGCCCCCCTCTCTCCTTTCTCCCAGTCTGGAGGAGACCTCAGCCCCCCCAACTACTGGTATTCTGGAGGTGCAGTGTTGAGTTTGAATCTGAGGAACTTACATATGGGCACCCAAATATACACCCAAGGACATACCCTAGGAAACTGGCACAAGTGGGGCCCCCTGCCTCATAGCTCTGTAGGCTTCCAGGGCCCCCCAAGGGGACAACAGGCAGGGCGCCAGGAGAGCGCTTTCCTGGGCTCTTAGAAGGAGAAAGCCAAAGCCCAGAGGACCCACGTCTGCCCCTTTTCTCTGCCCCTGCACTCGTCGCCTGGGTGGGGCTGGGAGGGGGAAGTATAGCCCTGACTCAACAGAGGGAATCTTCTCTCTCCCTAGAAAAGAGGTTGCTTACTTACCAACAAACAGGTTTGGAGTCAAATCCCTGGTATCTGGGATAAATACCAAAGGCAGCTCACTACTGCCCCGGAGCTGCCAGTCAGAGGAAGACACAGCCATTCCCTCATGGAGCTCTTGGGCTGATGGGGAAGACTGAGGCCTGCCCTCAGGAGGTGACAGAGACTGATAGGACAGTTCCCACCTGCCCTCTGGAAGCTCCTCAATTAATGGGAACTTCTGTTTTCAGAGAGACCCCAATCTGTGAGAGGAAAAAGTCCTTACCTTGCAGATTTCCCTGTCTAAGGATCCCTGCCCTGGGGGCCTCCCATCTGAGTGGAAAGCTACAGGCCCTGCCTCCAGAGTACTCAGTCTGAAGCAGGAAACCTAGCCCCAGAGACCCCCAGTCTGGTGGAGGAGTCATGGGCCCTGTCACGGGACCCCCCAGTGCACTGGAGAAAGATTTAGCCTGCGGGGAGAGACACCGTCCCTGTCCCAGGAGAACGTCTAGTCTTAAGCATCAACACCATCCCAGGTGCCACCCTAGTCCTCTTCTCTAAGCCTCTTCCTGACCCTTGACACTCATCCTTCACCCCGACTCTTCCTTTGGTTTACTGCAGCTCCAGAAGTGCTGGCCCAGAAACCCTACAGCAAGGCTGTGGATTGCTGGTCCATCGGCGTCATCACTTACATATTGTGAGTAGAAGCTGGCGTTGGCTCAGTTCCTGAGGAATCTCAGAGCCTACTCACCCTTTCTTCTCTCCTCCCCATCTCAGCACCTCAAGCAGCATCCACCTCCAAAGCATGTGCATGTACACGTGCATTCACACACACACACACACACTCATGCACACAGCTCCAAAGGATCTTGTCCTGATCTCCACCCAGTTATAAAAATAGAGTTCTTACATGGCACTCCCGCTTTCTGCATCCCACCCCCATTTACTGTATATAAACGTACTGAGTCCCACTCTATGGAATGAGCAGTTAAGGAGGGAGAAGACATCCTAAACTTAGAAGCCAAGTGGGCACAATGCTTGCGTCTCAGATTTCTCTCCTGGTAACGTCAGCCCAAAGCAAAAGGATGGCCTGGATAAACCTAGTCACTGCTCCTCTCACATTCTCAGGCTCTCCTTCCCAAATCTGCTCACCATCCCCTGCCCAGCATCCCTTCTCACTGACAGCAAACTTTGCTCTTGAAAAATAACCTGAAATTAATCATTTCCTCCTCAGTGTGGATGCATTTCTCTATTTCTTCAACGTATGTTGAATAACTCTTCTCTTCAATGAGCTACTGAACAAATTGTCATTGGCTGTCTCCTCTGTGCCAATCAGTGGTTTAGGTTCTAAAGAACGAGGAACCAAACAGCCTAAAAAAATCCCTCAGGAAAGTTACATTCAAGTAGACATTTCTACTATCCTTCTTAAAGACAGTTTATACATTATCTAAAGAGTCAGGATTCCCTGGTGGTTCAAATGGTAAAGAATCTACCTGCAATGCAGGAGACCTGGGATCTATTCCTGGGTTGGGAAGATCCCCTGGAGAAGGAAATGGCAACCCACTCCAGTATTCTTGCCTGGAGAATCCCATGGACAGAGCAGCCTGTGGGCTACAGTCTACGGGATCGCAAAGAGTTGGACACGACTGAACAACTAACACTTTCGCTTTTCAAGAGTCATGGGAGCTTCCCCAGTGACACAGAGGTAAAGAATACCCCTGCAATGCAGGAGCCGCAGGAGATGCGGGTTCGATCTCTGGGTCAGGAAGACTACCTGGAGGCGGACATGGCAATCCACTCCAGTATTCTTGGGTGGAGAATCCCATGGACGGAGGAGCCTGGTGGGCTCCAGTTCATAGGGTCGCAAAGAGTTGGACACAACTGAAGTGACTCTGTACACATGCAAGAGTCAGGGGAAGGGAGAAAGTGAGGGTCTGGGGGATAGAATGTACAAAGGGCCACCTGTTCCAAACTTCGGTTCCTGAATAAACATCTGATGGAAACTGCATCATTCCTGCTTCAGTTGGACATGACTGAAGCAACTTAGCACATGCACGCATCATTCATGAATCAGGGGCAGACCCATGTACTGGTCACACTGCTGACTGGGGACCCTCATTGCCTGCCTGTGTATATAGTGGAGGCTGGGCAGAGGGGAGCGGCTGGCCCAGGACGGGGCCCTTCAGCAGCATATACCTTTCTATTCCACTACAGGCTGTGCGGGTACCCCCCCTTCTACGAGGAAACTGAGTCTAAGCTGTTTGAGAAGATCAAGGAAGGCTACTATGAGTTTGAATCTCCGTTCTGGGATGACATTTCTGAGTCAGGTAAGACCAGTCCGAGGGAAAGACAAAATAACAGGCTCAAGGCAGAGGCTGCCAAGAGAAGCGAGCTTAACAAATGATGACAGTCCTGGCTCTTGGCAGGCCCTGGGGAATCTGATGGAACAGGCTGCCAAAGAAAGTGGAGAAATCTTTATCTGGTTCAAAGGTCAAATAAATGATTCGTATCTAAGGTTCCTGCTTTTGTTTTCCTGGAGGCAGGACCGTGGGATGCCTGGAAAAGCAGGGAGGTACTTCAGACGAGGGGCCAGGAGGGCAGAGCAAGCACAGGGGCGTGTTCCAGGCAGAAGGGGCAAAACCAAGGCCGAGTTTTGCTTTCACCTGTCCAGCCTGAGAGCCTGCACAGTCTGTGTAAGCGAAGGCCGTCAGTATTTGTCCTTGGGTCCATTTAAGTGGGGATCAGAGCTAAGCCAGCATTCACGCGTGTGCCCATGTGTGGTGCTGGCCCCTGACTGGTGCAGGCGGGCACCCGCGTGGTGTCAGGCACATGGGCGCCTCGTGACCAGAGATGTATCTGCAGTGCTGCGTGTGGGTGACACGGCTGCGTGGAGCCGCTCTGGTGGTTTCGGGTGGGTTGTTGCTTGGTGGTTTGGATTCTTTTTCTCTTTCAAGACTCTTAAAATTGCCTCTTTGGAAGATGAGCTAAAGATGCCTTCTGTGCCACCCACCAGCCTGGAAGTGACTCTCCATCAGTCATGAGATCTGGTCCTTAGCTGCTGTGTCTTTGGTTGCTCCCCACAGCCAAGGATTTTATTTGCCACTTGCTGGAAAAGGACCCGAATGAGCGGTATACCTGTGAGAAGGCCTTGAGGCACCCCTGGTGAGTGAGGAGCAGGTGGGCTCCAGACCCTCACTGTTGCTCCCCAGACACCACGCTGACTTTTTCACAGTGCATTTCCCTGGAGTCTGCTTGCCCTGAGCTGTTTACCAGTGTGGTACCTAAAGGGCACAGATCAGATTGAGCTAGAGATGTAAAGAGCATTTATTGGGGTGGATTCTGACCCAACAGTAGCAGCTGGATCATGAAATCGAGACTCAGATGCAGCCAGATAGACAACTTTACTCTCCTTAAGAGCATCATCTTACTCTGGGGTCAAAGCCTGCTCCATGAGAGGTGCTTTGAGAACAATCACAAAGCAACCAATTGGTAAAGCAGGTAAGGGGCTTCCCAGGTGGTGCTGGTGGTAAAGAAACTGCCTGCCAATACAGGAGATGCAAGAGATGGGGGGCTCGATCCTGGTTCAGGAAGATCCCCTAGAGGAGGGCTTGGCAACCCATGTCAGTTTTCTTACCTGGAGAGTCCCATGGACAGAGGAACCTGGCAGGTTACAGTCCATAGGGTCTCAAAGGGTCGAACATGACTGAAGCGGCTTAAGACACACACACGCGCGCGCGCGCGCGCACACACACACACACACCCACACACACACACAAAGCAGGTAAAGAAAGTCTTGAAACGCTTCCTTTTTTTGTGCTGTCCCCCTGCCGGGAAAATTTACAAGCTCCCCAGTTCCTACTGCAACAAGCCATGGTTTTCCCTAATCTGGCCCGGCCTGTCACCTCCAACTTCATTTCTCAGGGTTCCCAACACACTTTCTCTATTCCAGAAAGGCCTAATGGCTGTATTTTTCTCCTGCCCTCTCCCATACCAAGCTCTTTCCACATTTCACCTTGGGTCACACTGTGTTCACCACCTCAAGGGCCCTGCCTTGGATGTACATCCTTCAGGTTCCAGAGCCATGTCTGTCCTCCTCTGAAGCCGTGGCTCCTGCAGTCCAGACAGACTTTCCCATCTTTCTCTAACAATTACACACCTCACCATGAATTACTCTAATTCATGGCATGAAACAAGGCTTCCAGCCTGCACCGTAAGCCCCCAGTGATCAGGGCCACATCTGTTAACTCTCTGGGTCCCTTAGTATCTAGAAAGTACTGTTCACACAGCAAGTGTCTGAGGACTCTTAGAGATGGATGGATAAGAGGCTCAGGGGACAGCGAACAGGCAGCCTCTGTGGGGGTGGCCTCATAGAGGAAAGGTTCCAAGAGGAGGTGGTTTCTGTGCAAAATTTAGAGTCAAAGAACAGTAACAGCCCAAATGCCCTCTGACATTGGGCCAGGAGTGAGGAATGGGGTATCAGTAAACTTTTATTTCTGTAAAATGCCAGATAGTAAGTGTTTTAGGCTTCACTGGCCATATCGTTTCCATGGCAACTACTCAATCTGCCCGTCGCAGCATGGATGCAGTATAGCCCATAGCTGAATGAATGGGCGTGTCTGTGTCACAGAGAGACTTTACTTACAAAAGCAGGCGATGAGTAGGTTTGGTCCACAGGCTATAGGTTGCCCACCCAGCTCGAAAGCGAGTTTCTAAAGCATAGTAACACTAGTGTTGGTTGCCCAGTCATGTTCAGCTTTTTGAAACCACATAGACTGCAGCCTGGCAGGCTCCTCTGTCTATGGAATTCTCCAGGCAAAAATGCTGGAGTGGGTAGCCATTTTCTTCTCCAGGGGATCTTCCTGACCCGGGGATCAAACCCGGGTCTCCTGCCTTGCAGGCAGATTCTTTACCATCTGAGCTACCTAGGAAGCCCTTCTAAAGCACAGGCCCCCTATGACCTGTCCAGGGGGTTCCAGTCCTTGACCCAGGGAACTCCAGGCAGCTTACCCTGGATGCCCAGCCCCTGCCCAACCCCTGACAGAGTCCCCATCACCACCACTAGCCAGATGTCCCCTCCACTTCCACAGGATTAACGGAAATACAGCCCTGCACCGGGACATCTACCCATCAGTCAGCCTCCAGATCCAGAAGAACTTCGCCAAGAGCAAGTGGAGGGTGAGTTGTCCTCTCCAGGAGCTGAGCGGGCTGTCTGGGTCCTGGAGGCTGGGCTGGGGCAGCTGGGGCGGCGGGCTTTCCTTGGGGTTCTCCCAGCAGATGCTGGAGCTCCCTGGACCCTTCTGTGAAATGAGGTGTGCACATTGGTTTCAAGCGTCCACTGGGCAGAGGGAAGGCTGGAGGCCCTCTGGGGTGGAGACGGTCAGAGATGGGTCTCGTGTCTCCCCAGCAAGCCTTCAATGCAGCGGCCGTGGTCCACCACATGCGGAAGCTGCACATGAACCTGCACAGCCCGGGGGTCCGGCCAGAGGTGGAGAACAGGCCGCCCGTCCCTGCAGCCTCGAGACCCACCTCCCCGGAGATCACCATCTCTGAGACTCCCACCGCCCCGGGCCCGAGCACGGCGGCCTCCGTGCCAACCCGGCTGCCCTGCCGGCACGGCCCCCAGCCTGCGGCCCCCGGGGGCAGGTCCCTCAACTGCCTGGTCAACGGGTCCCTCCGCATCAGCAGCAGCTTGGTGCCCATGCAGCAGGGGCCCCTGGCCGTCGGGCCCTGCGGCTGCTGCTCCACCTGCACGAACGTCGGGACCAAAGCAAACGCGTCCTACTGCTCCGAGCCCACGCTCCTCAAAAAGGCCAACAAAAAACAGTACGTATTTCCAGCCCCAGGCTTAGCCCTGCTCAACCTGGGGCTGAAAGAACTCAGGGCGAGGTAGTGAAAAGAAAGAGACCCGGGAGCGTCTCCCACTTGGAAGCAGCTCCATGGTGTAGAAAAGCTCTGAAAGTCGGGGTGTCCAGGGAGATGCCCCTGGCCCGGTCCCGACCCCCACCAGCTGTGTGGCCACCAACATGTCCGCCTGTACCTCTGTCTCTAGCTCGCGTGTCTGTGAAATGGTCTGATTGGACGTGTCCGCCTGTACCTCTGTCTCTGGCTCGCGTGTCTGTGAAATGGTCTGATTGGACGTGTCCGCCTGTACCTCTGTCTCTAGCTCGCGTGTCTGTGAAATGGTCTGATTGGACGTGTCCGCCTGTACCTCTGTCTCTGGCTCACGTGTCTGTGAAATGGTCTGATTGGACGTGTCCGCCTGTACCTCTGTCTCTAGCTCACGTGTCTGTGAAATGGTCTGATTGGACGTGTCCGCCTGTACCTCTGTCTCTGGCTCGCGTGTCTGTGAAATGGTCTGATTGGACGTGTCCGCCTGTACCTCTGTCTCTAGCTCGCGTGTCTGTGAAATGGTCTGATTGGACGTGTCCGCCTGTACCTCTGTCTCTGGCTCGCGTGTCTGTGAAATGGTCTGATTGGACGTGTCCGCCTGTACCTCTGTCTCTAGCTCGTGTGTCTGTGAAATGGTCTGATTGGACGTGTCCGCCTGTACCTCTGTCTCTGGCTCACGTGTCTGTGAAATGGTCTGATTGGACGTGTCCGCCTGTACCTGTCTCTAGCTCGCGTGTCTGTGAAATGGTCTGATTGGACGTGTCCGCCTGTACCTCTGTCTCTAGCTCACGTGTCTGTGAAATGGTCTGATTGGACGTGTCCGCCTGTACCTCTGTCTCTGGCTCGCGTGTCTGTGAAATGGTCTGATTGGACGTGTCCGCCTGTACCTCTGTCTCTAGCTCGCGTGTCTGTGAAATGGTCTGATTGGACGTGTCCGCCTGTACCTCTGTCTCTGGCTCGCGTGTCTGTGAAATGGTCTGATTGGACGTGTCCGCCTGTACCTCTGTCTCTAGCTCGTGTGTCTGTGAAATGGTCTGATTGGACGTGTCCGCCTGTACCTCTGTCTCTAGCTCACGTGTCTGTGAAATGGTCTGATTGGACGTGTCCGCCTGTACCTGTCTCTAGCTCACGTGTCTGTGAAATGGTCTGATTGGACGTGTCCGCCTGTACCTCTGTCTCTAGCTCACGTGTCTGTGAAATGGTCTGATTGGACGTGTCCGCCTGTACCTGTCTCTAGCTCGCGTGTCTGTGAAATGGTCTGATTGGACGTGTCCGCCTGTACCTCTGTCTCTAGCTCACGTGTCTGTGAAATGGTCTGATTGGACGTGTCTGCCTGTACCTCTGTCTCTGGCTCACGTGTCTGTGAAATGGTCTGATTGGACGTGTCCGCCTGTACCTCTGTCTCTGGCTCACGTGTCTGTGAAATGGTCTGATTGGACGTGTCCGTCTGTACCTCTGTCTCTAGCTCACGTGTCTGTGAAATGGTCTGATTGGACGTGTCCGCCTGTACCTCTGTCTCTAGCTCACGTGTCTGTGAAATGGTCTGATTGGACGTGTCCACCTGTACCTGTCTCTAGCTCACGTGTCTGTGAAATGGTCTGATTGGACGTGTCCGCCTGTACCTCTGTCTCTAGCTCACGTGTCTGTGAAATGGTCTGATTGGACGTGTCCGCCTGTACCTGTCTCTAGCTCGCGTGTCTGTGAAATGGTCTGATTGGACGTGTCCGCCTGTACCTCTGTCTCTAGCTCACGTGTCTGTGAAATGGTCTGATTGGACGTGTCCGCCTGTACCTCTGTCTCTGGCTCACGTGTCTGTGAAATGGTCTGATTGGACGTGTCCGCCTGTACCTCTGTCTCTGGCTCGCGTGTCTGTGAAATGGTCTGATTGGACGTGTCCGCCTGTACCTCTGTCTCTGGCTCACGTGTCTGTGAAATGGTCTGATTGGACGTGTCCGCCTGTACCTCTGTCTCTAGCTCACGTGTCTGTGAAATGGTCTGATTGGACGTGTCCGCCTGTACCTCTGTCTCTAGCTCACGTGTCTGTGAAATGGTCTGATTGGACGTGTCCGCCTGTACCTCTGTCTCTAGCTCGCGTGTCTGTGAAGTGGTTTGATTGGACGTGTCCGCCTGTACCTCTGTCTCTAGCTCGCGTGTCTGTGAAATGGTCTGATTGGACGTGTCCGCCTGTACCTCTGTCTCTGGCTCACGTGTCTGTGAAATGGTCTGATTGGACATGTCTGCCTGTATCTGTCTCTAGCTCACGTGTCTGTGAAATGGTCTGATTGGACGTGTCCGCCTGTACCTCTGTCTCTAGCTCGCATATCTGTGAAATGGTCTGATTGGACGTGTCCGCCTGTACCTCTGTCTCTAGCTCACGTGTCTGTGAAATGGTCTGATTGGACGTGTCCGCCTGTACCTCTGTCTCTAGCTCGCGTATCTGTGAAATGGTCTGATTGGACGTGTCCGCCTGTACCTCTGTCTCTGGCTCACGTGTCTGTGAAATGGTCTGATTGGACGTGTCCGCCTGTACCTCTGTCTCTAGCTCGCGTGTCTGTGAAATGGTCTGATTGGACGTGTCCGCCTCTACATCTGTCTCTGGCTCGCGTGTCTGTGAAATGGTCTGATTGGACGTGTCCGCCTGTACCTCTGTCTCTAGCTCGCATGTCTGTGAAGTGGTTTGATTGGACATGTCTGCTTGTATCTGTCTCTAGCTCGCGTGTCTGTGAAATGGTCTGATTGGACGTGTCCGCCTGTACCTCTGTCTCTAGCTCGCATATCTGTGAAGTGGTTTGATTGGACATGTCTGCTTGTATCTGTCTCTAGCTCGCGTGTCTGTGAAATGGTCTGATTGGACGTGTCCGCCTGTACCTCTGTCTCTAGCTTGCATATCTGTGAAATGGTTTGATTGGACATGTCTGCTTGTATCTGTCTCTAGCTCACGTGTCTGTGAAATGGTCTGATTGGACGTGTCCGCCTGTACCTCTGTCTCTGGCTCGCCTGTCTGTGAAATGATCTGATTGGACATGTCTGCTTGTATCTGTCTCTAGCTCGCGTGTCTGTGAAATGGCTTGATTGGACATGTCCGCCTGTACCTCTGTCTCTGGCTCGCCTGTCTGTGAAATGATCTGATTGGACATGTCTGCTTGTATCTGTCTCTAGCTCGCGTGTCTGTGAAATGGCTTGATTGGACATGTCCGCCTGTACCTCTGTCTCTGGCTCGCCCGTCTGTGAAATGGTCTGATTAGACGTGTCCGCCTGTACCTGTCTCTAGCTCGCGTGTCTGTGAAATGGTCTGATCGGACGTATCTGCCTGTATCTGTCTCTAGCTCGCATGTCTGTGAAGTGGTTTGATTGGACGTGTCTGCCTCTACATCTGTCTCTGGCTCGCGTGTCTGTGAAATGGTCTGATTGGACGTGTCCGCCTGTACCTCTGTCTCTAGCTTGCCCATCTGTGAAATGGTCTGATTGAACATGTCTGTCTGTATCTGTCTCTAGCTTGTGTGTCTGTGAAATGGTCTGATTGGACGTGTCCGCCTGTACCTGTCTCTAGTTCGCGTGTCTGTGAAATGGCCTGATTGAACATATCTGCCTGTATCTGTCTCTAGCTTGCGTGTCTGTGAAATGGTTTGATTGGACATGTCCGCCTGTATCTGTCTCTAGCTCGCCTGTCTGTGAAATGGTCTGATTGGACGTGTCCGCCTGTACCTGTCTCTAGTTCGCGTGTCTGTGAAATGGTCTGATTGAACATATCTGCCTGTATCTGTCTCTAGCTCGCGTGTCTGTGAAATGGTCTGATTGGACGTGTTCGCCTGTACCTCTGTCTCTAGCTTGCGTGTCTGTGAAATGGCTTGATTGGACATGTCCGCCTGTATGTCTGTCTCTGGCTCGCGTGTCTGTGAAATGGTCTGATTGGACATGTCTGCGTGTATCTGTCTCTAGCTCGCCTGTCTGTGAAATGGTCTGACTGGACGTGTCCGCCTGTACCTCTGTCTCTAGCTCGCGTGTCTGTGAAATGGTCTGATTGGATGTGTCCGCCTGTACCTCTGTCTCTGGCTCGCGTGTCTGTGAAGTGGTCTGATTGGACGTGTCCGCCTGTACCTCTGTCTCTAGCTCACATGTCTGTGAAATGGTTTGATTGGGTCACATCTGCTTGGTCTACCCACAGGAAAAATGAAAGTTGCTCAGTCGTGTCTGACTCTTTGCGACCCCATGGACAGTAGCCTGCCGGGTTCCTCTGTCCATGGGATTCTCCAGGCCAGAACACCAGAGTGGGTACCCATTCTCTTCTCCAGGGGAGTCTTCCCATCCTAGGGATCGGACCCTGCATTGTAGGCAGATTCTTTGCCTTCTGAACCACCAGGGAAGCCTTACAGTGTTGCTGTCAGAGTTTAGTGAGGCATCAGGGACTATAAATGCCTGCAGGAAAGTGGATACATGCGAGTGGCGGGCAGTAGATTCCAGGGACACTGTGTTTTGGGAGGACTAGGGGGCTTCGTTATCTCATCCGTTTTCTCTATAAAGGTTTATACTTTCTGCACCTCATAAAGGGAGGTCTGAGTGGCTGCCACAGGCATAGCCCTTCCTCCTTCCCCAAATACTCCACAGCCTGCTGCAACGTTTCCTTTCCAGGAACTTCAAATCGGAAGTGATGGTGCCAGTGAAAGCCGGCGGCAGCTCCCACTGCCGGGTGGGGCAGACTGGGGTCTGTCTCATCATGTGATCCCTGGGGCCCGCGTCTGTCTCACTACAATTTTCAGGTGAGGGGACCAGAGGGAGGAAGGTTGCGAGCTCACAGGACAGCCCTGCCCCGGGGTCTCCACAATGGGGGACAAGGGGTGCTAGAGGCGGCAGCACCCCCCAACCCCAACCCTCAACCCCTTTCCTCTGCAGGAGAGATACACAACTTCTCCGCCCTCCCAGACCTGGAGTCTACCCTGAGGCGGGAGGGAGGGACAGCAAGCAGACCAAGACCGGATCGGACGCAGCAGCCGGCTGCCGCCCAGGCAGAGCCTCCCCGAAGGCCTGGGAGTGAGCCCCGGGCGCGGTGGAGCTTCAGGAAGCTGCGGGCAGGAGGAGCGGCATCCTCGCGGGCCTGCCTGCTCCGTGCCCCCCACCCCGACACGCCCGCCCGCCGGGGTGGCTCTGCGCAGGGCGCGTAGACAGCTCATGCCCAGGTCTGTGTCGTCGTGAAAAGCTTAATGGGCTGGCCCATCTGTGTTGCCATCTCCGAGCAAAGCCATATGGAGCAGCTACCCAGCCTCCCCACTCAGCACACACTCGCTCCTGCCTCTCCTTGACGGAGGGGCCTGCCCGTCTGCATGAGTGACAGGCAGCATCGCCGTCTGCCTGTGAGCTCTCGGAGTCCACCTCCCAACTCCCTAACTCTGGGATGGCTCCCAACCCTCTGCACTTCTGACCCACCTATGCCTCCACCCCTGTCCAAAAGCAGTACCACACCCTCCAAGATGAAACAGAAAGAAGCCCACCACTAGGTACTGTAAGCACTTTTTATCCTGGCTGGATGCCCTACACACACACACACACACACACACACACACACTCAATTAAGTAAAAATTGGAAGTTGACTGTTGCCCTTTCAGCCAGTCATTCAAATCCTGCTTCTGCTCTTTTCTCTCCCTGAAAATCAGGCACACTGTTCTTGTCCCGGCCCTGTTTTCTTGTTCTCCGGCCCTCCGGCTTCCTGCTCTGTGCTGTGCTGAATAAAATGGACATATTTTTCTCTATGAGGCTTCTTTCGGTCCTTCTCTAAGTCAGAAGCAGCTCGGGGGCTTCTGGGCCCTGCAGAGTGGAAGATGCGTGACAGCTGGAGGTCGGGCCGGACTCGGGAGGGCAGGAGCTCTGGGGGGTGGGCCAGGCGCCTCGTGAAGTGAGCGACACACATCAACTCAGCTTCCTCTCCAACAGCCCCGTGGAGGTAGGCGCCGTTGGAACCCGGACAGCCCGGCCCCAGCGTCCTCCTAATGCCTGTAACAGATGAACACGGCTCTGAGGCCCCGCTCGGCCCTGCCGGCCACATCTGTGACCCTGGTGGAGTCCCCGAGCCTCTGGTGCCTTGGTTTCCTCACCTATCAAATGGGAACAGCAGTGCCACCCATGGCATGAGATAATGCACACACTCCCTGAATAATTACTGTGATCAGTGACGACCAATAAGTTACTGTAGATGAAACGCTAGCATGGTGCCTAGACCACAGTTAACGCACAAATATCAGTGCCATTCGCATATCTGCCGACACGAACACGCACGCACACGCACACCCGTTTACAGCTCCTTTTTAAAATCCCAAGAGACACAAAGCCTCGTCTTAGTTCTGCCTCTCAGAGCTGTGTGATTTCAAACAACTTCCTCCCCGTGTCTGGGTTTCTATTTCTTCATCTACAAATGAGAAACTGGATGGTTGTTCAAAGATGGAAACGGCTCCTCTGGCCTCTCAAGGAAGGAGTTCAACCAGTTCCTGGAGTTTCCCCACGTCTGGGTGGTGTGCCAGCTAGACTGGGCAGAGGGGGTCAGCTGGTGCTTCATACACCACCAGGCCTTGGGCTTGAGCAGGGGAGCACGCAGGGACCCCAGACCGGAGACAGAAACAAGTGAGAAAGCTTTACATCACGGGAGACAGAAAAGTTCCCATCTTTGGACCTCCAGGCTCCTTTCCCAAGATTTTTATTGGACTTTTCCCTTGTGCATCGTTTTTAGTTACAACTCTGAGTGGGCCCAGGCCTTCAGCCTCAGTGGAGAAAGAAGGGCAAAGACACTGTCCAGCCAAGCACCCCGCACTCGAGAGCTGCTGGTCACAGTGATGCAGGCCCGCCTCCACGGTCGCCGTCCCCCAGTCCCACCGGCCCAGGCTCAGCTGCACCCCAGCAGGGGTGGTCCTGGCTGTGCTTTAGGCTGCGTAAGAGTCCCCTGGAGCTGGAACGTACGGCCAGCCAGCCGGGCCCGGGAGCAGAGAGGGCAGACGCGGGGGCGGCAGGCCGGGTCCCGCATCACTTGCAGGTGGCGTAGTAGAGCACGCGCTCGTTGATGTGGTTCCGAATCTGTTCCACGCGCTGCTCTAGTCCTGTCAGGTCCGCCGAGCGGAGCACGATGGCCTGGCTCCCCCGAAGCAGCTCTGATTCCATGTCTGAGGGCCGAGGGAATAGCCGGAGCAGGGAGAGGAGCCGGTGAGATGCCCCGGGACTCCCAACCCTTTCATCCCCTCCCGCCCACCCAGAGCTGCCCCTGCCAGAGAAACCACCTCCACCCCGAGAGTAGCCTGGCCCCCAAGGCAGCTCTCCCCAGCCCCCTCTCCCACTTTTAAAGAAACCAGGCCGGGGCTGGACCCGAGAGTCCCCCTGCCCCTACACTTCTCCTCGGCTCTAGGCAGAGTGGTCCCAGGCTGATGAGGGAGGCCCCAAGCACCAAGGTTAGACACTCGCTGCGGTGGACCGGTCAGCCGCCATCCCACCAGCGATCCTGGTGAGCGCCAGGGCAAAAGAGCTGGAAGGCTGAATTCCTCCCCATTTTCTCTCCCCGACACTCCAGATACACCTAGTCCTGCCCCACTGGTCCATTCCGTGTCCCACCCCCCAGGTTATGTGTGGAGGATGTGAAGGGATCTGGTCCAGCCTGTCCCTCCTGTTGTCCTAGGCAGCTCGGCATTCACGGGAGCTGGTATCCAGGCTCAGCCAGAGCAGGGCGGCAGTGGGGGTCACTGCCTCATGAGGCTCCATCCTCAGGCAGTCCTCATTACAAAGTCTTCTCATTAAGCCAGAATCTGAGCACGTCTTGCTTCCACCCCGTGGTCCCGGGTCTGTCTGCTGGGTTGTTAAGACTCAATCTGCTATGCCTCCCACATGGCAGTCCTTCACATATCTGAGCCTTGTCTTCCCCAGAGGAAACCGCCCTAGTTCCTTCCTCCACACCTCACCTGATATAATCACCAGGACTTCCCTACTTGCCAACTCTGCTCACCCCCGCCCTGATCCCCGATGTGCACTGGTTTGTCAATATTTCTTCTGGAGATGAACTGGCCTCCACTGAACCCCACGTCCCAGGTGAGACTATCAGTGGAGTGTATTAGCGGTTATTACAAGGTTGACAGTCAGCCAGTAGGCCCCCATGTGGACCTATAGGCCATAATAAACAGTGACATTTTAATAGCTGCTGCTCTCTCCCTCCATTCTCGTTCCTAGGGGCTCCCTATGCATGACCTTCCCCATAACCCCACAATTAAAGGTAAATCCAGCAAGCGGGTAAAAGCTTGCTTCAATGAGTTATTTTCTGGCTGGTAGGTAGGTGAAGGGCACACCAGTTACGAAATATTTTTAATATCACCCTTGAGCCATTACTCCCCTTATTTTGGCTGCTTTGCGTTTATAAGCTCTTCTGTCAGGAGCAAGGCACTTCCGGCTTATATCAAAATTCCTGGATCTTTTTCAGGTGAGTAACAATTTGTATGAGTTTATCACTTACCAGTTATAAAGTTTCTAGCTACATTAGCCGCCTGAGTAGCCGGGCCTTACCTGAGCTATACTTGTGAGTCCAGACAATGCCAGATTAAGGGAGAATGTTTCTCTTTACTTAAATTTTATCCTGTTAGTTTCAGCCAGTCCTTCTGAGACTTAGAACGCTAGTTCTGTTATCCGGTGTGTTTGCTACCTGTCATCCTCAGATTTGATTAGCAAATTCTTTGTCTTAACACAGAAAGTGATGGACAAGGTCACGGCAGGCCCTGACCCAGGACTGGGCTCCTCCACCTGGGTCAGCTCCTCCCGCCTCAGGTGCGGCTGGCCACGGCCTCGAATCCACTCACTGTCGACTCACCAGCCCACCTCTCTCCATTCTGTCCGTCTGGCTAGCCACACAGATTTCTGTCAAACACTTTCTCCAAAATTCAAAGAAACTCTGGCCGTGGCATTCACAGGGCACCCCAGGGCCGTGACCCCGTCATCGCATCTTAAGAGACCGAGCCTGGAGGCCCCTGTTCTCCTTTCTGGGGAGCCTCGGAACGCTTTCGAAAGCTCCTTTCATTATGACTTGCTGGATGCTTTCCTACTGCCCCCAGGGCTGTCTATCCCCCTCCCCCGGGCGCGCGGGTCGGCCGTGGGCACCAGCCACGTGGCTCCACGCTCCTTCTCTCCCACCGGTTTTGTCCTCGTCAACCCTCCCCTCCAGGAGGCTGGTCCTGCCCACATCCTCTAGTTCCTCCCTACCCACCCTGTCCTGACGCCCCTCCTCTTCCTCACAGCCTCATCCTTCCATCTCAAATCTGATCTTTTTTTTCTTTTTTGAGCACTACCGTCACTGAACATTTCTCTCTGACATTATGTATCCTCTGAGCCCCTCGAACGCCTATTATTCAGGCTTTCATCACAGACCTCCTTGTGTGGTTAAATACAGTTTCATGAAGCTAATGGCCAACAGGAAAAATGCCCCCCTCTGGATTGCAAGCTCCTCGAAGGCAGGCCTAGTTTTGCGAACATCAGCACATTCCTCACAGTCCCATTCTAGGCCTTGTTCCTGTTAGGTGCTCGGGAAATCCCAATTGCTCTCACTACCCTAGCATTGCTAGCTCCAAAGAGTGGGCCTCAGAAACCCTGGGTTGGCAGCAGCCTTCAGGGATGTCCCGCGGTCCAAGGCCCTGGACCACTGTCTCACCTCTCATCCTGTCCATCATCGCCATGGTCTCCCCAAACAGTTCCTCCGCCTCCGTCTTGACGCTCAGAATTCGGCTGCCCTGTTCTCCCAGCATGGAGCTCTGATCCAACCGGTCCTTCAACTCAGCATATTTTTGCTTTACTCTCTCAAATCCCTGAAAAAAGGAAAAACCATTTCTGCATCACCATCATCCAAAGTCCTAAAGACCTTTGGCTAAAGGAGTTGATATCACCCACATCCAGACACGGGGATGAGGTGCCTTTTAATATCCCCCATGGGGTGGGTCTGCTCTATAAAAGCCCCTGGGCCACAAACTGCACCTTAACTTCTGTACTTCCCTCCACCCGCAGCGCCTGTCGCTTCCCAGCTCACCACCAGCGCAGAGCCAGATACACGGCTCTCACTTAACAGCATGCTTGGCAGCTTGGCCATTGTATCAGGACCACTGGTACCCTGGAGACATTGAGAATGGCTCTCTGACCTTCTCTCTGATCTAATTCTGACAGTGATGGGGCTCAGGCTATGCTAAATCAAGAGTGCCTGCCTGGGCTGGGAAGCCACAGATGGAGGATAAGCTCTGGATCGGGTGTCAAGAGCCCCGCTTTGTAGACGAGTGTTATGCTTGGACAAAATCCACTTCGTCTGTGAAAGGAGAGGAACTGGACTGGCCGTTTCCAACATCCCCAAAGTGGCTCCACCAAAAGCAGCCAAAGGTGCAAGAATCCAGAAGCTCCCCCTGACCCCGGATACATTTGAGAGTAACTGGTACTTAAAATGCTTTGAGGGGGCTTCCCAGATGATGTTAGTGGTAAAAAAAAAACAAAAAAAAAAAACCTGCTTGCCAATGCAAGAGACATAAGACACAGGTTCGACCTCTGGGTCAGGAAGATCCCCTGGAGGAGGACATGGCCAGCCCTTCCAGGGTTCTTGCCTGGAGAATGTCCATGGACAGAGGAGCCCGGCGGGCTACAGCCCATGGGGTCGCACAGAGTCGGCCAGGACTGGAGCGTGGCCTTATCAAGCATACAGAGTCCCCTCCTGCCCCCACTGACAGGGCTTCCTCGGGCTCTCTCCGCTCTCTCTGTACCTCCTGGGCGCTCAGCGCCTGCTTGCTGGCCTCCTCTGCCAGCTGCTGGGCCTGGGCCGCCTGTGCCTGCTGCTGCCTGGCCCGGCGGCCAAGCTCCTCCATCCGCGCTCGGAAGCCCCCCAGCTGCTCCGACATGCTGCTCGCCAGTCTTTTTGCTGGTCCTAGTACCTGCTGAACCTTTGTGGAAAAAGAGAGACCTGGGGCTTGAGGTGTGTCTCACAGGCAGCGACCTTCGGTCTTCTTTCCTCCAATTCATTGGGCCGCAAAAACTCCCTCCAATCACGGCATCACCATCACCTCCATCCAATCCCCTAACTGCCGCCAGCATGCAAGCCTCCCAGCCTTCACCGGCTCAGCTGACCGCCCCGCCTGCTCCTGCCAGAGCTCAGAGGCCACCCCTGCTTCTGCTTCAGCCACGAGGCCCAAAAACTAAAAGCTCGAAGCCAGGCCAAGGCTTGTAGCCCCTGCTTCTTTAGGGCCCATCTCACTCCCAGCCAGGTCCCTTCCTGACACCATCTGTGCCTCGCGCCCGGGTCTGAACATCCACTCCCCCACGTGGGTAGGGGGAAGCCGTGACGCCTACCTCGGCGACCCTGTCCTGGATGAGCCGCAGGGAGCGGCGGGTGCCCCGCATGGTGTCCTGGGCCTCCTGCAGCGCCAGCGTGCCCTGCCGCAGGGCCCCCAGGACGTCCTCCACCTGGCCCTCCACTGCGTGGGCCCGGCTCCTGGGCGAGACGGGCACAAGGGACGGCGGAGAATTCACTCAGTGGAGAGCGAAGGAAGGTGCTCGCCAGTCCCAGACGGCACCCCTTCCAGCCAAGGCAAGAGGCCGAGTACTAACTCGGTGGTAGTTTTTCCATCCCAGGACCCCAGCAAACCCCCTCCCCGTGCCAGGTGGCAGAACATTCCCGGAAGATGGAAACCATGCCTCTTTACTGATGTCTCTTCTGGGGACCAGCGGAGCGCACTGCAGGAGCCCAGGCCATGATTATGGCTGAGTTTAATAAAGCGGGCTCTTCCCCAACCACTTGATGAAAGTGAAAGAGGAGAGTGAAAAAGCTGGTTTAAAGCTCAACATTCAGAAAACTAAGATCATGGCATCCGGTCCCATCACTTCATGGCAAATAGATGGGGAAACAGTGACAGGCTTTATTTGGGAGGGGCTCCAAAATCACTGCAGATGGTAACTGCAGCTATGAAATTAAAAGACGCTTATTCCTTGGAAGAAAAGTTGTGACCAACCTAGAAAGCATATTAAAAAGCAGAGACTACTTCGCCAACAAAGGCCTGTCTAGTCAAGGCTATGGTTTTTCCAGTGGTCATGTATGGATGTGAGAGTTGGACTATAAAGAAAGCTGACCGCCGAAGAATTGGTGCTTTTGAGCTGTGGTGTTGGAGAAGACTCTTGAGAGTCCTTTGGACCACAAGGAGATCCAACCAGTTCATCCTAAAGGAGATCAGTCCTGGGTGTTCATTGGAGGGACTGATGTTGAAGCTGAAACTACAATACTTTGGCCACCTGATGTGAAGAACTGGCTCACTGGAAAAGACCCTGATACTGGAAAGATGAAAGGCGGGAGAAGGGGACAAAAGAGGATGAGATGATGATTGGATAACATCACTGACAATGGACATGGGTTTGGGTGGACTCCGGGAGTTGGTGATGGACAGGGAGGCCTGGTGTGCTGCAGTCCATGGGGTCGCAAAGAGTTGGACACGACCGAACAACTGAACTAAACTGAACTTCCCCAACCACAAGAGCTGAGGAGGCCCTTGGGGACAGTCTCCAGTATGGAAAGCAGGGCCATGCTGAGTGAACCTGAACCTGGACGCTGGATATCACTTGACCATCTGCCACCACAGTCAGCACCCCTCCTGTCTCCCAGCCCTCAGCATCCCTCTGATTTACAGAGGTTCCTCTCTTGCTTCCAGCAACACAGCCGGGGAGCAAAACCCCAGCCCGGTCCTGGGAGGAGAGTTCAGGGCACCAGGCCATACCTGGCCTGCTCGGCCTCAGCCTGCAGCCTGCGAGCCCGAGCGATGTCCTGCTTGGTCTGGGACAGCACCAGGTCCACATTGGGGAGCCTGGCCGCGATGGCCTGGATCTCGTTCATCTTCCGCAGGACTGTGGCCGAGTCGGTGGGCAGCCACAGGGCCAGCACGGCCTCGCTGACCTCCTGGATGGTGGCCGTGTCGGTGTCGGAGTCTGGAAGACAAGTCGCCCATTGGACTGGGGGAGCCTAGCCACATTCCCCCAAGGTCAGAGGCCTCCCCCAGGCCCAGCGGCACCCGTGGCATCTCCGTCTAGCCTGCCCACAGAGCTGCCGCCCTCCCCTCCCAGGCACCCTGCTCTGAGGGTTTCCAGGCGCCCTGCCGCAGGAGGAGGGGTGTTGGCACAGCTGTGGCAACTATGTGGCATCGCAGGAAGTTGCAGGCTGGGGAGGAGGAGGCGGTGCCAGGCAGCTGGCCCCGAACAATGCCTGGAGCACAGACGTAAGCGGCCCTGGGGTGGGGACACCAGCCAGGAACGGAAACTGCTTCCTTGGCAATAAGACCCCTGCCACGTGCCCCCTCCACCTCAGGCCAGAGTGCTGGTTTGTGTAAAGGCGGGTCAAGGTCATCAGGACTTTGCTCACATGTCAGCTTCTGAGGGAGGTGGGCCCCAGCCATCCGATCGAGGGTGGCAATCAGCGCCCTCTGCCAACGTTCCCTCTCGTTCTCCCAAACGTTTATCACCACCCACACGCCAAACAGTTAATTCGTTTGTCGGGTTTTCCGTCTGACTCCCCACGAGAATATGAGCAATGTGAGGAAAGGGACTGGCATTCAGCCCCAGCTGTAGCCCAGCCCCGAGCATGGTGCCTGGCACTCGGAGGCACTCTATGTACAGCGAATGAGTGGCTGAAGGGGCTCCAGACCCAGGCTTCCCCTTTCCTACTCAAGCCAACGGGGCCAAGTTAGCTAGCTTCTCTGAGCTCAGTCTCCCGATCTGTGAAAGGAGCTGATAGGAAACAATTATCAGGAATTTCACAAACCACTTCCGGGTCAGAGAGTAAGATCAGATGTACAGAGGCGGTGTCTTCTTCCCCATGGTCACTCTACAGATTCCACTGGTACTGCCATGGGAAAGAAGTGGGCATCACCTATCCAGAAGGTTTGCCCTGTGACTGGAACTTTTCTGGGGGCCCCGGGTCTAGCCTTATTCTGCAATCAACAGCTTCCTCATCAGGTGGCTACACAGGTCCCAGACCGAGTCCCCTCCCCGTGCCAGGTGGAAGGACAGCCCTAGAAGGTAGAAACCATGCCTCTTTGCTACTGGGTTCTTACGGGGCCAGAAGCACACCGCAGGAGCCCAGGCAGGGCATGACTGCGGCTGTTCAATCAAGCGAGCTTTTCCCCAACCACCTGCTTTCACAAGGGCCTCCCAGTGGAGACCATCAGCTGCTCGCCTAACTCAGAGTCTTACTCTCAAAACACAGCTTAGACATGCCTTCCCAGAAAGCCTCCCACGGCGAGCACACCCCCACCTAGCACCTGCCCTTCCTTCGTTCCTCATCACTTCCGCTGCGCCCGAGGGCTTGGTCTGAGTCACACAGTTTCGTGGGCTTCTGAGTCTCAGGGTGGGCTCAGCAAACCTTCACTGCTCTGAGCAGCAGGACGTGGGGCGCAGAGGCTGCGAACCAGATTGGACGTGGTCCCTGCCCTCGTGAAGCTTGGAATCTAGCGGGACAAGGGAGCACAACCCGGGGTGATGGGGCCAAGGGGTGTGAGGGTCGCACCTGTGGAGGGGCGTCTAATCACTGAGCGGCCCGTGCAGGGGCAGCTAACCCGCTCTGCCTGGAGACTGAGATACCTAGAGGATGCTTAGAGGGTGAACGGGAATTTGCCAGGCGCCAGGCAGGGCAGGGGAGAGGAAGCAAGAAGGTGAATATGAGCAAAGACAAGGAAGCACGTGTGTGTGTGTGGCGGGGTGGGGGGCCTCCATCTCACAGTGCAGTGATCTCGAGTGTGGACCCTGGAGGTAGGTGAGCCCTACCCTCACCCGCTCCAAGCTGGGTGCCCGTGGGCAGGTTTCTCAACCTCCCTGTGTCTGGCGTCCTCATCTACAAAGTGGTAGGCAGTCAGGATTAAATAGTGTAATACCCATGAAGCACTTTAGAACAGCGCCTGGCACTTAGTAAGACCTCACTACACCTGATTTATTATTTTTGTCACTTCCGTTGACGACCTGGGAAAGACGGGGTCCCCTCCCTCTTCCGCTGGCCCTGCACCGTCCCGCCCTCACTGGGTGATCCCTGCATGCCCACAGCAGCGGTCACGTGTGCCACCTGCGGTAAGACCCTGGCCGCAAGAGCCTACGGCCCTGGAGACTGTAAGAACCGTCCTGGCTGAGGCCCTGCCCCTCCTCTCTGCCCCGCGTCCTGTCCCAGGACTCAGTCTGTTGAGGGGACAGCAAGCACCCCACAGCCTGACAACTCCCTGCCCATTCACAGGAGCCGGGGCAGCACCCCAAGGAGAGGCTCCCCACCCCCTCACCCCTGGCTGGGGTCGATGCAGGAGGGGGGTCAGCCTTACTCAGCTTCACTCGGGGGCAAGGCTTCCTCATCTGGGAGGCCGAGCCCCAAACTCTGGCCTGCCCCCTTCATCCACGCTGTCAGGCCCCATTGGCCGGCAAGCATGTGGCACGTCCCCATTCTGAGGATCTCCAGAGGATGCTGACTGCAGCCTGGCCTGGGGCCACTCAGGGCACCTCAGGCAGATCCCTCCTGCTTCTCTCCAACTTGCCATGTGCACTCAGGAGGGAGCTCCGGGCTCTTGGAGCCAAGGCACCCCAATAGCAGCAGGAGGAAATACTGTTGTTACACCAGGCCCTTGGCTCCCAGCCAAGCAAATACCCTGGCAGGGACCACAAATCTAATAATAACAGCTCATATTCCTGAGGCACCTTTCGTTTTTCGAAACACATTTTACATCAGTTTCTTGATGCCCAGATTAAACTTGTGAAATACTCTCATCTTGGTTGGCAGAAGCGAACTTGCCCAAAGTTCCACAAATTTCCTGAGTCCTGTCCTGGGATCTGTGCCACTCCCCAGGGCAGCACGGGAGTGCCTCAGGTTCCTTTACTCATTCAACCAACAGTGGGCGCTTTTTCTGGGCCTGACCAGGAACACAGTGAACAAGACACACAGCCATCCCTGGCCTCTTGGAGTTGAGAGTCTAGTGCGGAGGCAAGCAAGACACTCGTGGGATGGAAGAATTCAACAACCACAGGCTCAGAGCAGCAAAGGGCCGGCTCCAGACGGGGCTGGGGTGCTGGTAACCAGAGTGAGTGATCAGGAAAGTCCCCTCGAGGGACATATGCACACCCAGACCTGGAGGGTAAGAATCAGTAGCCTTGGAGACAGCATCCCAGGCAGAGAAAGAGAGAGAGCACCCCTGAGGTTAGCGACAGCTGGCCTGTTCAAGGACAGTTTGTGAGTCAAATAGACACACCCAGGAGGTGACAGAGGCCGTGGGTGAAGGACGTTAGGCGTGCGTGGAATGCCACCCCACCTGCACACGTTTCAAAGATGTTTCGGGCTGTTGGGTGGAGAACAGGCCGGAAGGAGGTGGGAGAGGAAGTAGCCACCCAGGCGAGCACGGGGACTGGTCCAGGGGGAGGAGGCAGCTGATGCGGGAATGGGAGGTGGGGGGTGGGGGATCGGGGGACAGCGAACGGGGCCCTGGGGGCCAGCAGGCGTGGACACGTCAGCCCAGGGGAGAGTGAGGGCCGGCTCACCTGAGAGGAAGTCCCGCACCTGCCGGATGAGGAGCCGCGTGCGTCTGACGTCCTCCTCCATCTGGGAGCGGCTGGTGCTCACCTGCGTCTCCAGGCGCTGAGTGTCCGACTGGACCTGCGAGGCGGCCTCCTCTGCTGCCCTGATCTGCGGACACAGGCTGTGGGTCAGCGGGGGTCGAAGCCCCCGAGCGAGCCTCTCAGTGGGGGAGTCTGCAGGTGTCTGCTACCCAGGATCCACCTGGGAGACGTGTAACTAGCTTGGTGTGGCCTCACAAGAAGTGATGTAGAAACACTGGCCTCCGTCTCTCACTTGCCGTGATGCGTGCCGCCTGCTAAGTTGCTTAGGTCACGTCCGATTCTTTCGTGACCCCATGGACGGTAGCCCACCAGGCTCCTCTGTCCATGGGGATTCTCCAGGCCAGAGTACTGGAGTGGGCTGCCATGCCCTCCTCCAGGGGATCTTCCCGACCCAGAGACTGAACCCGAGTCCCTTGTGTCTCCTGCACCGGCAGGCGGGTTCTTTACTACTAGAGTTACCCGAGAAACCCTGCTTGCTGTGGGGCCACGGGGGCAAGTCAGCTGGCACCTCTGGGATTGCGCCTCCTGGCTGCCAAATGAGAGCTCTGACTCGCCCAGAGGCTTTGTCCCCTCTGCCTCCCCCCACTACGGGTGCCCATCGCCCCCCTCCACACCTACCATCTGCCTGGTCTGCTGGAGCTGGGCGCCGAAGCCCCGCAGCTGCTCGGCCACCTGCCCCGCCGTCCGCAAGGCCCCACCTGCCCTGGGGAGGGCGCCTCTGCAGCGGGAGCCACAGGCCGTGCCGTTGTCTCGGGGACAGAGCTCCCCGGGGCAGGCCCCTGGGGTGCAAGGCATCTCCCTGGAGCCTCCACAGAGCTGTGGAGAGATGGGGGCATCAAAGGCGGTCCCCGAGGCTCCGCAACAACCACTCCCATCCCACACCTGGGAAGCCAACAGCCGACAGACATCTCCATGGCAACCAGGCCCCCAGAAACTGGTTGGCTTGTTCGCTGCTGAGCAGCCCGTACAGGGGCTGAGGGTCAGGACGGGTGGGGTGGTGGTGGGCTCTACACAACCCCCGTGGGAATGGTGGGGCAGCCGTTGGTGTGTGACAAGCCGGGCCGGGGGGGCCTGAGGGGGAAAGTCGGGCTCCGCGACAGGCGTCACCTGGTTGATGGTGGGCGTCAGATCAGGCACAGAGGCCATCTGCAGCCTCAGGGCCGCGAGCTGGGGACCACCGGCTCCTGGTCCCCCCGCCACCTGCTGCTCCAGCCTCTCCGCCTGTCTCCGGGTGTCCCTGAGCTGCAGCAACCGGCGGGAGCTGTCTGAGACCTGCTGAGCGGCCTGGGATGACCGCTGGTGGGCTGCAGTCAGCATGCGGAAGGCTCCTGGGGTAGCGGGGGGAAGAGAGATCATCGAGCCAGCCCTGGACACCCCCTCGCCCAGGCCTGGAGGCGGAGGACCAGCGGGAAGGGAGCCGAAGCCTGGCCCGGCGTAGGGTCTCCACGCTCCCCCTCACCCCACTCACCTGAAGGGTCAGCACTGCTTATCTTTTCAAATTGCTCCCTCTTGCTCTGATACATGACGAGGAGGCGATTGAAGCTCCTGTCCAGGCTCCCCAGGTCTCCTGGGAGGGACAAGGTCTCCTCCAGGGGCAAATCCAGCTGCATGCCCTGAAGTGTCCGCCTAAGGGAGGGGGAGAAGCTGCCACTAAAATACAGGAGAGGGGCTGCCTCCCCAGACCCAGCCATCCCCCCGGAGAAACAGCAACCGAGTCAGGAGAAACAGAGGCCATCAGGAGCAGCCGCAGACGGGAGAGGATTCTGCCAGGCCAAAGCCGGCACCGTCTCCCTCCATCCCTATTTTCAGGCAGATCCAGAAAAACCTCTCCCTTCTGGACAGGTATGAGCCTGACGCTCCCAGCTCTCCTCTGCGTCCCCACACCAGCTTCCATGAGGAGCTTCCCTGACCCTCTCCTCCTGGGGTCCCTGCAGGTGCCCCTTCCCACGCCTGGACCCCGGGCACCCGGGTCTCTCCTCTCCCCACCAGGGCTCCCAGAGCTGCTGACCCACCAGTCTGTTTCTGCCCAAAGGGGTTTACCTGCCCTGACCCACGGTCACTGAGTTTGCAGAGACTCCTCCCTCCCAGGTCCTCTGCAGGTCCACCCAACTAGTCCCTGCCACCAGCCTCCCCTTCTCTGCAGCCGGGATCTGCTCCACGTGGACCATCCTTCAGGAGGCCCCTCCAGACCGGCACACCCAGCCCACCAGATGCCCGCAGGCTCCCTGCTCGACTCTGAGACCGAGGCCAACCGCACACTTGGGTGGCTTGGGTCTCCCGCACCCGCCCCCCTCCCCCCTTCCTCCAGCATGGTCAGCGAGTCAGCGAGGGCTCAGGGAAGGCAAAACTCATTATGAAAACTTCAGTACCAAACCTCACTAAGAAGAGGCCTCTGCTGGTAGGAGGGGGCCGTGGGTGGGACCGCTCCCGTTCCAAAGGCAAACCAAGTTATTTTCAGAGCCCTGCCTCTCGGATGCCCTCCACCAGGGTGACTCATCCAGAGCTGACGCCCGCAGGCAGTGCCAGGCACTTGGGCTGGCACCTGCACTCCTGGCCGCCTGCTCTGCCCCTCTGGGGCCACCTGATTCTGTCACGATACTAAGCTGTGCCCGTTTCCTCACTGGCAAGACCGATGTAGTACCCACCATCCCACCAACCTCCCAGGACTGCGGTGACGGTGAAAAAGAGAGGCATCCGTGAAAAGGCTTGAAAGTGAAGCGTAGAAGTTGCTCGGTCTTATCCGACTCTTCGCAACCCCATGGACTAGCCCTGCGGGCTCCTCTGTCCATGGGATTCTCCAGCAAGAACACTGGAGTGGGTTGCCATTCCCTTCTCCAGAGGATCTTCCCAACCCAGGGATCGAACCTGGGTTTGCTGCATTGCAGGCAGGTTCTTTACTTTCTGAGTCATGAGGGAAGCGCTATGAAAAGGCCTGGTAGATGGTAAAGGGCTGTAAGCAGTATGTGCCCCTCCGTGTACCCACAGGGCATTATTCTTCCTCCCGGCCACGACCCGGTGGGGAGAGGGAATGACCTGATGGAGAAGACGGCGTTGGCCACCTGGGCCACCTCCTGCTCCGTGACCAAGGCGTCGCCGAGGGTGGCTTGGATCTGTGCCATCTTCCTCTTGGCGTCCAGCATCCGGGAGGCCAGGCCGCCGTCCTCCAGGCCGGGCTGGGGCCACAGGGCGGCGGAGGCGTTGCGGAGGCCGGCCAGGCGGAGGGCCCGCTCCCGGAGGCCGCCGTCGTAGGTCTGGAAGCAGGGGTGGCAGGCCACGCACACCGGGGCGCGGTCGCAGTAGCCCCGCTGGCACTGGTCGCAGCGCGGCCCCGTCAAGCCGGGCCGGCAGAGGCAGCGGCCCGAGGCCTTGTCGCAGCCCGGCCCCTCGGTGCCCCGGAAGTCGCAGTCACAGGCTGGGGTGGGGAAAAGGATGGTCAGGGGCCAGCGGCCGGGGGGGCGCGCATCTGCCGGGGAGCGCCCTGGGGAGGACGTCTGGCCTCTGGGTCTTAGGATTCAGAGCGAGGCCGTCGAGGCCAGAGCGGAACCACGGCGAGGGCGGCGGGGCTCACAGCAGCCCCTTCGTGAGGCGCGGCCCCGAGCTTCGCTCCCCGAGCGCACGCGCGCCTCTGACCCGCACCCGCTCTGGCGGGGTGGGCACGCTTGCTCTCCCGCCGTCCCGGGCGCGAGCACCCGAGGCAGGGTGCCCCTTCCCAGGCGAGGAGGCCGAGGCCCGCAGAGGGGGAGCAACCCCGCCCGGGGCGACAGGGCCGGCAACAGACTGGGGTCTGCCTGCTCTCTCCACCACTTGCCAAACTGACCCCCGCGGGGCTCCCTTTCTGCATCCGTGAAGAGGCAGGAAGGGGTTTCCCCACAGCTGGCCTCTGGGGGATGCTTTCTCAGGGAAGAGAGGCGCAAAGCAGCCCTCCTGTCACCGGGACACGGGGACACGGGGACACGGGGACACGGGGACGGGCTAGCAGGGGGCAAGTACTCTCATGGGCTGCCAGGGCCCAGCCCCCGTGGGCCAGACTGCACAGACCTGCATGCCCCCCAGCACAAGCCCACCCGAGCACTCACCCCCCACGGCGTCTGCACCGCCCCCCGCGCCCCTCTCAGACAGCGCACCTCGGCATCCCGCGGCCGCCTCTCCGTAGGTCCTGTCGGGGCACTGGCGGATGGCTGCGGCGCGGCAGGTCAGGCCCCCGAACCCTTCCCGACAGGCGCACTGCCCTGTGAACTGCGGGGGAGAGCCGATCAGCGAGCCGGACTCCCCGGCGCACCCCAGCCGCAGGGGCTCCAGGCAGGACGCAAGCTCCGCGGTCAGACCCAGGACGGCCCCGCCCGTAGGCGCACGTATGTGGGCCTGCCAGCGACTGAGAGCCGCGGGGAGGGACAGACGTTCGGGGGCTCTCCAGGGGCGTGGGGGCCGGCCCGCGGCGTACCTGGTTGCACTGGGGGCCGAGGGAGCTGTGCGGGTCGCAGGCACAGGGCTCGCAGCCCCGGCCGCTGGCCAGCTTCCAGTGGTGGGGGGCACACTGGTCACACTTGGGGCCCACCACGTGGGGCAGACACACGCAGCGCCCCGTCTCCTGGTCACAGGGCATGTCCCGCCGGGCGCCCAGGATGCTACAGTCACAGCCTGCATAGGAGGGGGGCTGCTGAGCTGGGGGGGCACCCAAATCTGCCCCCCACCACCCCCCAGAGGGAGTGCATCAGGGAAAAGAACCAGGCGGGGTGCTTTCCTGCAGAAAACCTGGCTGACTCAGGAGGCCACTGCGCTTTCCCACCAGTCCCAGCACCTGGCCACTTGGCCACCCTCACGCCCTCCGCAGGGCTTGCTCCGTCCCTCCTTCCAAGCCAGGCCTGCGGTGCCACATGCTGGAGGCTGCTGGCATAGCAACTGGCTTGCCGCACAGGGGGAGCAGGGCCGGCCCCAGACCCAGTGGCCTAGCCCCAGGGCCACCTACCCCGCCCCATGGCAGGCTTGGACCCTCTACTCACGGTGGCAGCCCTGCGGGTTGGAGAACGTGAGCCCCGTGAATCCCGGCTTGCACAGGTCACAGCGTTCCCCCTGCACGTGCTCCTTGCACACACACTGGCCAGTCACTGGGTCACAGGGCGCTCCCGGCACTGCCCCGTCGGGATCGCACTCACAGGCTGCAAGACAAAGGCAGCGCCAGGGGGGCGGACAGGGAAAGCAGAGCATTAGGAGCACACTCTGGTTCAAATTCCTGCCCCTCCCCCCACTTCCTGGCTTACGACCTGATACCTTAGTCAAGTTATTTCAGCCCCCTGTGCCTCAGTTTGTGCATCTATAAAATGGGGTGATTATGTCGCGCTCACAGGGCCTCTTATAAGGAATAAAGCAGGTGTGCCGCGCTGTGCTTAGTTGCTCGGTCGCATCCGACTCTTTGGGACCCCATGGACTGTAGCCCACGAGGCTCCTCTGTCCATGGGCTTCTCCAGACGAGAATACTGGACTGGGTAGTCTATCCCTTCTCCAGGGGATCTTCCCAACCTAGGAATCGAACCGGGGTCTCCAGCATTGCAGGCAGATTCTTTGGAATTCATTGCAATGTGGCTTCTCCTGCATTGCTAGCTGAGCTACCAGGGAAGTCCTTGGCGTGTGTTAGGTAGGACAAAAGTTTCAGTGGGCATGATGTACTGAACAACCACTCTGCAGCCAGCCCTGAGCTGGGCACTCTTGCATGCTGCCTCGTGTAATCCTATCACAACCCTGAGAATTGACCATGCTTATCCCCATTGTACAGATGAGGAAACTGAGGCTCGGAGACATTCCAATAGCATACTGAAGGTCATACACCAAGTAGTGCTGGAACGAGAAGTTCAACCCAAGCTCTTCTCATTCTCTCCATAAGCAGATAACATCAACAGAAAGTGAACCAACTTTTATCCCAACACCTGGGTGCCTTTCGCAACTTTCAAAACAGAGACTCTCACTTCTTCTGGAAAGTCTTGCCTGATCAAGCCACCTGAATCAGAGTGCTTTCGATTCAAACTGTACAAACTCACTGGCCCTTGCCGCATGCATGCTAAGTCACTTCAGTTGTGCCTGACTCTTTGAAACTCCGCAAACTTATAGCTTTCCAGACTCCTCTGGCCATGAGATTCTCCAGGCAAGACTATGAGAGTGGGTTGCCATGCCCTCCTCCAGGGAATCTTCCTGACCTAGGGACTGAACCTGCATCTCTTGGGACCCCTGCATTGCAGGTGGGTTCTTTACCGCTGAGCCACCCAGGAAGCCCCACTGACCCTTGTGGATGTGTTTAGTCACTCCTGGATGACTTATGCTTCTTCAGTAAACTTTCCTGAAGCATCAGTTATTTATCTGTCATTGTGCTAGGGCCCAAGGATACAAGAATAATCCCTGCCATGAAGGAGTTCTTAATGCTGGTGGAAGCAGAAAAACAAGCAAACCGCATTACAACCCGGTAAAGGCAGGTAAACGGGCAAAGTGCCGCCTCATTTTCCTGTGTGTTAGGTTTCTACTACCAAACTGTCTGTCTGCTTCCTGACAGCAGAACTGTATCTGATATTGACTTTTTTCTTCCCTATGCTCAAAAAGGGCTTCCCTGGTGGCTCGGATGACAAAGAATCTGCCTGCAGTACAGAGATCTGGGTTCGTTCCCTGGGTCGGGAAGATTGCCCTGGAGGAGGGCCTGGCAACCCACTCCAGTATTCTTGCCTGGAGAATCCCGTGGACAGAGGAGCCTGGCGGGCTGCAGTCCCTGTGGTCTCAAAGAGTCAGACACGACTGAAGTGCCTAAGCAGCAGCATACTCAAAATAAGTTCTACATAATGAGCGACTGACTGACGTCCAGAGAGGTTCGCTGACTTGCTTAGCAGGGCACGCCAAGTTAAAAACAATTGCCCCCAAGACTTCATGCTTCCTGAGGGCATGTGCATCCCCAGGGACATGTGCTCTGTTGAGTCCGGAGCAGGCGGGGATTAATGGACTGATGAGGCCCGCGGTCCCCAGAGCTCTACTCACGGATGCAGGTCTCCTGAATGGGAGCCCCAGGACGCCGGTTCCGGAAATAGTGCAGCTGACACCGTTCACAGTTCCTGCCCTCAGTGTGGTCCCGGCAGCTGTCACACACACCTCCATGTGCCCCCTGGCTGGCGGCAAACACGGCTGGGTCAAAGTGACATGTCTCTGAGTGTCCGTTGCAGTCACACCCTGAAAAAGGAGATTCCTGGGGTTGACACTAGACCTGCATCGTTGGCATCCACAAAGCACGCGCCACGCTAACTCGCTGGCATCCCCAGTGACTCTGTAAGATGCCCAGGTTTGAGAAACGGGGAAACTGAGGCCCAGGGAGGCTTGTCAATTTCGGTTCATACAGCCAGTAAGAAAGGAAAACAGAGAATGCGGGCCTCCTGACTCCCAGTGTGGAGACTCGTCCCAGAATGATACCCATGTGGGGCCAAAGAGCGAGCCATTTGAACGCCCCATGCCAGCCCTCCCCCACTGCCACCACAGGCCTCCTGCTGGGCCACTGTCCTTCCCTAGGCTGGGACCCTGGCCGTCCTCATTTAGGTAGGGAAGGGCCCTGCCCCCAGGGGCCCATCTGAAAGAGAAAGAATGACAACAGGGAGACCAGGTGTGTCCTACACAGGATAAAGCGCTGGAGAGGCCGGAAGGAGGACCTGGGTTAGCACGAAGGCTGTGTGGCATCAGAAGCTTGAACCCACCCGTGGTCCCTCTGAGGTCTGGGGGTTGGGAGGATGCGACTCACAAACCCTCTCCTTCTCCAAAGAGCAAGGAGAGCTTTAGTTACAGGGGCAATTCGGTTTAGATTTAAATATTAATAATAAAGACTAGATTCTCCCCGGGTCCCAGAGGAGGTCATCACGGCCCAGAGGGGCCAGCATCCCAGCCAGTGGTTGCAGGGGAGGTGGGCGACCCCAGGCTCATACTCTGGCATTCGTGGGGGTCCTGGTCTTCTGCGGGTCTCCAGGGCCGGTTGTTGTAGAAGGGAGCGCAGCGCTCACAGTTGGGGCCAGCGGTGTTGTGCTGGCAGACGCAGACCTCGTGGACCTGGGGGCGGGGCCATCGGTCACCAGGAGGAACCATCACAGGAGCTTCCCAGGGACAGACTTGCCCTCTCCGCTCTGACCCTCCCACTCGACTTAGACCCCAGGGTCCAGCTCAGACCCCAGCTCCTCCAGCCTTCACTGAGCTCCTCTGACACTCAAGAGGCCGCTTGTGTGGTGCGCGTGTGCACGTGTGTACATACATGTGTGTGTGCATGCTTGCACATCCACACTGCTCCTCCTGTTGGGTTTGTAAAAGCCCGGTCCTGGCATCTGGCCATCCCCGTACCGCTCATCGCGGAACAGTGCCGGGAAGGCACTCACATAGCCTTGGTAAACTGTGATTCTTGTGGGCCCTCTGGAGATTTATATTCCAACAAGCTATGACTGCAGTTGTTTGTCTAATGAGACTGCGATGATGAATTGTTACTAGACTCATTAAGGTACAGAAATAGAACAGCAATTGTGTGCTAATCGTCTTCCAAATTAAGCTCACCACCCGCGGGCTGGCATCGAGGACCTGCACCGTGCTTGCTCCTTGCTCGCCCTCCACTCGCTCCGAACAGCACAGCTGAGCTGAACTGGCTGCTCCCTGCATAAGCCCCGCTTCTCCCCACCTTGTGGCCTGTACTGAAGTTTTTCTTCCTTCCTAGAAGCCCCTTCTCGTTCTATTCACCAGCAAGATCCTGCCCAGCTGGAATGGCACAAACTTCATCAGGCCTGCCTGCTCCCTCTAACTCCATGGATTTCAACTCTGGATGCACTTAAGCATTATTTGAGGAGCTTTGTAACATATATATATGTAGCTACGTATATATAACGCCCAGGCCCAATTCCATCCAATCTCAGGGACAAGGCCCAGACATCGGTACTTTATAAAGTGGTGTTCCCGTGGTGTAGCCAGTGTTGAGAAACACCAGGGCTGAGCAGGCCCTCGCCCCCCTCTACATCTTCATACACCGGCGATCACGCCCAGCCTGGGTTCTGGTCTTGTGTTTTGGGGCCCTAACGGCTGACATATCCCTGGCGCTGGTCTCCCACTGGCCTCCTCTGCAGCCTGGGGGAAGCACTGGCCCAGGAAGTGGAAAGGAAAAGGCTGCCCAATGTTCCTGTCCCCTTTTTTCCCTAGCAGGCCACCTGATGGGACCTCATCGTGTGCCTTTATCACTAGAACAAGTATCCTGCTCCTGCATGTTAATATTGTCGAAGAACCAGGAAACTGAAATGACAGCTCCCTCTGCTGCTTGGGCCAAGGGTCTCTCTCCCCTGCTGATGGCCCTCAAGCTTGGTTTCCCAGCAAACACCCTTGGGTCACTTGTTAAGCTGGAGCTTCTCTTTCTATCCCTGACGCACCTGACTCAGCTGCTCTGGGGTGAACTTAGCATCCTTGTTTGACTCTGTTCTCTCATCCTGTCCACATCTCACCTCTAAATGGGACTTCAGAGTCCCCAAACCAGGGGCCCTCAATCCTGGCAAGACCTTAGAATCACCGGGAGCTTTAACTAATAATAATACAATTAGAGTGTCTGGAGGTAGGGATCTGGGCCATCTTCTTAACTTCCTGGGAAATTATGATGTGCAGCCAGGGCTGAGAATCAATGCCTTAAGCTCCCTGCAACACCCATGCATATACTTCTACTTACATGTATACTTATATATATGTCTGTGTTACTGAATAAAAATCATCTCAAATCATAAAGCAGGTCCAAAGAAGTGCTATCAAATGGGACCTTGAAAACGATAACCGTTTACACTCATCTTCGCCATCGCTAAAACAGTAAATACTCAAGTCTTAAGTGTAGTGCCCCTCCCCTCTCCAGGGGTCCCGAGGATGCCCGCAGTCCGCCCTGGCCCTGCCCGCTCCCCTCTCCCTTCCCGCCCTGGGCTGCCACCTGCACGGCGGTGGAGGGGCTGGCAGGAGCTCTGGAACTGGGGGCGCAGCGGTCCGCATGGCCGTGACAGAGGCAGCTCCCTTGCAGACGCAACTGGGACACAGCGTAGTAAGCGCTGGGAGGGTGGTAGCCCCTCTGGGGCACAGGCGCCAGCTTGGTGAAGTTGACCCTCAAGTTGGTGATCTCCCCCAGCTCTGCAGGGAAAGAACAGCGAGGAGCGAGGGGGCGGGAGTGGGGGGAAAAGGAGAAAAAAAAAAAAAAAAGAATTTAGAGTCTCCTAGGGCGGGATGATAAGGAAAGGAACTCTGGCCTCACCTCCCATCTTCCCCAGCCCTCCCACAACACAAAAGACCCCCCACCACCCTGACTCGGGCCTTTTGCGTGGCTGGGCCAGCACCATACTCCTACAGGCTTAAGCAGGGCCAGTGTTCAATCCAACCACGCTGGCCGAGGCAGCAGAGACTAGGATATGTCCACCATCTGAGCTGCAAGCCTGTTTTGTTCTCTACCCACAGGCCCACGGGCTAGAGGAGTAGCCACACTGACCTTGAATTTTTTGACTTTGTGTGGCTGGGATCCCAGAGGCTAAATCCATAAGGTTGAGCTGAACCTGCAGAGAGGGGGGTAAGGCAGACCCGAGGAAGAGGCGAGCTTGGCCCAAGCCCAGAGGGCCTCTTTCCCTTCAGTGCCCGCCAAGGGTCCTGAGGGTGAGGGCTCCTTCCCAGGTGGCATATGCCTGCCAACGTGGAGCCGCAAGAGGCCTGGGTTCGATCCCTGGGTCAGGAAGATCCCCTGGAGGAGGAAATGACACCCTACTCCAGTACTCTTGCCTGGAGAATCCCGCGGACAGAGGGGCCTGGCGGGCTACAGTCCGTGGGGTCGCAGTCAGACACTACTGAGCACGCACTCACACGGACTCCTCCTAGAGCGGCCGCTGTCGGGGAGCTCAGGAGAGGGCAAGGCTCTGCCCGCGGGAGGGGGAGGGCTCTCACGGACTCCCCAAAGCCTGGGTGACCACGTGAGGGACGGGAAGTGGGAAGCCTCTCCCCACGCCTGTTTTTCAGGGTGCCCTCTCGTACCTTGGCCCCATTCGGGCGCCCGTTAGGCCTCTGGGGCAGAGGCTGGCACCGAGCGTCCTGCCAGCTCTGGGGTTGGCCCTGGTGGACCCAGGGGAAGGCGGAGCTGCAGTCGGCAGCCAGGTACTGGTACACCTGCCAGGTCTTGCCGAAGTCCGAGGAGCGCTCGATCAGCATGCCAGCAGGCACGGGCCCCTGCAGGGACACACGGGGAGGGGGGCCTGAGCGACCCCGGCTGGGAGACACAGTCACAGAAAGACGCTCTTAAGTGCTGGGGGCCCCTGAGATCCCCAGCGAGGAGGCAGAAGGAGGGCCGCACGGAGCAAGTGGGTTCAGGGGCACTGCGGTCCAGTCCTCCTGGCAAACCATGGGCCCCAGCAGATTTTCCCTGCTTCTGGAAAGTGAGAGAAAGCAGATCTCACTTCCAGAAGGCACGATCCCTACTCAGCCCACCACCCAGGCAGTCAGGCCAGAAAATTCTCCCACTGGGCTTCCTAGAGCCAAACACTGATACTGTCCTTTCCTCTTTTTTCTCCCACAGCCATGGTCAGAGCTCAGGCCCCTGATTGCTCTGAGCCTGGATTCCTGCAACAGCCTGGAACTCAAGCCCAGCTTCTGCCCAGGCTCTTCAAGCCACACCCCCACACTTCACCTGCAGGGTTATCTGATCACATCACTCCCTGCATGAGACCCTTCAACGGGTCTGCACTGACCTACTTCTGCCCTCAGTGATTCCATCCATTTCTCACGACTTTCTGTGTCCTCTTTATGCTGACAGCTCCCAGCTAGGAATGCTTCTTTGGGTTCATAAATCCAACATCCACACAAACATAACTTCCTTTCTCAAATGTAAAATGGGCTGTGACTCTTCTCTCCTCAAAACCTCCCAATGGCTTTCCCACTCTGTTTCTTTCCAAGCTTTATTGAGATATTATGGCTATGCAATATGTCAGTTTAAGGTGTATCAAATGTGATGATTTGATAGTCATATATGTTACAGAATGATTATTACAATAAGGTGAGTTAACACGTCTATCCTCTTACATAATAATCTTTTTCTGGGTCACGATAACATTTCAGGTCTACTCTCTTAATGACTTCCAGGTGTCTAGTACAGTGTTAATAATTATAATTGTCACTACGTTGTCCATTAGATCTTCAGAACTTATTCATCTTATACCTGGACCTTTATATCCTATGAGGAGCACCCCCCATCTCCCCCTCCCTCCAGCCCCTGGCAACCACCATCTTCTTCTCTACATTGGTGAGTTCAGGTTTTTAAGATTCCCTATATATGTGAAGACACGTGGTATTCGTCTTTCCGTCTGTCTCAGTTCACTTAGCAGAATGCCCTCAAAGTCCATTCATGCTGTCACAAGATCTCCCTCCTTCTTCATGGCTGAATATTCTAGTCTCTGTGTGTGTGTGTGTGTGTGTGTACACATGTGTATCTGTATATGGATGTGTGTGTACGTGACATTTTCTTTACTCATTCATTCACTGATAGACACTTAGGTTGTTTTCATCTCCTGGTTATTGTGAATAATACTGTAATGAACATGGGCATTACAGACACCTCTTTGAGACAGTGACTTCATTTTCTTCCAATATACAACCGGAAGTGGGGTTGCAGGATCATCTGGTAAACTTTTTTTTAATAACTTTTTGAGGAACTTTCATACTGCTTTCCACAGTGGCTGCACCAACCTACATTCCCTCTAAGAGTAAACAAGTGTTCCCTTTTCTCCACATCCTTACCAACACTTACCTCATCTTTTTTCTTTTGACCCATGCCACATGGCTTGTGGGATGTTCCCCGACTACAGGGATTAAACCCGGGCCATGGCCGTGAAAGGCTCAATCCTAACCGCTACCCCACCAGGGGACCCCCTGATCTTTTTGATGCTAGCCATCCTGGCAGGTGTGACGTGACACCTCACTGTGGTTCTCACTTGCTTTTCCCTGATGGTTAACGATGCTGAGCTTCTTTTCATGGACCCGTTGGCCCTCCTTGTGTCCTCTTTGGAGGATTATCTGTCCAAGTCCTCTGCTCACTCTTCTTGAATAAATCTGAACTCCTGACCATGCCACTGTGCACCTCCATCTCCTCAAGCCCGCAGTCACAGCCCGTCTGCTCCCTCCTCAGAGCCTTTGTTCACGTGGCTTCCTTGGCCTGGAGTACTCCTCTCCCCGGGTGGGTTCTTTCTTTTGTTCTCCGCTAAATGTCACTTCCTCACAGAGATCTTTTTATACCCACCTAACCTGCGATCTTCTGCCCACACTCTGCCCACCCACCACATCATTTCCTATTCTGGGATCTCATTTGCTGCCGTCGTAAAAGTCACCACAATTTCCCATTACTTATTTGTTGGTTTCCTGTTTTGTTTTTATTTTTCTCCCACCAGACCAGGGTTTCCCAACCTTGGCACTGTTAATATCTGGAGTTGGATAATGCCTTGTCATGGGGACCGTCCTCATCATTATAGGATGGTTAGCAGTACCCCTGACCTCCACTCACTAGATGTCAACAGCATGCCCAAAGCTGTACCAACCACACATTGGTCTACAAGTGGCCAGATATAAGCTGGCTGAGAACCACGACAGTAAATCACAGGCATCCCCTATCTAGCTGGTTCACAGCTGTACCCCCAGCATCCGGCACATAATAGTCATTCAGTACATTTGTTGAATGAATACATGACTTTCATCCACTCTCCGTCTCCCCATTTACATCTGTAAACTCGTCTCTCAGTCTGTAGCCTCCCACATCCTTGCCGCTCACCACCGTATACACATTTGCCCTTCCAGACCCTGTGTGCATCCTTCTGCCCCCTCCCCCAGTTATATACGTTCTTGCCTCTTGCTTCTTAATCTTTGTACTTTGCTATTCTCTTTGCCTGGAATGAATTTAACCTTCACCTGGCTATTACCGGCCTAAGAAGTTTCATCTTCCCGTGGGTGTCTTCACCAAAGACAGATCAAGCTGGGTGGCCCCTTGCCAAGGTCCCTAGTACTTCTTCCTACTAATGTCAGAACACACGTCCCACTGTCCTGCTATTGGTTCTTTGTCTTCCCTATACATACCAAAGCAATTTGAGGATTGTGATCTAGTTTTATTCAGCTTTTTAATAGAATATAATCTATGTTCAATATGTGTGTAGCAAGAATGGACAAATAAATGAATGGGTGATGACAAAGCAATGAGACTATGAGTATCTATCCAAATGAATGTTGCCCTTCAAAGTTGTCACCATTAGAGACTGAGTATCTATTCAAATGGCTCTAGCATTTCTCAAAATACTTGAGACCTATTCTTGAGGCCTCCTAGGTGACTCAGAAGGTAAAGAATATATCTGCAATGCAGGAGACCCTGCATTTTCCCTGGGTCAGGAAGACCCCCTGGAGAAGGGAATGGCAACCCATCCAGTATTCTTGCCTGGAGAATTCCATGGACAGAGGAACCTGATGGGCTACAGTCCATGGAGTTGCAAAGAGTTGGACATGACTGAGCAACTAACACTTCCCTTTTTATCATTCTTGAGGTGAGGTTCTTAAAGCAACTTCCTCAGTCATGTAGGATATTAGGTCCTATTGCTTTACATTCACAGCTCAGTATTACCTATCCTGATCATCTATTCTCATCAATCAAGCTTTATTTATTAAATATTTGACTATTTCTATAGAAAGAATAAAATCAAATCTCTGTAAAGGAAAAGAAAAGACCCGGTCACTAATGAATGAAAATGTGCCCTCCAAAAGGCATATCTCCAAAGACTAGCTCAAAGCAAAACCTGAGAAGTAATAGCACTGAATGAGCTGATGACTCTGAAAGCACATCTCACATGTGGCTTGGCCAGTTCCTTGCTATTGGTTAAACTCAATCTCATCAGTAAAGTTATTAAAACAGAGTATACCAAGAATACACAACTGTGTAAGTGGCCACTACACAACTGTATAAGTCGAATTGGTCTTGGAAGAGCTGAATTAATTGGATGGGCTAAGGGTGGGGGTGCAGAAAGGTAGAGGATAGCAGTGGGCCTGGAGGTGCCCCTGATCTTCCGGAAGTGGTACCTCTGCTGTCACCGTGATATAGGCTCAGGGTTAAGCCTTGCCCCAACATGAGGAAGGTACGCAGCATGTGGTACCATCACCACCAGCCTGGAGAGACAAGGACTCTGGGCTCCCCATCAGTCCAAGCCCACATGGCCCAGAGGCGCCCCCTCTCATCCACTGCCATACCCAGGAAGCACACCTTAAAATCCATCATGATGTCCTGAAGCTGGAATTTCCTGTCCAGGTCCAGCTGCAGAAAGACGGGGCTCACATCTGGAAAGACACAAAAGCCAGGAACTTTAGAGCAGAGACCATCTACCTTCCCAGGCTCTGGGAAATCAGAAACCCTCTAACTGATTTCCCCATTTCCCTCTCAAAGGGGCGTGGTACCAGTACGTTTCTACTCACATCACCTATTCAAAATCCCATGTCTTCTCGGCCACATTTCCTTCCCACTGTCACTTGATGTCTTTAAAACCTTTAGACTTTCAACTCCTCAGCCCAACACACATCTGTTCCCAAAGCCCAGTGCCTTCAGCAAGCCCACTGCGAGTAAGTAGGATGGAATGAAGGCATTTCTCTCCCTTCTTACCTTTTCATTAACCTCCAGTAAGTTCTTCTACCTACAACATCTGAAAGGCCTCAAATACAAAGACAGAAGGTTCTGCTCATCAACCACCCATGTCCCACCACCATAAGAGAGACACGGGAAAACCCAAAGGGCCCCAGGGCACCCTCCACATCCTATGGGAGCCCGACATGCATGGGCTCCTGGAGGCGGTGGCAGGCGCTTACCATTCTGTGACTGCCACCAGCGCGTGGGGCCCGAGGATGAAACCACATTCTCCACTCGGTGACCGTTGTAATTGTGAGCCAACCTGGAGTCACACTTGCAGCACTTCATCTGCCACTGCAGAAGACACCAGAGACTCAGAGGCGGGGTCTTTGTATACTGGGACTTCTCCCGCCGAAGAATGGATGCTTTTGAACTGTGGTGTTAGAGAAGACTCTTGAGAGTCCCTTGGACTGCAAGGAGATCCAACCAGTCCATCCTAAAGGAGATCAGTCCTGAATATTCATTAGTAGGACTGATGTTGAAGCTGAAACTCCAGTACTTTGACCACTTGATGCAAAGAGCTGACTCATTAGAAAAGACCCTGATGCTGGGAAAAATTGAAGGCAGGAGGAGAAGGGGACAACAGAGGATGAGATGGTTGGATGGCATCCCTGACTCAATGGACATGAGTTGGAGTAAACTCCGGGAGTTGGTGTTGGACAGAGAGGCCTGGCATGCTACAGTCTCTGGGGTCGCAAAGAGTCAGACACAACTGAGTGACTGAACTGAACTGAACTGACTCACAGGAGAGAAGCCCAGGGTGTCCGGCCAGATGGAGCTCTGTAGGCAGGTGTGCCAAAGTCAGGAAGGCAGAAGAAGTCTGCAGCCCTGGGGCTGAAGGCAGAGTATCTTCCCCATGAAGATCTGGGTTAAAGTGGGCAGCCAAGGAGGAAACAGCCTCACCAGGGAAGTTCCCCAAAACACCACCTTCCCTGGTCTGCCCATGCCCTGGAGTGAGACAAGAAAGAACTGAACACCACAGGCTCCAGGGCAGGGCAGAGATCATCAAGGAAAAGAACACAGCCAGAGGACTGGCCCTTGTTCTTTCAGCTTGTCCATAGTGCGTCAATGTGCATACATTTGCATATGTTTGCATATGTTTGCCCTGGAGCATGCGTGCACACACACCCCACTGAGACACCATGACCTTGCCTAGGTTCTTCATGCAACACACATGAAACCTGTTTTCTCTGAGTAACCACGGTCCCAAACCTCATGTCCAGCAGAAAGAACACTTTTCAGAGGTCTCCAGATTGACACACATGTTAAAGCAAGGCTTGGACGAGAACCTCCCTGAATGGCAAGTCCTTCTGGGCAGAGGTGACTGTACCTCCCCACACCCCCTGCCTCTGTTTCCTCTAAGCCTCCACCCGCCAGAACCAGGAGGAAGCTCAGGCAGCCATCTCTGAGGCCTTGCGGCCTCTGAACCTCGGTCCCATCCAGGGAAGGCCCTAAGCTGGGGAGGCTGATCCATCAGAATGGGTGATGTCTGCTGAACCTGTGAAGCTGACAGCTCAGTCCCGAAGGGAAGAGTTAACATGCTGAGCCTGTGCCTTGAGTTACAGAAACTCTCCACCCAACACTGCTCTTCCCCCAGCGCCACTGAACAAAGCCTGGAACAGTGGACGATGCTGGAGGGGAGCCAGGAGTCCTGGCTCTGTGAGCCTCTGCTTCCCACCCCACTCTCCAGCTCCCGCCACCAATCTGCAAAACAAGAGGATTTTCCCCTTCCTGGTGCTTGGAGGTGTCTTCATCACTTCCCAAAGTGCTTTATTAAACAATAATTTTGGTATGATATAAATGAATCTATTTATAAAATGGAAATGGACTCACAGACAGAGAAAGTAGAATTATGGTTACCAAAGAGGAAAGGTGTGGCGGTGGGGAGGGTTAAATTAGGAGTTTGGGATTAGCAGATACAGACTATTACATATAAAACAGATAAACAACAAGGTCCTGCTGTGTAGCACAGGGAACTATATTCAATACCCTGTGATAAACTGTAATGAAAGAGAATTTTAAATGATTACTAAATACTTAAAAAAATATTGTGGGGAGATGTTTAGTGCTCACATAATGACTGGCACGCATGCCTTATATAAAACAGCAACCACTGTCCATCTTTTGCCGGGCTACATTGTTCTTCATAGTAATATCTCCACTTGACATACTGTTCATTTCTTGTCCATGCATTTGCTCACAGTATTAACTTGCCCTCTGCCTTCCCCTGTTAGAATGTAGACTCCACGAGGGCAGAACTTACTTTCCTTTCTGCTGTATCCCAGTTGCTCAGCAAAGTGCCCAGCACTTAGTAGGCCCTCTGTAAAAACTTTTGGAATGAATAGTAAATGCTCAGGAAAGGCTAGCACTTTCATTCATATTATTACTCGACCCTCCCTTCCTGGAAGTTTAAAGAGAGGGGTGAGGGGGTGAGGAGGAGACCGAAATCAATATGAAACGACCAGAGTCCCTACCACATGCTAGGTACTGGATCAAGTGTTTCAGTGCAATAACCTATTTAAGCCTGACAACCACCCTACGTGTAATATTATCCCCATTGCAGGTGTGAGAAGGCTGAAGCTCCAAGAGGCTCTGTGACTTTCCCGTTGACTGATGGCCAGTGCTGGCACCAGCACCAGACAGGGTCCCTCCCACGCCCTTCTCTTCTTTTCCTCTCCCCTCTCTCCTCCCCGCCATCCTTCCCTCTCTGCCATCCTCTGATCTCCACTAGGAAGCCACCTGCGTGCACCAACATCTCGGGAAGGAAGCACGGCCAAGCGTGACCATCTCTGTCTCACCCACGGGGCTTGATCCGACCCTGAGGCTGACCACAGCAGAGAAAATGCTCTGGGAAGAAAGCTGGTTTGTCAGGCTAACCTCACTCAGTTAGCACAGAGACTGCAGGAATGTCAGTGGCTAAAACAAACACCTGAGCACTTAAAATAATCCTTTCTGGGCAAAAGCTGCCTCTTGCTGGCATCTGAGTCTCCCCCAGGATCCTATTCTGGTCCCTGGCGGCAGGCACGCCCTTCTCCCCACTCTGCCCGGCCTCTCTGAGGCAAACTTCTCCACCCCCACATCCCCTGTCTGCACTCAGCACATGGCCCGCGGAGAGACGAGGGCCAGCCGCCTTCCGGTGACCTGTCATCCAAGATCCTCCGGGCTTGCTGGGAACGGATCCCAGCCTGTTCTCTGGCCAAGAGAGTGCCAGAAACAAGGCTCTTTTTTTCCCTGGGCCATGGGACACAGGACCTAGAACAGCTCAACCTGGGACTCGGGAAATGCCCTTGATATTCTCAAATGATGAAATATTATGTAACTTTTGAAAAGACTGTTGACAGAAAGATTTTAATTGCATGGTGGAAATGCTTACAATGTTTTATGAAAAAAAAATATAATGTTTTATGAAAAAAGTTGGGCATAAGCTTGTATATACATCATGATCACAAATACACGTTTTTTAAGGAATCAGTAGGCAGAAGGCAGTGCACCAATATATCAGGCTGAACCAAATGAATGGCTGGTATTCAGCTATCTTAACCTACAAAAATGGCACTGCATACGGCTTAACCTAATTACCTCTGGGAAATGGGATTACAGGTAACTTTTTTTTCTTGGTTATTTTTTAATAATTTTTGATGCCTTGAATATATACTAACATTTATATCCAGGCCTTGTTTTAAACAAACTCAGAAGGCCCAGGATACTCAGCATGGGCTTGCTGCCCTGCCTCCCCCCTGTCTTCCCAGTCAGTCTGGGGTATCCCAGGGCCCCGCCACCTGCCTCCACACCCACAGACAGTGACAGATGGGTCAGATGACCTCATGAGCTGAACACCTACGTGCCTTCATCACAGTAACCTAGCTAAAGGAGGGACTTATCTCAAGCCTCAGACACAGGCTAAGCCACCAGGCTTGGGACAGGTATTTTATGCAGCTCTGCTTGTCAACCAGCCAGAGGGATGGAGGCCCGAATTAGGGCGGCCTATGGCACAAGCCCACCTGGAGACAAGCTGCCAATTCCTTCTCTTTCTGGGCCTCAGTCTCCCTTTCTATTTTATTCCTGTATGTCTACATGCAGTACATGTGTGTGAGTGTGTGTGTGTGTGTGTGTGTGTGTGTGTGTGTGTGTGTGTGTGTGAGAAAGAGAGAGAGATTCTCAACACAAGCCCCTTCCCCTCGTGTGTGTTCCATGCCTCTGTCTCTCCCGGAGATGGAAGCTCCCAGCCGCAGCTGCCTCCCTCTCGGGGGTCATTTGGCCAGCACTCGCCTGGCCGGGCTACCTCGGAGACGCAGCGCTATTATCCATTCAGCCTGTCAGGCCTCCAGCCAGCTTGGCTCCTACTCATTCTCCGTCTGGAAAGGCTGGGCCTCTTCCCTTATCCCGGAGCTTTCTAGAAGCTCAGCAGTCTGGCTGGAAGACAAACCAGAGGACTACGGGAGGGCAAAGGAGACAGCGGGAGCCTCAGTCACAGTGGAGAGGGTGGAACAAGGAAGGCAAGACAAATCAAAGCTCTGTGTCTTAGCAGAAAAGGGAGCAAATTCTGGAAGGAAATGGGAAAACAGGCTCTGCTTAGCCATGGCCCAGCTCCCTCCCCCGAGCTAGTCAGAGACGACCTATGTCCATTTAAGGAGCTGAAGTCAGGGTCATGGCTGTCAGCCAGGGCCGAAAGAAAGACAGCCGGGATCCCAAAAAAAAAAAATGCAGCTGCCTACAAGACATTCCCTCCACTTCAGCTCCCTCATTGGTAAAGTGCAGGGGTGGGATGAGATAATGAAGCTCCTTCTTGCTCTAACATGCTATTAGAATTCTCCCCAGCTCCAGCTTATCTGCTCAGAGGTTAAAGACACTCCAAACAAGAATGCAAAGGAAGTAAGAGAAAAATAAGACATTGGCCAAACATGGTGCTGGAGTAGCACTCTTCCCAGCAAAGTGAGCAGGGAAAGAAGGGACCCTGAAGGCCTTGATCAGCAAGGTCTCCACCAGACTCCCTCTGCGATCCATGTGCGTGTGTGTGCGTGCTCAGTCATGGCTGACTCTCTGCGACCCCATGGACCGTAGCCCAGCAGGTTCCTCTATCCATGGGACTTCCCAGGTAAGAATGCTGGAGGGGGCTGCTATTTTTCTACTCCAGGAGATCTTACCGACCCAGGGATCAAACCGGCGTCTCCTGAGTCTCCTACTTGGCAGGCAGATTCTTTGCCACTGAGCCACCTGGGAAGCTCCTGTGATCCACAAGCCTCATCATTTATATGTCAATGGATATTGCCACAAAAGGTGAAAAACCAGGGCCTGTTTTGGGGCCAGGTGGGAGTTGAACCCCAGTGCTATGAAGCACTGTTATGAACTAACATCTTGACCAAAACCTTAACTCAGTACAGCTCTTATCTCCATCGAAACCAAGTTCAGAAAGCCCAGTTCTGAAGCTGATGACCAAAATGATGAATACCACAACACTCCAAAATTACACTGCATGAGTATAATAGCTGAGAAAAGAAGAGAAGCTAAAGGCAAAGGAGAAAAGGGAAGATATATCCATCTGAATACAGAGTTCCAAAGCATAGCAAGGAGAGATAAGAAAGCCTTCCTCGGTGACCAGTGCAAAGAAACAGAGGAAAACAATAGAATGGGAAAGACTAGAGATCTCTTCAAGAAAATCAGTGATACCAAGGGAATATTTCATGCAAAGATGGGCACAATAAAGGACAGAAATGGTATGGACCTAACAGAAGCAGAAGATACTAAGAAAAGGTGGCAAAAATATGCAGAAGAACTATACCAAAAAGATCTTCGTGACCTAGATAACCATGATGGTGTGATCACTCACCTAGAGCCAGACATCTGGGAATGCGAAGTCAAGTGGGCCTTAGGAAGCATCACTATGAACAAAGCTAGTGGAGGTGATGGAATTCCAGTTGAGCTATTTCAAATCCTAAAAGATGATTCTGTGAAAGCACTGCACTCAATATACCAGCAAATTTGGAAAACTCAGCAATGGCCATGGGACTGGAAAAGGTTAGTTTCATTCCAGTCCCAAAGAAAGGCAATGCCAAAGAATGTTCAAACTACCACAGATTTGCACTTATCTCACACACTAGCAAAGTAATGCTCAAAATTCTTCAAGCCAGGTTTCAACAATATATGAACCGTGAACTTCCAGATATTCAAGATGATTTTAGAAAAGGCAGAGGAACCACAGATCAAATTGCCAATATCCACTGGATCATCAAAAAAGCAAGAGAGTTCCAGAAAAACATCTACTTCTGTTTCATTGACTACGCCAAAGCCTTTGACTGTGTGGATCACAACAAACTGTGGGAAATTCTTCAAGAGATGGGAATACCAGACCACCTGACTTGCCTATTGAGAAATCTGTATGCAGGTCAAGAAGCAGCAGTTAGAACTGGACATGGAACAACAGACTGGTTCTAAATTGGGAAAGGAGTACATCAAGGCTGTATATTGTCACCCTGCTTACTTAACTTATATGCAGAGTACATCATGTGAAATACCAGGCTGAATGAAGCACAAGCTGGAATCAAGACTGATGGAAGAAATATCAATAACCTGAGATACACAGATGATACCACCCTTACGGCAGAAAGTGAAGAAGAACTAAAGAGCCTCTTGATGAAAATGAAAGAGGAGAGTGATAAAGTTAGCTTAAAACTCAACATTCAGGAAAAAAACTAAGATCATGGCATCCGGTCCCATCACTTCATGGCAAATAGGTGGGGAAACAATGGAAACAGTGGCTGACTTTATTTTTCTGGGCTCCAAAATAACTGCAGATGGTGACAACAGCCATGAAATTAAAAGACACTTGCTCCTTGGAAGAAAAGCTATGACCAACCTAGGCAGCATATTAAAAAGCAGAGACATCACTTTGCCAACAAAGGTTCGTCTAGTCAAGTCTGTGGTTTTTCCAGTAGTCATGTATGGACGTGAGAGTTGGGCCATAAAGAAAGCTGAGTGCCGAAGAATTGATGTTTTTGAACTGTGGTGTTGGAGAAGGCTCTTGAAAGTCCCTTGGACTGCAAGGACATCCAACCAGTCCATCCTAAAGGAAATCAGTCCTGAATATTCATTGGAAGGACTGATGCTGAAGATGAAACTCCATTACTTTGGCCACCTGATGCAAAGAGCTGACTCATTGTAAAAGACCTGACCCTGGGACAGATTGAAGGCAGGAGGAGAAGGGGACAACAGAGGATGAGATGGTTGGATGGCATCGCCGACTCGATGGATATGAGTTTGAGTAAGCTCTGGGAATTGGTGATAGACAGGGAAACCTGGTATGCTACAGTGCATGGGGTCTCAAAGAGTCAGACACGACAGAGCAACCAAACTGAACTGAGGCTCTGACCTGAGCATGATACATACATTATCTCATTTTATCCTTCCAAAATCTCTGAGGTAGGCATATTGGATCAAAAGTGGGTATCTTCATTTGACAGATTAGGAAGGCAAGTCCCAGAGAAGCTAAGAAATGTGTCCAAATCCACAGGACTAGGAAGAGAAGAAGCAGGGATTCTGCTCCTGGGCGCTCTGTCTCCAAACCTTCTCATCCTGTAGGGCTTCAAGGGACACAGCAGTCACGTGACAACCATGGGACACTGCAGGGACTAGAGTTGGTCTTCAGGATGCTCCTTCTCTTCCCCCCTAGTAAGGGCAGCCTCACCCCCCGCCCAGACTTCTCCAGAAACAGAGGTCCCCTCCTAGACCTGAGTGCAGATAGTTGGTTCGCATGCCTGGACCTCTGAAAGTTCTACGATTGACAGTGATTCCTTTTGCCGCTAAGGGCAAAGAAGCAAGGCACTGCCCAGAGAGCTTCTAGGAACCTGATTCAAGAAGCAACGGTGTGAGAAGCCAGGCCAACAAAGTTGTGAGGCTACCCAAGTTTGTGTCCAGGTTTCCATCTCACCTTTCTACTCTCTTCCCTCCTTTTAATTCCACAAGACACACTCCCCAGTCCAAAAGAACCAGGACCCCCAAATTTCACATTCCACAACCCAAGTTTTGCTTCCCTCTGATAGCAACTCTTTCCACCAGTGGCCTTTTTCATTTTCTGCTATCTCTTCTAAACTTACTCATTCTTGGTCTCATTCTCTTGGGACCCTTTGCAAAAGCCACAGCTAATTTTCTGATAAGCAAACCCTTGTTGAAATATAAATGATGATAGATTAATATGACACCTTTCCCAAGGGCATCTAGATTTTAAACAAAGAACTCAACGATGTTTCATCCAAATGAAGATTCGCAATGGCAGGAGCTTTGAAAGTTTCAGATCTGCTAAGATCTCCTAGGAAACAGGAGAGCAGATATTTTGGTCAGAGACAGGCTCAAAATCCTCTGTGAGCAGAGGACAAGGACCGACCTCAGGACGGATATGAACACATTCTCACATTCTGTGTGTACACGTTAGCCATGCCAGAGGTCAAGAAAACAGATGTCTGTCAAACACAGAAAGGCAATGGTTGTTGGGTGTGTGCCTGTGGGTTTGAGTGTACTTATGTGGGGGGGTTGTGTGTGTGTATGTTAAGAGGAAGGGATGTCAACTGGATACTGCTCCTCAGCTTGTTTCCAAGAGATAAAAATGACAGCTGTTTGGCTTACACAGCTAATTAACCTGAGGAATGCACTGTTTAAGACTGTTATTAAGGCAGCTGGATAATTAAGTTTTCCCCGAGAAAGGGGGGGGTGGGGGTGGGGGATAAATAAAGCATTTAAGGGAACAGACACAACATTGGAGGAGACTTTGTCAGGAGCAGAAATCAGGGCTGGAAAGCTTCCAGGCAAAACCCCGCTGGTTCCAAAGCAGCGTGCACCAGCCCAGAAATAACTGAAGGTCGTGGCTCAGCCCCTGCCAGGGCCCACCTGGCAGAGATCACGGCTGACCCTCGGGGTCACATGCAGCCCAGCCAGAAGCCTGGCAGGCATGTGAGAGCTGAACCAACAAAGGCTGACTCCCTTATTTCATGAATGAGGAAATGGCGGTCTAGACAGAAGCCATGACCTTCTCAAGGTCACGTTCCTCTTCTAAGTGTCAGAGGCAGGACCAGACCTAGAAAGTCTTCACTCCTCATCGGACGACTTCACTAACCACGACTGCCTCCGGGTTCTCCAGCAGCCAGACTGAAAATCAGATGCGAGGTGGTCAGTGGGCTGGCCCAAGGGCAAGTTAACTTCAATAATTATGCAACTGCACATCCTGATCCGAGAAGAAGTGCTCAGGAGAATGCCTGACAGGTGGGGCGGCCTCTGCATGCAGACACAGGTCAGTGGGAGAGGGGCTGGGACATGCAGCCTCTTCCAGACACCAGGCTCGTGGTCACTTGGCTCCTTTTTTTATGTGGTCTGCACAGCAACCCTGGAGGAGGGCATGGCAACCTACTCCAGTATTCTTGCCTGGAGAATGCCATGGACAGAGGAGCCTGGCAGGCTGTAGTCCACGGGGTTGCAAAGAGTTGGACAGGATGGAAGGAACTCAGCATGCACAAACACAACAATTCACTGAAGAGGGTGCTGCCACTGCTCCTACTTTTCAAATGAGGAATGAAGGCTTGGGGAAAGCACAGAAGGAAATGAGGGTATGGAGACATCACAGACATTTTCATCCATGCCTTGGGCTTTAGGGGGAAACGGTACAGTGAATTTACTCAGAGATTACCTAGGAGCTGGAAGAGAGAGCGCCAGGGGATAGGGTGGGACTTCCGCCTCAGGCTGTTTCGGTAAAGACCAGCCTGGGTTGAAGTCCGGACAGTTAATGGGTAGTCGAGGCAGGGAGACCCGGAAGAGCAAAGCTGGGCAGGGGTGGGGGGACAAGGCAAAGCTGCCCGAGCCCTAAGTCCATTGTCAAGGCTGCAGCACAGACACAAAGGCCAACAGGATTAAGCCAGAGACAAAATCAGGCAGAAGAGGAGACGGGCCAACGGGCCAAGACTGACCCCGGAGAAAGCAGCCATACTCTGAGATCAGGAGCTGGGAGAGGCCACTTTGGAACTGGAAGGCGTCCCCACTGCCCCTGAGTCTCCCCAGGCTTGGCAGGGGGCAGCGAGCAATGCTAAAATGTCCAAGAGTCATAAATCCCTAGTGCACTTGCATTTATGCCACACTGGAAGGCAGGCAGGCCGCAGGGCGATTTTACTGGACTCAGGGCCACCATGTCACCCCTGCATGAAACTAGGACAGAGGCACTGACCAGGGGCTTTGACTTAAGTAAGGTGCCTATGTGGGCCTAGGAGCTGGCAGAGAGGGATGGGGAGGTCGGGGTTGAGGGGCAGGCCTTAGCAAGCAGCTTTGTACCATGCCACCCTCCTCTCCAGCTGGGCCTGGCCACTGCACCATCATCTCTAGCCACTCAGAAAACTCAGTTCGTATGCATTTCCATCAGAAGTCTGGGGGATCCCAGCACACACCCAGACGTTCCCATGGGGATAGGGATAATAGGAGCTACCTCATGGAACACTGTGAAAATTAACTGAGGTAATTTATATAAAACTCTCAGTCTAATGCCTGAGACATAATATGTGCTTAATAAACTATAGCGTTACTGTAATACCGTTTACTGATAAAAATAAACTTAAAAATCGAAATGAGAACTCATCAGAGTTATATCTGGATTCCTGATTTTCATCACACAGCCACCCGTGTACCCAGGGAGGGTTCAGGGTCCACCCGGACAGAGGAGTATCAGTGCCTTAACAGAAGTCTTCATTGCTGGCAACCCATGGCCTCTGGGAGGTGAGGCTGGGAAGAGAGAAGGAAAGAGAAATTAGACAAGGCAGAGAGGAGGCAGGTGCGGGAGAGAAGCTGGTTCTCCGTGGTCAGCTCACTCCCAAAGAAACCTGGAGCAAAGAGCAACACGAAAGACCATTGAGCTAATATTTGTTCACGGAAGAGGAACGCGAGGCTTAGAGGGGGTGATCTTCTGCCTAAGATCACACCATGAGTTAGACTCTGGGCTACACACTGCACTCAAGATGCCCTATCCTCTTCTCTTCTGAGAGGTTCCATGGTTCCATTTATTCCCCCTGGTAGACGAGGGGAAGAAAGAACCAATCAATGCATCTCAACTTTCACAGCAGCAAAATAGCTGAGATTTACCCATCCCCTGGGTTGCAAAAGTCTAGACTTCTCTCCTGCAAGCCCCATGCGTTCTCCAACTGCTGCTTAAGAGCAGGGAAGCCAGCTGGCTCCCTGGGGCACTTGAGAGAGGCAGGGGGCGGGACAGGATGGAGTGTGGCCTAGAGGGAGGCAGGCTGTCCAGGCCGGGCTGGCACTGAGGGACATTCCTCGGCTCTCTGCCTGATTCCCATCCCTGAAGGTGGCTCAGTCCAAAGAGAGGACCCAGCAGAGGACACCCTGAACATTTCAGACATGGCTCAGTGGTACAAAATTGGACGGTGAGTGGGCAGGGGGCAGCTGGACTCATTCTGTTGTCTGGAGAGCTCCCTACTGCGAGATCTCCTGATGTCTGTGAAGTAATCCAGGCCCACGGGGAGGACTCGCCTGATGCTGGCCGTCTTACCCAACACTGTCAGATGGGCTTTCCCACATCCAAGTGGGTGAGGTGCAAAAACCACAGCCATCTCCGCGCAACACATCCAAAGCCAGGACCCAGTACCATCTATGACTACCAGTGGCCAAGAGGACACGGGAGAGGAGAGCAGTGAGGCCAGAGGTGGGATCAGATACCACCGGCATGGTCCTGAGGACAGGGAACGTCTAGAAAGAGGAAACCACAGACACCCCAAACCTCCTTTGTGGCCACCGGCCTCTCTCACTCCCTTTCCCGCTCTGTCTTTTTCATCCCAAAGACGCAGAGACTCAAGGGAAAATGACTCCTTCACTCTTTCCTTTGTCCAAATATGTGAATTGAGGGCCAAAAAAATGACCAAACGAGACAGGCAGCTGGGAAATAAGAAATCACTGGGCGATTTCCACCTTGGGCAACACGAGGAGCAAGGAAAGCCCTCAAACTTACTGAAGGGAAAAGAAAACCAAAGTTCCTACCAGAAAGATCCAGAAGCCAAGGAGAAAAATCACAGTGGCTCTTTGGAAAACAAATCAGTTGCTTAAATAAGCAAAGCGTTCCAATGCCTGGATTTGCTCAGTGGGGTTCCTTATCAGCTGAACCGCTGAACCATCCTGCCGACCCCAAGGCACTTTGCCTCTACCTCACTGATCTGTGTCCTTTAATGGCAATTCGAATATTTTCCCAGGGGGAAGGATAAATTAATAGGTTGGGGTTAACAGATACACACTATTGTGTATAAAATAGATACCCAACAAGGATTTAGTATATAACACAGGGAACTATGTCCTTAAAATAACCTATAATGGAAAAGAAACTAAAAAAAGAATATAACTGAATCACTTTGCTATAACCCAAAACTAACACAACATTTTAAAGCAACTATCCTTCAAAAAAATTTTTTTATTAATTTGCATTGGAGTATAGATTGATGCTTTTGATCTGTGGTGTTGGAAAAGACTCTTGAGAGTCCCTTGGACTGCAAGGAGATCTAGCTAGTCCATCCTAAAGCAGATCAGCCCTGGGTGTTCATTGGAAGGACTGATGCTGAAGCTGAAACTCCAATACTTTGGCCACCTGATGCGAAGAGTTGACTCATTGGAAAAGACCCTGATGCTGGGAGGGATTGGGGGCAGGAGGAGAAGGGGACGACAGAGGGTGAGATGGTTGGATGGCATCACCGACTCGATGGGCATGAGTTTGAGTAAACTCCGGGAGTTGGTGATGGACAGGGAGGCCTGGCATGCTGCGATTCATGGGATCACAAAGAGTTGGACACGACAGAGCGACTGAACTGAACTGAACCGATAGTTGCTTTACGGCATTGTGTTAGTTTCTGCTACGGAGCAAAGTGAATCAGCTATATTAACACACACACACACATCCCCTCTTTTTTGGATTTCCTTCCCATTTGGGTCACCACAGAACACTGAAGAGTTCCTTGTGCTATACAGTCGGTTCTCACCAGTTACCTGCTTTATACACAGTAGGGTATATATGTCAATCTCAAGCTCCTAATCCATCCCACACACCAAAAAAAAAAAAAAAAAAAAATTTTAATTAAAAGGAAATTCTGCAAAAAAACAAAGAAAAGAAAGTCACCCACTTCGCCCAGGGTGGTGAAACATGCAGACCAAACATGCAGAGACTGGAGGTAAACAAGTTGGCTCTTCACACATGACAATTAGAAAACCTAGAAGGATCATCTCCAACCTACAATCATACAGTCTTCTGGTAGCTCCAGCCACACCCTTACCCCAGCACGGGCAGAAGAGAAGGCAGCAGAGAGTGGCCGGGGCGCAGCTCAGTTCTCGCTTTGGCAAGAAGACAAGCCGTGCACACATCTCAGCATCTGTCAGTCACCAGCCTTGACTCCATCCATCAGAGATGGCCCCTCACCCCCCACACACCTAAAGGATCTGTACCGATCTACTGCTTATGCCCCAGATTTGAGTGACTATCCTGCTCAGGCCCAAGGGCTGAGAAAAACTCCAGCTTTACTAAGCAAAAGAGAAAAAGGAGGTGTTCAGTTACAAGTCATTTTGAGTACATTTTCTCTTGCCCATCGAAGGCGAAAATTCCTGAGAGGCAGAGATCCAGCCTCATGCTTGATTTACACTCCCCACAGCGTGTGGGGCTGGGCCCACACCAAGTCCACTCTAAGTGTTCGGTGAGCGGATGGCAGGCTCGCCCCGCACCCCCAGCTCACCTTCTGCCCGCCCCTGGAGGCCGTGGAGGAAGAACCTACCTCGCCATACTCGGTGCAGTAGGTCTCAGGCTTGGTCAGCCCACAGGTGGATGAAGCTCGGAGAAACCGGGTCCTCCCTATGAGCAGGTCCCCGACGGGTGGATAGCAGGCCCCGCGGGAGCAGGCTTGCTGGGCACACAGGAGGCTGGGCAAGCCTGAAATCACAGGGGGCTCAGCGGGTGCTGGGGTGCAGCCTAAACAGAGAACAGTGTAGCCGGCCACCCCAGCGCCCCCCAGGGAAGCAGTCATCCTTCGGCAAGACTAGACCCTCTTCCTCGCCTTCATGCTCCGACCTGCTGGTGGTGAGAATAATTGCAATCCTGGTGCTGTTTGATTAAAAAAAAAAAAGCTGATTTTATGGTCTGCAACTCTCAGCTTTAAAAAAGTAAGAGTTGATGCTGAAATGTGGCATCCATATGCGGCTTTTAGAATTGAGCTGCAGACACACGCTTGGCCACAGCTCTCCTCGCCTGTTAACAGAGCAGCGCTGGCTGCTGGCCGTCTGGGGGACACGGGGAGAGACCTGCACTCTGTCTACTCCTTTATCTCTAAAAGTCGCCCCGCCACAACTTTGCAAATAACCAGCTGGTAAAGAATCCACTTCCAACGCAGGAGACCCCAGTTCTATTCCTGGGTCAGGAAGATCCCCTGGAGAAGGGATAGACTACCCACTCCACTATTCCTGAGCTTCCTGGTGGCTCAGCTGGTAAAGAATCTGCCTGCAATGCAGTAGACCTGGGTTCAAGTCTCTGGGTTGGGACGATCCCCTGGAGAAGGGAAAGGCTATCCACTCCAGTATCCTGGCCTGGAGGATTCCGTGGACTGTACAGTTCATGGAGATACAAAGAGTCGGACACGACTGAGCGACTTTCACTTCACAGCTGCACTTTCCTGAACATCAAGAACTCAAGCCATGATGGCTCTGGGACCAGTTTGAGAGTGAGAAGATGGAAAATAAACACAGCACCAGGGCACTGGGGCTGCCACGAACCACCCTCAGGTAGGAAGAAGAAGACACTTGGGAGCCTTTTATGAGTCTCACCTTCTTCAGAGGCCCCCAGGACAGAGAAACCTCATGAGCATCCCAGTGGGCAAGTGTTCCAAACCCCAGGACCCCGGGTGATGGGTGATGGTCACACATTGGTAGACTGTCCTCCTACCCGTGGCTGGTCCCCTCTCTGCTGTATGACAGGGCCCAGAAGGACAGGAAGGGATACTCACCAAAATACAGGAGAAGGAGCGGCCTCATCTTCACTTGACGAGGCGATCCCCACTGAGGACCTCACCTGGGGCAGAGCAAAGCAGCCTGCGTGAAGCCACGCAAACCCCTAGGTTGCACTAGCCCTTTACTGTTTCTGGACTCGAGTTTTCTCAGAAGCCTTTACTCAGGGCCTTGGCCTAGGACACTTCTGAACAGCAGGCGCATCTGTAGCCAAAACCTGGAAGACGCCAGAGACCTGGACCCCTTTCCCAGCGGGCACGTGACTCCCCGGCTGTCCTGGGAGAATGTCACTACCTCCTCCTGGACTCCAGCCTCCCCACTCTGAAACAGATGGGAGGGGTCAACCCTGCCCTGCCCCCCATGGTCAACAGAACAAGTTGGGGAGCCAGAAAGGACTAGGCCCTTTGCAGGAGAAGTCTGTGACCTCAATGTCACCCTAGGAATGAGGACTGGCCTTTCTCAGGCCCTGGCCCACCTACAGGCCCAACAGTGAGTGGCTCAAAGCGGCTGATGGCCTGGAGGGGAGCCCCCTCCTGCTCTTGGCATGGTCTCCAGTGTCACCCACGGCCACCCTGAGGGTGAGACTGTGGGGCCAGCATCTCTGGGCTGAGCAGGGAGTGGAATACAATGGGGAAAAAGAGGGAGGCCTAGAAGTCTTTAAAAAGTGAGTGAGGAATTCACCTGAATTGAGAGCAACTCAAAACGTCTCCAGTGATGCACTGGGGCTGCACAGGCGGGGTGGGATTGGGAGGCTACTGAAGGAGGCTGGCGGGGGCGGGGGGTCCTAGAGGCAGGGCATTGCCCTGCTGAGGCAAGCCCCACCCTGCTCATGGGGAGCCCACCTCTGCCTTGGATCAGGTGCTTACTCTGCTCCAACGATAGCCACACATTCTTTCGACCCAGATGGAGGGATGGCAAGGCAGGGCAGGGGACCCCCTGACATCTTTAAATCAAATATCCTAAGGCTTCAAACTTTCCCTCCAATCCCCTATCAGAGGAGTCAGGGGCCCAGAGAAGAGACAGGTGGCCTGAGCTCACACAGCTAACTGTGGCCCAAGAGGAAGACCCATCATCTGGCTTCCTCCAGGGGCTGGAACCTCGCCCCCTCCCCGCCTGGAACTAGGCACTGTGAGCAGCTCTTAGAAGAGGCCAGCCCGCCCTCTCCTTCCCTCTTTGTGTCCAGCCCCAGCTCTGAACCTGCTCTCTCCTAAGTCACCGACATGCTTATCAGATGGGAGAAAGCAATCCAAGCAGTGGCAGACTCGACACCCAGCCTTTGGATCCCAACGGGCTTAGCTGAAGCTCCCAGGAAGAGGAAGGAATCTGGATCTGCAGCCAGGCCCCAGACAGTCAGGTTCACAAGCCTGGTCCCACCCTCGGCCCCCACCCAGCAGGTGAAGGCAGGTAACAGACCTTGCTCCGTGCTGCCGCAGAGCTTTCTCCAGACCGCCTCTCTGAGACGCTCCCCTTGAACGTGGGGGTCTCCTCTCCTGGCTCCCAGTTTTTAAACAACGGCCTCACCTCTGGAGACTCCCCGGCTGGGCGTCGCCGGCTGCAGGGCGGGACTCAGGAATCTGGCCGCTGGCACACCCGTCTGCCGTCAGCACACCCCCACCCCACCCCCAGACAGGACTGGGCAGGTGGGGCTGGTCCCGAGGCCTCACAGCTAGATCGGCAGTGCCCGCCTGATTGCTGGGGGTTGGGAGGGGGCTACACCAGGGAAATGTGAGTGATCACAGGAGACCAGGATTCCTGGGGGCCGGTGGGGGGGAGGCGGGGCGTGATGGCCACTCACGTTGTGACGGCCGCTGCGCTTGGTCCTTTCCCAAGGCCCGTAGCAGTCAGCCTCTCCTGGGGTCCTGGGCCACCCTGGACAGAAGACCATGCAGAGAACATAAGGATCAGGGCTTGCATATCGGGTATTACAGCCCCAGACCTGTCAGCTAGCTGAAAGGGGAGAAGATGCAAACATCGAGGACCCTGGGAAGCACCTCCCAAGGGAAAGCAAAAAAGTGGAAAACCCCTGCTTCTTGGGGAGGGGGGGGATTAAAAGGCTATGGTTCATCAGGAAGGGGTCAAAGCCCAACCCACCCAAGAAAAGCTTAGGAGAAGTCAACAGGCATGAACTCTAAATGCCTCCCCTCCGGCTCCCTCGCAAGCTTGGCAGGGAGCCCAAGGACAGGTAACTACCTGTGAGTCACAGCTCCCAGCTCGGGGAAAGGCTGCTCTCCCAGCCCCTCCCACTGGGCAAGAATGCCCGCCTGGAGGGCCAGAAAACAGATCTGACCACAAGGAGTGGGAAGGGAGGGCTCAGGCACAGCTGGACCGACTTCCCCTGGGCCCCCGCCAGGCCTGAGAACACAGCTGCCTTTGTGGGACCCTGGGCGGCTCCTGGCTCGGGGCTTTGGGCTGAGAGTGGCTGCAATGACAGTCACAGGCCCAGAGAGAGGGGCTGGTCTCAGAGGACACGCCTCCTCTCCACCAGGCGAGGGTTCGGGGGCTTTTAGAGAGATCTGGAAGGTCGCCCAGTCCAGATCTTGGCCGGGCACAGCCTACACGGGCATTGTTTGGGCATGGTCACCTCGAAGTTTCTACTAAAGGAGACTTTAAATGAGCTAGTCCAGCCTGTCAGTGACTCCTAAGCAGGAACTGGAGGGTTGTGTCCAAGAAACTGGTTTGAGAACCCTTCAGGGCAAAACAGAGGATTTTGTAGATTAAATGGTAAACTGGGCATTTCTAACCCTCAGATTCTCATATAGCCCAAGAGGTTTAGATAGGCAGGAGAAATACTTAAGGTAGCAAATGGACAATAAAATGTTCAGTTGCAAAACGAACTTTCCCACACGTTAGCATCTTGACCCGTGTAAACATTCCAGTAAAATCTGGCTTAACAAGCCGGGATCAGTATGAGCTGCTGGCCTTCCCGGGCTCTGCCTCTGCTGGAAGAAATGCACACAGCCCTGCAGCCCCCCACAGGGAAAGGGCTCGGTTCACACCCCCGGGGCTTTAAGCCCACCCGCCTGGTCTCTTTCCACCCCGCCAACTTCCTGAATGCAGGGCTTCCGGGAAGCCTGACCGCTCGTGGAGCTGTCTGTCCTGCAAGAAGAGGATGTGACGAAGAGCTCAGGAATAGCTTATGCAGTAGAAGGAGCAGCTGCTGCCCTCCCATATCCCCAGACAGGCAGGGCGGGCAGGCGGCAGGAGGCTGAGCCCTTTAAACCCCCCTCCTCCTCTCCCCGTACAAGGCCAGGAGCCCAGGTAAATAGGTGTCTCACTCAGACTTCACAGGCCGGGGCAGGTCCCAGCGTGGTTTGGCTTCACAAAGGGGAAAGCCAATTGCTCTGTGCGAGCCCCTGCACCCCATTCCGCATTCCCAGCCCAGGGCAGGACGTTGCCTCGGCAAACCCCAAAGAGGGCCCAGCCAGCCTCACCCTTCAGGGATGTTGATCCCCAGTGGGGATCTAGCCCCACCCCCCACCCCCCAGGACCGCAGGGCCCCAGGCACAGGCCTTGAACTTCAGAACTCAGTCTGTTCAGAGACAAGAAGTCTAACACACAGGCAGAAGCAAGGGTAGGAGCTGGCAAGGGCTAAAGGCAGGCTGGGCACCGCTCCGACAGCCTCCCCTCCACGTCCCCTTCCTCTCCTGCCACCCGCCATCCTGCCCCAGAGCCCCCCACCCTCAGCTCCCGGAGCCCCGGCTTGTTAGAACCAACGCTCAGGAAAGGGCTTCTCCTTGACTCCCCATTCCTCTCTTACTCACGTCTGTCCATCTGGCAATCCTGTTATTCCCCTTCCAAAGGCAGAGGGATCTAGTGGAATTAACCTGGTGGCTCAGACAGTAAAGAATCATCCACCTGCAATGCAGGAGACAAGGGTTCGATCCCTGGGTTGGGGAGATCCCCTGACGAAGGAAATGGCAACCCACTCCAGTGTTCTTGCCTGAAAAATCCCATGGACAAGGAGCCTGGAGGGCTGCAGTCCACGGGGTCACAAAGAGTCAGACGGGACTGACAGACTAACACACACGCCCCCAGGTCACAGAAACGACACCAGGTCAGGGCAGGCAAGTCTCCCCCTCTGCCTGCTTGTCCGTCGTCCCTCACGACATCTCAGGAGCGGCCTGAGAAGCTGCCATCTGCATTACCCATCTGACAGGCTCAAGCTGTCCATATAGCCAGGGAGATCAGCCAGGGTCTGATGAGTGAGAGGTAAAGGCGTATGAAGCAAAGAAAGGCGGGAAGGAGGGAGAAGAGAAGAGGTTGAGAAGGTAAGAGAAGCTGGTGCAGGCTGTGCATGCCGAATCCCAGGTGTAAGAGGAAGGGGCGGGGGTGACTCACAGCTCGGGCAACACCTGGACCCAATGAGTCACGGCTGAGTCCTCGTCTGTGGGGCTGGGTGGGCTCCAGGAAGGGCCCTGCGGATCCGCCACGTGACTCAGCCACAGCTGCTCGGCCGCCCAGACGCTCGGTCACTCCTCACACACCAGAGCGAGGAGGTGGGGCTTCCTGAACTCGGGCTGGAGCCCAGCCTCGGGCGGGGACCTGGAGAAGGCAGAATGGGGCCCTCGGCTGCCATCACAGGGTGACTGTCTTCCACAGAGTCCGTCTTCCTCCTCCCTCCCCTTCCCAGTCTGAACAACCATCTGTGTCCCCATGCAGTGTACACTTATCATCCTTTCTCTGAAGATGAGGACAGTGAGGTACATCTTCAAGAACTTGGTCCCAGCTAATAAGTGGTCATTGGAACCCAGACCAGTTTGCTCAGCACTCATGTTCTTCATCACTGTTATGCAGACACTCAGTCATGGCCAACTCTGCAACCCCCACGGACTGCAGCACGCCAGGCTTCTCTGTCCTTCACCATCTCCTGGAGTTTGCTCAAACTCATGTCCATCGAGTCGGTGATGTCTTCCAACCATCTCATCCTCTGTCGCCCCCTTCTCCTTCTCAATCTTTCCCAGCATCAGGGTCTTTTCCAATGAGTTGGCTCTTTGCATCAGGTGGACAAAGTATTGGAGCTTCAACTTCTTCACCACTACTTAGGGCCTAAAATGGCCTGAACTCCCTGCCTCCGCTCTTGGCAACCCTTGACCAGAGTCCACCAGACTCTGAACTTGATGCTTCCCAAAGCTAATCAGGACCCGATATCTGAAAAGTGTGCTTTGGAGCACTAATATGGACCGGAGACGCCTGGGGAAACACCGATGGTACAGAAACATCCAGAGCACCCACCACGAGGTGCCTTCCTGTTTTCCCACGCAGACAACGTCTTCTGTGTGGGCACGGGTGGAGAAGGCGCTGGGTTCCACTGCCCCATCTCAGAGCCTCTGGCATATGCGGGCAGGGTCTCCGCCTCATGCCAACAGGAAGTTGCTCTGAGTGAGGACATGAGCGCCCCACAAGGGGTGGGAAACCAGAGAAGGTGAGCAGACAAACAGCAGGGATTGCTGACAAGATTAAACAAACAAGATGGAATGTGAGAACCGCATGACACAACTGCCCCGTCACCGCGGGAAGGGGAATCCCCTCCCCTTAGGCCAGGCTCTGGGTCAGGTCAGGTCCTGTCTCCGAGGTCCAGATGTCCCCTCCCTCCTGAGGGGTACAGCCCAGTGCAGCCGGCAGTGTGGTGGGATCAAAGGCTGGCTCCCCCGAGAAGAGGGAGGAATATCTCGGCATCTCTGCCACTTTTGCTGACCTCCCAAATTCCCGAGCTTTTCCCAGGCGGCGCTAGTGGTAAAGAACTCAGCTGCCAATGCAGGACACTTAGGAGATGTGAGTTCCATCCCTCAGTCAGGAAGATCTCCTGCAGGAGGGCATGGCAACCCGCCCCAGTATTCTCGCCTGGAGAACTGCCATGGGCAGAGGAGCCGGGGGGGGCTACAGTCCATGGGGTCGCAAAGAGTCAGACACGATGGAGCGACTGAGCACCCGCCTCGGCAGACAGGCGGGCTCAGACCACGCCCCTCCCCGCTCCCCACCGCCGCTGCCTCTAGGATCCAGTCATTGCCCTCCATGGACCAGGTTCTCAGGACCTAAGTCCAACCTCTGTGCACTTTGGCCACAAATCTACCATGTGGAGCTGGCCACGTGGCTGAGAGGAGGGAGGCCTGTAGCTGACGCGGGGAAGGTCAGGACCCACCGGGCCTGCCGAGAGGGACCAGAGTCGGGGGGGCAGGGGAACCAGCCTTGGGAAATCGGTTCCCTGCCCTAGCTGAGGGACCTTAAAATTCCAAAACGGCATCCCTGAAAGGACCACCGGGGGGGCGAACTCAGTTTCCTAGTGTTCAGACTGGCGTTTGAGGGCTGAGCACGGACAAATGAGCCTCTTGCGGCTGGAGGGGGAGCAGGCACAGGTGTGTCTGGCTTCTTGTCTGGAATCAGCCCCACCCGAAGGCTTGGAGTCGGCGCTTCCCGGCAGTGCTTGTGGCCACGTAGGGTCTCCGTATGGACTTGAACTGTTCCCAGCCCTAACTCCACTTCTGCTTCTCAATAGAAGCACAGACTTGGGAGAACCCCGCTCTGGGCCTCAGTTTCATCCTTTGTAAATAGACATGTTGGATTTTATTGGTACTCAAATCCAGGCTGCCCTCAGATTACTTGCAGAACTTACAAAATCATATACCTAGGCCAGGCCCCAGCCACAGATTTAATGGGTGGGCAGAGGGGCAGGGACATTGACAATACTTTTAAAGCTCCCCCGAAGCCCCCTCCAGGCTTCCCCAGTGGCTCAGTAGTAAAAGATCTGCCTGCCAGTGCAGAAGCCTCAGGAGACACGGGTTCAATCCCTAGGTCGGGAAGATCCCCTGAAGGAAGGCATGGCAGTTCACTCCAGTATTCTTGCCTGGAGAATCCCATGGACAGAGGAGCCTAGCGGGCTACAGTCTATAGGGTTGCAAAGAGTCAGACACGACTGAAGCCACTTGGCGTGCTCGAAGTCCCCTCCAGCTTTAGGATGCTCTGCTTTCGGGGCTGCTGGTTTAGGACGGCACTTAAAAGCCTAGAGTTGAAAGTGAGGGAGGTGAAGGTGCAAGTCTTGGTTCTGCGCTCACCAGCTGTGTGACTCTGCACAGCCAAAGCTACTTGCATGCGATGGGACAAACAACAGTCCACCTCACGGACCCTTGGGAAGAGCGAAGGGAACGATGCCTACAGGACTCTCAGCAAAGTACCTGGCTGGCTGTGTGCTCTGCCAAAGTCTGTCCCCATGTGTGCGTCACACACACAGCTGTTGGGGTATGAGCAGCAGTCTTCGCAGCTGCTCGTAACACAAAGCAAGCCCCATTCCATCCAGATGTCTGACAGCTCACTCACCAGACAGTGGGCTGACCTGGGAGGCCTGGGGTCCCCCATTCCACTCTGTTCCTTGGGGTGAAGGAAAATTCTCGAGGAACAATGATCTGGACCCGAAGGGAAGAGAGGCCACTCAGGGGGCCAGATGAGCTAAGTTCCTTGAGAGCAAGGTGACACTTCCCGCCTTCCTAGACAGGCAAAGGCAGGGTGTGGCGTGTTCACAGAGGGCAGAAGAGCAAGCTGGAGCATAACCTTGTTTTAGGGCCTCCAAGAGTTAATAAAACCAGAGCCCAACACCTGATAAAGAGAGGAGTCAAAGCTGGTCTGGACCGCAGTTTGCTACTTACCTCGGGGCAACTGCCCAGCAAGTCTGAGGGCGACAAAGAAAGGGCGCTTTTTCTCCCTGGAGCCTCCGCTTGCTGCTGTTGTTGCTGAGTCGCTAAGTCATGTCCGACTCTTTTGGGACCTCAGGGACTGTAGCCCGCCAGGCTCTTCTGTCTATGGGACTTCCCAGGCAAGAATACTGGAGTGGGTTGCCACTTCCTTCTCCAGAGGATCTTCTAGACCCAGGGATCGAACCCGTGGCCCCTGTGACTCCTGCCTGACCGGCAGTTTCTTTACCGTTGAGTCGCCTGCGAAGCCCGTATGTACAATGGGATGTCACTCAGCTACAAAGAGGGATGAAATATTGCCACTTGCAGCAGCGTGAATGCACTTGGAGATTATTACACCAAGTGAAGTCACTCAGACAGACAAAGACAAATGGTATATGATAACGCTCATACGTGGAATCTAAGAAACAGTACAAAGGAACTTGTTTACAAAGTAGAAACAGATCCAGACATAGAAAGCAAATTTATGGCTACCACAGGGGAAGGAGGGGGAAAGGATAATTAGAATATGGGATTAACAGACGCACACTCCTATATATAAAACAGAAAAACAACAAGCATTTACTGTACAGCGCAGGGAACTAGATTTAGTATCTTGTGATAAACTATATGGGAAAGAGTCAAAAAAAGAATACATACATATATGTAATTATATTTATAACCACATCACCTTCCTATACACTAGAAACACAATATTGTAAATCAATGATAATTCAATTTTTATAAAAGAAAAAGGAAAAAATAATACTCAGAGGACAGGGAGAGAATACCCAAAATGTTAACATTTCTCATCTCTTTATATTTCTCTGAGGCTCTCATTTTCCAAAATGAGGATATTTTACTAGAACAATCAGTAAAAAATAAAGTAAAATGTTTCAGGAGGAGGAGAGAGATTTTGTCCACCTACAAGTGATTCATCTTTCCTCTCTTTGCTCCCTCATTTGCCCTGAACCTTGTCCACTAAACTCACAGACTGCCCCAGGGATCTACAAGTTTTCTACATCGTTGTATATTTCATAACATGTGGTTTCCCCCTCTTAGGAAGTGTTGCTTGTTGAGGTTGTTAGATTTATTTCAAGAAAGCACTTAACACAGTTACTTAGTAAATGTGTGAGAAAGGAAGGCATCACTCTAGACATCACACCTACAATAGTTCATTTAAGCATCACAAGCAGACCTTTAGGGTGGTTCTTTGAAGGATTTATTATTATTCCCTTTTTTATAGCCTTAGCATTATTTGGTAGTTTGTTCAAGGTTTCCAAGTGCTCTTGACTGAATATGTATCCCCAGAAATTCATACATTGAAACCCTAATTCCAATGTGATGGTATTAGGAGGCAGGGTGTTGGGAGATAATTAGGTTTACATCAGGTCATGAAGGTAGAATCCTCATAGCAGAATTAGTGCCCTTCTAAGAAGAGGAAGAGACACCAGGGTCTGCCTCCACCATGTGAGAACATAGCCAGAAGGCCGTCATCTGCAAGCCAGGAAGCCAGTTCTCACCAGGAACCCAGGTTCCTGCCACCTGGAATCGGCTGGCACCTTGATCTCGGACTTCTAGCCTCCCGAGCTGTGAAAATGAATATTATGTTGCTTAAGCCACCTATCCGTGGTATTTTGTTAGAACAGCCTGAAGTGATGAAGACACAGAACTAGTGTTTTAGCCAACATGGGCTTCCCTGGTGGCCCAGACAGTGAAGAATCTGCCTGTAATACAGAAGGCCTGGGTTTGATCCCTGGGTCAGGAAGATCCCCTGGAGAAGGGGATGGCTACCCACTCCAGTGTCCTTGCCTGGTTAATCCCATGGACACAGGAGCCTGGCAGGCTACAGTCTGTTAGGTCACTGCAGTAATAAACTAACTGCAAAATCTCAGCAGCTTAACACAACCAGCAAGTATTTATTTGTTGCTTGCACAGAGTACAGCGCAAGACAGCAGTGAGAGGAGCGGGCCTCTGCTTCACACAGTCTCCCAGGGACAGCTGCCATCTCGAATCTGCCAGGACACGTGGCCTTAACGGCCTCGGCAACAAGGCTTTATGGCACGGAGGAACTCGCTCCAGTTACCGCGGGCTTCACAGTCATGCAGCTTAGGACTGCTGGGCAGAACTACTCACAGGGCTCCTAAGAGGTCTTCCTGCATGTCCAGAGGAGGAAAATGAGATAGGACTCAGTGACCACTAGCACTGTCCACCACGACCAGTATATAATGAAGCCAGAATCCAACAGCAGACCCTTAAGCTCCCAGAATCCCTGCTCTTCCCACTACAATGCTTGGCCTCCCCAAACTGACCGAGTTTGCTTTTCATTAAAAAAAAGAACTTTCGTGGCAGAATAATTGATAGACTATGACTCCTCAAGGAAACTGATAGGGAAGATGGCCATAGTGAATGTTTTAGATTTGCAAACCCAGTCATGTATGGATGTGAGAGCTGGACCATAAAGAAGGCTGAGTGCTAAAGAGTTGATGCTTTTGAACTGTGGTGCTGGAGAAGACTCTTGAGAGTCCCTTGGACAGCGAGGAGATCCAACCAGTCCATCCTAAAGGAAATCAGTCCTGAATACTCATTGGAAGGACTGATGCTGAAGCTGAAACTCCAGTACTTTGACCCCCTGATGTGAAGAGCCGACTCATTGGAAAAGACCCTGATGCTGGGAAACATTGAGGGCAGGAGGAGAAGTGGACAACAGAGAATGAGATGGTTGGATGGCATCACCGAATCAATGGACATGAGTGTGAGCAAACTCCAAGAAATAGTGAAGGACAGGGAAGCCTGGCCTGCTGCAGTCCATGGGGCCGCAAAGAGTCGGACACGACTGAGCAACTGAATAGCGACAAAGCATCACAAGATTGCCTTTGGGAAAACATTAAGCACCGACAGTGACACCTCTACAAGTTGTACCCAGAGGGTAAATGTCTATGAGACATTAACATCACTCCAGGCTCTAAGGGAACAACCACGGGGGATGAGGGCAAATCTTCACGGAGGAGATTCTGGTATGCTGTTAACAAACCATCCTAGTCCATTAGGACACTCCTCGCTTTAGCCCTGAGTTCCACTTTCCAGGACACCCTTCAGTTCCAGAAAAATGCTTGGTCACCTGATTGTACATTGATACTTTTTCTCCCTGACAGCTCCTGCAGGCGTCATCTCAACTGGCTCAGTAATCTCTGCATGAAAATGCACAGTGATCTGAGAAAGTAAAGTTGGCCCTGCGTCCAAGAAAAACTCGGGTGGAAATAGCACGTGAGAATAAAACTCTCTCACAGGAAAGGGCTCAGGGAGCTTCTGTTTGGATATTGACTCACTTCAGCAAAGCAGTCCTCCTCGAGGACTTGGGGAAAGAAAAAACTATGACTCTTCTCCTACTTCTGCGTTCCGACGTGCAGGAGGCTTTTCCCAGTCAAATCCATCAAGGACTCATAGTGAGTTTATAGATACATCAACACCTCGATGTTTTTCAAGTCAAATATCATTAAAACCATTCAAATTCGGTGTCATCTTGAATTTGTGCTGTTCTTGACATGCATGTACACACAAACGCATACACAGGTGCACACACACAGGTGCACATACAGGCCCTTGCACTTTTTCCTCCTGCATTCTGTTTTGTGAGTTTTGGCTTAGCGCTCCATTTGCGAAGTTGGATTTGGTAAACACTTTGACCTGTACACTCTCCACCATCTCCAAGTTAAAGTCCAGAGTCCACAGTCAGGTTCTCAGAGTCCTGCTGAAAAACAACTGCCTTTTTGGCCCTAATTCACACAGCCCCGCTCTACACAGGTTCTCTGATCCAGCCATTTCATTCCCTTGACCACTCTTAGGCTTGATTCATCTGGCTCTGACTGTCTGTATTGCCCTTCCCACCTTTCATGCACTTGGCCAAATCCTAAATCCAAGACTCAGATTAGATTCTGGATAGGTGATGGCTTCTCTGCTATTTTCTGTAAATTCTTCCCAGACTCCAGCAGCACACCTTACAGATACAATTCAATTAACAACCAGTTCTAACCTGTCTTGTAAATCCCTTCTTTCTCATATTTACATACTTACGGCTATTCAGCATTTAGTTACTTTGTGATTTGCTCCCAAATCTGGGTTGCAAACTCCTTAAGGAGAAGGGCAACCCTTGGCCACTCTTTTTATCTGCTGAGTTAAGCGCACCCACTGTCTGCACATAGTTAAAGGCTCAACAAACGTATATTGCTGTATTAGTGGGGCTTCCCAGCTGGCACTAGTGGTGAAGAACTCACCGCTAATGCAGGAGATATAAGAGACTCAGATTTGATCCCTGGGTCGGGAAGATCCCCTGGAGGAGGGCATGGCAACCCACCCCAGTATTCTTGCCTGGAGAATCTCATGGGCAGAGGAGCCTGGCGGGCTACAGTCCACAGGCTCGCAAAGAGTCGGACACGACTGAGGCAACTCAGCACCATGTACTAGTATGAATCCTTGACGCAAGGAAAACCCTACCAAAGCATGTTTGAAGAATATGATGCCATGAATATCACCCGATAACTCCCTCTCAAGACAACATAGATAGAATATCATCCAGAAAAAGAAAAACCTTTTTTATCCCCTTAAGAATTAGGACCTGAGAAAATTCACGAGGCGTCAATCCACTGATCAGCAGACTTCCACGGCTGTGCTTCCTGCCCCATTCGCCATGGCTGGTACCTGGGGACAGAACAGCCAGGAGTCAAATTGGAAGTAGATTCGGTGTTTGGAATTGAAATATTTCTGGGGTTGAGCCATGGATCTAGGTCCTCAAGACATCCAAGCTTTAAGAAGCCTGAGAGGTAATGAACTGGGTACATATGGGTCCAGGGGAGGGGAGGGCACAAAGGGAGAGAAGGTCTTGGGAAGTAAGAACTCCTAAACATGATTCAAGGGTTCTTGGTCACTTCCAGAGTCAAGGGACACATGTAGCAGAAGGTCCATCAGTCCCTCCCTGTCCTTCCACTAGGAGCTTCAGGCCTGTCTCAACCCTTGGCTGATGGTGTCAAGCCTGACCCATTAAGAACCCCATCCCAGGGGCTTCCCCGGTGGACCAGTGGTTAAGACTCTGCCAGTGCAGGGGTGTGCAGGTTCGATCCCTGTTTGGGGAGCTGAGATCCCATATGCCTTGAAGCCAAAAAAAAAAAATCCTAAAACATAAAACAGAAGCAATATTGTAACAAATTCAATGAAGAATTTAAAAATGGTTCACATTTTTAAAAACTCTTTTTTGAAAACACTGGTCACTTTTTAAAAAGGGAACTCCATCCCACAGCTAGCTGAGTCTAAGTCCATTTGTCTAAGTCCATTCATTCACTGGGGACCAGCAGTGTCAGGGCTGGCGCGAGCATTGAGGGCGACTTCTCTCATTTACCTCCCTCTGTGTATCCTGCCTGCTGCTCTTCTGGCCTTTCTGCCTGGGTCTCTAACAGGACCCGGTCCCCCCCACCAGTTATCCTCGGGGCCTGAGCTTGGGTCTGAATCCTCCCGGCACAGCAGCCTGCTCACTGAAACCCCTCCGCCCACAGCTTCTGCCTGGTCCTCGTCCTCAGACTCTGGGCTTTTCTTCCAGTTTCTCCTCGCGTCTCAGCCAGCCCTTCTGACTTCTGACCAAGAAACACAAAGACATCTTGAACCGTTCATTCACAAAATATTCACCCACCCAATGCCGGGCATCCAGGGACCCAGTAGTAAACAAGTCAGACGCATCCCTGTCCAGAGGGAGACTACTGTCTCATGGGACACAGACATTAAGTACATCATTGCCAGATAACTCATTAATCATGCAACCAGAGCGATCTCGTCTTCTTTCGCCATCCAAGTCACTCTTTCCTCTACTATGCAAACAACCCTAATTCTGAGAATTCTAGGGAGATGCTAACAGATAACGCAAATTCTTTCTAGTGCTTGTTCTCAAGCACTCTTAGCTTCCTTTTTACCACTTCTTCATGCCGTCCCTGCCTGTTTGGGCCCCAAACAAGAAGGTATGGTCCTTTCTCCATTCTCCTAGAGACAAAAGACACAGCTGCTGAGTTTGAGAGATTTTACTGAAAATTTGAAGATGACACAGGGAAATTATAACCTAAAAAGAAACATTCAGCTTTCACTGTCTCCAGAATCCATCCAACATTATGGCCGGTTCCAGCTGCCACCTCTCTCCTTAACTCGATGCCTTCCCCGGGTTGCTGGTGCCACCATCTTCCCTCCTTTTAAACAGTCGGGAGTCTCCTCTCTTTGTGAACTCACGTCTCCCGTCTCACCCCCTGAGGACAGCCATTTACATGGTAAGAACCCAAGACGGCCCATGGACCTTGAGATGAAACTACTCACTATGACTTGCCATATATCACCCTGCATTCATTCATCCTTTCATTTCAGAAATAATTACTGGGGCTTCTCTGGTGGCTCAGTGGTAAAGGATCCACCTGCCAATGCAGGAGATACGAGTTCTACCCCTGGCTGGGGAAGATCCCACGTGCCTCAGAGCAACTAAGTCCGCGTGCCACAACTACCGAGCACATGGCCGCAGCTACTGAAGCCCGCACGCCTTAGAGCCCACGCTCTGCAACAAGAGAAGCCACCACAATGAGAAGTCTGTGCATCACACCCGGAGAAACGCCAAAAATAAATAAGAAATAAGTACAGTTGTTTTAAAAAACAAATAATTACTGAACATGAATTTTATACCGGGCATTGCGCTAGGCTACAACAATAAAAAAACGGGGGAACAGCAAACAAGACAGACTAGAAAGACCCTTCCCTCCCAGAGGAGACAAACAATAAAGAAGTAAGCTAGAAACGTCAACAATTGAAGCTTTTAGTGCTTTTTATTACAAATTTTTAAAAACCAGAGTGATATGATAGATGGGAGTCTCGGAATGTTGGAAGTATCACTTTGGAAGGGATAGGTAAGAGAACTGTCTCCGAGGAGGTGACCCTTGGGATAAGCCTGAGAGATACAGGGTTGGACTTTGCAAGGCAGGACTCAATGCCGGCCTCAATGCCCAAGCCAGCCCTGGAACACTTCTGGTCCCCAGTGAATGAATGGACTTAGACAAACAGATCCACCTAGACTCAGTTCGCTGTGGGATGGAGTTCCTTTTTTTTTTTTAAACACGTATCTAAGATGCCAGCAAAGTAGAGGCAACAACACTGATTTTGAAAAAATTTAAATCTAATATATTTTAAAAGATACAACAATAGGCCCCTTGGGCAGAATTAGAGTTCTGTCTTCCTTACATATATTTTAAAGTTTAATACTGTTTTTATTTACATGGGCATATTGGAGCCCTCAATATTTTCAGGGTTTAGAACCTCTGAAGTCTCACTCAGCCCTAGGGGATAACAGAAAAGGGTGTCCCAGGCAAAGAAAGAGAAGTCCAAATTTCCTGTGGCTGGAAAGAGTGTTGCCTCTTCTGGAGGTAGGAAGAAGGGACAAGAACTGTATGACTGAGATGGGAGCTAAAACTGGTGGGAGATGTGGACAAGAGTATGTCTCAGACAGGGTGTGGTTTCTAAACGCTGGTTATGTCTGAGAATTCCCTAATTTTTTTTTTTTTAATTTCTGATGCCGAGGCCTGACCCCAGGCCTGGGAGGGTGGGGGCTTCCCTGGTGGTTCAGATGGTAAAGAATATGCCTGTAATACAGGAGATCCAAGTTCGATCCTTGGGTCGGGAAGATCTCCTGGAGAAGGGAACAGCAACCCACTCCAGTATTCTTGTCTGGAGAATCCCATGGACAGAGGAACCTGGCGGGCTACAGTCCATGGGCTCACAAAGAGTCGGACACAACTGAGCGACTAACACACACGGTGGGGTGGGGGGGGTATGAAATTGGTTTCTTTTAAAGTTCCTCAGGTGATTCCAATTTGCAGCCAGGATTAGGACCACTGACATGAGGCCTTGTAATCAATTAGAGAAAAAGAAAAGTGAAGGTGAAAAATACAGGCCCTCGAGTCAGACAATCTGGTTTTGAATCCCATTTCTGCCACTGCCTAGCTGTGTGATCCAAAGCAAACTACCTACGCTTTCTGTTCCTCAGTTTACCCATCTGAAAAGTGGGGACAATAGTTCACCCACTTTTTAGAGTTGTTTGTAGGATTAACGAGATAATACATACAATAGTCTTAGAAAGCATGTGTTAAGGATGCAATGACTTCTAGCTTTGACTACTCTTTGTGAGCAATAAAGGCAGCTTAGCTCAGGTGGGAGGTGCTAGAGGTGAAAAGACAGAGTCAAATTACATATTTGGAAACAAACAAGACTTGCTGAAAACTGGCTGAAAGCGATGAGGCAAAGAAGGGAATAAAAGCTGGTTTTCATGTTTGGGACTTTAAAAACTGGGAAGGAAGTGGTTAAAATTTTACCAAGATTGGAAACACTAGGAGAGGAATACATTTTGAAAAAGAAAATCAGGAAGTTCCATTTTTATGTGTTTATTAGGCTACAGACACTATATTAGATACCCAAGAAGAGGTACCAAGACAGCTTAATATGTCATCTTGGAGCTCAGATTTCAGAGTCATTAGCATATAGTGCTCCATCCAACATGGTAGACATTAGTCACACTTGCAAGGCTATTTAATTTAAACTTAGGTTAATTAAAATTGAATAAAATTAAACATTCCATTCATCAGACACTTTAGCCACATTTCAAGTGTTCAACAGCCACATGAAGCTAGTGGCTATCATGTCGGACAGTGCAGATTTAGATCACTTCCATCACTACAGAAATTCCTATAGGAAAGCACTGAGCCACAATCCATAGAATTACAGGAAATCATCTATGAAGTGTTTCATAATTCTGGCTACACATTGGAATCACCCCAGGAACTAGGAATCAGTTCATCTGGGGGAACTTCCAGGCAATGGTAATTTCTAAAAGCTGACAGAATGATTCTAAAGTAGAGTCAGAGCTGAAAACCCCGGACCTACGGAGATAATACAAGTGGAGAAGCAGGTTATGATAGAACCCCACAGTACCCCAATATCAAGGGCAGTGATGCTCAATCTTCGCTGAACACTGGAATCAGCTTTAAATATTATGAATGCCTGGGTCCTGCTTGGAGAGATTTCTCATTTAATTGGTCTAGAATGCAGCCTGGTCTTCAGAAATTTTGGAAGCTACCCAGTTACTCTAATGGGTATTCAAGACTGAGAACCACTGTCTGATAGAGGAGAAAGATGTAATGGAGAAGCACTAGGAAGAAGCAACTAATACAGTATGATGAAAAACAAGAGTGCAGTGACCCTGAAGCAGAGAGAAAATGTTTCTAGAAGGAAGAAATGGTTCTATCTATTGAATGCCAAAATTCAGTGCATTTAGTAAGCTTGCCATTAGATTCTGTTGGGATGGTGCTAATGGGAGCCATTTGGAAGTGGGTCAAAGAATGAGTGATTGATGAAGAAATACAGTGATTGTAGACAACTGTTAGTAAACAGCTCCAGTTATGAAGAGGGGCAAAGAATGCTGGTAGCAGCTGGACAGTGATTTGGGGTCATGGACTAGGTTTTTTAAGACACAGATACTAGAGAATGTTTGTATGTTGTGGGATGCCATAACAAAGAAGGAGGAGATGGTTATTCAGGAAAGAGGAAGGCTCTGGCAGGAAGTTGGCTTCCGATCCAGAATCCCTAGCCTCCTTCCTGCCTGCTTAAAGATCCCCAGGGCTTTCCAAGTCCCCAGGGCTGTTGTCCTTTCCCTAGTTCAAAGATTAACCTTAGCCAGTGGTTCTCAAACTTTAGCGTGTGTCAGAATGACCTACAGGGCTTTTAAAAACACAAATAGCTAGCCCTGCGTCCAGAATTTCTGATTCAGTAGGTTTGGAGTAGGGCTCAAAAAAAAAAAAAAAAAAATCTACTTTTCTCATGAATTCTCAGGTAACGTTGCTGCTCTTGTCCCAGGAAGAATCTTTAAGAACCAGTAGTCTAAGGTCCCGATAGTAATCCTTTCCTTCATAAGTAGTTTTTGTTTCCCTGATAGCTCACTCGGTAAAGAACCCACCTGAAATGCAGGAGACTCTGGTTCGATTCCTGGGGTTGGGAAGATCCACTGGAGAAGGGATAAGGCCACCCACTGCAGTATTCTTGGGCTTCCCTTGTGTGTCTCAGCTGGTAAAGAATCTGCCTTCAATGCAGGAGATGGCCATTTAATGCAGTTTTAGGGATGGGCATTTAATGCAGTTCTGGCCAATGAGAGTAAGTCTCTAGGAGATTGTAGGAAAGGTTTTTTGGTGATGAAATAAACAGCCTCTGTCCTTTCACCAGGCGTTGTCATACTGAATACAATGCCTAGGACAGTGGAAGCTATCTTAAAAATATCTTGTGAGCCAGACTGTGGCAATCTCCATGCTGAAGATGGGACACTGGAAAGAACCCTGTTTTGTTTTGTTTTTTTCATAATGTTACACTACCGAGGGCTTCCCAGGTGGCACTAGTGGTTAAGAACCTGACTGCCAATGCAGGAGAGATGAGAGATGCAGGTTCAATCCCTGGGTGGGGAAGATCCCCTGGAGGAGGGCATGGCAAGCCACTCAGTACTAGAGCCTGGAGAATCCCTAGGGACAGAAGAGCTGGTGAGCTACCATCTGTAGAGGCTCACAGAGTCAGACACAACTGTAGCAACTTAGCATGCACACAGGCACACTTGGAATTAAACCTGGAAACCCTGTCTTGTGAAATGAAGTATTTTTCTTACTGTTAAACCATTTTGAATTAGATTCTCATTTGCAGCCCAAAGCAACCTAAGTTACTCGTAGATTTCCAAGACTTTAAATAGATAAGCCGGGATGAAATGAAGGGGCAGCTCTATATAGAAAGAACTGAGGATGCTTCCTCCTTGGTAATGTGACAGAAGGTAGAGAGCATATTGATGCAGATAGATTTGATGGATGAAAAATCAAGTAGCTCCTGTCTGATTCCTCCTATGCATTCCTTTCAGGGTGTGAGGCATCAGGAAAGAAAAGGATATAGCCTGTTTGAGAAGAGGGGAGAAAGTCTGGGAAAGTCTTTTTAGAGAATAATAAAAAATGACTGGGAAAACATTAACTTATAGCTAACTGCTCATTTTCAATTTGTGATCTTAAATTTATAGAAAATAAACACCCTAATTGGACAAATGTCTCCAATTTATTGGGTGAAAATAGATACAGAGCAGATAGCTGATTCCAACCATGGTTAAATCTTCCTGGGTAAACATAAAAGAAACAGAGAAAGGCAAGTAGGTACAAGGTGTCTTCAGGAAAGTGCTTATGATGATGGGCCATATAATCAAAGCCAGATTCTTCTTATCCTGGGGAATCTTCCACAACCCTCATCAAGTTTTCATTGGGTTTTCTCCCATCATCCCAGCGGGAGCTCCTAGCATGCTACTTGCATTAGTTCCCTATTGTTGCATAGCAAATTCACAAACTTAGTAGCTTAAAATAATATTCAATTATAAGCTCGCACTTATGTAACTCAGAAGTCTGAGCAGAGCAGCTCAGAGACTCCCAAGGCTAATATTCAGGTGGCTACATTCTCATCTGGAGCTCAGCATCTTCTTTCAAGTTGATGTACCTGCAGGATAATTCGGTTCCTTATGGTTGTAGGACACACATCCTATTTTCTCTCTGGCTGTTAGCTGGGAGCCACTCATACCCACATTCCTTGCCACATTGCCTCCTTCATCTTTAAAGTTAACAAAGATTTTCCCTCACTTTGAATTCCTTTCACACTTTGAATTTCTTCTTCAGGAAGAGCCCAATTCCTTTGAAGGGCTCACCTGCTAGGTTAGGTCTATCTGGATAATCTCCCTTTCTTAAAAGTAGTTGTGTCAGAAAACAAACACAATTGTTGGGGAGAGTTAGGGACTTTGGGAAGGTCATGTACACACTGCTATATTTAAAACGGATAACCAACAATGACCTATTGTATAGCACACGGATCTCTGCTCAATGTTAAGTGCCAGAACTGTTTTACTGCCTAAAATCCATCAATGGTTCCCATTGCCTATAGGATAATCAATTCAATCTAAGACAAACTGATCAGTTCAGTTCAGTTCAGTTGCTCAGTCGTGTCTGACTCTTTACGACCCCACGGGCTGCAGCATGCCAGGTTTCCCTGTCCATCATCAACTCTCGGAATTTACTCAAACTCATATCCATTGAGTCGGTGGTGCCATCCAACCATCTTATCCTCTGCCATCCCCTTCTCCTCCTGCCTTCAACTTTTCCCAGCATCAGGGTCTTTTCCAATGAGTCAGTTCTTCCCATCAGGTGCCCAAAGTATTGGAGTTTCAGCTTCAGCATCAGTCCTTCCAATGAATACACAGGACTGATTTCCTTTAGGATGGACTGGCTGAGTCTCCTTGCAGTCCAAGGGACTCTCAAGAGTCTTCTCTAACACCACAATTGAAAAGCATCAATTCTTTGGCACTCAGCTTTCTTTAGTCCAACTCTCACATCCACATATGACTACTGGAAAACTGACAGCTATGACTAAACATCTCGAGGAACGATGCATTGTACTAGTCTGAGAACACTGTGCTGAGCAAGACAGAGATAGTTCCTACCCTCATAGAGCTTACATCCCTGTAACGGAGACCGACAATAATTATGAAAGGGAAAATCAGGTGACTGTGTGGGCACGTGTGGCAGAGGGAACTAGCTTCATCTGTGCTAGGGAAGGCCTCCTTGAGGAAGTGGGAGGATAGGGACACTTGAAGGATGAGTAAGAGTTCACAAGGTCAGGGGAGAAGCATGAAGAAAATGTTCCAAGGGACAAGAACAACGTGAGGAAGGCTCTGAGGTTGTGAAAGAACACAACAGTGTGGTTGGCATCTGTGAAGACTGAGAGAGTGGAGGTTGCGGGAAATTATATACATAATGAAACTGGGAAAACAGCAGACAAGATCATGGGTGAACTTACAAGAATCTGGGACATTATCCAAAGGGCAATGTGGGGTCCACTGAGGGTTTTAAGGAGGAGGGTGACATGGTTTGATTTTTTTTTTTAAGATTACACTGGATTATATTGGATTGGATTGGATTGAATGGATCAAGACCCAAAGCAGACAGATCAGTTGGGAGACACAATATTGTCCAGCTAGGATGATGGGGGCTTTGACGAGGAGGGTGGCAAAGAGGACACAAAGCAAATAAAATCAAGAGATATTTAAGAGGTAGAATGACAAGTCTTGCTGACTGTTTGCATATGAGAAGTGACAGAGAGAGGGGAGCAAAGGATGGCTCCCAGGCTTAGAACCTGAGCAGCTAGGTCAACAGTAAGGCCTGGATTAAGAACTAGTGATGCAAGTTTATGGAGTAAAAATATTGAATTCAGCTTTAGACATGGCAAACTTGATATCTGCAAGATGTCCAAGTGGAAATGTAGAATAGGACGGGAGACACACGGGTCTAGAGCTCAGATTTATATGTCATCTACAAAGAGGCAGTAACGGAAGGGCTTGGGAGCACCCTAAATTACCTAAATAGAGCAGGCAGGATAAGAAAACTGGCTCCAGGGCTGGGTCCTGAGAAATGCTGACATTGAGAGGTTAGAGGAAAAGCAAAAGTGAGAAAAAGAACTAAAGAGCGTCCATAATAGGATGGTAGGAAAACTAAGAGAATCTGATGTCATGGAAGCCAAGGAGAATTTGCCTCTAAAGAAGGGAGCGTGCAGCCGTTCCCAGGCGTGGCAGAAGCCGGTGATCGCTTACATAACTGTTCGTTGTCGCCCTCCTGCTTCCTACCAACACTTCCTCCTCCTTTCCTGCCATTCCTCCAAAGGTGTCAGAGCCTTTATGCTCTAACACCCACCTCGCTGACCTTCTCTTGGACCATGCCGTGTCTTCTCACGCATCCTCCCTTTTTCCTGTGCAGACCTCTCTCATTCCTGAATCTCCACCCCTCAACCCCTCCTTTCCCACCCCCCAGAATCACCTGGGGAACACTATGTACCCTTTAACACGGCAATCCCCAAACTTTTTGACGTCGGTTTGCTGGGAGACCATTTTTCCACGTATGGGGGTGGGGCTGGTAGGGCATGGGGTAGGCGGTAATGCAAGTGACGGTGAGCAAAGAGAAGTGGCAGATGAAGCTTCGCTCACTCACCTGCTGCTCACCTCCTGTTGTGCGGCCACGTTCCTAACAGGCCATGGACCCTGCTGGACCCTGCTTTAATACCCTAAGCGGCTTAGACATCACCCACTCTCAGGCTTTCATTGACCATCTCCTCCCCAAATTGGACCAATACATGTCTCATTCTATTTGTTTTCCATGGTATACAGTTCTGATTGTGCTCATCCTAGTAGACTGTCATAACTCATTTATTGTCTGGGGTCCTCTACTTGACTATAAGCTGCTTGAGGACAAGGAGGATTTTGTGCTCTGCTTTTTTTTATAGCTATACTTGACATAGTATCAGACACATGGCTGATATTTCAGCAAAGTATCAGCAAAGGTTCTTCAGCAAAGGTCCTGGACCTTTCTGCTGCCACTACCGCCTAGGGAATGTGAATGTCCTGGGCTAGTTTGATAAAGAACCACGAGAATTGCTGACATGGAGCAGGAGGCAAAGCCAAATGAAGAGTCAACAAACAATGACTGAATCAACTGCTTCACTGGCGCCAGACCACCAAGCCCATCACAGTGCCCTAGTACTCCCTCCTTTCACAGATGAGTAAATGGAGACTAGAGAAGTTAAGTCACTCGGCCAAGGTCAGACCCTGGCAAGAGGAGCCAGGACTTGAAGGAACCCAAGTCTGTTTGACTCCAGAACCCCACACTAAGTCCAGCTTGTACTTGAGCTTGAAGGAAGTTCCTTGCACAGATTTAAACTTGTAAAGTATAGGGGTTATGTGGGGAGAGGGAGGGTCCAGAGGGAAGGGATATATGTGTACATGCAGCTGATTCTCTTTGTTGTAAAGCAGAACCTAACACAACATTGCAAAGCAAGTATACTCCAACAAAAAATGATAAATTAAAAAAAAAACTCGTAGAGTACAGTACTGGGTGTGTGCTATGTGGGCAGCAGGGCATTTCTCTTCCCAGCCCGTGCTGCTGGTTCCAGCAACTAGTGGCTCTGCTTGGCCAGAAGCCATGAGGGACAAAAGCAAAATGTCCATGAAGGGTCTGTTCCTCAGCATCGATTTGTCAAGGCCCTGGGGTCCTGGGAGCAGGTTGGAGGGGTGCCTGAGAGTGAGCCAATTGCTGCAATGTCAAACATTCAGTTGGAAATGGAAGTGAAAGGTGAGGGAGTCAGAGTGGAAGGGACTGAGCCAAGATGACAGGTCTTGGGCAATTTCAAGTCCACAGCTCTGAGCCAAGGACAAGACACTGTACCTAAAATAACCTCCCCAAAGGGTCTTTACTGAGCATTTTGCAACCATTATCCCCACTCTGACTTTCAGGTCAACACAACTAGCATTCACTGGACTCCTATTAGATGTTAGGACTGTGACTGTTACAAAGACCTGGCCTTCTGCAGACACAGGGAAAGCCCCCAGGACACAAGGCAGGTGCTATACAAACCAGGATACGATGCAGGGCCAACCTGGGCGGTCCCAGCCACGAAGGCAGCTAGGATTCACAGAATTGGAGAGGGCAGGGTGTGCTGGCCTCTTGGAGCACCTAACCTGGAAGGAGGAAGACAGAGCAGAAAGAGGAGAGCTTCTCAGGTAGGAAGAAGAGGGGCAGCAGAGGTGAGTCACGAGCAACAGGAAGGAATTGTTTCTTGGGCTGTGCAAAACCTGTCTGGGGAACAAAGGCGACTTGATGGAGAGGAATGAGATATGAGGTTGGGTGAATAGGGAAGATCAGACAGTAGAGTTCCTGGAAACAAGAATATTGGCCAAATAAATGTAACATGCAGAATCCAAAAGTTCATCACGTGGGCAGTGAGAAACCATCCAGGCTTTAGAGAGGCAATTAAGAATAAAAACTTAATTTTAAGAAGATTTATTTGGTGGTAGTGTTTGAGGTGGATTAGAAAACAGAGAACTAAAAACAAACAAGCAAAAAAAAAAAAAAAAAAAAAACTGCCCGAAAAGAAAAAAAAAAAAACACACAAATAAACCCTGAATGCTTCTTTGAGTATCTACTAAAAGTCTGACTGCAGGAGAACTTAATAACCATAGTCTCTTTCCCTGCCCGTCCAATAGGGAAGACACTCACTAATCCCATAGTTACCTATGAAGGACCTGCTATGTGCCAAGGATTATACTGGGTCCTGGGGATGCAGTGAAGAACAAAACAAAGTTCTGGTCTTCACAGAGGTTATCCTCAGACGGATGCAGAAGAAAACACAGGAGCAAATCAATAATAACATCAATATAAATCCAAGCGTGACGTGCTAGGAAGGAAAATAAAGCAGGGCATCGGGCAGGGAATGGTAGGATAAAGTGGTGTTTAAAATTAACGTACATGAAATGAAAGTAACTCAAGAATTTGAATAAACCCTGGGAAATAGTGAAAGGCAGAGGAGCCTGGCGTGCTGCAGTCCATGGGGGTCACAAAGAGTCGGACACGCCTTAACGACTGAGCAACAGCAAGGGCTCTGGATTGCCTGGAACTGCCCCAGTTTCAGCCGTGCGAGTCCAGCAGCTTACAGAAATCCCTCAGCCCTAGGCAAACCGGATGGTTTGTTGCCCTACAACTGTGACCTTGACTTTTATACCCTGTGTCTGACCTGCATGATTCAACACAAGGTTTTGCATCTTTAAAGGAACATCAGCAGAGTCAAATCACATGCTTAGTTTCCCAAGCGTTAGCCAAATTGCTACCGCGGGTGGCCTCTTCCCCTCCCAGACAGAGGAGCGGAGTCAGAAATTCCTAGCATTGGTGACCTTGGATTTCTCAGCCTTCTACTCCCACCATCTTGCACTCAGTCCTAGCTACCACCTAAACCAGGAACAGCAAATCCACTAGTGACCCCAGTCCTTGCCATCTGCTCGCCTCCTCTGCCCAGAGTTCCTGGAAACAAGGAAACTTCGGGGTCAAAGCTGGGTTATCAGAGAGGGAAACAGGGGAACTCATCTGAGGTGATGTGATGTGCCAGAGTTAGTCACAAAAAAGGGGAACCCCAGATAAATGACAGCTTGCTGACCTTGGGAGACGTGCGGCTTGCGTCTCTTCAGTTACAGAGATACCGGCTCACTGAAGTGTCAATTTTGGAGTTTTGGGGCCAACACTCCAAAGGGCTGACTCACTTTCAGAGCAGAAACCACGTGAAAGTCCTGATGTCAAGATGACAGCACACGCTCATTCAGAAGTCACGGTATTTCAGACTCACATAGTTCTCGGGAAAGCTCTCAGATCATTTCTGCTGGCTATTAAAGACTTCTCCAAAATTGTAAGAAAGATTCAAAGAAGATGCCAAGACTGATATTCATCTCCCTGGGTACGGAAGCTTCCTGCCTGACAAGGTTAAAAGAACAATGAACAAGGGACAGAAGCTCCAGGAATCATCCCCGTTTGGCCCCGGTCACCTTGCCTGCTCGTGTACAGATTAAAATGTAGAATTTCAAATAAGCTCTTTAGGTAACCTTGCCCAAGCTGCACATACAAATCCTACTAACTGAACCACAGGGTGAAGGGCAGGTATTACTGTTGCCTTTTTAAACTCATTTGTCTGGGAAATTGCCTCAGACTCCCAAGAAAAGTTACTGTTAAAACTTCCAACAAGCCCAATATGTAATCCCCGCAACAGCCCTTTCCGGGTCCCTCCCCTCGGGGCTCAGCCTGACTGACGTTGCTAGGCTGTTGCAAGGTTGCATCACTGACCTTTGCAATTGTCTGGCCAGTCCAATTTCCCCATCCTCTCCCTGCCCCCTTCCTTTTCTCTGCTTGAAGAGTTTTGGCCCAGGATCTCTCCTTTTCCCCTACTTGCTAACTAACTCTGATATATGGATAACCAAGGCTAAATCAGAACCCTCCCCCAACCAAGGTGATGAAGTTTTATCCTGGTTAAAATCAACCCTACCTGCTTCATGCTTCCAAGGGTCTTCCCTACTCTTTAGCTTCTTACCTTAACCATCTACTTTCACCTTTCTCCTCCTAAACTGTGTCTATGCTAAATGGAGCTGGTACAGCCGAGCTGCTCCCCAGGTCCAGGGGAGTGGCATATAATTGTTGAGGAACGCAGGAAATATTTGCAGTTCAGGCCAGCAAACTTTCCCCAAGGCCCACCTTTCCATGTTCACCTTGCCCCAGTGCTCAGCTTCACTTCTTAAGTGGTAGTGGGGAGAGCTTGGATTTAATGGCAGTTCTCTGATACACAGAAGTGCAAACCCCTACGGACACAGACATCACACACCACGCACACACACACACACACACACATCTGTGCATAAAGGGCAGCCTCAATGAATAGTTATCCATCAAGTGACCCTAGCAAAGCAGGCACATGACTAAACCAGTTAGACCAGAGAGAAATATAACTATAAGCACAAACTTCGTTGGTTATGCAGAGCCTGGAGACCCTTTCTGTTTTCATAACTGGATCCCTCCTCTTTCCTTCTACCTCAAATCCATATACGTGCGGGAAGATGACAAACTTTCTTTATGAAAACTAATTTTTCAGTTAAGTAGAACCCCGGGCTTCCCTTGTGGCTCAGCTGGTAAAGAATCCACCCGCAATGCGGGAGACCTGGGTTCGCTCCCTGGGTTGGGAAGATCCCCTGGAGAAGGGAACTGCTACCCACTCCAGTATTCTGGCCTGGAGAATTCCATGGACTGTATAGTCCATGGTGTCGCCAAGAGTAGGACACGACTGAGCCACTTTGACTTCACTTTCAGGTGTCCTCACCAGGGGTCCTTCCAGACCTCCCCGGATAAGGGAAGCTGTGATCCACCCACACCATTAAGGAAGAGGTCGGGAATGGGCGCGGATTCCTCCCCGGGTCCTCACCTTTGTACATCCAGGCCCTCCTCCCCGCCCCCGGCCCCTGCACCCCGAGCTGGGCTCGCACTGCTCGGGGGCGTGCACAGCTCGAGGCCTCTACCCCAAGGTCCCTGCCCCGCCTCGCCCCTTCCTCCCCCTCCTCTCTCTGGCCGGTGTCCCGGGAGCCCAGGAGGCGGGGCTTGCAGAAACAAATATAAGCGGCCCCGGGGCGCTGACCAGGTGCCAGTTGCCGAGTCCCCATCCCAAGGCTAGGAGGAAGGCGAGGAGAAGCAGAACGCAGAGGCGCGGAGCCCACGCATACGGTGATCGCCGCCCCAGCTCGGGCGGCGCCTCTGTAGGTGAGCGCGGCGCGGAGGAGCGCGGCGGGGCGCGGGGTCCCCGGTGCGCCCCCGACTCCCTGAGGGCCTCCCCCCGCGAGAGCCGGGAGCTGCAGCCGGCCTTCGGAGACTGAAGGTCTCGCTGCCCCGATCCGCTGCCCCCGCAGGTCACCCCCAGCCCGAGACCCCGGAGCCCAGATGGAGACGGTGCAGGAGCTGGTTCCCCTGGCCAAGGAGCTGATGGCTCAGAAGCCCAGCGCGAAGCTGGTGCGAATGTACGTGCTGGGCGGCGTGCTGGCGCTCTTCGGCGCCGTGCTCGGCCTGATGGAGACCGTGTGCGGCCCCTTCACGGCCGCCGGCCGCCGGCGGGAGCGCGAGGCGACCCTGGCCGAGCTGCGGGCCGCCCGGGGGGAGCCGGCCCCGCAGGAGGAAGGCAAGCCGCTGGAGGCCGTCCAGGGCTGCCGGGCCCTGTCCAACCGGCTGCACGCCTCCTAGGAGCTCAGGGCGGCAGGCGGAGGGAAGAGAGGAGAGACACCCAGAGAGGGGCGAGTGAGCCAGAGCCGGAAGGGCAGGCTCGAGTGGGCGTCGTGTGCCGTCTGAACCTGCTTCTGAGAAGCCGCCGACTTCTAGAACTGCACTACCACGCGGATCCAAAAGGAGCTTGGGATTGGGTTCGCTCCAAGCGCAGCACTGCAGGGAGATGCCACGTCCAAAGCTAGGTACCTTCGGGCCGCCTGGGTGCGTCTAGCATTTTGCACTAGGGTGAAAGGAGGAGAAACGCTTTTTATATTATTGTTGTTCTTGTTATTATTATTACAGTAATTGCGTTTTGAAATAAAAAAACGTTTTGTATATATCTCAGCATCTGATTCCTGAGGTGGGGGGTGGCGGGTACAGTTGCCTAGCACGGGCTGCAGGGAGGGCTGACATGCTGGGGTCTTACCTGAGGCCAGTGGGCTGAGCGGTTTCCTGAAGATCAGGCAACTTTTGCTTCACTGCCCTCCGACTCTGATATTGATGTTACAGGCTTTGGAAGCCTGTTGAGAATTTATTTTTGCCTTGTGTTAGGAATGGCAAGACAGAAGCTTTTCTAAGTCCCACCAGACTTAGCATTTCAACCTCAGAAGATAAACAAGCTAGAGTAAGTGAAAGAGAGCTGCTGTTTTACTCTAGGGCAGAAAACCCGTCTGCCATCTCACACCTGCGCACCACAGGGTCCTGCTGAGAGCTGTTCCTTCCTAACTGTATTGGGGGGGAGGAGGGGGCAGGGAGGAAATCTAGCTAGATGCAAGGAAAAGAGGGAAGGCGATCTCCCAAGGACATTTAATTGAATGTCTAGCTCTACCCAGCCTTCCTCCTCACAAACTGAATCACAGTGGGAAGCTCTCATTTAAGAGGGGGACAGACTGGTTATCACAGGCTTGAGTCCGCTTTCACCGCGGACAGAGGTTCCTTTGTGCTAATAGCTAGTCCCTGTGCCTCTGGTGGGCTCAGCATGTCAGCATCAGAAGTGGTAAACAGTGGCTTTTAAAGGAGTAGCTATGGGCAGGAGCCTGGAGCCACTCTCCTCCTGCCCTCATCAGGTGTGGACATTTCACTCTCACCATCCATGGCTGTGGATTTTTGCCAAATGTAGCAAGGATCCTGCCATGGCCTCTGACCAGGCTGTCTTTCCATCACCACCCTCTTCCCCCCGCCACACACACACACGTTTCCACTTTATTTCTGACAGCTCACATCCTACCCAGTGTTTCTGGCCCTCATCAAGTGCCCTGTCCGCATGAAATCTATTTTTATCACTCCAAACAAAAGAGCAGTGAGATTAATCAAGAGAAAAGACATGCATTCAAAGCAAAAGAATAGCAGTGGAACCACTGTTCTCCCAGTTTCCAAAATGGGAAACTTGGCCCTGTATTAAGGAGACATAACCTCATCTTAAATGTCCAGAAAACGTCTCAGAAGTTCACCCCATCGTATTCTTCCCGCTTTCCTTCCCAAGCGCCTCTCTTACTCTATTATTCTTCCACTGAAGCAGCCACTCCTTGGTCCAGCTGTCAAACTTCAAACCGCCTCCCGCACTTTCTTGTATATTCGTCTCAAAACACTCACTGCGGGACTGGGGTTTCGCCCTTCCTTCATCCTGCTGCTCCTCCATCAAAGGCGTCAGCGCCTAAACTCCCGTCCAGGTTTCCCAGTGTCTCCGTGATCTGCTCGCATCTCAGCCCTCCCACCTGATGCCCTGCATGAATCCCCAGGACCCTCCTGCCCCTTCTGGTCTTTAGTACCCTTGCTCACATTCCTCTTCCAACCCGAACGCCTGCCCACCCACAGTCCCCACACCGTCTGCGACCCATAAACCCAGGTTCCCCAAGAGAGGGGAGTTTCAAATATTGTGCGTCTTGTCAAACTGTGTATCAACTCATGTACTCTGGTTTTTGGTTTAGAAGGCAATGCCTGTAATTTTTCTTTACCTATATATAAAAATACATATATTTTACATATGTCTCTAAATAAAAAGGAAATGCCTGTGTATTTTCAGCTTTGAAGGTTATGCCTCATGTCTATACATGGACAAACTACCCAACCCAGTTAAATCCAAGCCATCAAAATCTTATCTGTCCTCACTGATCTTGTCATTCCTCTGAGTTCATTCAGTCTGGGTCTCATAGTGGATCACACAGTAGTGGACTTTTTAACCCTGTTGTTTCATGGAAGTGGTCATCTCTCTTACAGTCTTCTTTATGTCTTTCACATTTTTAAAGGTTTTTTTTTATTGTGGCTAAAGTCACATAATATAAAACATGCTATCTTAACCATATTTCACTGTACAGTTCAGTGGCACTAAACATATTCACATTGTTGTACAACTCTCAGCCATCATCCATCTTTCAGATTTCTCACCTTCCTAAACTGAAACTCTGTCCCCATTAAACACTAACTTCCAATTCCTTCTCCCCACCCCCACACCACCTCACCCCTGGCACCTACCAATGGACTTTCTGAGTCTATGAATTTGGCTATTCTAAGTACCTCGTATAAGTAGAATCAAACGTTATTTGTCTGCACCTTATATACATGCTGGAATGCACTTTTGAGGTTAATATATGTCCCACAAACAGTGTGCCCTTTATCCCCTGTCCTACTCAGCAGGTTCTCATTAGCTCTCCGTTTTGTGCAGAGTTGTATATATATGTCAATTTCAATCTTTCCATTTATCTCACCCCTCTCCTCCCCTCTTGGTGACCATATCTTTGTTCTCTACATCTATGTCTCTATTTCTGCTTTGCAATTAAGTTCAACTGCACCATTATTCTAGATTCCACACACATGCATTAACATAAAATATTTGTTTCTCTCTTTCTGACTGACTTAACTGTGCTTGACCGTCTCTTGGTCCATTTACATCTCTGCAAATGGCACAAATCCATTCCTTTTTATGGCTGAGTAACATTCCACTGTACATAGGTATCACATCTTTATCCATTCCTCTTGTCAATGAACATTTAGGTTGCTTCCATGGCCTGGCTCTTGTAAACAGTGCTGCAATGAACATTGGGGTGCATGTATCTTTGGGAATTATTGTTTTCTCCGGGTATAAACACAGGAGTGGGGCTGCTGGGTCATACTGTAGTTTTATTTTTAGTTTTTCAAGGAACCTCGATACGGTTCTCCATAGTGGCTGTACCAATTTGCATTCTCACCAACAGTGTGGAAGGGTTCCCTTTTCTCCACATCCTCTCCAGCATTTATTGTTTATAGAGCATTTGATGATGGCCTTTCCGGCCAGTGTGAAGTATTACCTCATGGTACTTTTGATTTGCATTTCTCTAACAACTAGTGATACTGAGCATCTTTTCATGTGTCTGTTGGCCATCTGTATGCCTTCATTAGAGAAATATCTATTTAGTCTTCTGCTCATTTTTTCATTGCATTTTTTGTGGGTTTATTTATTTATTTATTGGTATTGACTGTGTGAGTTCTTTGTCTGTTTTGGAAACTAAACCCTCGCAAGTTTCTTCATTTGCAAATATTTTCCCCTATTCTGAGGTTTGTCTTTTCATCTTGTTTCTGGTTTTCTTTGCTGTGAAAAAGGTTTTAAGTTTAACAAGGTGCCATTTGTTTATTTTCATTTTTATTGTCATTACTCTAGGAGGTGGATCAAAAAAGATCTTCCTGCAATTTATGTCAAGGAGTATTCTACCTATGTTTCCCTCTAAGAGTTTTATAGTGTCCAACCTTACATTTAAATCTTTAAACCATTTTGAATGTATTTTTGTGTATGGTGTTAAGGAGCGTTCTAATTTCATTCTTCTACATTTAGTTGTCCCGTTTTCCCAGCACCACTTATTGAAGAGAGCGCTTTTCTCTGTTGTATGTTCTTCCTCCTTTGTTAGGGATCAGGTGACCGCAGGTGCATGGGTTTATCTCTGGGCATTCTATTCTATACCACTGAGCTCTAGTTCGGATTTCTGCCAGAACCATGCTGCCTTGGTTACTATAGATCCGTAGTACAGTCTGAAGTAGGGGAGCCTCATGCCTCTAGCTCCATTTTTCTTTTTCAAGATTCTTTGGCTACTGGGGGTATTTTGTATTTTCTTACAAATTGTCAAAATTTTTGTTCTAAGTCTGTGAAAAACACCATTGGCAATTTGATAAGGATTGCATTGAACCTGTAGATTGCTTTGGGTAGTATAATCATTTTGACAATACTGATTCTACCCATCCAAGAACATGGTATATCTCTCCATCTGTTTGTGTCATCTTTGATTTCTTTCATCAGTATTTTATAGGTTTATGAGTACAGGTCTTTTGCCTCCTTGTTCTTGTTGTTATTCAGTCGCTAAGTCATATCCAATTCTTTGCAACTGCATGGACTGCAGTACACCAGGCCTTCCTATCCCTCATGAACTCCAGGAGTTTGCCCAAGTTCATGCCCATTGAATCTGTGATGCCATCAAACCATCTCATTCTCTGTCACCTCTTCTCCTTTTGCCTTCAATCTTTCCCAGCATGAGGGTCTTCTCCAACGAGTCTGTTTTTTGCATCAGGTAGCCAAAGTATTGGAGCTCCAACTTCAGAATCAGTCCTTCCAATGAGTATTCAGGGTTGATTTCCCTTAGAATTGACTGGTTTAATTTCCTTACTGTCCAAGGGACTCTCAACAGTCTTCCCCAGCACCACAATTTGAAAGCATCAATTCTTCGGTGCTCAGCCTGCTAGTGATACTGGTTCAATTCTCACACCTGCACATAACTACTGGAAAAACCATAGCTTTAACTATACCGACCTTCATTGGCAAAGTGCTGTCTTCACTTTTTAATATGCTAAGTTTGTTATAGCTTTCCATCCAAGAAGCAAGTGTCTTTTAATTTCATGGATACAGTCGCCATCTGCAGTGATTTTGGAGCCCCCAAAATAAAATCTGTCACTGTTTTCACTTTTTCCCCATCTATATACCATGAAGTAATGGGACTGGATGTCATGATCTTAGCTTTTTGAATGTTGTTTTAAACCAGCTTTTTCACTCTCCTCCTTCTCCCTCATCAAGAGGCTCTTTAGTTCCTCTTCACTTTCTGCCATTAGAGTGGTATTATCTGCATATCCAAGGTTGTTGATATTTCTCCCGGCAATCTTGATTCCAGCTTAGAACTGGAATCCAGCCTGGCATTTCACATGATGTACTCTGCATATAAAGTAAATAAACAGGGTGACAATATACAGTCTTATCATACTCCTTTCCCAACTTTGAACCAGTCAGTTGTTTCATGTCTGGGTCTAACTGTTGCTTCTTGACTCCACATACAGGTTTCTAGGAGTCAGGTAAGGTGGTATCCATGAAGGGGAAAAACCTGCTTAGATCAGAGTAATTTGGGCAGATAAAAGTCTAGAAGCCCTGTCACATACAGAATACTTGAAAGGATGTAGATAAAATAAAATACAGTAGTGTCACATAATGGAGAAGGCAATGGCACCCCACTCCAGTACTCTTGCCTGAAAAACCCCATGGGCGGAGGAGCCTGGTAGGCTGCAGTCCATGGGGTCACGAAGAGTCGGACACCACTGAGCGACATCACTTTCACTTTTCACTCTCATGCATTGGAGAAGGAAATGGCTACCCACTCCAGTGTTCTTGCCTGGAGAATCCCAGGGATGGGGGAGCCTGGTGGGCTGCCGTCTCTGGGGTCGCACAGAGTCGGACACGACTGATGCTATGCAGCAGCAGCAGCAGTGTCACATAAAAATCACTTTCAAATATTTGAAGGGCTGCCATATTGGTCCAACAAAGTCCAATAAAATACACTTATTTTCTATGGCTTGAAAAATGAAAAACTAAAACTAGCAAGTAGGCATACAAGGGAGAAGATCATAAGTCATTAAGAAATCAGAGTAATTCAAAATGTAATGAGTTGCCTTATGATACATATTAAGCTCCCCTTTACTAAAAATGCTCAAGCAAAGGATGCAAGGGATGGTACAAACTACACAGGAGATTTCTAAACATGGAGGGAGGTTAGTTATATGATTTCTGAGGTCCCATCCATTTATATGATGCTAGGATTCTGTTCGATATAACCACAAAATAAGGAATGTATTTCCCATCCCAGCCTGCTTCTCTAGAACCCTCTCTCCTTCTCTATGTTTTCAACGCTTCTTTGTTCTTTTTCTTAGCATGTTGACAAATTCTTTCTTGCTGGATGACTATTAAAAGTAATGAATTTAATTAAAAATAAATGATTTCCTGATTGTTTGCTTAATTTAAAAATATACTATTTCCTGATTAAGTTTACTTAACTAAAGCTCTTTTCTCTTAGAAAATACCTTAACCTCATAGTTGAATCTAATTTTCCTCACGGTTAGTCTTAGTCCTAGTGAAACAGTTATTAGTCACCTTGCTCTTTACAAAACACAACAAAACATAAGTAATATATATGCATAGTTTTGTGCTATTAATAGAAATAAATATATATACAGAATTTTGTGCTAATATCAGATGTGAACTGTACTATGTTCTAGTGAAAATAAATAGCAGATATTAACTGTGCAAATACTTAAAAGTTTCACATTTTCTTAGGGAAAATTTGATTGCTGTTTAATTATAGCAAACAGAACCAAGTATTAAATCCACTGGCTCCATAAATCACGACTCCCCTCAGTAACATGCTTTTTCAAGCCAATCAATCAGTAACAGTCCCTCACTTCTGACAGTCATTTAACCAGGAACTGACTCACCCCATAAATATATTTCAGAGTGCCAGCCAATGAACAAATAAATATGCTGCTACAGATGAGGTCAGTCCACTTATGTCTGGGAAAGTACACCAAACTCTGAACTTCATGCTTTCTCAAAAACCAAGATATATTTACTAGGTTCCTCGTGTCCAAACTCTACTTGTCCCTCAGATCTGCTTCTAGGTAAGTCAGTCTCAACAATAATCTGAATTTGACTGGTTGCACTGAGGTCTCACTGCTTCTATAATTTCTAATCAAGTATGTCTTTGTATAAAATCATTAGATCTCAGTCTTTGTATAAAGGAATTAGAAATATTCATTTACAGGTGCACATTTTGGTAAATAATTATACCAGGACCTTTGTATAAGGTCATTAGACATTTTATCTGAAAGGTATGCTGTGTGTGTATCCTCAGTTGCTCAGTCGTGTCTGACTCTTTGTGATCCCATGAACTTGTAGCCCGCCAAGGCTTCTCTGTCCATGGAATTAACTATTAAGTAATCAGACATAGGTCTTGTATAAGTTCGTTAGACTCTTTTTATTTCGGGGGAGGCATATCTTTTGATAACTGTATTTTCTATGAAACTACTATTCCCCTGCTTCTCACTTTGCTTTTGCTTTTGTTTATCACTATTATCAAGTTTATTTTACATGTTTTTGCTTTGTACTGAAATGCCTTGTTTCTGATATACAAGTAAGGAAGTGTTCCATATGGAATGGCCCAATAAGTCACCATCAATCCAAGCTGATCCTTGGGGACAATAGTTGGAACTCCATTAGACTAGTGACCAATTGAGGAAAAGGTAAATGATCAAACTTGGCTTTGGGTTCCCTTCAAAACTTTCATGGGAGCACTCTTTGTTCACCAAGGTGTGAAAGAAGGTCATTTTTTAGTCTATATTCTGGGTGGAAACTTGTCAGGTGGCATGCATGGCCCCTTCCTAACTTTTGCTTAGAAAAGGGATCCAAGATACCCATTCAGAGGTATGCATCCTTACTAAATAGCCTTTTTTGGGTTCTTCTACATCAAATCTACAAACTTCTCTTGGAAGAATTCCTGCTTTCTTGTTGCGCTATAATCCCTACTCTTGTGTTTACTTTGATAAAGGGCAAAAATTTTGAGTTTAGAATAACAGTAGTCAGCATGGTACTTTTGACATATCAAAATCAATAAATTAATTCGTTTTAGAGGAACACCTATATAAGTCAGTACATTTAAGAGGAACTCCAGGAATTTTAAAGAGTCAGTAGTTTGCTTTGATTAGTATGCTAGGGACAAAAAAACAAAATTCCAATCCAGCACAGTCTCTTTCAAAGACTCTAATATTTTCTGAAAGCAACCTTATTTCATTTCTCTCTCTTCCACTCACCTTTCCCTGACCTTCTATAGGAGCCCTTTTTTCAGAGCTTTATTCGAAAAATAAACAATTACATTGCAAATTTGCTAAGCCAGAAGGCTGTCTTAAAGAACTTAAATTTAAAACCCTGGTCTGGAGCCATATTAAGAGTTAAAATTAAGGATTTTCCTAAATCTTAGCAAGCCATATAAAAATTTTTTACATAACTTAGGATTTTATTGGGTACTTGTTGTTCTGGACTAGATCTTTACCAACTAGTTCAGTAAATTGTTAATCCTTCAGCTGGAGAAAAATATTTAAAAATAGCAGGGTTAAGAAAGGAAACATTTAAATAACTCAACTGTGTAAAATGAAAAAAGAAAGTGCCTTAAGAAGGCAATAAAAAAATAGAAAATATAGCACAAAAGACAATTCCAAAAGCCTTTCTTTTAAAGATATAGTGGACAAAAATTAAAAATAATAAACTGAAAATGAAAACAGACTTCAGGAAATTTTCAAAGAGCATTCTGGAGTAGACCCAACAGTTGGAATAAAAGGAGACTTGTCTTTTTCATAGTTTGTTTTTTTTTTTTTATGAGATCAAATATGAATTAGGAAATTTAATGAGAAAAAAAAAATTGAAATGCAAACCTGGCAGTTTAGAAAATACCCAGTATGTGACCAGATGGTTTCAGAGAGCCTTAGAATGTAAGCAAGCTGGAAATCAATAGAACTTAATGGTTCTCCAGATAAAACAACTGGCTCCTGAAAGGAAAATAAGATTAAAAAGTCCTCCATTCTTTAAGAATTGGGAGCCTGTAGATAATGATACATGTAGATATTGAAGGAGTAGAAGGGTCTTCAGAAGAACCAATGTTCCTTTTTGACTAAGAAACAGATGACTATCCAAAATCTGCCCAGTGACGCCACTACAAGGGAAACATTAGAACCCAACAATTCCGGTCCTTCTTAACTGATGTCCCCAAGTCACAGAGAGATCAGAGTGCAACAACCCTTGTCAATTATACTCCTCACCAGGGCAGTTCAGGTCACAACCAGTTTCCAAACCAATGCCTGGCAATAGGCAGATGTTCATTAAATATCTGTTGAATAGAGAATACATACACGGATGAAGAAAGTAAATTTTTGTGGACACATTGTTGCCCGTGGCTTAGTGGGAAAGAATGGAAACCTCTGAACTGGGATGCGCCTCTCCGTCTGGCTGGCGGGAATCAGGCTGGAATCACGGCCCCTGCTCCGGGAATCCCCAGGCCCTGTCTGCCCTCTGCCGTCCACGCCGCACTCCCTCTGATGTGGTCACCACGGTGGGCTGTGAGTCATCCTGATGATTCCTAAGGAGCTGCTAATTAAGAAACATGTAGGCGCACAGCCTCTCAGAGTACACTCGACGGCTGGTCTCTCATGGCGGGAAAGGAAAATCTGCCCAGACCCAGTTCCTGTTTTGATCCTTTCCCCTGAGGCAAAGCCAGGAATCTGCGAGAGAGCGCTCGCTAAGGGTGGGACAGGGGTTCTGTCTGGCGTGCCTCTGGCATGTTTAGAGCTAGCAGTAGTAACGACAGGTCTCCAGGGCAACCACTGCCAGGACCACTTCCAAGCATTCCCACCATGGGTGGCCGTGGGGGTCCTCTGTCCTTTGGGGAGCCCTGATGCCCAATGCCCAGGATTGGCCCTTCTGGCTCACCTTTGGGGTTTGACTCCTGGCTGCAAGCTCAGTCCTAGCTTAAGGGCCTTCTTCCTTGGCCTGCGTTTCACCTTCTCGTATCAGGTGGCAGACTAGCTGGTTCCAGTCTCGATTCAGGTCTTCTGACTCCTCCCAGAAACCAACCAACTTCTGAGTAGGAAATCCTGCCCCTCCCCAAAGAGTGGGAAACCGCAGAGGAAGAAAGAGATGAAGCAGAAGGGAAGGCAGAGGAGGAGGGAGAGGGAGAAAAAGAAGCAAAAGGAAAAACGAAATCAATAAAAAGAAGCCAAATTTGGTTGAAACCCCAAGGTAAGACTTTTTTTTAAATCACAATAATATACAATAGCATCACCATTTGTGTCAGGGCCTAGTCCATAGTAGGTCCTCAAAAAACTGCTGTTGAAATAGTGCATCTATTTGGGATAAACCGGAGGGCTGGGCTGAAAGAGACTTCAATGTCAAACGCAGGTCAGAAACAGATAACAAAAAACCCTAAAGAAATGCCCGATGAGCTTTGCAATGTGCAGGAGGGAAGATGTGATAAAACACAGATGGAACCAGATGTCTGTTATTGCCACTGAGTACATTCTGATCATTTCGGGACAGAAAGTTAAGTTGGAACGAAAAGTTGCAAAAATAGTTTTTAAAATGTTTGCATGTTCTGTTGAAATCATACAAAGATTGCAGGTTGTGTTTTTATAAACTGGCTTTAAAGCAATGACAGCACAAACACTCAGCTGTTATCTTGGAAATTGCTAACAGTGCTAATATCTGCTTTTTGCATCCAGTTGTCAGCTAGTTCAATATTTTTAATATTGAGATCCAGAGCTTTGAAGAAGGCATGTTTTATCTCAAGGAGCCTTGTTCAAAGGACTAAGGGAGATGTAAAGTCATCAATCAAAATTCTTTCTATGGTGTTCATCTATTCCTTACTCCCAGTCCAACCTGTCGCTCGGGATACTGAGCTTCTGAACCTTAAAAGCATCTGATCAGACAGAATTCAAACGCCCTGGTTTCAGGTCCATTAGAGAAAACCTAACAGGAGCAGGAAATAGAATTCCCCACCCTCCACACCCCCATTTACCCAAATTCTCCCTTGCCATCAACAGACAGTACCATCCAGGAGGTTCCAGTCAGTTGAGGGGATTAAACACTGCTAAACCTATGCTTTGGGGAAGGCAATGGCAACCCGCTCCAGTGTCCTTGCCTGGAGAATCCCAGGGACGGGGGAGCCTGGTGGGCTGCCGTCTATGGGGTCGCACAGAGTCGGACACGACCGAGGCGCCTTGGCAGCAGCAGCAGCAGCGAACCTATGCTTTGGGAAGTGCTTATAGACGATGCTGGTGTGTTTCCACAACAGTTGGCTTTGAAGAGTCCTGCTCCCTCAAATTTTTCAACAGAGCTTACCAGTTCAAGGAGACACACTTGAATTTTTTATTTCTTTTAGTGCCAGTGTTTTTCTTTGGGTTCTGTGTGAGTAAATCACAGTCAGAAGCCGAAAGAGGGGCGGGAGAAGTGAGGAAAGATGGAAGAATCTCACTTCTGCTTGCTTGCCAAAATTTGAAAGGAATTGCCTTTCCCTCTTATGCATGATATGAAAATAAAATCCAAAAATCCTAGCTCTTTCTTGATACTAATTTCAGTAGAGCTAAAAAGCTCCATGCATCCAGTTTCCAAGCTGGAACAAATCTTAAAGGTAATCTAATTTAATTCCTCTTGTTTGCCAGGTGAGGGAACTGAAGCCAAGACAGGGGCAGGGCCTTCTCCAAGGTCACATATATGTCAGTGGAGGAGAGGGAGACTGGAACTCAATTATCTTGGCTCCAGCCAGGAGCCTTGCAAGAAACTTTACAAAGAAGTGCCCCAAACATCCAAGAATTTATAAACACGACATCTTCTGATTAAATAAAATAAAATATTCCGTTAAAAGATGCTTATCTGGCAGAAACAGAAAGAGGGAAAAGATTTTAATAGTTAAAGCTAATAGTTAAGCTTTTCTAGAATCTGTTTTACAACTGTTAGGAAACTGGAGCGAGTAGAAGGGTTGAAGGCAAGTTTGTCATGAAAGAGCTAGAATACTTTACAATCCTACTATTGAGCCAGCATTTTACAAATCTTATCTCTTTACATAATCACATGGTATCCTCCTTTTATTAATATAAATAATTTCTTTTAATTTGCTCAAATTCACGGAGAGAAGAAGAAATTATGGTTTTTGCAGCTTTCGCTACTAGCCTCAGCATCATGCTAATGTGAATATTTATAGTTCAGTGACTCAGGCCTCTCCCCAATGTGGACCCCTGCTCCAGCCACTTCAATCTACTTGAGGTCGCTCTGACATCTCAAGCTATCTCTAGACTCCTTACCTAAACACAGACAGTTCCCTCTACTGGGTACAGCCTTCCCCCAATTTCTTCATCTCCATAACTTGTACTCATTCTTCAAAACTCAGCCCCAGGATCACTTCCTCCCAGAAAGCTTTCCCACTGCCTTGGCCTGACTTGGCTTCCCTACTCTGTTCCCTGTTAGCATCCTATACACATTGTTATTACACAATTGTGAGCTTAGACTCACTACTGTCCTACAGTGGCGCTATTATTATGCTACTGTGAGCTTTGACTTACTTGCCTACCCTCCTTATACTTAACTACCATCTCCTTGAAGGAAGACACCAGACATTGCTCAGCTTGTACATTCCCGGCACCAACCACATTGGACATTTACTAGTGCTCAATAAATATCTGGGGAAAATGGATGAGTGAACAAACGAAAGATTCCCCCTTCCTTTCTTCCATTCAAATGACTTAATAAAAAGTCTCCCTCCCATAGTCTTGATTTCTGGGTATCTTGGGAGGAACAGAAGATGGCAGTACTATAGGCTTCTCAAAAAAGCCTGTCAGGCTACTCAAAAGAGCTTCCTAGGGTTAAACATTCCAGTGGAACAAACATTTATTTCTCCTCCCTTACAAAGTACACCAATCACAGTAGAATAATGTACATGCTATAAGGGGCAAGGACAAAAGAGAACCAGCGTGGACACAACAGATGAGAAATGTCAACACTCTTTCAGAGGATGGAAAGTGGATAGATGAGGGAGAAGTGACTTAGCCAACTGCAAACTATTGAAGCCCAACAGCCGCTGGTAGGAGGGCAATGAGAAGCCACAGAGCCCAGAAGAATCTCAGGGATCAGGGCACCAGGAACCTCGATGCAGAGGAAGAGACGGGCCCTCCAAGAGGGAGGAAAGTTTATTTTCTGGGGAAACTGGCTAAAGAGTTGCCAGGCTCGGGGACATCAGACACAGCAAAAGGTGGGTTCAGGCATAGAGTTGGAAACAGGATGAGAGGAAGCCTCCACACTGAAAGATGAGATTGCGCAGCCCCTTATCCTGACTTAGCTCCCAAAACACACACAGCCCAACTTATACACCTCTTCATTCTCCTTACTCCAGCCCACTGTAGGCAGAGGAATGAAGCATTCCTCCTAGGAAAAACTATACAACCAAAGGGGGAAAAGATTTTACATACTGATATTTGAGGGTCAGAAGAAATTACTAACAATAACCCTTGACAATATTGATAGCCCCTCAGAGATAAAAGAAGGCAGTGCGTCCATCAATGAAGAACAAGCAGTCAGCATTTTGTTTTTGTTTAAAAAAAAAAAAAAGTAGTCACGAACAGACAGGAGCTTTGTAAAATAAAAATATAACTGGAAATTTAAAAATTAAAATGAAACACTGGAAGATAAAACTGACAAAATCTCCTAGAAAGTAGGACAGAAAGGTTAAGAGTTGAAAATTAGGACAAAAACAATAAGAAATTTACAAGATCCAATTCATCCAGAAGCTCTGACATCTTCTAATAAGAAGTTCAAAGAGAGAACACAGAGAAAATGGAGGGGAATATATTAACCAGAAAGATAATTTCTCCAAAATTTCCCATAATGAAAGATTTGAATTTCCATATTGAAAGGACCCAGTGGGTGTTCAACACAATGAACCAAAACAAAACACAAAACTGTCTCCTCAAAGCACATAATTAGGAATGTTAGAACACCAAGGGGAAAAAAAGGATCCCGAAAGTTCTAGAGAGAAGAACAGCTCACGAAGCCAGATCAGGAGTCCAAACAGAAACTGAACTCCTCAGTATCCACACGGGGAGCTAGAAACTGAAAGGCAACATAGCAATGTCTTCTGGTTTCGGAGGAAAATAATCCCCAATTTATAAATCCTTCCTCAGCCAAACAATGAATCAGGAAGAAGGTAAAGTAAGGATGCTGGCAGAGCCGACATCCTGGCCTGTACGTGACCAGGGTCTGGTGGATCAGGGCCCATGCAAAAGTGTTCGATGTGAAACAGCGCCCCACACTCAGGCCCCTCTTATTCATGAGGAAGCAAGCCAAGGAGAGCTGGGGTGACCAGGTGGGTGCTAAAGGGAGGTCCCAGTTACCAGCCTATCAAGCTCCAAGTCTGGATTGGAACAGGAAGACCCGGGGCTCCAAAACGAATGTCTCCAAGGGAAAAAAATATATAGATTATCCAATTAATCTGACCAATTTATTTGAGCTGTATTGCTTTTACCAGAGGATTTGGAGAACATGACAACTAGTAAGCAAACGAACAAAAACGAGATGATTATTAACTCCCGGGGGTAGGGGGGAGTAGAAGAAAACAAAAAAATGCAATCAGAGTACATCAAATTGTTGAGCTGCAAAAAATCAGTCATAATAATATGAACACTGACTAATGATTTAATTAAAATTGTGACTTAATAGTGTTAGGAACCTAGCTGGAAGGGAATGAGTATCTGTGTGTGTTGTAAAATAAAATGGCAAGTCCTAATATTCCTTAGTGGGAAATCAATAAATAATTTCTAACATTACAAAATCAAGAATGGCAGTAAATGTTTTAAAATATGGAGTTAATCAGAGGAAAAAAATAAGATTTTAAAATGTGGTTACACTTGAAAGGGACCTGGGCATGGGGAAGGGAGAAGCAAGGCTTGCTGTTAGCATTGTATGCTTTTTGATATCATGTGACTTTGTAGACACTGTTCCTGTATTATATTAATGAACACAAAAATTACTTGGAAAGGAAAGAAGAGAGAGGGGAGAAAAAGAAGGAAAGAAAGAAAGGAGATGACTCAGTCATAATAGCATTCATGGATTACATTCTATTACCACTCAACATGTTGATGGCTGGAGCCATTAAATTCAGTCTCAAACAAGCTCTGCTTGAAGTATTTACCTAACTACCCAGAGGAGTTTGCCAGTTTGTTTGTCTAAAGGCTATTTCAGAATCACCTGGACACTTTGCAAAAATACAGATTCCTGGGTCCCACCCTTGATGGCTCCCATTCAACATGCCTTGGTGGGGCCTGGGAATCTGCCCTTAGCTCCCCCAGATGATTCAACTGCACCGTAAGTTTTAGAAATCACTGGACTAAAGCAGAAACTGTGAGCGCATGGTGGGGGGGGGGGGTTATGTGACTTTTGTGTGTGTAACTGTTTCTGTGAATATGTTGGTGTACTGTGAGTCTGTCTTCTTCCTCCCTCCTTCCCTCTTTCAATCTTCTCTTATCTTAACCCATAAACCCCTCTGGACTGCAGGAAACACGAGAGAGACCTCATTCCTGAGATTTTAAACCCCAGGAGTCTGTGCTTCCCAGGCGTCACAGTGGTAAAGAATCCACCTGCCAGTGCAGGAGACTTGGGTTCGATACCTGAAGGGGGACGATGCCTTGTAGTAGGAAATGGCAACCCGCTGCAGTATTCTTGCCTGGGCAATCCCATGTTCAGACGGGCCTGGGCGATGGTCCTCGGGGTCAGCACGCACACACGCGTGCAGCCCCTGCTTCTTCTCCCAGCCCTGGGGCTCCCTCTGCTGGCAGAAACCTGTCAAAATGTCCAAAACCTAGACATTCTCCCTCCGTTGCTATAAGGAAGGCCCTCTTCCCAGGCTGTTTCCAAGCCCTCAAACTTCACGAACGTCCCATCAGACAGAAAAGGAAAAATCCAACCAACCTGGGAAAGACATCTCCTGCCTTACAGGTGTGACTGTACACAGACCAGGAACAGAGCGGGGGGAGGCAGAAATGAGAATAGAAGTTAAATATTTTGTGGCCAAACGTGAGGGAAAGGAGACCTTAAGGGATTCAACTTCCCACCTTCTTCCTCTCCTGCCCTCCAACAGAGATGGACAGATGGAGAAGTCAGATCCATCTGCCTCTCAAAAATAAAAAATCTAAGGAAGGAAACACATTAGGCTAAAAAAACTCGCTGAATTTAGAAGAAGACCACAAGAGCTCGATATCCACACACACCTTACTTCCTTGAGTCTCCACGTGCCCAGTCATGGGACCCTATAAATCTTGCCACTCCAGCGATTCTCTAGCCAGGGACTCTGTTGGATCTTTCCCGCAAGCTGAAAACACGCTCACCCCAGCACTGTGTCTGGGACAGAGAAAATACTCAAAAACATTTGAATGAAACCTTAGCTCACTGCTGTCCTAAAGATCAGAACCCTCCTTCAGATCTGCACATCCCCCAACCCAAGCTCCTCAAAAGCCCCTCTCCCCCACACTCACACTAAACTTGTTCTTTCCTCAAATACATCCCTCCTCAACCCATAGTGTTCCAGCCTCAGTGCCTTCAGAACCCTGACAGGCCTCCCGTTCAGTTCAGTTCAGTCGCTCAGTCATGTCCGACTCTTTGCAACCCCATGGACTGCAGCACACCAGGCCTCCCTGTCCATTACCAACTCCTGGAGCTTGTTCAACTCATGTCCATCGAGTCAGGCATACCATCCAACCATCTCATTCCCTGCCATCCCCTTCTCCTCCTGCCTTCAATCTTTTCCAGCATCAGGGTCTTTTCAAATGAGTCAGTTCTTTGCATCAGGTGGCCAAACTATTGGAGTTTCAGCTTCAGCATCAGTCCTCCCAATGAATATTCAGGACTGATTTCCTTTAGGATGGACTGGTTGGATCTTCTTGCAGTCCAAGGGACTTTCAAGAGTCTTCTCCAACACCACAGTTCAAAAGCATCAATTCTTCAGCACTCAGCATTCTTTATAGCCCAACTCTCACATCCATACATGACTACTGGAAAAACCATAGGTTTGACTAGACGGACCTTTGTTGGCAAAGTAAAGTCTCTGCTTTTTAATATGCAGTCTAGGTTGGTCAGCAGTTCCTATATCCGGACCCAATGTATTTTTGTCACTTCTCATCCTCCTTGACCCCTCAGAAGCTTCCAAGCTGTGAACCTCTGGCACCTCACAGAGACCGCCCTCTGCCCACCCCAGCCCACCTCCCTGTTGCCTCAGGTCCCCCTGCTCCCTGCTTCTCCTTGCCCCTTTCTACCTGTTCTCCTCTCCTGTAACATCCCACTGTACCTTTCGCCCTCTAGATGGGGTGTCATCTACTATGGTTTTAACTTTAGTTTATTTGATTTCATTCTCCCAAAGCAATATATCTAGCCTAGACATTTCTCTTGACCTTCAAATACCTAACAAGCATCTTCATCTGTATGTATGAGTCAATTTCCATTAAACACTCAGAAAATGCTTTCTAGCATCTAACATGTGCACGCGCTATGCTAAGCATGGGAGATACACTGGCCTCTCAGACCTGCGTGTAATGGGAGAAAAAGACAAATGAGCACCTGTGACTACATAGTACTGGCAGTTGTGATAAGAGAAACAGCCAGTGCGTGGGGAGCACCTTACGTGTCCAAGAGAGGGTGACTTTGAAGGGGAGAAGACCCTGAAGGGTAAGAAGGAATAAGGGTAGGCATGGTGAGACACTTCTGGGAAAGGATTTCAAAGCTTCTGAAGAACTTGCAAAGCTAATGAGTTTGAACTTTAAGAACAATAAGGAGCCACTGAAGAAGAACTGGTTGCATTAAAGCCCACGGGGCACTTCTACAGTTTTGGTAACAGTCAGGTCTTAATTTGGATGGTAGGCCAATAGACCTTTGCTTTATTATTGCCCCATAAGTTATTTATGGCTTCTTCTAGTGCATATCAAATGTTTCACAAGCCTTTTTTTTTTAAATATATCAATGAATTGGAGAAGGTGGGGTAGGCAGAGAGAAGAGTGAGGAGGCTGCTAAAGCAGAATGGAGCAGTGACCCAAGTTAGGAGCATCATAGTGAGGGTGAAGATGGGGAAACGGTTCCAGAGATATCTAGGAGATAGAATCGACTGGGCTTGGTGAGAAATGGAATGTGAGGGAGGGAGGAGATGAGAGGGAGGAATAGAGAAGGACTTCCAAGGTTCTGAAGCATTAATTGCGGGGACGGTGAAGCCCTTGACTGAAACACATCACAAAGTCACGAGAGAATAGTTTGGCAGTTTCTTTGAAAGTTAAATAGAAATTTACCACATAACCCAGCAACGCCACACAAAGACTTTGACGCCAGTGCTCCTAGGAGCACTATTCATCATGGCCAAAGAGTGGAAATTCTAAATGTCCGTGAATCAGTGAATGGGTAAACAAAATGTAGTATATCCACACAATGGGAAAATGACTCAGCAATAAAAAGGAACAAAGTACAGATACATGCTATGAGAAGGATGCCAGGATGAGCTTCAAAACCACAAGTCAAAGAAGTCAGGCACAGAAGATGACATATCATCTGATTCCACTAATATGAGAGAGAGAAACTAGAAGACTGGCTGGCCACGCCTGGGGAGAGGGACAGGAAGTAATTGTAAATGGGCAAGAGGAATCTTTGGGGGGTGATGGAAATGTTTTAAAATTGGATTCTTTTGATAGTTTCCCAACTCTGCAAATTTGTTTAAAAAAACAACAACATTGAATTGTACACTTACCATGAGATACTTTTCTGGTCTATAAATGGTGCTTCTCAAAAGCTGTTTAAAAATAATAATAATCAGGTCAGTTTGGGCATGTTGAGCTTGAGGTGTTTAGGAGGCAAGAAGAGAGAGAGGTTGAGTAAACAGGTGGTTATGCGACCTGAAGCTTAGCATACAAGGCGATACAGGAGAGAGAGATTTCTAATACACATCAACTTAAAGAAAGCGACTGGAACGACAAGAATGAGGGGAAATGCCCAGAGAAGAGAGAAAGAGGAGGACAGAATGAGAACAGAAGCAAGACCAACCCCAACATCCAAGGGATCCAGACCTCTAAAGAGCGCCTCCCGGTGGAGGAAGCAGGCAGAGAGGAAGGAAGAAAGCCCAGAGAATACACATGGACAGAATCCAAGAGGAGAAGAGGATTGGGAGCAGGGGCAAAGCTCCGGAGCTGCAAGCCCCCAGGGGACACAGCCAGACCCAGCACCCCAACGGCACCAGGAGAGGCAAGTGTTGATGGAGACAGTGAGGCTGGACCGACGAGCCCGAGGTGGGCCGGCGGACCAGAATGTTCAGCCTGAGGCTGGGAAGGACAGAAAGGCCAGCGAACAGGAAGAGTTCTGGGATGCAAACAGGGTGCAGAGGCTTCACGTCTGGAAGTAAATGCCGGAACCACAAATTCCAGTGGTTCGGGTGGATGGCCTTCGGGGCGCGGTTCCTGCCAGCTTCTCCAGATGGATTTCTCCCCCATGTAACCCCGCCCCTCGCAATTCAGTGACCCTGCCCAGTTTCCCAGACACTCCGTTCTCCTCCACAGCGCCTTCTCCTTTCTCACACAGCAACCTCTGCGTCCCATTTCATTGACTGCCATGTCTGTCTCCTTCTAACCTTGGAAAGCATTTTGCTTTTTCATAGGTCACAGGACCTGCTCTGTGGAACGCACTAAATAAATATTAGTAGATTAATATTAGTAGTAATATTAGTAGTAGTATTAATATTAGTAGATTAAACCACTACTAAAATAAATATTAGTAGATTAAACCACTCAGCCGCCATGCGGCTGAGTTCCTCCTTTGCTGCTGGCCCCGTTGGGGGCTGTCTGCGGCTGGGCCGCTGGGGCCCCTGTGATGAAGGTACCTAAGGTGTTCTAACCTCCACTCTCAGCAGCTACTACGATCAAGGATACTCTGTCCATAATGTAAGGTACAATCTCCCAACGTCCCCAAAGTTCTGCCCACTTCTAGGACTGCCAGGAAAAAGCACGGAACACCCAGTTAAATCTGACTTTCAGATAAACCATGAATAATGTTTTAGCATAAGTATAATCCATGGAATAGTTGGAGATTATATAGATCCTAAAATAGGATGTGTTGCCTATCTTGCAATTCAAATTTGACTGGCTGGCCTGACTTTCTGTTTGCTAAATGTGGCAACCCTACTTCTACCCAGAGGGAAGTGGCCTCCCTCTAACACTGCGGCCACTGGCACCCTAAGAAACCTGCCTGGCAGAGGGTCCTATGCCCACCTGAAAACCGGGCTGAACAACCAAGAGAAAACACGGGGGTCCGAAATCGTGTGGCATCTTTGCTGGTCGGTCCTCTCCACGGTGTGGGCCTCTCCCCCCGAGCCTTAGTGCTACCCATGTCTCACCAAACTTCCTGGGGAGTGATTTTTACAGTTACTCCGTGAGGCTACTGAGAGCTCCAGTGCAAGTTCACATGCCGTGGGCCAGGGGAAAACTTGAAAAACTGCAAGTAAGACTTGTTTAGAATTGTCCCTGCCCTGCCCCCCGCCCCCCCGAGGGGAGGGAATCAAGCCAAACTCTGGGCCTCATCAGGGTTCCTGCTCTTCCCAAGAGGCTCTCAGCTCTCCTAGGCAAACAGACATCAGTTACTCTGCCTCGCCAGTCCCCCTGCCACCCGACGCCGTGTGACCAGCAGGGTGAAGGCAGCACATGCGGGGCAGGTTATCCCACCTCTAGTTCACTTTCCTGCAGCTGAGCTTCCATTAGTTGGAAAACATGAGTGAACCTGTCTGTTAGGAATACTGTCCTGCAGAAGGGCCGACACACAGAACTCTCCCTCTTGTTAGGTAGACTGGAGAGGGAGAAGAAGGGGGTTGGGAGTGGGGAGGGCAGGAAGTCCATGTTATTAGACAAAGTAACGTAAAATGAGAGTTGTGCCGACAAAAAAATAATCAGCTGGCCTAAGAAAGAAAAGGAAAATTTTATTTGAGCCAAATTTGAGGATTATAAGCTGGGAAGAGCATCCCGGAAAGCTCTGAGGATTGTTCCACCTGTTAGAATTCAAGGCACAGTTATGTAAGTTTTCTGAGAGAGAGGCATTATATTGATGTACAATGAATGATGCACTATTGATAGTTTACGTAAGCCACATCTAAGCGCCATGAAAAAAATGTTATCTTTAAGGAATTGTCCTACTGACGCCGGGAGACTATGGTTCTTTGTGGCTAAGCAGGTATGTCTGTCGATGGGGGCGTTTTGGTCGATGCACAATGCAGATACACAATGCCTAGTGGGAGGAAAGAGGAGGCCAAAGGATAGAGAACAATTTTTTGTTTAAATTTTTCTCATCTTGCCATAAAAGATTAATTTCATGTCTCAGCTGCTTCCCTGGCTAGGGACAGATTTTGGCAGCCATGGCACAGACTTGCTGGGCTAAGTCGCTTCAGTCGTGTCCGGCTCTTGCGACCCCATGAACTGGAGCCTGCCAGGCTCCTCTGTCCATGGGATTTCTCAGGCAAGCATACTGGAGTGGGGTTGCCATTTCCTGATAGCACAGACCTAGCAGTTCTTAACAACAACAACAACAAAATGAGACCTGAGGAACCAGATCGGGGTGGGGAGCAGCGTGGGAGGACCGAGGGAAGGGGAGAAGTTTATGCATCCTACAAGATTTATGCTAAGATCCTTTCCTGTCTCAACCTGTTGCTGCTATTTTCCCAGGGAAGGCAGAACCTCCAAACAGAGAGGGTTCACCCACCTTTTACTCCGAGGTCTGCCCACTCACAGTTCCACTGGCAGGATGAGGTTTCAGAGGGAAGAGACTTCTTCCTTAACAAAGCTACCAAACAGTTCCAAAGGGTCCTCCATCCACGGCTGCCTCAGATATGACAGGTGCTCCATTTGTGATCTTCATGTTATACCAAATGCTCGGGAATTGCCCTGTGGCTGCTCCTGACCTCTTTTCCCCTCCGTGTTTTTCTTGACCTCATTCATTTAGATGGGGGTAAGCAAGTCAGAGAGAATTCCTGGCTGGGCTCAGCCACGCACCTTTAGCTGAAAGCGACTCATTCTACGTGGGTTTTTGACCATGCGCAGGTCATGCCGAGGGCATTTCACTGAAAGCCTCCTCTGAAATGTAGGTGGTCAATGCCTTACAAAGGAGGAGCAGCGTGAAGGAATGAACAGTTCAGGTTCGTTGCTATGGCAGTGAAAGAAACTTCAGTTGATTTGTGAAAATCTAGTCCAAACAAGTGCTAGGTGAAACATTCGTATTTCCTTTTATCTTTTTTATTATTTTTATTTGTTAGTTTTCAAATTGTTGAGCACCACAAAAGAAGATTATGGGGCAGGGGGTTGATCAGTTCTGGACAAAATGCTAAATCTCAGTGACTTTCCTAGATTAAATCAGGCTCCAGAAAGATAGCAATGTTCTCTTTGCTGCAGTGCCTTGCAAACACTAAAACAGCAAAATTTTGCTGAATGCCTATTTTGGAGCAAAGTTAGAAGGAGATGAAGAGAGACAAAGATGAAAAAGACATAGTCCATGGCCTCCAGGAGTTAACAAGCTAATGAGAGAACCAGCCGTGTAACTATAAACATACAGTGGATCCAAGTAATGGGATCATGTAATGGGATCCAAGTGTGGTCCCCATGGGTCCCTGAGACCCTCTTGGAAGTTTGAAAGGTCAAAACTGTTTTCATAATCATATTAAAACCTTTTTCCTCCTCTTTCCTTCTCTCTCTCAGTTGAGTTTCCCTAGCCTACTAGATGCGTAATAATACAAAGCTTAATACATGAATGCTTCTGTATTCTTGAGTTAAAACAAGAAATTCTCAGTTTCAATTTCTAATACTCTATATCAATAGATAAGCCCACATATGTAAAAATTCTTTGAGAGCATTGGTGATTTTTAAGATTGTTAAGAGGACCCTTAGAAAATGGAGTCAAGATGGCGGAATAGAAGGAAGCGAAGTCCACGTCTCCTCACCACGGGGACGCCTACTGGGCACTGGGGCCGCGGACACCTAAGGGGATGGGACAGACCCCCGTGTGAACTAGGGGGACGTGAGGGGTCGGGAGGAAAAGAAGTAGAGTGGGATGGGACCGGGGCCTCTGAGGAGTGGCGGAGGCAGATGGGAAGTCCCCACAATCGGAGTGGCCCCCTGACGACAAGGGCCTCAGTAGGGGCAGGGAAAGGACCTTCAGGGGGTGGGAGGAGCAGAAGGCAACTTGGCCAGCATGTTCCCTGCCTCCTTGGGCCCCAAGGAGCCCACTGGGGTCCCAGCCTGAACCGCTGTTCTCCAAGGCCCTCTCCAGCGGTGCTGAGCCTAAACCCCATGCCCACCACCCCGCTGGCCCTGACCCCAGCCCTCACCCCACCTAAGACCCGCCCCCCCAAGGCCCGCCCCCACCTAAGGCCCGCCCCCACCTTAGACCTGCCCCCACCTAAGGCCCGCCCCCACCTTAGACCCGCCCCCACCTAAGGCCCGCCCCCCCCAGCCCCCACAGCCAAGGCCTTCTCCTTTGGGGTATTTTTATTTTTAATTTTTATAGCTGTCGTGGTTGTGGTCGTGGTGTTTCACCTTATTGTTGTTGTTTCATTTATATTTTTATTTTTCTCTAAAGAATGTATTTTTTTATTTTTCTAATTTTATTTTTTCTTCTTTGTTATTGTTTTTTGTGTATGTGTGTGTGTGTGTGTGTTTCTGCAATGCTGAGCAGCTTGCAGAATCTTGGTTCCCAGGCCAGGGACCAGGCCTGATCTCCTATGGTGGGAATGTCAAGTCCAAATTGTTAGACTAACAGGGAACATCAGATCCCAGGGAATATTGATCAGTGTGAGGTATCCCGGAAGTCCTCATCTCAACACCAAGATGTGGCTCTGTCCAACTGCATGCAAACTCCAGGGCTGGATGCCTCAGACCAGACCACCAGTACAAGAGGAACACCCTGTACCCCCCATCAAAAAAAATGAGATGACAAAAATCTCTGTTACAGAAAAAGGAACAAGGTAAAAACCTATAAAACCAAGTAAATGAAAAGGAAATAGGCAACATACCTGAAAAAGAATTTAGAGTAATGATAGTAAAGATGATTCAAAATCTCAGAATGGAGGCACTGAGAAAATACGAGAAGTATTTAACAAGGACCTAGAAGATCTAAAGAACAAACAATGATGAATAACACAGTAATTTAAAAATACACTAAAAGTAACCAATAGCAAAATAACTGAAGCAGAAGAAAAGATAAGTGAGCTGGAAATGAGAGGATGGAAAGATACTCCATGCAAGTAGAAATCAAAAGAAAGCTGGAGTAGCAATACTCATATCAAATAAAATAGACTTCAAAAGAAAGACTGCTACAAGAGGTATGGAAGGACACTACATAATGATCAAGGCGTTCATCTGTTGACTTTTTTAACAAATGCACAATTTGAGAGTTGGGAGTCAAGTTTTATCTGGGGCAAAATGAGGACCATAACCCAGGAGACAGCACCTCAGATAGCTCTGAGAAACTGCTCCAAAAAATTAGAGTGAAAGGTGAGTATATATGTGATTTTTGAGGAAGGGGGAGTGCATGCAATCTTGCGAAGGTCACTGCTAGTCACAAGCAGCAGATATCACCATGAAGAATTTCCATGTGCCGGGGTCCAGCCCCAGCAGGATCCAGGGGAACCCTCAGGATGAACAGCGTCGGCGAATGAGAGAGAGAGTGAGACAAAGCTCGGGGCTGAGTCTGGAGCTTATTTTTGCACAGCCCCTTTATACCCTAAACAACATCTTTGGGGGAAGTGCATGTTGCTTACACACAGGGCATCTCAAAACATTACAGCAACTTGACCTTCAACAGAAACAGGACGTCACCCACATACTTTTCGTTCACAAGAGTCTTTCTTATCATTTGGCCTTCAGGCCTGCTAACATTTTATGGCTTGCACCTGGTGTGACTTAAGCAACTTCAGTAGCCGACCCGGTTTTTCTTATAATTAATCTATTTTCTTTCTAATAAGCGTCCTCTCTATGGGAACTAGAGAGGATTACATTTTTTACAGAACAGAAATGCAAAGGACTGCAGAAACAGCAGATATGGCACAAAACAGGCTCTTAGTCTAAAAGTTAACCACCTGCAAGAAGTCGCCAGCTAATGTCTATCTAAAGTATTTTCTATTAGGCACATTTGTGACTATTATTTGTGGAGTTTTTCTCACCCTGTGAAGGGGCCTATGCTTATTAGTTTCTTTTGTTAGCATACTGTGTTTAGGATGTTTAGAACAATCAAGAGCATTTTTTGCAATGAGAGCACATATTTATCACACAAGCCAGAATGTCAGCAAAAGGGTATGAATTGAAGCATTTTCTTCATCCCTGGCCCCTTCATAGGGTACCAGCGTCCAGGAGATTTATTAGTTAGGGTTTTAAGTTGGTCCTCATTCAATGAAAGAGGAGCAGGAGAACTCTCGGCAGGCAACACAAGACTCTGCAACAGGGCAAACAAGAACAACAGCAGAAAAGGGGGGAGGATACAGGGTGGGGTAGAGGCCGAGGCCAACCTGGAGGGCCCCTTATCCTAGACGGCCTTGCCTATCAGGTTTTTTCCTCATGACCTCGTCATGGATGGGGTCCCGGACGGCCTTGCCTGCCCGGTACTTTCTTCATGACCTCGTCATGGGCAGGACACCCCATAACGGCTCCCAGCATCCATGCTTTTCTAGATAATGAGGAGATACGAGAATTGGAGTACCTGTTTCTGCTCCCCAACCTGAACTCTTTTCAGGAGGTGTTGAAAATCAGGTGTTCAGCTGAAGCATCTTGTATAGAGGTAGATGGCAAGTGCCAATTTGTAGTTGACACATCCAAGAAGAAATTAACAATTATAAATATTTAAGTACTCACATAGGAGCACCTCAATACATAAGGTGAATATTAACAGTTATAAAAGGGGAAATCAACACTAACACAGTAATGGTGGGCTAAAAGTGCATTTTAACACTGCACTTACACTAATGGACAGATCATCCAGACAGAAATAAATAAGGAAACCCAAGCTTTAAAGGACACAGTAGACCAGCCAGATTTAACTGATATTTATAAGACATTTATAAGCTTATATAAATAAGCTTATATAAGCTTCTGCTTATATTTATAAGCAGAAGAATACACTTTCTTCTGAAGTGCACACAGAAAATTTTCCAGGATAGATCACATCTTGGATCACAAATCAAACTCTGGAAAATTTTTAAAAGTTGAATTAATAGCAAGCATCTTTTCCAACCACAATGCTTTTAGATTAGATTATTTTATTATTAGATTAGAAAGCAATCATGGGGGGGTGGGAAGTGTAAAAAAATACAAACATGTGGAAGCTAAACAGTGCACTGATGAATAATCAAGAGATTATTGAAGAAATCAGAAGGAGTTTTTAAAAATACACAGAAATAAATGACAACAAAAACACAATGATCCAAAACCTATGAGACACAGCAAAAGCAGTTATAGCCGGGAAGTATATAGCAATTCAATCTCACCTCAAGAAACAAACAAAAAACTCTCAAATACACAACCTAACCTTACACATAAAGCAACTAGAAAAAGAAGAAAAACCAAAACCCAAAGTCAGTAGAAGAATTCATAAAGATCAGAGAGGAAATAAATGAGATAGAAATAAATAAAACAATAGCAAAGATCAATAAAACTAAAAGTTGGTTCTCTTAAGAAGATAAACAAAATTGATAAGCCTTAACCAGAAGTATCAAGGAAAAAAGAGAGAGGACTCAAATCAGTAAAATTAGAAATGAAAAAGGAGGAATTACAACTGACACTAGAGAAATACAAGAGACTAAATAAGTACCCATATGACAATGAAATGGACAATCTGGAAAAAATGGGCAAATTCTTGGAAAGCTACAACTTTCAAAGACTGAACCAGGAAAAATTAGAAAATATAAACAAATCACAAGTGATGAAATTAAAACTGTAATATAAAATCTTTCAACAAACAAAAGTCCAGGACCCAATGGTTTCTCAGGTGAATTCTATCAAACATTTAGAGAAGAGTAACACCTATACTTCTCAAACGCTTCCAAAAAATTGCAGAGGGAGGAACACTCCCAAACTGGTTCTACAAGGCCACTATCACTCTGATACTAAAACCAGACAAAGATATCACTCAAAAAAGGTATAGATCAATATCACTGATGAATACAGATGCAAAATTCCTCAACAAAATATTAGCAATCCTAATCCAATAATACATTAGAAGAATCATACATCATGATCAAATTGAATTTATCCCATGGATGCAAGAATTTTTCGATATATTCAGATCAATCAGTGTGATACACCATATTAACAAATTGAAGACTAAAAACCTATGATCATCTCAATAGATGCAGAAAAAGCTTTTGACAAAATTCAACACCCATTTATAATTTAAAAAAGAAAAAGCTCTCCAGAAAGTAGGCATAGAGGGAAACTACTTCAACATAATAAAGATCGTACATAACAAACCCACAGCAAACATCATTCTCAATGGTGAAAAACTGAAAGCATTTTCTCTAAGATCAGGAACAAGGAAACAATGACCACTCTCATCACTATTTTTCAACATAGTTTTAGAAGTCCTAGCCATGGTGATCAGAGAAGAAAAAGAATAAAAGAAATCCAAATTGGAAAGGAAGTAAAACTGTCACTGTTTGCAGATGACATGATTCCATACATATAAAAATCTTAAAGATGCCACCAAAAAACTACTAAAGCTAGTTAATGAATTTAGTAAAGTTTCAGGATACAAATTAATGCACAGAAATCTCTTGCATTCTTATACACTAAAATAATGAAAGATCAGAAAGAGAAATTAAGGAAACAATCCCATTTACCATCTCAACAAAAAGAATAAAATACCTAGGAAAACCTACCTAAAGAGGCAAAAGACCTGTACTCATAAAACTATAAAACACTGATGAAAGAAATCAAAGATAACACAAACAGATGGGGAGATACACCAAGTTCTTAGATGAGAAGAATCAGTATTGTCAAAATGACTATACTACCCAAAACAAACTACAGACTCAATGCAATCTCTATCAAATTACCAATGGCATTTTTCACAGAATCACAGCAAAAAATTTTACAATTTATATGGAAACACAAAAGACCCCAAATTGCCCAAGCAACCTTGAGAAATAAAAATGAAGCTGGAGGCATCAGTATCCCCAACTTCAGACTATACTACAAAGCTACAGTAATCAAGACAGTATGGTATTGGCATAAAAACAGAAATATAGATCAACTGGACAGGATAGAAATCCCAGAGATAAACCCACACACCTCTGGTCACCTAATCTAGGACAAAGGAAGCAAGAATATACAGTGGAGAAAAAACACTCTCTTCCTAAGTGATGCTGGGAAAAGTGGACAACTAAATGTAAAAGAATGAAATTAGAATGCTCCTTAACACCATACACAAAAATAAACTCAAAATGGATTAAAGACCCACAGATAGGCTGGACACTATAAAACTCTTAGAGGAAACATGGACAGAACACTGTTTGATACAAACCACAGCAAGATCTTTTTTAATCCACCTCCTAGAGCAATGAAAATAAAAACAAAAATAAACAAATAGGACCTAATTATATTGAAAAGCTTTTTCACAGCAAAGGAAACCATAAACAAGATGAAAAGACAACCCTCAGAATGGGAGAAAACATTTGCAAATGAATCAACAGATAAAGGATTAATCTCCAAAATACACAAACAACTCAAGCAGTTCAATATCAAAAAAATGAACAATCCAATCAAAAAATGGGGGGGGAGGGTCTAAATAGATATTTCTCCAAAGAAGACATACAGATGGCCAAGAGGCACATGAAAAGATGCTCAGTGTTACTAATTATTAGAGAAATACAAATCAAAACTACAATGAGGTACCACTTCACACCTGTCAGAATGGCCACCACCAAAATTACGTACAAACAATAAATGCTGGACACGGTGTGAAGAAAAGGAACCCTCTTATACTGTCGGTAGGAATGTAAACTGATATCACCACCATGGAGAACAGTATGGAGGTTCCTTAAAAAACTAAAAATGCAACTACCATATGACCCAGCAATACCATTACTGGGCATATACCCTGAGAAAACCATAATTCAAAAAGACACATATACCCCAATGTTCATAGAAGCACTATTTACAATAGCCAGGACATGGAAACGATGTTAAGTGTCCATCCACAGAGGAATGGATAAAGAAGATGCAGTACGTATATATTGTGGAATATTACTCTACCATAAAAAGGAACAAAACTGGTAGAGATGTGGATGGACACAGAGTCTGTCATACAGAGTGAAGTAAATCAGAGAAAGAAAAATAAATGTATATTGATACATGCATGTGGAATCTAGAAAAATAGTACGGATGAACCTCATTCCAGGGCAGGGATAGAGATGCAAGCACAGAGAATGTACATGCGCACGCAGAGGGAGAAGGGGAGGATGAGGTGTGTTGGGAGATTAGGTGTGGCATAAATACACTACCATGGGTAAAAGAGATGGCTGGTGGGCGGCGGTATAGACAGGGAGCCCAGCTCAGGGCTCTGTGATGGCCTGAAAGGGTGCAGAGGAGGTGGTGGGAGGGAGGTCCAAGAGGGAGGGGATGTATGTATACATACAGTTGATTCACTTCATTGTACCGCATCAACTAACAAGATATTGTAAAGTAACTGTACTCTGATAAAAAAAAAAAAAAAAGATCCTTAGACCAAAACTTTTACAAACTGCTAAGATTTAAAGTCATCAACCATTATGTAGTGTCCTCATTTTCATCAATGCATTTTGCTGATGAGAAATTATTTCATCAGGGACTTTCCTGGCAGTCCAGAGGTTAAGATTCCACACTTCATTGGTTCCATCTTTGGTCAGGGAACAAAGATTCCACATGCCACGGGCTGTGACCAAGAAAAGAAATATGTATATGTATATATATGTGTGTATATATACACACACACATATATGTGTGTGTGTATCTTATAGTTCTGACACTATGTAATGTAATTTTCCAGTTGAATTTTTAAAATATTTTTTCTATTTTGTTCTCCATGAACTAACTGACCCTCAACTGTTCTCAGATCTGTACTGTTTCCTAGAAAGCAGGTGTGGGCCTTTGTTGACAAATTATTTTGTCTCCTCTGGGTCTTAAATTATTTTTCCTTGCTCTGAAGTGAAAATTCAGTGAGTGTTTCCAAATACTATATTTGGGGGTCATAATTCAATTTCTCTTAATCTTATGTGAATCCTTCACCCTCAACCTACATTCCTCCTTCAAAGCACTGGTACCCATCCTTACTGCCATATTAAATTCGTTTCCTTGGCTCCACTGGCAACTTGCAAAATTCTGGATTTTCTCTGTGATAGGGTAATGGGTAAGGTTTCAATAGTGGGTTTTAAATTGAAAAACTTAACAATTACAATATCCTAAATTCTTTGAGGATTGATCCTCGTGACAGACATACCAACATGGCTATTTCTATATTTCTGTGATAAATTCTAAATTACTAGTGGTTTCTCCCCCTAGTCCTTTGGTTGTTAACTAGATCAATTTTTAACAGATCCATTTTTAACTGGATGTGGGCTTTTCAGGCTAGCTTTGCATCAACGATGCTCATTCTTTCTTCTTCTACATCAGGTTCCCCTCTTCCTATTGTCCTCCCCACACTTTTTTGGAACTCTATAGTGTTTAAAAGACCTACTTTAATAGCTTAGTGCCTTTTTTTCCTTGACACTCATCATTTCTTCTTGATTCGCTGTTAAAGTAATAAGTGCACATTCCGTTGCACTTGCCTGAGAGTCTTGACGGGTCATGGGTTTCCCGCCATCTGGGTTCTAGCTGGCGTGCATTCTCCTTTGATGTTGTAATAATTGTTCATGAACTTGAATGTGGGGTTTATAAGGCTTGTTTGCTTCTTTTTCCCCCCTCCAAGATGTGCACCTTTTTTTCCCTTAAGCTTATTTTTCTGTTTTGTGCTGTTATTTTTAATTGCTTCCGACTGGGAGGTGGGGCTGAGAGTGAGATTTGCTTGACTCTGGCTCTCTTTGCTATTAGTCACACTTCCCTCAGAAAGCCCCGCTTTCTCTCTAGCCTTTGATATACCACTTTTGAAAGGCCGTTGATTCCTGGCGTAAATGGCGTTACGAGGAAGACGGGCTCGGGGTAGGGATGCTCAGGAATCCAGTTCTGTACAGTCATGAGCCTGGCCATCTGGAAGTCTCTTCTTGCTCAATGAAATGGAGTAAACATTGTCCATTATGAAATCGACCACGCAGGCTGCCAGGGACGAATGGGATCCCACCCAAAGCCAATCGCGGCTCTGACAGGGAAATTGGCTAGCACCGCCTGAGACTACTCCAGCCTCCCCCGTCCCTGATGTCACAATTCAGAGGCTGCTGCCTGCCTAGGAGGTTGTAGAAAGCTCTGTAGGTTCTCTCTGTGTGTCCCACAGGGCTCCTCGGGCCAGATCCCTGTCTGATGGCTTTTATGAAAAAATACCTCCTCCCCATTCTGGGGGTCTTCTTGGCCTACTACTACTATTCTGCGAATGAGGAATTCAGACCAGGTAAGTACCAATGTGTTTAATTTTGGAGGAAAAGATTTTAAAACCCAGGGATGACTGGAGGAATAGATTTTAACACCCAGGGGTGGCTGGAGTGTTTCTGAGGCTCAGAAGGAGTTCTTGATCCCCAGAGTTGCTGGACAAGAGGGGACTCTGAGGTAAGGCTGTTCTTCTGTTTATGGGGTGTGAGGAAGTTAAAAGATTGCTAAATAATCCATGTTTTATTTGGCACATTAAATTGATAGCAATTTCAGATCTCCTGCAAAAAAAAAAAGGGGGGGGGGCGGGGAATGAGGGTAATTCCAAAACTCACAACTTCACCAGATAATTGAGCTCTGTGAAGGAGTGGATAAGTGGGAAATAAGAAAGAATTCTGGAGTTGATGACTAAATAGAAGTGAGAGAAAATCCCTGGAATCTCTATGAGCACATGTGTTTTGATGACTTTTTGAATTTTATTTCAATTGAGCAATCGGATGAGTCCAGAAATGTCTGGAACGCCAGTGTTTTAGTTAAACTCTCTGTCCATAGGGGTTTTCAAAACGGGCAGCAAGGAGACTTGCTTTTGAGCCACCAAAGCAAACTCCCATTTCAGAAAATGTTTACGAAAGACGGGTCTGTCCCTTCACTGATTTATGCAGCTTGACATGAGCTGATACAGGCTCATAACCTTCAGACACTGAGATAAGGCTCTCCACCTAAGCAGAGAATGGGAAGAGGAATGTTGCTGCCATGTATGGTCCTCACTGCCTTTTGGGGTTTCCCAGAGATGCTTCGAGGAAAGAGAGTGATTGTCACGGGGGCCAGCAAGGGAATCGGAAGAGAAATGGCCTATCATCTGGCGAGGATGGGAGCCCATGTGGTAGTGACAGCGAGGTCAGAAGAAAGTCTAAAGAAGGTGAGGGTCCTGTGCCGACAGCCATATGTACCTCAAGTGCCCAGATGCATTCCTATATATGCTCGCATATACACGTCAACGCACAGAACTGGCACACTCAGACACAGATACACACACACACGGATTCAAACACCCACAGGAATACCCAAGTATGCCTTAAGGTTCCTTCTCATGCATCTATGCCTAGACACAAGTGCTTGGGCTCTGCATGGTCACAGACATGCCCATTCACACACAGTGACACATGGAGTTACAGATACATAGCCATGTACTCGGACACCACCATTCCAGTGCCTACTCAAGAATTCACAACTGGTCACCATGCAGACACACGCCCTCTTATATACTCAGACTCACAAACCCAAGGACACACAAATATGCACAAACCTAAGGCTACCCACACGGAAACGAGCATCCATGTCAATCAAGTGTTCAGAAACATCTGTTCAAAGAGACTCATGAGCACAGATCATGGACTAAAACTCCAGCAAGACGATTTATCCATCTATAACCCGACCTTGTTCCAGAGAGTATTTTAAACAGGACAACTGCTGCGTCAGTTGGCCCTAATGACACACACGTCCACACACTTTTCAGGGCTGTGAGCAGCCTCTCATTTAAGCCCCCGTTATGCCAGAGACTGTCCCCCCAGAGGTCTGCAGCCAAGACCGACGCCAGTTGCCACTGTGCCCCTGCAGGTGGTATCCCGCTGCCTGGAGCTGGGGGCGGCCTCAGCGCACTACGTGGCGGGCACCATGGAGAACATGACCTTCGCAGAACAATTTGTCGCCAAGGCTGGAAAGCTCGTGGGTGAGACGGCATCTCCTCTCTCCCCTTCTGGACTTGGCCCTAGGGGTCACCAGGGGGCTTTTGAGATGGGGGAGGAGAGGGGAGGCATCACCCTCAGATGGTTCCTCTCACCACAGCCGTCTCTCGCAGGGGGACTTGACATGCTCATTCTCAACCACATCAACTACACGCCTTTGGGTGTGTTTAGCAATGACATCCACCTCTTGCGCAGAAGCCTGGAAGTCAACCTCCTGAGTTATGTGGTCCTGAGCACGGCCGCCTTGCCCATGCTGAAGCAGACCAACGGGAGCATTGTGGTCGTCTCCTCCGTAGCCGGTGAGTGGGCCAGGGGCCGGTGCGCAGGGCAGGAGCGGCCCGAGCGCCAGGGATGGTGGCGTTGAGGGTTCTGTAGTGAACATGCATTTTGCCCGTTTCCATGCCGAGAAGTAACACAATAGAAACCAGAAGTTGAAATGCTTAGGCTGATACTAAACAAAAGCTGATTAACAGCTCGCCCGTATGTGTGGACCGGCAGATATATGAATAAGAGCCTTGGGTCAGGAAACTCACTGAAGAGTGTGCATGCTGAGAAAAAGAGATAGTGTTTGGAACAAGGGAGATGAGAGAGATGAGGACTTGTTCAGAGTGGGTAGACTACAGAGTTCCTGGAAGTAAGAGAGAGGGAGCAGCAGCTCAGAGAGCTTCCCTGAACTCGCCAGGTGGTTTGTAATCAACAACCCGGAGTCCAAAGGGTCATCGAAAGGCTGCCGCCTGTCCTGAGTCTCAGAGAGAGACTTGCTCATCGCAAAGATTTTGCTTCTTCCATGACCCAGAGCTGTAGGTTGGTGAAGTTAGTTGATGCAAAGGGAGGACTGAGAGGTGAAATATTTTAACAACACACAGTTGACTGGTAAGTGGGTTAAGCCAAGGCAAAATGAACAACAAAAACAAATAAACCGTATTATAACAGACCTGCCTATATCGGGGGTGTTCTCCAAAATCTGAACTTGCTACATCAAAAGTTCATTTTAATCCACCAACAGGGTAGGGAGCAAGTGTGTCCAGAGAAATATTCAGAAAGAGAACGCTGCAAAATCAAGAGAGGCCCCCTGTGCTTTTGATGGTGACCGCATTTGAAGGGATCACCAGGGAAAAGCCAGAGAGTTTCCAACTCTGGGGATTCCTAGGCCCATTTCATTATGGGTCCAGTAGAGAATTGCCACACATATTTGTTGATTAATCAGTTAGAGGCCCATTTCATTATGGGTCCAGTAGAGAATTGCCACACATATTTGTTGCATTAGTCAGTTAGAGGGACGCAAACACCAGAACTGAAACTAGCCATCTGCATGTGGCTCCCAGCAATGTGAAAACAAATCACCTAGAAGCTTTGTAATTTCTTGAGCAGTTCACAAACATGCGTTATTACTGTAACTCAGAACAGCATCTATATTGTAAGGAGTCCTACTTCCCGGACGGACAGGAAAGGAAGGCCTGCGTGGTGATCGGATGAAAGGGCAGTGTGTCTGTACTACCCGCCAAACAGAGTGATTGATATGCATCCCTGTGCCTCCTGGACAACACAGGCTCCCCCACCCCTCCCAGACACAGCCTCTCTCTGCGCTGAAAGGAAGGGAGAGCATCTGGACGCATACTGAGTGAGAGGGTGCTGGGCACATCCCAGCCCCTCCTCGGGCATCGGCCAAAACCCACGGGTCGGGCACGGTGTAGGTGGCTTTTATGATCTTGGTTGACTGAGACAGCCACTCTGGACGAAGGGTGTGCTCTATCTGGTGAGTTTAACTCTCTGTAAGATGCACGCGGCCGAAATATTCTCGGAAGGAACAGAATTAGTACAGAAGACTGGGGACATGATGAAATTCTGATAACCTCTCTTTCTACACGTCTTCTCCGATGACTAATGTCACCTCGTGGTTTCTGTGGACGCTGGGAGGTAGAAACCTAGCTGGACTGCTGTTCTTTGCGTCTGTTGTTTATATAGCCAAGAATCCAGCCTGTTTGTTTTGAAAAATGTCTGAATCTGCAAAGTACAAGCACTTTCCTTTCACACCCTAATTGAAGAATTTCTCTGCTCTAGACTATAGTCTTTTTTTTTTTAATTGAAGTATTGTTGATTTACACAGGCTATGTTCTTTCAGACAGTCAGCAAATGCGTTCCTTAATCCTTCCTTCTTAAAATCTGAATCCCACAAACAGGGGGATGCTAAACCTCAGATTAAACCTGAGGTCAGCCAAAGAGCATTGGGATGGCTTTTTAATAATTCTTTCCAGGGACTGCAGTAAGTGGTTTATTGAATTGCAGTAATCAGCAATTGTTTTTATCCCCAATGCATTTCCATGTATTGCATTACATAGAAATCCTACACTTTCAATATGTTCTCTAAAATCTTGGCTACTTCTTTAGCATCATCAGAGACACGACGATTGCCTCTGGGAAAGTCCTTACTGTCCACATCCATCTACCACTCAACACCGTTTCTAGCACCTACTGCTCAAGTTTCTATCTATGTGTAACATCTAGTTACATTGTGTAGTCTCCCTCTTTTCACCACGTGCTAGTTTGGGTATATGTTGAGCTAGTATCACAAAAACCCAAATTTACAATGGCTTAAACATATCTAAATTTATTTTTCTAACATGGAACGGCCTGAGGAAGAGTTCAGAGCTGAAATAGAAGTTCTGTCCATGGAATCATCTGGGCACTTTCTATCCCAAAATCAGCATCCCTGGGCATTATTATCCTCACCTGTGTGTCCAAAATGACTCATTATCATGTCAGAATTCTAACTAGAGAAAATGGAGAAAGAAGAACACTTTCAAAGAAGAAGAACTTGAATGTCACACACTTCTGCTACAGCTAATTGCATTTATGGTCTTTATTCAGGATGGACTTTGTGTCCAGCTGAAAATCAGGGGCAACCCACTCCAGTATTCTTGCCTGGAGAATCCCATGGACAGAGGAGCCTGGTGGTCTACAGTCCACGGGGTCGCAAAGAGTCGGACACGACTGAGTGACTTAACTAACTATTTCTATAAAAGATGCTGGTGTCGGCAAACAACAGTCTCCCCTACATCACCCATGCATATAAGTCTAGAGGCAGTGTTCCCTCTAGGACACCCCACACGTATACTTCACACCATACACACACATTCTGGACCCAATCTCTGTCACATCCAAGGTCCATCATGAAGTCAGAAACATCAGGCAGTGAAGCAGGGGACAGTGGGGTAGGATAAAGAATGGAAAGAAAATACCTGGATGGTATTTGTGAAACAAACTGAGACAGGGAGATTAATACTCCAATATGACGGGAGAAACAAAAATCACTGAACTAGGCAGAGAGCATTTGAAAACATCTGGAGAAAGCTTATCAGCCATGAGTGAAAAAGGTTATCTTAGGTTCCATTTTAGAAAAGTAAAAGTCATTCCACTTCCGAATTCCCTGATTCTGTGAACCCCATAACTATGTCACCTACACACACAACAGCTGAAACCCAGCATCGGATACTGCTTCTCTGCCCTTCCTTTATGCCTGCCCCATCAAGGGAATCATGGACAAACCACACACCCCCTCCCCCCCAGCCCTGGCTTTCCCCTATGAGGATCCATTTAACATCACCTTCTGTAAAGGCTTTTCAGTCTTCACCAGATTCCTTTCAATGTTTCCTCTTTATTCTTACCTACTTCATTTTGCTAAGTTACCTTTAGAAACCCTACTTCTTCTCCATTTTTTGGCTTCATTGGTGATACAAATATTAGCAATAATTAGAGTACAAATGTTAACTGCACTAGGTCAGTATAAGGGTAGGGATCGTGATTCTTCTGTAGCAAGAAAAATCTAAGGCCCATTCTGAAATGAAACTGGACAAAATAAAACACTGGGCTTCTTCAAATATTCAAAATGAAAAACACATGAAAAGGCATATAAGAACCTTGTCAATAACCTCTGAGTGCTCAGATCTCTCTTTGGAAGCTCCATAAAATGTCTCCAGTTACCTATTCATTATTCTCCAAGTAAATCTTTTGAAAAGATCAGCTTCCTATATATTTTCTAAGTATTATTCAAGTGTATTCCTTTCCCTGTTTACTCATTCCCAGCATTGTTTCCTACTATTTTTTATACATATGTGTAGTATTTCAATGACGTTATAGCTGACTAGCCAGAGGCAAATAGCCTGTAAGACAAATGCTTTCCTGGGAAAACTCAAACCAGTGCATGAAGTCATTTGTTGGACTTTAACCCATTTGTTGGTTGTGGACTGGCTGTGTGGTCTAAACCTATTTCAAGAATTCTACATTACAAAGAAGAAAAAGAAACAGGTTTCTCAACTGATCAACTAACAGGATTTGGATTCGCAAAATTCTGCTTTGCATAAAGACAAGAATGTACAGCTGTTAATCTCAGAGCCTTCAGCTCTGATATCCATTTTTTCCTGAAATAAAGGCTCATTCTTAATGTAAGGATATGACTTAAGGGGAAGCAGGGAGGGTGGCAACCAAGATCTAGGATGCAAAGGAGCCTAGCAAATACAGTAAAATGAGGTACCCTCACCCAAGTGTCCTAATTTTTCTAAGAAAGATGAATCTTTACCCTTAAATCTGATTATCTCAGAAATAATTTTCAGGGCGCACAATTGCCAAGGTGAGTGGAAGTATTTCTGCATACAGATGTAGGTATTTACATGATGAGGGGAGTGCTGCAGGTTTGGACAATGTCTAAGGGCGTGGGGAGAAACACCAGGTGAGGTGCGTGTGTGTGTATAGACTTGTCCTCTTCGGGCCTGGAAGAAGACTGAAAGGAGTTCAGAGTAAGAACCAATAACCTGCACTTAAAAATTGCAGGGGTCATCGTTGCCTAAGTTCAAGAGATTGTGCTCAGACAGAATCCAGAGGATTGAAGCCACTTGACACAGTGGACATTAGAGTTCTGTGTTGTATCCTATCCGCTGCCTGAGACGGGTGCGGGGAGATTTTAACGTGGGGGAGAATACTCCCTGCTGACGACCGTGACAATCTAGTGCAGGTTGAAAACACTACAATGCTATTCATGTGACCATTACTCCTTGGTTACTCCCTGGAAAGGGGTGGGTTGGAAAAACTTAAGTAGTCATGGCTCCTTAACCCTGCTAGACCATTATTTTCATTCAAGTACTGTTCCTGACGAAAATAGCAGAGTTCTACCATCATCCATGCTTTTATGTCCACTCACCAAAGAGTTTGAAAAGGCTTATAACAAATACACTTTATTTGGAAATACCCAAGTAAAAAATGAGGTTTTAAGAGAAGAATATAAAAATGCCAAAATTAGACTCAGCATAGATTCTGTGCTTAAGTTTCTAAATTGACTCTTGAGTTTCTTGACAAAAAAGGAATAAAACAGAATCAATGATAGACAAGATTATATTCAAAAGAAGGAAGCATCATAGGAAGCAAATTCTGAAATAAACCTCTCATAAAAGATCATAAATTGAACACAAAATAATGGAACTAATAATGGCCCTAACACTTTTTTAAAATGTTTCTGTGATTATAAAAGCTACACATACACACACAGAGAGTATGAAAATTGGAAAAAATGAAGAGAAGCACAAAGCTGAGAATAAAACTCCTCCATAATGATGCCAATATTTTGAAGAATTTACTTCTAGGTACATATAAATATAGAACAATTATTCTTATGGAACCAAACTCAGGTAGGAGATCAAACCAGTCAATCCAAAAGGAAATCAACTCTGAATATTCATTGGAAGGACTGATGCTGAAGCTGAAGCTCCAATACTTTGGCCACCTGATTCAAAGAGCTGACTCATTGTAAAAGACTCTGATGCTGGGAGAGATTGAACACAGGAGAAGAAGGGGATGACAGAGGATGAGATGGTTGGATGGCAACATCAATTCAATGGACATGAATCTGAGCAAGTTCCAGGAGACGGTGAAGGAAGGGAAGCCTGGCGTGCTGCAGTCCATGGTGTCGCAAAGAGTCAGACACGACTGAGCGACTGAACAAGAACAGCAAGCTCAGGTCTGCTCACTGTCCCGCAGCAAAGCCAATCTACCGACACCAGGTTACGGGGAAGCAACGTACAGCGTTTATTGCAGGGCACCAAGCAAGCAGAACTAGCAGCCCATGCTCAAAAGACTCAAACTCTTCATTGACTTTTAGACAAGGGTTTCTTAAGACAGTGTTGGGGAAACTGTCATAAGATTAGCTTGAGGACCTTCTTCTGACTGGTTGATGGTGAGGTAACAGGGTGATGTTTCTGGGATCTCAATCATCAACCTTCTAGCTTTAACAGTCTGGGTCTATGTGCTTGTGATCAGCAGGTAGTCATCATCCTCTACCTGAGTCGGGGTGGGGGGGATCATAGTTTCTGCAGAGCAAATCAAAGATAAGCATCAGATTATAACTTATATCCCTTTAGGAGGATATAGGAGTCCTGTGACTCTTGTCCTAAGCATTAGCTACTTGAGTTTGTTCTTTGAAACTTGGAGAAGGCCTAAGAGACAAAAGCCTTTTTTTCTACAGATAATAGATAATACAGATAATAGAAGGCCCATAGTGCCCAGGAATGCCCCACAGGGTCCTACTTGGTGTCAATCTCCCCTTTTCTTTGATGCTCCTCAATCCTGAGGGCAACTAAGGTGGGACAAGAAAGGGGATAAAGGCTTGAGTAGAAAGATTAATCATAAGCTCAGCAGGGGAACTCCGTTTTTAGGAGGACTTGGACGTAGCTACTCTCAGTGTATTTTTAAAACCCTAAAACAAGAATTTTGCACATAAATCTGTGACCTGGTTGATGAGTATTTCCTTGATAAATTCTTAGTACTAGATTTACTGCGTGAAATGATGGAACTGATTCTAAGGCTATTGGTATGTATTTCCAAATTGCTTTATATAAAAGTGAAAAATAAAAGATCTGACTTTTTAAATACACAAAAATAAAAACACATATAAATGAATATGAACATCATGCTCCATTCCCATCTTGAGTATATATATGAGTGTTCATCTCACACCTGCTTTGGAGAGTTAACCAAGTTTTCATTAATTGACAGTTCTGTAAGTAAAGGAACAAGGCATTCAGTGGTTACAATTTGAATTTCTTTGTTTACTCATGGAATGGAATGTGAGGTCCCTGTCCCCTTGAGAGCAGTAGCATTCTATTTTTGGTTATACTTATTTCCTTATTCCCTACAACAGTACCTGGCCTGTGGTGGATATTTCATAAAAGTCAGGTAATTAATGAGTGAATTTCATGTTCATGTGTTTACAGGTCATCTATATTTTCTATTCTGTGAACTGTTCTTCCATGTCATTGCCTATTAAGATATTAAAAAAACTCTTCTAAAAGTAAGTACAGTGAATCAATGTCGCACGCAGCTTCATGCTGTAAAGTCTGACAAAGGTATATCACTGAAGCAGGTGAATTTAAAGTTATACTGTGAAAAGTGAATTTGACCTAGTGACATTAGATAGCTTTAGATGGCTGAGCTTGACCCAGGGAGGTTTCTTCTTGAAAAAAGCTTTGATTTTAAAAAGAAGAAATCTACTCAAAGGTACTTCAAAATGAGGAATGGCTGGGGAGAGAAATATTAATGCTACACCTGACAAATTTATGCTACAGGTAAACTTGCATAAATACTTCCCAACTGTGTCGATTCAGTTATCAAAAAATATGAATGGTGGGTCCACACTGAGCCAGGCATAGCTGCAGATGCTGGGACTGCAGCCATGAGCAGGAGAGGAAGGCAAGGCACCTACGCTCTGAAGCCCACATCCCGGTTGCTAGCGATCCTCACTGCATTCTTCATGGTCATAAAGACGCCAAAAGAAACCCAAATACCTACCACTAGGGGCAGGTTCCTAAATGGAAGTGAAATACCATGTACATTTTTATGAGTATTGACTATAAGAGTCATATGTTCACGGAACAGTAAATGTAGTGTGAGTTGACCTGTATTTAAAGAAAGGGGCTTTCACCTTTCATTTTATTCACTTTGGAGCTGCTTATTGTACAACAAGTTGGGTATGAATTTTGTTAGAATAATTTTTTTTAAAGAAAAGTAAGGGAGAGGATTCTGTATAACAAGCAAAAGTGAAATGTTTCATCTCTCAGGATGGCAAACTTCAGGAGGACAGAGATTGTGCTCAATATCACAAGTTAACAAATAAATTCAAATGACTGAAACACCAAATACCATGGAGAGGTGAAGGTGTCTTTCTTGTTTAGTTGGTTTTTTGTTTGCCTACAACACTGTCAACTCTTACGGACTGTATTTAACTCTACAAAGTGGGTGTGAGATGGGCACTCTTACCCTCCTGGTGGGAAAGGATATAGTTCTTTTATTTATTTTAACTGGTTTTCACTATTGATCTTTAAAAGTCTTGTCCTTCAGTTTTCATTGTACCTAAAGCAATTTGGCAATGTGTATTCCATACGTAGAATATGAACATTCTATAGTCAGTATATAGCCTTGAATTTTCCCATCATTTTGTTAATGAGCTCGGGTTCGGCTAGCTTGCCACTCAAAGGCCAATAATTTAAGAGACAAGTGTCAGTAGAAAGGAAAGTTACTTCCATGAGAAAAGCCAACAATCTTGGGAGAAAGTGGACCCATGTCCTGAGACCAACTCCAGAGATTCTGCTCAGCCATGAGAGTTTTTGAAGGGAAAAGGAGGGAAAGAATCTGAGTGAATCATCAAGGCAGGAGGCTGAGTTCTGCATCCTTCTCTATTGTATGCAGACTGGTTGACTCTCTCTCTCTTCAGAGGTTATCTTGCCCCCATAATCTGCCTGCAGGATAGCTAAGGGGACTACTGGGGGTACAGAGCTAGTTATTCTTCAAATACATAATTCTTCATTCTTACTTCTTTTAATCTAGGAAAAAATCAACAAGTTAGGCGGGCATGGTATGCATTCAGGATAGCATAACTCAGAAGTTAGTTTAAATTGCCTAGTGACCTCATCCCTATAGTTAGGTTCTTTTGAGGCTAGAGGGGAACAGAAATGGGCAAACAGGAAAGGAGCAAAAGAGCTGTTTCAATTACTCACTGTCAAACATCATTCCATTTCTATGGGTTTAGGACTGAAGGTCTGTCTTCTCTAATTTCTTTATGCTGACAAAGGACTCCATATTTTCTGAGTTCAAGATGCCATCATGGATCTGTAGCATCTCTTTGCTGACAGTTTTAAATGTCTGCTTATGTGAATGCGGGCAGGGCAAGCTATAATTATTTTGATGCCCAAAAAGATGTAGATCATTATGAGTAATAATGTTAATCTCATTCTCTTGAGACCAGTTCTTAGAATTGTATTAGTCATAGATTCAGTGCTGCTCAAGATGGAACAGCTTATGTCATGTCCTCTTGTGGCAGTTAGAGTATCTGAAACACAGCTCAGGAATATGCGTCAGACACTGAGACTATTAGGACTCTACTGTCCTAATCATTAACTGCTCGAGCCTGCTCTTTCGTAACTCTGGGAGTACTGGGAGACTTCAGCTTTTCGAAAATCGAGAAGTGGGGTACATTGAGGGGCTTTTGTATCTGGGGTAGGGGGAGCCTTCAGGGTTCTGGTGGGTCCCAAATTCACCCAACAAATAAAATGCTAAGAATCTACCAAGGAATAACCATCAATCCAATCATAGATATATAAACAAGAACATTTTTTGTAGAATTTTTTTCAACCTGTCTATACACCTATAAGCAAAACTACCAACACCTACCTGAAAACAGCCAATGGACTTGTGCCTGAAGTCAGATTCCAATTAACATATGACTGAGCTGAGTGTATTCTATGGGTTTTAAATCATCTAACATTTTTCCCATGAACTTGTCTTGTTCAGGAACTTCCATATAATACTGCATATCATAAATCCTTTATTTATAGCATTAGAAAACTAGTCTTTTCTGGTACTCACTAAATAATTAAATGTAATGAATGATATTTAAAGAATATTATTTTGAAGAGGCGCCAAATCACTGGCCCACATTGGGCACACCTCTGTCTTAGTCCTTCCCTTGGGAGACAGCTGGCCTCGAGGGAATTGCAGCTAGGATGTCCCAGAGCTAGCATGGTTAAGTCATACCTGCTTCCCTCAATGCATCTGCTCCTAACTCCTGCTCTCCCCATTAAGCTCTGCTTCACTCGGGACAGAGTCAATCTGGCCGTCACAGCCCCTTCTCAGCCCGCAGTGTACCTGTGACTTCAGCCCCATTGCCTATTCTCTTGGTCTCTCCACTTTCCAACTCTAAATTCCCTCCAAAGAAGAGGTATCTAACTGGCTCAGCTGAATTTTATTAAGTCAAGGCCCCAAATCACTCATGATGACCAGCCTAGAGAGGTACAGTCATTGACTCAGGTCAAATCAGTGAGGCCATGCTAAGGGCAGACAGAGCTAGACTAGAAGCAGGGTAGGCAATGGTATAGACATGTCTGAGTTCCTCGAACAGCCTTTGATGTGTGCTGTGTGTGTGCTCAGCAGCATCCAACTCTTTGCAGCCCCATAAACTGTAGTTCAGGCTCCTCTGTCCATGGAATTTTCCAGGCAAGAATACTGGAGCAGGTTGCCATTTCCTACTTCAAAGGATCTTCCCAACCCAGGAATCAAGTTCATGTGCCTTGGGTCTCCTGTATTGGCAGGCAGATTTTTTTATAACTGCGCAACCTAAGAAGTTAGCCTTTGTGTGATTTTCCTTAAATACTGCTTCTGTCGAGAAGTGGTGGTTGTCTAACTTGAGATACTGAGGCTGAGATAGGGAGGGTGTCCACACAGGGGCAGCAGAGGTGGTCTGGTGTAAAGTTTCAGAGCTCAAGTGGGCAGCAGAGGGTGTCCACACGGCACCTGGGGCTGGCATGGAGCTTCAGAACTAAGAGAGGCAGGGAAGGTGTGTGCAAGGGGGCTGCGATGGGGCAGCCCAGTGCAGATGAGGAGGGCATCCTTGTGGCCTGGCATGGGGCGTCAGGGCCCAGGTACACTGGAAAGACATCCACATAAAGGGCGCAGAGGCAACTGCAGATTAATCACCTTAATCAAATAAGCGGTATACGTTGAGGATAACAAAAGCCACATTCTCATTTCTGGAGTTATAAATATGAAAAGGAAGAAAATTAGAATGAACCATGTGATGTTGATTGGAATTGGAGGTGTTGGTATGAATCAATAACTTTTAATCTACATAAATAGATATAGAAATATAGATACATGTGTCTATATGTGTGTGCATATATTCTTAGTTCTGTCATCTGAGCACCCAGATCTTAGTTTCTAAATATCATCCTGCACTAAAAGAAACCAAGACTTCTTAGAGAAATGGTGTTGTGCCTATAAGGAAAAAACTGTTCAAAGAATAATGACATGTTATTAGAACACAGAAACTTTTCAAGGGCTCCCACGAGACAAATCTAGGACCATCTAGGACCATTGGGACTTTCAAATAAATAGTAATGATAAAAACAGATTATAAGCTATTACAGATAATAAGAATTCATAATGATATAAATAAATACATGAGTAAATAAGCAGGGAGAGAATAAGGATTTCCCATACAATAAAAAGCCAAGTGATAAATACAGAAGGAATAAAGAAATCAGGGAACCATTTGGCAACCATCACAGTAGTCATTAGGTAGCAAGAATACACAGAAGAACTGTACAAAAAAGATCTTCACGACCCAGATAATCACGATGGTGTGTACACTCACCTAGAGCCAGACATCCTGGAATGTGAAGTCAGGTGGGCCTTAGAAAGCATCACTATGAACAAAGCTGGTGGAGGTGATGGAATTCCAGTTGAGCTATTTCAAATCCTGAAAGATGAAACTCTGAAAGTGCTGCACTCAATATGCCAGCAAATTTGGAAAACTCAGCAGTGCCCACAGGACTGGAAAGGTCAGTTTTCATTCCAATCCCAAAGAAAGGCAATCTCAAAGAATGCTCAAACTAGCACACAACTGCACTCATCTCAGTTCAGTTCAGTTGCTCAGTCGTGTCCTACTCTTTGCGATCCCATGAATTGCAGCACGCCAGACCTCCCTGTCCATCACAAACTCCGGGAGTTTACTCAAACTCATATCCATCAAGTCAGTGATGCCATCCAGCCATCTCATCCTCTGTCATCCCCTTCTCCTCCTGCCCCCAATCCCTCCCAGCATCAGGGTCTTTTCCAATGAGTCAACTCTTTGCATGAGGTGGCCAAAGTATTGGAGTTTCAGCTTCAGCATCAGTCCTTCCAATGAACACCCAGGACTGATCTCCTTTAGGATGGACTGGTTGGATCTCCTTGCAATCCAAGGGACTCTCAAGAGTCTTCTCCAACACCACAGTTCAAAAGCATCAATTCTTCGGCACTCAGCTTTCTTCACAGTCCAACTCTCACATCCATACATGACCACTGGAAAAATCATAGCCTTGACCAGACGGACCTTTGTTGGCAAAGTAATGTCTCTGCTTTTTAATATGCTATCCAGGTTGGTCATAACTTTCCTTCCAAGGAGTAAAATAATGCTCAAAATTCTCCAAGCCAGGCTTCAGCAATACGTGAACCGTGAACTTCCAGATGTTCAAGCTGGTTTTCGAAAAGGCAAAGGAACCAGAGATCAAATTGCCAACATCCGCTGGATCACTGAAAAAGCAAGAGAGTTCCAGAAAAATATCTATTTCTGCTTTACTGACTATGCCAAAGCCTTTGACTGTGTGGATCAAAATAAACTGTGGAAAATTCTGAAAGAGATGGGAATACCAGATCACCTGACCCACCTCTTGAGAAACCTCTATGCAGGTCAGGAAGCAACAGTTAGAACTGGACATGGAACAGACTGATTCCAAAAAGGAAAAGGGGTACATCAAGGTTGTATATTGTCACCCTGCTTATTTAACTTATATGCAGAGTACATCATGAGACACACTGGGCTGGATGAAGCACAAGCTGGAATCAAGAGTGCCGGGAGAAATACCAATAACCTCAGATATGCAGATGACACCAGCCTTTTGGCAGAAAGTGAAGAGGAACTAAAGAGCCTCTTGATGAAAGTGAAAGAGGAGAATGAAAAAGTTGGCTTAAAGCTCAACATTCAGAAAACTAAAATCATGGCATCTGGTCCCATCACTTCAGGGGAAGTAGATGGAGAGACAGTGGAAACAGTGTCAGACTTTATTTTTTTGGGCTCCAAAATCACTGCAGATGGTGATTGCAGCCATGAAATTAAAAGACACTTACTCCTTGGGAGGAAAGTTATGACCAACCTGGATAGCATATTAAAAAGCAGAGACATTACTTTGCCAACAAAAGTCCGTCTGGTCAAGGCTATGGTTTTTCCAGTGGTCATGTATGGATGTGAGAGTTGGACTGTGAAGAAAGCTGAGTGCCGAAGAATTGATGCTTTTGAACTGTGGTGTTGGAGAAGACTCTTGAGAGTCCCTTGGATTGCAAGGAGATCCAACCAGTCCATCCTAAAGGAGATCAGTCCTGGGTGTTCATTGGAAGGACTGATGCTGAAGCTGAAACTCCAATACTTTGGCCACCTCATGTGAAGAGTTGACTCATTGGAAAAGACCCTGATGCTGGGAGGGATTGGGGGCAGGAGGAGAAGGGGACGACAGAGGATGAGATGGCTGGATGGCATCACCGACTCAATGAGCATGAGTTTGAGTAAACTCCGGGAGTTTGTGATGGACAGGGAGGCCTGGCGTGCTGCGATTCATGGGGTTGCAAAGAGTCGGACATGACTGAGCGACTGAACTAACTAACTGACTGACAGTAGTCTTTTTCCAAGAAGCATCAATCAATGCTAAACCTAGTGGGTAAAATTTAATAAGAAATACAGTATTTATATAGTCTCAAAGTACGACCCTACTCAACAGCAACAAAACAGCCTGATTCAAAGATGGGCAAGGACTTTAATAGACACTTCCCCAGAGAAGACATACAAATAGCCAAGAGTTACGTAATAAATGCTCAACATCACTAATTACCAGAGAAAGCAAATTGAAACCATAAGATGTCACCTCACAACTGTTAGGATGGCCAAAATCAAAAACAGAAACAAAAAATAACAACTGTTGACAGGATGTGAAGAAATCAGAATTCTTGTGCACTGTTGGTGAGAATGTAGAATGGTACAGCTACTGTGGGAAATAGATGGAGGTTCCTTCAAAAATTAAAAACAGCACTACTGCATGATGCAGAAATTCCAGTCCTGGTTATATACTCAAAAGAACTGAAAGTAGTGTCTTTCTTTTCTTTCCTTCCTTTTTTAAATTGAAGTATAGTTGACTTACAATGTTATATTAGTTTCAGGTGTACAACACAGTGATTCCATATTTTCAGAAAGCAGAGTCTTGAAGGGATATCTGTACGCTCAGCGAAGCATTCTTCACAACAGCTAGAACCCGGAAGCCACCCAAATGTCCGTGGACAGATAACAGATAAGCAAACTGAATTACGGAGCTGTGACATACATACAATTCTGTCTTGAAAAGAAAGGAAGTTTTGATACATGCTACAACATGAATAAACCTTGAGAACATTGTTCTAAGTGAAAGTGAAGTAAGTCAGTCACAAAGAGACAAATACTGCATAATCAAATTTATATGAGGTACGGAGAGCAGTCAAGATCGCAGAGAAAAGTAAAATGGTGGCTGCCAGAGACTCAGAGGAGGCAGAAGAGGGAGTTAGTGTTTAATAGGTACAGAGATTCAGGTTTGCAAGATGCAAAGTGTTCTGGAGACAAAAGACGGTGATAGCTGCACAACACCATGAATGTATTAATACTTAGTACCACTGAACTGTAGGCTTTAAAATGGTTGAGATCATTTGAAAAAATGAGAAAGTGAAAAAATGAAACAAAAAGTGTGATCCTACAAAATATTTATTGATTTCAGTGGTGGGGGTGTGTGTGTGAAATGAGTAATTTTACAGTGGACAGACCTGACAGACACCACCTGAACCAAATGAACAAAGTTACTTAATATCCCCAGTACTGGGATAAACTGAAATCATGCATCATCTGATGGGATACAGTGTGAAGGGGATAAATTTATTTGTAATGATCCTGTCAAAAATACATGCCTGAATCAAATCATAAGGAAACAAAAATCCGAACTAAGGAACATTTATCAGTAGTGTGCTGGTAAATGGTTATCAACCAGCTCTCTATAAGGGGAACATTCAGAACTCTGATTTATAGCATTTCCATGGTATAAATAATCTCTTGATAGCTGTATCAACAGGAGATCAACCTGCTTGCAAGACTCATGAACACTGCGTCTTCATGACAACCAGCACTCATCATCCAGGATAAGCCAGCTCTGGTACAAAATGACTGGCAGTACTCTTTGATAATGTCAAAGTCATGAAAGTCAAGGAAAAATTAGAGAATTTTGCAGCCTAAAGAAAACTAAAGAGTTATAACAACTAAAATGCAAAATATGACCCCTGATTGAATCCTTTGCTGTAAAAAATATCACTGGGACAAACTTGAATGGCACCTGTGGATTAGATGAAAGGGATAAATCAGTGTTGACGGAGGAGGTTGAATAGTGGCCCTCAGAACACACATCTACATCCCAACTCCTTGAACCTGTGTAGGTGACCTTATTTGGAGAAAAAAAAAGAGGTCTTTTCAGTTGTGATTAAGTTAGGCATCTTTCAATATATCATCCAAGATTACCAGGGTGGAACCTAAACCCAATGACAGTTTTCAGTTTCAGTTCAGTCGCTCAGTCGTGTCCGACTCTTTGCGACCCCATGGACTGCCACACACCAGGCTTCCCTGACCATCACCAACTCCTGGAGTTTACTCAAACTCATATCCATTGAGTCGGTGGTGCCATCCAACCATCTCATCCTCGGTCATCCCCTTCTCCTCCTACCTTCAATCTTTCCCAGCATCAGGTTCTTTTCCAATGAGTCAGTTCTTCACATCAGGTGGCAAAGTATTGGAGTTTCAGCTTCAGCATCAGTCATTCCAATGAATATTCAGGATTGATTTCCTTTAGGATGGACTGGTCGGATCTCCTTGCAGTCCAAGGGACTCTCACGAGTCTTCTCCAACACCACAGTTCAAAAGCATCAGTTCTTTGTGCTCAACTTTCTTTATAGTCCAACTCTCACATCCATACATGACTACTGGGAAAACCATAGATTTGACTAGACGAACCTTTGTTGGCAAAGTAATGTCTCTGCTTTTTAATATGCTGTCTAGGTTGGTCATAACTTTTCTTCCAAGGAGCTGGCAAGAGTGAACATCAACATTTTAGGAATCAGCGAACTAAAATGGACTGGAATGGGTGAATTTAACTCAGATGACCATTTTATCTACTACTCTGGGCAAGAATCCCTTAGAAGAAATGGAGCAGCCATGAAATTAAAATATGCTTGGTCCTTGGACTCTTGAGAGTCCCTTGGAATGCAAGGAGATCCGATCAGTCCATCCTAAAGGAAATCAGTCCTAAATATTCATTGGAGTGACTAGCTGAAACCAGTAAGAGAGAACTGACACGGGCAGTCAAAGTTGCGGAGGACACTCAGGGGAGGGTTTTGGCTGAAGAGGAGGCAGCGCATGGTGTTGAATCAACCCAAAATTCTTTGAAGATAAGATAAAGCCTTTGCTTAATTTCACAAGGTGACTTTGGCAAGAGCACTTCTGTGCAGGTACAGGAGGGCCTGGGAAATGTAGCTCCTCCGATTGCCTTAGAGCCTCAGCACTTCTCCCACGACAAGAATAAAAAAAGAGATTTTAAGAATCCCCACAGTTGAAGGCTGGGCCCAAACCAATTCCACCGACATCACCAAATCTCCCACATGCAGCCTAAATAGTTGTGCTTAGAGAGACTTGTCAGTGTCCTGTGTGTTCATCCCGGGCTTCCCTAGTAACTCAGCTGGTAAAGAATCCGCCTGCAATGCAGGAGACCCAGTTTGGTTCCTGGGTAGGGAAGATCCCCCAGTAAAAGGGATAGGCTACCCACTATAGTATTCATGGGCTTCCCTGGTGGCTCAGACCGTAAAGAGTCTGCCTGCGATGAGGGAGACCCAGGTTTGATCTGCTGCAGAAGAGAATGGCTACCCACTCCGGTATTCTGGCCTGGAGAATCCCCATGGACAGAGGAGCCTGGCAGGCTATATAGTCCATGGGGTCGGGCAGAGTCAGACACGACTGAGTGACTAAGCAAACACATGTGCTCATCCAGCAGGGGTCAGGTTCATCCACGAAGGTTTCAGGGTAGACATTTGTGTCGCCTTCACTTTATGTCACATGAGAGGGGCTTCAAGAGGATTATTTGGAGACCTTTACAAGTGTCCCTGGAGGTTGGGGATTGGTATTTGACTCATACTTGCAAGCCTAAAGGCAAGAGGCAGGGCTGAAACTGTTTTCACTTGAGAGTGAAGCTGTGTGCATCATTGGATCAAATACATCCACACGTAGCAGGCTTCCCAGAGACCTGGAAGGGGTGAAGAGGAACTGGCCTGGGGTCACCTGTTCAGGGATGGTGGATGGACTGGGTCAGGAAGGCTGGACTGACTGGAGCCCTGGAATGAGGAGGGTGCTTAGTGAAGTGAGCTAGAGGAACCATTGCTCATGCCAAGGAAGTCTCTGGGGACCTCTGAGGAACCCATAAAAAGCCCCACACAATCCACTATCACTTCTTCCAAGTCACTAGAACCCTAAGACAGGGATTTTTTTGTCTTTTGAAATAGTTTCAGACCTATGGAGGAGTTGCAAGAATAGGACAAATGACTTCCCCATCACCCTGTAACTGAACTATTTGAGAGTAATTGCTATTTTAATTGAGGCAGTTGCTGACCTCATATCCCATCATTCCTGAATAGGTCAGCATGCATTTCCCACAGGCAAGGACATTCTCCGACATAACCATACAAGTGAGGAATGCAGTTTATTGGTTCCTTACACCTGTTGTAACACATTACCATAAGCCGGGTCTGAGGTCAACAGAAATGTATTTTCTCACAGTTCTGAAGACCAAGAGTCTGAAATCAAGCACGGAGGCCTGCTTTTGACCTCCTCTGCTCAGCTAACAAGCTCCAGCATACAGCTAGTCTGCCAGTTCCCTGGCTCTTGCTGTTTCTACAGTGGCTAAGTCCCTGCGTTTCTGGGACAGAGCTAATTGCAAACAGTCTGGCCCATTTATCACCAAGTCTGCACCCTTACTTGTCAGACACCATGTCCTATATTTTGCTTTAGAAAATATGGTCACCACAGTTCTGTTTCTTTGTGGTCTAAAACTTCCCAGAAAATAAATCTAACTGCCGGCTCCATTCTCCCTACATAAACCAAAACTGAACCCTGAGCAAAAGCACTCAGACTTCTAATCCCTTCACTTTCTGACTGCTCAGTGCATATTAGAGCAGTGGTGGTGGTGATTTAGGCACTCAGCCCTGTCTGACTTTTTGTGACCCCATGGACTGTGGCCCACCAGGCTCCTCTGTCCGTGGGATTCTCCAGGCAAGAACACTGGAGTGGGTTGCCGTTTCCTTCTCCAGGGGATCTGCCCCACCCAGGCATCAAACCCATGTCTCCAGCTTGGCAGGCAGGTTCTTTACCATTGAACCACCTGGGAAGCCCATGTTAGAACAGTAATTTATTTATTTATCCATTTGATATAATTAGTTTCATATTCCAGCCTATTGTTTATGAACAATAGTTGAACAAGTGGATCCCATAGGGTGCAATCAGAAAACAAATTTATTCCTTCCTTCAGACCTGTTCTATGGGTGAGTTCTTCTCTGAACCTGGACACGATCAAGGGCAGATGACACACCACACTCTAGAATAATAAAGGATATTTTGGCTGCTTCCAGTTTCAGGAAAGGTCTCACTTCAGTAATTAAAACATCCACCCATTTGTAACTCACCTCTAAGCAAAGCTTCTCCCAGGACTTCCCTGGTGGTCCAGGGGTTAAGAGTCTGCATCCCCAATGCAGGGGGCCCCCGGTTAGGGAACTAGATCCCACATGCTGCAACTAAGAGTTTGCAAGCTGCAACTAAAAATCTCGAGTGCCTCAACTAAGACATGGCACAGACTAAATAAATAAATAATATTTTTTTAAAAGGGAAAAAAAAAAGCTTCCCCCCTCATCAAGCTTGAACCTGTTGCTTAGGAAATCTGGGATAGAAAAGAGATACGTTCAGCCTGTCCTCCTGCCCCGGTATCCTCCTCCTCACCAGGCTCCCTCTGGTAGCTCCTAAAAAATCAAAGGGACGATGCAGGGTGGAGAAGGTCTTCCTTGGCTGATGTCCAGATATTACAGCCTTGGTGTCCTCTGGGCACTTTGGTCCATGTCAAAATCTCATGTTCTCTGGACTGGGAGGGGGACCACACCTACCTCGGGCACTGGGTGCTTTCATGGGTTTTTGGAGGTTCGTGCACGTTCCCCAGAGGACCCTGCTGGGATTTTGAATTCTTCCAGTGAGCTGGACAGCAGTTGCTTGTGTCATTTCCGTTAGACTCTGAAAATACAGTGGGAGTGCAAGGAGACACACTCACCACGTACTGCTGGCCTTTCGGGCAGGAACTGGAAATGACTCCAGGGGAGAAGGGATGAGCCCTGGGCCGAGGCCCATAGGGAGGTGAGCAGAGTGTGGGCAGGATTTCGGGCCCCCTACTGGGAGAGTGCCCTTTTGTGTGACAGTTTGTACTAGCTCTGCAGGGGCCTTGCCCGTAACCAGCGCCTCCCAGGCTGGGTCAAACCCCAGCCCCGAGTGCCCCCCAAACTGCTGGGGACAAGGACTCCATGAGGTGCCCCTGAAGCTCCTCTCATAAGGATCAACCCCTTCTTCTAGGAAACTCAGTGAGACACTGCTCATTTCTTTGCCCTAATACCTGTCCTCTCTGACCTCTTCACCTTCGGCCCTTCTTATTCCCTTGGGATGGTTAAGGGTCTACATGTTGCAAACTTGATTTTGTTTTTTAGGGTTTGCAGGGGGTGGGGTTTGTTTATATTACCACATCCTAAATAAGTTGCACAGGTAGTCTGGAACCTTCCTTCAGAAGATTGAGGCCTTTGAAGTTTACTACAATCTCAATCTTTGAACCTCAGCTGAAACTAGAGCAGGAAAAGTCAAATTTTAACATCCTCTTACGTATTATTTATTCCACCTTGACCAGTTCCCCTTAGCTCAAAGATCCTTTCTGAAAAATAGAAGTCTGTGTATTTTAAAAGGGACTCTGCCCTTTTCAGCTCTCTGAAACTTCGAATGCAAGGGCCTCCTCACACAGCTAAGTGGCATTGTGTGGGCAAGTGAGTGAGAACAGTGCTTTGAAGAGAAAACAGACTTTAGTGACATGCACCCAGATTGTTTTAGAATACTGAGAACCTAGGAGGCTTTTTCCTCTTTATTCTATTTTTTGATACATTTCTGCTTTCCTTTAGTGAGCCTACCCTGTTTTACAATCCTTTATCTGCAATTTCAAAATCCAAAAACTGGTGGCAGGGCGGGGAGGAGTAAAGAAAAAGGCTCTGAAAAGCAAGAATTAAAAAAAAAATAAGTAATTATATAAAATTAATTTAACTTGAACTGAAGTGAGGCTACTTAAAGCCTTTATCTCAGTGTGAACTTTTAAATATCTCAGTGCAGAAATTATGTGTTTGCTTATAGGATACCTCCCGAGGTCCTACTAGAAGTGTTGTATACAATGTATACAATACTGCATGTCATATATGGGATTCCCTGGTAACTCAGCTGGTAAAGAATCCACCTGCAATGCAGGAGACCCTGGTTTAATTTGGGATAAGAGATAGGCTTGTCCTGAAGGGATAAGAAGGGATAGGCTACCCACTCCAGTATTCTTGGGCTTCCCTCGTGACTCAGATGGTAAAGAATCTGCCGGCAATGTGGAAGACCTGGGTTCGATCCCTGGGTTGGGAAGATCCTCTGGAGAAGGGAACAGCTACCCTCTCCAGTATTCTGGCCTGGAGAATTCCATGGGCTGCGTAGTCCATGGGGTTGCAGAGTCGGACACGACTGAATGGCTTTCACTTTCATATTATATACAACAATAAACATTATTGGAGAAGAAATGGCAACCGACTCCAGTATTCTTGTCTGGGAAATGCCATGGACAGAGGAACCTGGTGGGCTGAGTCCATGGGGTTCCAAAAGAGTCCGACACGGCTTAGTGACTAAACCACCACCACTACCACCACCACCATTTACAGTATAAGCTTTGCACCATCTTCTAAATTTCAAAAATAATGCTATAACACAACAGGCCCTAAGGGTTTTGGACAAGTGTATAAGCCTATACTTTACAGAGGAGAAAATATAACAAACGTTGTTACTATTTTTCCTGCTCTATTGGCTTTTCATTGTAACTAACCCAATTCTCACCTCTAATTTCTGTACAAGCCTTTTCCACACCACCCTGGCTCTTCCTGAATTTTCTTTCATCAAGTCAGAGTTCAGAATTTACCACCTGCAGCTGAAGTTTCCTAATTAGCTCAACATCTTTCTTCACCTGAATATTCACTTTAGATTTTGGACACATGTTTTCCCTGATCACACTAGTTTGAGCCTTAAAGAGATACAACAACTCATAGTTTACTGACAGCCCGTCCAACTGTCATTTTGAGAGAGTGCTCCTCCTTCCAAAGACCTTCCCCCTCCATTTCTCCTGTGAGGTCTTAGATCAGGTTCAGTAAGCTTATGTCACCATGCCTTTCCTTCTGCCATAACCACCCTTAAAACCATCCTGGCTATGGTTTATGGATAGAGACCCTCTTTCCCACTGAACCCTTCAGCACAGCCCTCCAACCCAGACCACCAAGTAGAAGAATCTGAGGAGGAGGTGGGCTCCAGTTTGCAGGTTCTTACCACATAATCCTTGTGGGAATTAAATCTGAGAACTACTGGCTTAAAGGTTGGCTGGTCAATGGCAGGCCACGGAATTTGACAGATGAAATATGGTTATAATGAATGTTAGTGACAGCTGCAGCCTTCTGAAAAACTGACAGTTCCCATAAGTAATTAGGTTGCAGTGTACCTCGTGCATATTTTTTCATAATAAAGATGAATATCTTTCAGTAGTCAGTTCAATCTTGACTCTTATCTAATAATTCAGTATTCTTCATGTATGTGTGTGTGTTAGTTTCAGGAGTACACCAAAGTGATTCAGTTATACATACATATCTATTCTTTTTCAGATTCTTTTCCATTACAGGTTACTACAAAATATCCAGTATAGTTCCTGATGCTAATACAGTAGGTCCTTGTTGGTTATCTATTTTATACATAGTAGTGTATCTGTTAATCCCAAATTCCTAATTTATTCCTCCCTCTCTTTCCCTTTTGGTAACCATAAGTTTGTTTCCTTTGTCTGTGGGCCTATTCCTTTTTCTCAGGCAATATATGCTCAGAAGTGGGATTGTAGGATCATATGGTAACTCTGTTCTCAGTTTTTAAGGGAACTTCATAATGGTTGTACCAACTTAGATTCCCACCAGGAGCATAGAAGGGCTCCCTTTTCTCCACATCCTCTCCAGAATTTATTGTTTCTAAATTTTTTGGTGATGGCCATTCTGACCAGTGTGCAATGATACCTCATTGTAGTTCTGATATACATGTCTCTAAAAATTAGCAATGTTGGGCATTTTTCATGTGCCTATTGGTCATCTGTATGTCAGTTCAGTATTTTGCTTCACCCCTTATATTGTTTTTTGAAACCATACATCTATTTGACGAATTTTTCAAAACTCTTCTGCCAGGTCTGGCTCCTTTCCTATCCCTCTCCTTTTTTCTTCTTTCCCTTTAGGAACAACAACAATAAAAAAAAAAAATCTGTCTCCCTTTCTCCTGCAAAACAATTTAGAATCCTTTTTTGTACTTTGAGCATTATGTAAGTCATAATCAAGGATAGAAAGTGGGGACTTCCCTGGCAGTCAAGTGGTTAAGAATCCCCCTGCCAGTACAGGAGACACCGGTTCGATCCTTGATCTGGGAAGGTCCCACAGGCTGCGGAGCAACAAAGCCTGTGCATCGCAACTAATGAGTCGAACTCTCCGGCCCATGCTCTGCCCACAGGCACTGCAAGAGTAGTCCCCGGGGGCTGCCACCTAAAGAAAGCCCGTGCAGAGCAATGAACATCCAACACAGCCAAAAACTAATTTATTAACTAATTTTGTAGAAAAAGACTAGAAAATGGGATACACTAAGCTCCATTAGTGGGACAAATATCACTGCTACAAGAATGCAGACTATAGGTTCACATGGTCCCTTGCTTCTGCATTTCTGCTGCTACCTGGACAGACACATTAAGAAATGCCACAGTCAATATCTTTATCATCATCTAGAAGTGTATAAGGACCAAATGGTAACCACCAACCCCCCTCCGCAAACATTGTCCACGTGAGACCTGTGAATGTGAGCTTATATGAAAAAAAAAGATCTCTGCAGATGTAATTTAGGATCTCAAAATGAGATCATCCCAGATTATCCGGATGAGTCTAAATCCAATGAAAAGCGCCTTAATAAAATGAGCAAAAGACATACCTAAATTTGTGAGGATGGAGGCAGAGACTGGAGTGATGTATCTACAAGCCAAGAAACACCAAAGATGAGGAGCAGACATTAGAAGTTTGGTGAGATAAGAAAGGATTCCTCACGAAAGCCTTTGGAGGCAATGTGGCCCTGCTGATACCTTGGTTTTAGACAGCTAACCTCCAGAGCTGTGAGAGAATAAATTGTTGTCTAAGCCTCCAAGTTTCTGTAAATTTGTTATGGCAGCACCAGGAAACTAATACAAAAGGACCAGGGGTAACTAGCCCTATCTACTTATGGGTACCCTCACCTGTCAGCTTTGCTGGTGTTGTTCACTCGCTCAGTCCTGTCCAACTCTTTGCAACCCCGTGACTGCAGCACGCCAGGCTTCCCTGTCCTTCACCATCTCCCAGAGCTTGCTCAAACTCATGTCCATCGAGTCAGTGATGGCATCCAACCATCTCATCCTCTTTTGTCCCCTTCTCCTCCTGCCTTCAATCTTTCCCAGCATCAGGGTCTTTCCCAATGAGTCAGTTCTTCCCATTAGGTGGCCAAAGTATCGGGGTTTCAGCTTCAGTATCAGTCCTTCCATCAGTCCTTCCAGTGAATATTCAGGACTGATTTCCTTTAGGATTGACTGCTTTGATCTCCTTGCAATCTAAGGGACTCTCAAGAGTCTTCTCCAACACCACAGTTCAAAAGCATCAATTTTTCGGTGCTCAGCCTTCTTTATGGTCCATCTCTCACATCCATACATGACTACTGGAAAAACCAAAGCTTTGACAATATGGACTTTTGTCAGCAAAGTAATATCTCTGCTTTTTAATATGTTGTCTAGGTTTGTCATAATTTTTCTTCCAAGAAGCAAGTGTCTTTTAATTTCATGGCTGCAGTCACCATCTGCAGTGATTTTAGAGCCCAAGAAAATAACGTCTGTCACTATTTCCATTGTTTGCCCATCTATTTGAATGAAGTGATGGAACTAGATGCCGTGATCATCATTTTTTGAATGTTGAGTTTTAATCCAGCTTTTTCACACTCCTCTTTCACCTTCATCAAGAGAATCTTTAATCCGTCTTCACTTTCTGCCAGAAGGCTGGTGTCATTTGTATATCTGAGGTTATTGCTATTTCTCCCAGCAGTCTTAATTCCAGTTGTGCTTCATACAGCCTGGCATTTTGCATGATGTACTCCGCATAGAAGTTAAATAAGCAAGGTGATGATATATATCCTTGATGTACTCCTTTCCCAATTTGGAACCAGTCTGTTGTTCCATGTCCAGTTCTAACTGTTGCTTCCTGACCTGCATACAGGTTTCTCAGGAGGCAGGTCAGGTGGTCTGGTATTCCCATCTCTTTCAGAATTTTCCACATTATGTTGTGATCCACACAGTCAAAGTCTTTAGTGTAGTCAACGAAGCAGAAGTAGATGTTTTTCTGGAATTCTCTTGCTTTTTCTGTGACCCAGTGGATGTTGGCAATTTGATCTCTGGTTCCTCTGCCTTTTCTAAATCCAGCTTGAACATCTGGGAGTTCTCTGTTCATGTACTGTTGAAGCCTGGCTTGGAGAATTGTGAGCATTACTTTGCTAGCATGTGAAATGAGTGCAATTGTGTGGTAATTTGAACATTCTTTGGCACTGTCTTTCTTTGGGACTGGAATGAAAACTGACCTTTTCCAGTCCAGGGGCCACTGCTGAGTTTTCCAAATTTGCTGGCCTATTAAGTGCAGCACTTTCACAGCAGCTGTCAGCTTAAAAGTGTAAATATTTCTGCTTTTCATAAATTTTGCCTATTTGGGGCTTAACTGTCAAGTAGAGAGAATCTTCACCCACTCCAGGAAAGGTTGGATTTGACGCATGGCTCCTAAGAAACACTCATGTAAAGAACAATGACATCTACAGAGCAAACATCACCATATGTGTGAGCCACTAGAATCAAATTTTGAATTCTAGTTCTCCAACTCTGCAACTGTAGGCAATGACTTAGTCTTGAGACTCTAAATTATATATAAGAGCTAAATAAACTTTAGCTCTTATTTAGCTCCAATTTTAATGCTTATTTTCTTTGTCTCCTCCATGTGGCTGCCTATTTTGTTTGTCTGTTTACTTAGCCCTTTCCATGACTATAAATGGTTACTCAAGTCCTAGTCTTATATAAAGTTTTAGTTCAAAGTTCACAGCAGCTAATTAGAATCCTAGAGTTGCTTATTTCAGTTTCTTAAGAGAGACATGATGAGTGTTCAAGCCATTGTGCACATTAACCACCACTGACCTGATCTTCTGTGGATGGAAATGCAAAACCTTTTTGAAGGGGATCTGTGTAGTGAGTCAGTGGTGAGCATTTCTAGTACACTGACGCTGTTTAAATCTCATATATTCAGATCTCTTTATCTCTTCCTTTAGAGCATATGCCTTTGAGTTCATGCTTTAAAAGTATCTCTTACCTTGAGATTATATATTCACCCATATTGCATTCTTTTAGTTTTCACAAAGTACTGCCTAATATAATTTGAATCTGTTTATTAGAATGGCATTTTTCTTTTCTTTAAGTAGCTAGCTATTCATTCTCACATGATTTTTTGAACAGCTTACACTTTTCTCACCAATTTGAAATACTAATAATAATGGCATTTCTAAGTGCTTTCTATGTGTCAGCTTGTGCTAAATCTAATACATGGATTACTTCAGCTTAGTAATATTATTACCCACATATTATAGCTAAGAAATGGTATGCTTGGGATTTCACACCCTGGTCATCTCACTCTAGAGCTCATACTGTTAGCCATTATGCTATTCTTGTAAGCAATTTGGATCTATTTTTGGCTTAAACGATAAGGAAAATTATTGACATGACTGGAAGTCCAGATGCAGGGCTGGCTTCACAGTTGACTTGGCTCAAGTTCAGTGTCCCCATGACTCTCTTGGCTCTGCTCTCTTCCACGTGCAGCTTCATCCTCAGGCTGGTCATGAGATAGCTGCAACAATTTCAGCCATACACAAAAACATCCAGCAGAAGAGAAACAGGATTTCTACTTTAAGAAACTCTCCTAAAAGGACAAAGAACTTTCCCAGACACTCCAACAAAATTCCCCTTGAGCCTCACTGGTCCAAAATGGGGCCCACGCCCATCCCTGTATCAACTGTGGGCAGGGATGATGGTATTAAATAAATCATACAAGCCACCCCTAGATTTAGAGATAGTATCGGCTTCCCTTTGGCACATGGATTATGTAAAAGCGACAGGGACTCTCAACAGCGAAGTGCGGCTCTCTGACACAGAAAACCTAAAATAATAGTGGATGTAACAAGTTAAAAAGGTAAATAAAGTCTGGAAGTAACCAGTATAGGGCTAGGAGGGCAGCTCATGGTCAGCCAGGTTCCTTCCTTTTCTCTAGATGCTCTGCCATTCTCAACACAAAGCTTCTACTCCATGATCCATGATAGTTCTGGAGTCACAGCCAACAGTCACAACCTAAGAAGGAGGAAGGATTGAGAAGGGAGAGACTGATTTCTTCCTTTAAGGATGTATCCCAGAAATCACATGACATGCTTCTGTGTACAAATTATTGGACAGCACCGAGTCATCTGGCAACATCTGGCTGAGAGAAGCTGAGGAATGTGGACTTCATTCCAGATAACTGTGAGCCCAGCTATAAATCTGGGATTCTGCCACTAAGGAAGAGGGGCAGAAGACACATGGAGACAATACTGCAGTTCCTGCGACAGGTGGAAACATGAATTCACTTGGGGTCCTAATACAGAGGAAGAAAAGGAAACTAAACTCTGGTTTGGCTACACCGTATCTGGAAGCCCTGCTTGGGTCTTGCTTTGGTTCAGCCTTAGACTAGTCAGTAACCCAGTGGTATCAGAAACTGTTTGCACATCCTGAGTCACACACCCATTCCTAGAACTTGACTACAGAGTTATCTTAACCCAAAACTCATGGCTGAGGATTGAGGATGGAGTGGTTCCCTACAGAGATTTGCTTGTATTTTTGCATTTCTAAGAGCTCTTTATACATTAGAGGTTGGGGATATTAAGCTTTTGTCTGCCTAATATGTTGAAAATGATTTTCTAGTTTATCATTTTACCCTTTATCTTTAGAGTGAAACTATTATGGTTGCCATTTTGACATCCAGAAATTTTACATTTTCTATAATCAAATATTCCCGGCCTTAACATGTTTTTAACTTTTATGCTAGAATGATTTTTCCTAAATAAGAATCTGATCACGATTTGCCTCTATTATCCTCTTTCTATGATTAAATTTTTAATCAGTCAGGAGGTGCATTCTGCTGCACATGTAACAAAACTCCACTCACAATGGCTTAACACTAAATAAGGTTCCCTTTTTCTGGGACAATAAGTAGTCTAGAACTGCTTTTTTGGAGATCTTCAAAAATCTAAGCTCATTCCACATTTTTGTACTATAATCCTTAATTACATAATTAATATAGAGCATTTCCTCAAGTTCATAAATGACTACTGCAATTCTAGGCATTGTATCTGTAGTCTACTTAAAAAGAAGGAGAAAGGGCAAAACATAAAAGCTACAAGCCACCTGAATTCATCTATTTTATCAGGTAATCGATATCTTTCCTGGAGACCCATCTGCTAGATTTCTCACTGACCAGGTCTAGAGCACATGACTACCCAAAAGAGCAAGGGAATCTTGAGGAAGTAAATAGTTTTATCTCAACACATTGCTATCCTGAATAAAATTAGGCTCTTTTATTAAAGAAAGGGAAATGGACATGGCAACATCACCTGCCACAATTTTCCATGTATCATTTTTTATATATGATATGAAACAAGGAGTTAACAATCTTTTTTCCAATTAGTTAACCAACTTTCCCAACATCTTTATTGAATAAGTCATTTTTCCTTTATTGATTTGGAATGCAACTTTATTATTTTTAAAAACACACAGAAGTTCCAATTCCAATAATAACAGTAGCGGTAGTTTAGTCCCTAAGTCGTGTCTGACTCTTGCGACCCTGTAGTCTGTAGACTGCCAGGTTCCTCTGTCCGTAGGATTTTCCAGGCAAATCCTAAAGTGGGTTGCAATTTCCTTCTCCAGCAAAAACACTGGAGTGGGTTGCCATTTCCTTCTCCAAGGCATCTTCCCGATCCAGGGATGGAACCCAGGTCTCCTGCACTGCAGGCAAATTCTCTAACATAATAGCAGGGCAATACCTAATAGACCAACCTTCCCCAGAGAACAAACTTGGAAAAAATATACAAAACAACCACCGAAAGCACTGAAGAGAAGAAGAAAAAGAAGACAGAAACTGGAGAGCTTTTGGCACTTAAAAGAGGGAAATGACACTGGATGATTTTCCCAATTTTGTAGCTTATGCTCAAGAGCAGGTCCCTATCAGTGCCATTTTCAGGCCGGAAATCTGCCACCTTAGTACCTTGTAGAAGCAAAAGGAACAGCTTGGGGTTTCTGTAGCAGGTGGAAAGTGCAGGAAGACATCCCAGAAAGAAAAGAGCCACAGTAGAAGAGCACCAAATTCTACGTTATAAACTTTTCTCAAATCTCTGTTCGTCCCCTGAAATACTCACAGAGCAGTCTAGCCATCAAGAAGCTCAGTTCAGATTCAAATAATCAAACAGAGATTTCACTTGGCACCTACTGCAAGAGACCCAGAGCTTCAGCCAAGTGAGTGTCAGTGATTCAGTCATATCCAACTCTTTGCGACCCCATGGACTGTAGCCCACCAGCTCCTCTGTTCATGGAATTCTCTGGACAAGAATACTGAAGTGGGTAGCCATTCCCTTCTCCAGGGGATCTTCCCAACCCAGGGCTCAAGCAGACAGATTCTTACCATCTGTGCCATCAGGGAAGCCAAATTAACTGCCCACCAAAAAATAAAAATCAATACTCTTTGGAAGAATATGACAGAATCCAAAGACTCTAACAATATCAAGCATACAATGAAAAGTCACTGCACATACAAGAATATGATATGTGACCCATATTCAAGAGGAAAGGCAATCAATGGAGATCAGTACTAAAATGACCCAGATTTTGGAATTAGCAGACAAGGATTTTAAAGTAACTATTATAACAATGGGCTTCCTTGATAACTCAGTTGGTAAAGAATCCACCTGTAATGCAGGAGACCCTGGGTTGAATTCTGGGTCAGGAAGACCCACTGGAGAAGGGATAGGCGACCCACTCCAGTATTCTTGGGCTTCCCTTGTGGTTCAATTGGTAAAGAATCCACCTGTAATGCAGGAGACCTGGGTTTGATCTATGGGTTGGGAAGATCCCCTGGAGAAGGGAAAGGCTAACCACTCCAGTATTCTGGCCTAGACATTCCATGGATTGCACAGTCCATGGGGTCGCAAAGAGTCGGACATGGTTGAACAACTTTCACTTTCATTTTTCACTATAACAATGCTCTACGGTCTCAGGACACCTCCACTCCCTCCTCTTACAAAGGGTATAGTGAATAAGTTATGTTATCGGGCATACAGACTGAAAACCACAATCACAGGAAACTAACCAATCTGATCACATGGACCACAGCCTTGTCTAACTCAATGAAACTATGAGCCATGCTGTGTAGGGCCACCCAAGATGGACGGGTCATGGTGGAGAGTTCTGACAAAATGCAGTCCACTGGAGAAGGGAATGGCATACCACTTCAGTATGCTTGCCTTGAGAACCCCATGAACAGTATGAAAAGGCAAAAAGATAGGACACTGAAAGATGAACTCCCCAGGTCGGTAGGTGCCCAATATGCTACTGGAGATCAGTGGAGAAATAACTCCAGAAAGAATGAGGAGATAGACCCAAAGCAAAAACAACACCAAGTTGTGGATATGACTTGTGATGGAAGCAAGGTCTGATGCTGTAAAGAGCAATATTGCATAGGAACCTGGAATGTTAGGTCCATGAATCAAGGCAAATTGGAAGTGGTCAAACAGGAGACAGCAAGAGTGAACATCAACAATTTAGGAATCAGTGAACTAAAATGGACTGGAATGGGTGAATTTAACTCAGATGACCATTATACCTACTACTGTGGGCAGGAATCCCATAGAAGAAATGGAGTAGGAATCATAGTAAACAAAGGAGCCCAAAATGCAGTACTTGGATGCAATCTCAAAAATGACAGAATGATCTCTGTTCATTCCCAAGGCAAACCATTCAATATCACAGTAATCCAAGTCTATGCCCCGACAAGTAATGCTGAAGAAGCTGAAGTTGAATGGTTCTTCAAGAACTAACACACAAAAAAGATGTCCTTTTCATTATAGGAGACTGGAATGCAAAAGTAGGAAGTCAAAAAACATGTGGAATAACAGGCAAATTTGGCCTTGGAGTACAGAATGAAGCAGGACAAAGGCTAATAGAGCTTTGCCAAGAGAACGCACTGGTCAAAGCAAACACCCTCTTCCAACAACTCAAGAGAAGACTCTACATATGGACATCACCAGATGGTCAACACCAAAATCAGATTGATTATATTCTTTGCAGCCAAAGGTGGAGAAGCTCTATACAGTCAGCAAAAACAAGACCAGGAGCTGACTGTGGCTCAGATCATGAACTCCTTATTGCCAAATTCAGACTTAAATTGAAGAAAATCAATTAGAAAAGCACTAGACCATTCAGGTATGACCTAAATCAAATCCCTTACGATTATAGAGTGGAAGTGACAAATAGATTTAAGGGACTAGATCTGATAGACAGAGTGCCTGATGAACTATGGATGGAGGTTCGTGACATTGTACAGGAGACAGGAATCAAGACCATCCCCAAGAAAAAGAAATGCAAAAAAGCAAAATGGCTGTCTGAGGAGGGCTTACAAATAGCTGTGAAAAGAAGAGAAATGAAAGGCAAAGAAGAAAAGGAAAGATATACTCACCTGAATGCAAAGTTCCAAGAATAGCAAGGAGAAATAAGAAAGCCTTCCTCAGTGAGCAATGAAAAGAAATAGAGGAAAACAATAGAATGGAAATGACTAGAGATCTCTTCAAGAAAATTAGAGATACCAAGGGAATATTTCAAGCAAATATGGGCTCAATAAACAACAGAAATGGTATGGACCTAACAGAAAACAGAAGAGGTGGCAAGAATATACAGAAGAACTATACAAAAAAGATTTTCATGACCCAGATAATCACGATGGTGTGATCACTCACCTAGAGCCAGACATCCTGGAATGTGAAGTCAAGTGGGCCTTAGGAAGCATCACTATGAACAAAGCTAGTGGAGGTGATGGAATTCCAGTTGAGCTATTTCAAATACTAAAAGATGATGTTGCAAAAGTGCTGCACTCAATATGCCAGCAAATTTGGAAAACTCAGCAGTGGCCACAGGACTGGAAAGGTCAGTTTTCATTCCAATCCCAAAGAAAGGCAATGCCAAAGAATGCTCAAACTACCACACAATTGTACTCATCTCACACGCTAGTAAAGTAATGCTCAAAATTCTCCAAGCCAGGCTTCAACAATACGTGAACCATGAACTTCCAGATGGTCAAGTTGCTTTTAGAAAAGGCAGTGGAACCAGAGATCAAATTGCCATCATCTGTTGGCTCACCAAAAAAGTGAAAGAATTCCAGAAAAACATCTATTTCTGCTTTACTGACTATGCGAAAGCCTTTGACTGTGTGGATCACAACAAACTGTGGAAAATTCTGAAAGAGATGGGAATACCAGACCACCTTACCTGTCTCTCTAGAAATCTGTATGCAGGTCGGGAAGCAACAGTTAGAACTGGACATGGAACAACAGACTGATTCCAAATAGGGAAAGGAGTATGACAAGGCTGTATATTGTCACCCTGCTTATTTAACTTATATGCAGAGTACATCATGAAAAACGCTGGGCTGGATGAAGCACAAGCTGGAATCAAGAGTGCCAGGAGAAATAGCAATAACCTCGGATGTGCAGATCACACCACTCTTATGCAGAAAGTGAAGAACTAAAGAGCCTCGTGGTGAAAGTGAAGGACAAGAGTGAAAAAGTTGACTTAAAGCTCAACATTCAGAAAACTAAGATTATGGCATCCAGTCCCATCACTTCATGGCAAATAGATGGAGAAACAGTGGAAACAATGTCAGACCTTATTTTGGGGGGATCCAAAATCACTGCAGATGGTGACTACAGCCACGAAATTAAAAGACACTTTCCTCTTGGAAGAAAAGTTATGACCAAGCTAGATAGCATATTAAAAAGCAGAGACATTACTTTGCCAACAAAGGTCCGTCTAGTCAAGGCTGTGGTTTTTTCAGTAGTCACATATGGATGTGAGAGTTGGGCTATAAAGAAAGCTGAGTGCCAAAGAATTGATGCTTTTGAACTGTGGTGTTGGAGAAGACTCTTGAGAGTCCCTTGGACTGAAAGGAGATCAACCAGTCCATCCTAAAGGAAATCAGTCCTGAATATTCATTGGAAGGACTGATGCTGAAGCTGACACTCCAATGCTTTGGGCACCTGATGGGAAGAACTGATTCCTTGGAAAAGACCATGATGCTGGGAAAGACTGAAGGCAGGAGGAGAGGGGACGACAGAGGATGAGATGGTTGGATAGCATCACTGACTCAATGGACATGAGTTTGAGTAAACTCTGGGAGTTGGGGATGGACAGGGAGGCCTGGCATGCTACAGTCTATGGGGTCACAAAGAGTTGGACATGGCTGAGCAACTGAACTGAACTGAACTGATCGGACATATGCCCACATATTCTCCAAAATACTGAGAACTAACTAAGAATTAACCAGGCTGATGAAAGTAAGAAAGGTGATTTTGAGTAGAAAATAAAGACAGGAGTTTTCATTCCCCTTGTGTAGAAAGACCAGTGACAGGTCTCTGTGCTGGTAGAGAGCTCTTGCCAAACACTTGCTTTCCAGCGCTCTTGGGTCAAAGGTGGAAGAGTTACCAGGTGTGAAATTGCATGGCTCTTTTGTAATCCTACTTGTTTATCACCCTTACTAAAAATCGAACTAATCCCTTTTCAATGAAAGTTTTCCTGCAGCCCACTCTACACCGTATCCCAGTCCATCAAGTGGAGTTTCTTTGATACCATCATGTTTCTTTCTTTTTGAAATTCAGCACAGCAGGATAATCTCCTTGGGGAGTAGAAAGAAACTAAGGGTAGAAGCACTTCATGGAGGTTACAAAGCCTGCTACAGATAAAGCACAGATCAGCTCTGTCAGAGCTGCAATGGATGACCATGTTAACCCACTTCTATATCATTTAGGGAAAATAGCTTGTCCACTTATTGCTGGCTATTCTGCAAGCAAGTTTGCTCTGGATGGGTTCTTCTCCTCTCTCAGGATGGAATATGAGGCGACCAACGTCAATGTGTCAATCACCCTCTGTATTCTTGGCCTCATCGACACAGGTAAGGTCAAGAAATTGGAATAAATGGCCTGCAGATGGACTGTCTATCTTACTATGGTGGGTGAAGAGGGTGCTGAACTCCCTGACGTCATCGTGTGTCAAGCATTGAAAACCAGTGACAGCACTTAGACCCCCTTTAATGATGTGTTCTGTCACCTGTGGAGCTTCTGACCGCTCTTTGACCCTTCTCTCCATTCTGACCACCAACTGGGTTGCGTAACAGCACATTCCTCACCTGACCCTATTCTGAACACCATATGTCCCTCATGGAAACTCGATGGCCATTACTTTCCTATGTGAGATTATTAAATATGAGCTTGTTTTCCTTAATAACATATCAATAATAAGTCACAGATGTCACAACTTTGATACGTTGCGCTGAGAGGGACACAGCATCATTTGGGGGTATTCTTGTCGAAAACACATAATCTCATTCTAATCATGAGAACAACAGGGGGAAAAAACCAAACTGGGGGGCTTTATACAGATCCATTGAACAGAACACTTCCAAAGTGTCAAGGCGATGAGAGACAAGGAAAGAGTAAGGAACTGTCAGAGATCGGAGGGAAAACAAGAAAAAATTACTGCTAAGTGTACTCCTGGATAAGATCCTGGAACATACAAAGGACATTAGTGAAAAAATTAAGTCTGCAGTTTAGTTAGTAATATTGTTCCAATTCTATCATATATATTGTTGATAGTTGTATAATGGTTATGTATGATGTTTTGATTTAAAGATGTAAGGAAAGACTTTGCATAATTTTTAAAACTTTTCTGTAAGTCCAAATGCAAGTTTATCTAAAATATGTGATAGAACTTTAATCATACTTTATTGAAGGGACTTCCCTGGCAGTCCAGTGGTTAAGATTCCACACTTTCACTGCATGGGGCATGGGTTTGATCCCTGATCAGAGAACTAAGATCCTGTACTCTGCACTAAGATCCTGTACTCGGCCAAATAAAAAATTTTTTTAAGTTTGAATACATTGAGTAGTAGTTACAGAACAAAACAGAGAGAAAGACAAAGACACACAGTGAAACAAGAAGGGGTGGAGAAACAGAGAGAAGCTGGGCAAGAAGGACACAAATCCTAGGAGAAGAGAGCAGGTAACAATAGTTTCCCTCCAAGTGAAAGTGGTTGGTGCTGCCAAGGGAGCAAAGGCCTGGATTCCTGTCTGTCTCTTCCTTTTACAAGTCAGTCCTCATTATCACACCTCACTCTGATTTTGCTCATTGACTCTTCCCATCATATGACTTCTATCCTCACTCTGCTCCCCAATATTACTCCCTCACTCCAACCAAAACACCCAAGAGAGGAGTCTGATTCATTCAAATCACTCAACTAGTAACCTCCAGTTGCCCCCACAAATTTCCATCCAGGAAGACAGGGTCCATATGAACACTAAGATTCTCTTTGCCCAATAGGCCCTCAACAAACCCAGTCTTCTCCGTGTGTTCCCGACAGGGCCCAAACAAGCACTGGCCAACATCCCCTAAAAGCTAAGCTGCTGGTGTCTGCAGGCCTCCCATCATGTAGACACTACTTGTCCTGGATAACCACACTCTTCCCTTCTTGCTCCACAGACACAGCCATGAAGGCAACTGCTGGGATATACACTGCACAAGCATCTCCAAAGGAAGAATGTGCCCTGGAGATTATCAAAGGGGGAGCTCTGCGCCAAGATGAAGTATATTATGACAGTTCCATCTTGACTTCTCTCCTGCTGAGAAATCCAGGGAGGAAGATCATGGAATTTCTCTCCTTGAAGAGATATAATATGGAAAGATTTATAAACAACTAGGCACTTCCTGAGAGCTGGGCCTCATAAAGGGAGCTTGGAACAATCCAGCCTGGAATTTATCCGAGCTCCATCATGAAGGTATCTCCCCAGAGAGATAAATGAGTGCCCCCAGGGGACTGCAAATCACACGGCACATCTCACGATTTAAAGGAGACCCTCTAACACTTGTGGAAAGGTGATTATAATGAATGCCATGAGCCAGCAATTGTGAAATTGACAGTAACCATAGATATAATTACAAGATAGTTACATCAAGTTTACATCAAAGGTAATAAGGCTATAATGTTTAATCAATATTAATTCTGATAAAGGTCACATAAACCTTGTAAATTCATACCTCATGGCTTTAACTTCAGTTCATTCAGTATGATTCCATTAAAAACCATAACCTATACATGTGAGATTTTTAGTGTACATTTCTTATTTTGTGATATGAGCCTCTTATCTGCTTTTGAGTTGAAGAAATCATCCTACTTCATTCAGTGAGCATAGCATCTTCACCATTTTGTATATTTCAGATGATCTTTATATTATTTCACACTGTTCCTCTGGAAAGGAGAACATCTGAGCATGAATAAACAGAGCAAACCCAGAGAAGTAGAGGCCCCTGTGGTTCTATGGAACCACAGAACTTACATCTGTTCAATGTACTCACAGTGAATCAAGCATCTATAATTTACGTGTGAACACTCAATATTAGAAGTTTGTCAAGGAGAGGTTGGAGTTCAAATCATTCACTCACACATTTAGTCACTCATTCATTCAACAAATATCTATCCAACACTTGCCAGGTATCACTTGACTACAACCAAAGAGGACACTAACAACTCCACAAAGCCCCATATTGACCAGATCCTCCAACAGGTGAGAGTGGAAAACTGGATAATTCTAGAAGAGTCAAATGAAAAGGAGATTCTTTCCAAAAGTGTGGGCAAGGTTATAGGGAAGTCACAGAGGTAATGTAGCATCTCAGGTTAGTTTTGGCTATTTCCAACCCCAGGCCCGCCATCAGGACAAGAAGAAAGAACTGTTACAAAAGCCCAGAGGGTAAGAAATGCTTGCAGAGTGCCATAGCTATGATACTCAGTTAAAGGATGCCACCAGCCCACCAAGGACCACAAAGGAGGGATCTGGAGAAATAAATACATCTTCCCTCTGATTCCCTGCAGGTATTTTCAATTAAGTGAACAGAGGGGCAAAGTGCAGATTGATATAAACCATACAAGTCAGCATACCCAGGCACACAGCGGGATGGGGAAGGATGGAGAGTGTTTTGGAGGGATAGATGGAATACATCCAGCACAAACTCCACACTCCCAAATGTAGGGTTTCCATGGGAAGTGATGCAGGGACACAACACGTGGGCCTGGAGGTGTAGGGTAAGTTTCCTTTTCTGACCTCTTAATCTAAACTGCTGGGCAGCAGGACAAATTGCAGTCCAGTGAGCTGCCAGCCACATGGACAAGGAGCTGGATCTGGAGGGTGGAGATGGCTGGACTTTTCTGAGAGAGAAGACCTCCTTAAGTTATGCCCAGGGAAAGGAAGCAGGAGAAATCTGACCGAGACTTAAAATTTTCTTGAGTAGAGGTTAAATGTCTTACTATGTGAGGCTTCCCCCAGAATTCAAAAAGGACGATATCAGAAATTAGGTGTGGACTTCCCCAGTACTCCAGTGGTGAAGAATCCATCTGCCAGTGCAGGGGACACAGGTTCAACCCCTGGTCTGGGAAGAGTCCACATGCTCTGGGGCAACTGAGCTCAAGCACTGCAACTACATCTACTACATCTGCTGAAGTCTGTGTGCCCAGAGCCTGTGCTTCACAAGAGAAGCCACCGCAGTGAGAAGCCTGAGCACCACAACTAGAGAGTGGCCCCCACTCGCTGAAACTAGGAACATCAAAGATCCAGCACAGCCAAAAATAAATGAATAAACTTTAAAAAGAGAGAGAGAGAAAGAGATGAGGTCTGAGATCTGAAGCCATTGGCACGCTCATCATTTGCTGTCTTCACTAGCCTGGAATTACAATTCTCTCATCTTCAGCGGCATGACTTTACTACTCCAAGCAACTTCTGTCCAGGAAGATAAACGGTACAAGCCAATTTAAAAATGCTCAGTTTTTCAATAGACAGCATCAAAAGGCTATTACTCTTCAAGACTCTTTGGAATCCTCATGTCAGAACTCTGTCTTCGCAATCGGAAATGCTTGCATCATGACCCTTCTCCAGTAATAATCAAACCACCTCACTGAGAGCCCACATTAAACCAGACTCCAACACTTCATAAACACCCCGTTTTGCCCTCGCATTCTGAAAGGCTGCAAGTCTCCATCAAGGTAGTACCTCCCTTCACCTGAGTAAGCAATAAACTCAGTTCTTTGTCTCACCAAACAGTGGCTGTATTGTTTCAGAGAGCCCTTCCCAAGGGACCCTCTCAAGAGCCCTCCCCCCACTCCTCACCTGGGTCTCCTGCCCCTCAAATATCTGCCCACTCTCTCCAGAGCCAAGGGCCATGCAGATGACACCACTCTTATAACAGAAAGCAAAAAGGAATTAAAGAGCTTCTTGAAGAAGGTGAAAGAGGAGAGTGAAAAAGTTGACTTAAAACTCAACATTCAAAAAACAAAGATCATGCCATCCGGTCCCATCACTTCATGCAAATAGATGGTGAAACAATGGAAACAGTGATAGAAAAGACTTCATTTTCTTGGAGTCCAAAATCACTGTGAATGGTGACTACAGTCATGAAATTCAAGATGCTGCTCTTTGAGGAAAAAAGCAATGACAAACCTAGACAGCATATTAAAAGGCAGAGACATTACCTGGCCAACAAAGGATCGTATAGTCAAAGCTATGGTTTTTCCAGTAGTCATGTATAGATGTGAGAGCTGGACAATAAAAAAAGCTAAGCGCTGAAGAATTGATGCCTTCGAACTATGGTGCTGGAAAAGACTCTTGAGAGTGCTTGGACAGAAAGGAGATAAAACTAGTCGATCCTAAAGGAAATTAACCCTGAATATTCATTGGAAGGACTGATGCTGAAGCTGAAACTCCAATACTTAGGTCACCTGATGCAAAGAGCCAACTCACTGGAAAAGACCCTGATGCTGGGAAAGATTGAAGGCAGGAGGAGAAGGGGATGACAGAGGATGAGACAGTTGGATGGCACCACCAACTCAATGGACATGAGTTTGAGCAAACTCTGGGAGATGGTGATGGACAGGGAAACCTGATGTGCTGCAGTCCATGGGGTCGCAGAGTCGGACACAGATGAGCGACTGTACAATAACAGCAACCAGCAGCAAAATGGCTTTTATCATTAGACAAGATCCACAGAAAAGGACCTGGCCTGCTTAGCTCAGTTCATAATAAGCTTAAAAATATATCTGCAAGGATAACTATTTTCACATTGTATGTGGAACCCAGAGGTTCATCGCTCACTTTTCAACCACAATGACATGAAAATTCAGCATTCTTTTGTGGATTCCAAAAGCAATTCCACTGTCACTGAACGTATTAGTGAACACGGTCATCTTTTCCCAATGTTTCAGAGGAGGGAAGGAAGGCTGGGTTCACATTCAATGGGAGGGCATCATTTAACTCAAAAGGCCCCTCCAGGCCAGGTCTCTTTCAAAGTGCTTCCTCCTGGCTCTACCTCTCCCCTAACTCTGACCCCAGAGTGCTCAGCTCCCACCCTCCTTCTCCCCCGCCATCTATCATGCAAAGTGGATTCTGACTCTAACTGGAGACCACCCAGCAATATTTTTTTTAGCAAAAATATTCTTTTACCACAAGGAATTACGGTACTAACTGTTAGTATAATTTTAAGTCACCAAAAATTACATATGTGGTTAGGGCTAACCCAAACCAAACCACCAAAAACAATTTTAATATCTACCCATAGGCTGCCAATGGGCTTCCCAGATGGCTTGGTGGTAAAGAATCCCCCTGCCAATGCAGGAGACTCAGGAGATGGGGGTTCAACCCCTGGGTCAGGAAGGTCCCCTGGAGGAGAGCCTGGCAACCCACTCCAGTATTCTTGTTTGGGTAATCCCGTGGATAGGGGAGCCTGGTGAGCTACAGTTCATGGGGTCGCAAAGAGTTGGACACGACTGAAGCAAATGAGCATGCAGGCTGTCAATACTATGAAATCACTGTATCAGTGATAACAAAAATGAGGTAGATTTATATGTACTCACATGGAAGGACCTTCCAGACATACTGTTAAGTGTATAAGACGGGTTGCTTACAAATACATATAACATAATTGCACTTATGTTAAAATTATATATATATATAATGGGGAGGTTTGTGCACATGTGTGTGTGAGTACGAGTGTATGGAGTGAGGAGGCTAACTTGCACAAAGCACTCTTCTCAGACCTGACAAAATTAGGAATGGCTTCTCTCTGAGGAGCAGATCATGATTCTTGTAATGGCAGTGTCATGGGTTGAGGAGTGCCGCCCCCCCCCCCCCCCCCCCCCAAAATATAGGCTGAAGCCTTCTTCTCCGGTTCCTCACAAAAGCATTTTCACTCATGAGTCTTCAGTCTGGGCAGGGTTCCCAGAGGACGGCTCACTTCTGCTTCACTCAGAACAGCTGGGCTGGCTTAAGGGCCAGGAGCTAGAATCATCTGCAGGCTCCATCACACATGCGGCTTATGCCTTAACTGGAAAGACTGACTAGCTGGAGCCTGGAACAGTCGAGGGCTCCTTCGGTGTCCCCAGCTTTCCATGGCCTCTTCACATGGTCTCTCAGAACAGCAGCTTCAGGGCTGCCCAGACTTCTTACAAGGTGCCTCTGGGCTCCTAAAGCGTGTGTCCTGAGAGAGAGAGCCGGTGGAAGCTGTATTACCCACGATGACCAACCATAAGCTGGTAGTGAGCAGTTACGAAGATCCACCCCACCTCAAGGAGACCAGGCAGGCCCCCAGCTAGACAGACGACTGTCACGTCACACCGTGAGAAGGGTGTGTGGTAGGGGCCCCGTATGGGTGCAGCCACCTTTGTCAGCTCCAAGAGACAAGGCGGGTCATAAGATCTGCTGTTACAGACCCAGAATTGGGGGCTTCGGTGGGCAGCACAAATGCGGCAAGAAGCCAGGCTCACAAGAGCTAAGGCCCTGTAGATTATCAATAAGATGGAGGCAGGAGGTTGATGAGGAAGAGAGGAGGTGAACACCAAGCAGAGGCATGATCAGATGACAAATTTACAGTCAAAGTTGAAATAAAAGTAGTTTTGACTTCAGCCTGAACTTTCAGGGTTCACCTTGGGCCCAAAGGCATGAAGACTTCAGGCTGTGTTCAGTAGAAACCAGCTGCTTCTTGATTCTGCTCAACTTATCACATATCAGACAGCATGGGGAAAGCAAGAGAAGCTATGAGACAATATTAAGGTAGTTAATAAACTAAACTTCTGGTCTTTCCAAAGGAGTGTTGGTAAAAGCTTAACAACTGACTCTCCAGAAAAGAAAAAAGAAAGAAAGAAAGAATGCCTGATATGTAACGTTTGCCTACTTCAGTGATGCAGACACTCTCACCATGGCCAACCCGAAGCCACCAGCTGACACTCCTGCATGTGTATTAGAAGAGCTGTGCACAGCAGGCTTCAGCACCCACCCTGACCTTCACTTTCCACATTCTTGACAGAATTAATTATTCTTAAAGGCCCAGCTCAGTGCCTCCCTCCTCTTTCCAGGACTTGAAAGAAACAGAGCAGCTTGTTTCTGTCATTACTGGAGAAGAAGAAGGAACAAGAGCTCACCGAGACAGGGGACACCCACATTCTTCACCTCTCCGGGTGTCAGCATCTTGCGTGAAGTTGTGGCCTGAACCCAAGTGTCCGAGCTCTTTTGAGTCCACCTTTATGTTCCCTAGCACTGCATTCCCTGGAGAGCAATAGAAAAAAAGCCCTGGATGGTGGATACATCAAGGGGAAACAACGAAAAGTCTGGGAAGTGCAGACCAGCCCCTCAGGAGCCAGATTCCTTCTGCATTTCCGACTATCCATCCTCCTCCTTGTCACTGTGGGGTTCCAAGACAGTTGCTCCACCTTCAGCATCACTCTGTGATTCAGGCCAAAAAAAAAAAGAGAGAGAGAGAGATGTGAAAGGCTAAAAGCATGCACCAGCTGAACCTGACCCCTAATGAAGAGCCAATGGGAAAGCTACAGCCAGGACTTCCCCTCGCATTCCATGGGCTAGAGTTATGTCTTGGGACCACCCCTCCCTTCAAGAGAGGCTGAGAAATGGAATTTTCAGCTGAGCACGGGTCCACCTCAAACAAAAACGGGGTTCTGTTAGGCAAGTACAAGTGTAGATCACAAACGTAAATGACCTCAGAAGCATGTCTGAGATACAGAGCAGGACACAGCCCTTCAGATGCCAGGCTCCCAACCGTGGTGATGGGACGGGCCGTCTGCAGGGCCCTAACTATGACTCCTTGTCCTTGGCCAAGAATGTAAGGAAAGGCCCTACACAGCAGGGAGCAGGGAGCCCTGGGCTGGCTCACAGGCAGCGACTCACATCCATGGGGGACAGGCATCCAGCTACTGTTTCTGGAGAGTTCCCTCTCAAGGGCAGGTAAGTCCCTCCTTGCCACCAAGCCTGTCCACGCGGGCTGGACTGTGTGGTCCTTTCTTCTTGGACGAGTGGCTCTCAGTCAGTGTCTCAGACCTCCCCTAGAGTCCACAGCAAGCTCCAGGGGTTCTCCAGAGCGGTGGTCTCTGAAAGTTCAGGTCTCAGACTTCATCATTAAAACATGATTAGGCATAGGTATGTCTGATAGATATATAGCTACTATTTATATAATGTGTGCAAGGCTAATGTGTGCTAAGTCACTTCGGTCATGTCTTTTGCGACCCTAAGGACTGTAGCCCACCAGACTCCTCTCCTCTGTCCATGGGACTCTCCAGGTAAGAATACTGGAGTGGTTTGTCATGCCCTCCTCCAGGGGATCTTCCTGACTCAGGGAAACCCATATCTCCTATGTCTCCTGCACTGGCAGACGGGTTCCTGACCACAGGCACCACCTGGGAAGCCCATTTATATAATGCATGTATGTTATATTTACTAACACAAAACACATGCAAACACAGAAATCTTAAAAAGACAAAATTTAAAAAAAAAATAAAGAGAAATTCTAGTATTTTTCTCCCGACACCCCAGTAGTCCCTGCAACACGTGCCCTCGGGAGACTGCGGTTCTACAGTTGTGTGAGAGGGCTTCCCCGGTGGCTCGGCGGTAAACAGCCCACCTGCCGATGCAGGAGACACAAGCGGTTGGATCTCTGCTTCGGGAAGATTCCACACGCCGCAGAGCAGCTAAGCCCATGCGCCACAGCTACTGAGCGTGTGCCCTAGAGCCCGAGAACCACAAGCTCCGAGCCCACGCGCCGACCTACGGAAGGGCGCGCACCCGAGAGCCTGTGCTCCGCGGCCAGAGGGGCCAAGCAGTGAGACCCCGCGGACTGCAGCTAGAGAGGGTCTCCCGCGAGCTGCAGCCAGAGGACCGCCTGCCCAGCAGCGAGGCCCCAGCACAGCCAAGAATAAAAAAAAAATAAAGTTGTGTGAGAGGAAGAAGTCCGCATACGTTACGCTACTTACCAGCCCTTTGGGACCCGCGTTACAACCTTCCCTCGGCTCAGAGCGCGCTCCCGTTCCTCTCTGAGGATGTTACAGGTCGGGGAGAACCCGTACCCCTCCTCTGGCCCTCCCGGCTGTCCCGGGACTGTGCCAAGAGCCCACATTCTGCTTCATCAGCGCCCAGCCAGAGGACGTGGACACATGTGCTAATCAAGCCCCAGGAGCTTCTCTTCATTTCTCAAGGGAGGTATGTGAACCAAACTAACTTGCAACATTAAGGGAAAAGAAAAACACAGGCGTGCTCATCACGCGATGTCTCCAGCACGTGCCTGTGCCTCTCAGCACCCCTGGGTCTCCATCCCACCCAGAGGGTCGCCAGTTCAGGATGGATGCCGGGGGAAGTCAGGACACCCCTTCCCTGCTGTATCCTCCCCTTCTAGTTGTTAGACTTCAACTTCATTAACTTCTCGTTTGCAGACTCACAAGTTTCCTAGTTGGAATATGTCTAAGTTCTCTAGTTTTTAAAGATGGGGGTGGGAGGTAGGGACGGGACAGGGCAAATGTGAAAAGAAGAGGCAGATGAGAAAAAAGAGAGAAATGTTAAATAAAAGGTGAAATAGGACTTAGAACTACAATGCCCACAGGCAAAAGAAAAAAGAAAAAAAGAGCCAGGAGAAGCAGACCTCAGTCTGCACAGATCCCAGGACACACAGGGTGAGGATACACTCAGCCAAGAAAGGAGAAGGGAAAACGGATTCCTAGAAAAAAATAAAAGGTACTAAATGAGCACCTGCTGAGTGGGGAGGCTTGGGAGATGGGAGTTTCTGGGAAGGAAGCAAAGGAAACAGAAGTCAAAGGGGAGCACACACTGGCTCATGGCACTACCTGGAACCAAAGGGTGGAAACGGGACAAGTCAAAAGACACGCCAGCCAGGACGGAAGCCTGAAGGACCCAAGAAATGGCATTGTTGGAGGACCTGGGACTGTTGCGGGGGGTGTGCTTTGGGACCTCTCTCCCACTGTTCTTGACCAGCCTGTGGCCCCTGAACTCCAGGTAACAGCGTGGATGCAAAAGCTACCCCATCCCAAAGCAGCAAAGCAGTCCAATCCAGACTTACCCTTTCCACCGGCCTCTCTTTTTGCAGCCAGGGGCGGCAGCGCCACCCAGTGGCTGAGTGAGGGGCGCGGTGGACCACGCGTCACCAGGATTCCTTCCCCCCAGCTTGGGCCCAGACTCGGCTCAAGGGCAACCACCACCCCTCACCGCATGCCTTACTTGTGCGTCAGCTCTCAGGGCGATTGAACAGACCCAGAGGAGGCGGAGTGGCAGTCAGCCTCCGGTGGGGCCACCGGGAACCCCGCAGCCTAGGACACCATTGGCCTTCAGCTGTGGGCAGCCGGATCTGTTCGATAGCGACAGCTAGCGGTCATCTTCAAAAGCAAGGTGCTCTGAGCCTCCAGGGGAAAGAAACGTCAAGGTATATACGGGGAAATCAAGACAAGATTCTTGGCTGCGAGCGGAGGCTGGCATATATCCAAAGCCACCCTTGGTTAAAATGGACTGTAGCACCCCAGGCTCCTCTGTCCATGGGGATTCTCCAGGCAGGAATACTGGAGTGGGTTGCCATCTCCTCCTCCAGGGGATCTTCCCAACCCAAGGATCGAACTCAGGCCTCCCCACACTGCAGACAGATTCTTTACCGTCTGAGCCACCAGGAAAACCTAAGCTCTTTAAAGGAAGGACCCTGGCCACCTGCCCAGACGCATCTCGGGTCACCTGCTGGACTTTTGATTCCCCAAGGGCACAGAACTGTTGGTTCTCTGAAGGCACCCTGCTAAGCCACTGTGCCTATGCCCAGGCCATCTCTTCTGCCCAGAATGAACTTCAGTCTCCCCATAGTCTGCTTAACTCCTGCTCACTCTTTAAGACTCAGCTCAACCATTACCTCCTCTAGGAAAACTTTCCCAACTTCCTCCAGGGCCCACCCCTCAAGGCTGGGATGGGTGCTCTCCCACCCATTTTCCATGCTTCCAAAAGCTTCGGTATTTGTTTATCACTGGAGTTTATCAACTCTAAATTTCCCTTTTTAATTGCCTCATGTAATCCCACCAAGGGACTTACTGTGTTTAACGTGCTGTTGCATCCCTAGTACGGATCACAGGCCTTGGCATGTTGTACTACACTGTGTGTTTAATCGCTCAGTTGTGTCTGACTGTTTTGCAACCCCATGGACCGTAGCCGGCCAGGCTCCTCTGTCCATAGCATTTTCCAGGCAAGGATACTGGAGTGGGTTGCCATCTCCTCCTCCAGGGAATCTTCCCAACCCGGGGATGGAACCTGCATCTCCTGTGTATCCTGCATTGCAAGTGGATTCTTTACCTACTGAACACAGATCTTGGCATGTAAAACGTATTTAATCAACATTTAAGAACTAAAGGACTCTTAGGACCTAATACTGGGAAAGATTTTAGAGGAAACGAGACCCAAAAAGACAAAGCAACTTTGCATTTCAGGAGGAAGGTATAGATGGATCTAAAAGTCACTTCTTCAGGTTCCAGACCATTCCTCTTTTCAGCACGCCCCTCTGGTTTTTCCACCCAGCACTGAACCAGCAGGCTGTGGGAAGGTCGCCGCCTCTCAGCAGCCCTCCTGACTTTGCCAACTTCAGCAGTGCCTGTACCCTAGCTCTGCTCCCTCCTGCCCACTTCCTGCAAACCTTTCTCAGAATGAAACCACTTCTTCGGGAGCAAACCCACTCCTAGATTGTTATCCTCAAGGAAGTATTTTAAAAGAAGAAAACACATAGAGTCATGCATGAAGATGCTCACTGGCAACACTGTAGTAAAAGCTGTAAGTTAGAAATTACCAAAATCTCCATATAAATAAAATTCAGTTCATTCATATAAATCATATAAATCAACTCATCAATCACATCAAGCAAAACTAAGAGTATCAACACTTTGGGATACATTTTCTTCCTTCCTGTGTTAGCAAACACTTCCATATACTTACTACGTTCAGGCATTATTCTACTGTATGAGTATTAACACATTTGATTGGGTTCAATAAAGTATAGATGGCACATGGCCTACGAGACACTTCTCTGGAGGAGCTCAGTGAGATGCCTCAAATATTTTTCTTCCACACAGATTGAAAAGTGAAAGTGTTAGTCACTCAGTCCCATCCAACTCTCTGCGACCTCATGGACGGTAGCCCGCCAGTCTCCTCCGTCCATGGGATCCTCCAGGCAAGAATACTGGAGTGGGTTGCCATGTCCCTCTCCACCACGTAGATTAGGCTAACACATATGCTTAAAAGAGCCCGGTCAGTTGACGTGAATGAGTCTGCGTGTTTTTACACTGCCACGTGTAAAACAGCCAGTGGGAAGCAGCTGTGTGACACTGGGGGCTCAGTCTGATGTTCTGTGATGATCTGGAGGGGTGGGATGGGGGGTTGGGAGGGAGGTTCAAGAGGGAAGGGGTACACGTGAACATATGACTGATTCATGGTGTTGCAAGGCAGCAATCAACACAACACTGTAGAGCAATTATCCTCCAGTTAGAAATAAATTTTTTTAAAAAGCTGCACATTTTCATTTTTGCCATCGTTTCATGGATGGACAGGAGTCACATGTTTATTAACCTTTTGAAGTTTGATAGTTAACCTATTGAAAGTTTAAACATTAATCTTTTAATGTTTAATTAGCCTGATTAACCTTTTGATAGTCTTAAACATTTTTCCCGGTAGATATAATTGGAAATTATATCAGATGAAAATTCACTAAAACACTCCTTCATATTCATACAACTGCAGGTACAAGTGAGGATTCATCGCATCCGTCAATAGGTCACAAGGGCTAAAACAGTAGTGACAGCTAACATTTATGGAGTGCTATGTAAGTGTCGGAGTGCTATGGAGAAGGAAATGGCAACCCACTGCAGCGTTCTTGCCTGGAGAATCCCAGGGACGGGGGAGCCTGGTGGGCTGCCGTCCATGGGGTCGCACAGAGTCGGACACGACTGAAGTGACTTAGCAGCAGCAGCATGTAAGTGTTAGATCATGTAATCCCTGAATAATCCCACCATTGTAGGCATTTTACAGAGCAGGAAGCTGAGACGGAAGCCGGGCCTACAGCCCAGGCAGCCCTACCCAGGAGCACGTCTGCTGCTCTCTGGCCCGAGGCCGCCGTTCAGGGAAAATGCTTCCGCTTGAGCAACAGCCCTGGAGGGGCGTGTCAGCTGTGATGCATACAGTAATCTTGTTCCCAAGTGGAACGTTATCCCAGGTCTGCATTTATCATCGCAATTACAGAAAATTATTATAACTCATGTTTTTTCCCCTTATGTCTATTAAATTGTATTAACCAGTGGTTAATCATTACCCTGAGCAATGCTAGGGAGGCATGGCTACCATTCAATAGTAAGGAAATTATTAAACAGATTGTAGAGCACAAATAACCTCATGAAAGATCGCGATAACACGAAAAGGGGAAAAATATGAAAAAAAGGTAAAAACATGAAAACTAACTTTAATACAGTATCAAGTGGAAAACAAACACATAATTGTAGATTCACGACACAAAATATGTGTTTAAAAAAAAAAAGATGGGTGTATACAGGCCAAAACTAGAAGGGAATGTGAACAATACGAAATGAATTTGTGTTTGGGTGGTAAGATGAGATCTTTCTTTTAAGGGTTATCAGATTACCACTTTTATAAAACTGAAAAAAAAAAAAGAAATGAAAGGGAATCGGAATGCTTTCTGATCCTTTGCTCCACCAAGTTGCCTTCATTACTAGTCTTCAGGTTCCTGGAATGCTCTCTGCAGAACAGGCTGACAGCAACCTAACATGTCAGCGCGCTCGTGAGACCAGTCTGGGATGGTTTTACAGCATCAGCTCAAATATTCTTTGTTATGGATGACAGATTGTGCTGAGTATAAAACAGATCAGAAAGGCAAGGGTAGAAATGTGTAAGGTTTATAGAAAAGGCTCCGGAGCATATTATAGCTGGGAATGTGAGACCACCTATAAAATAATTGGGATCGTTTGACTGAAGCTGTGGCCAAAAAATAATGACAGTTTAAACCAGGAAGGAAACTTGCTGGCTTTAGAAAGAGAATAACACTATTAAATAACCTAGTTTTACCAGAGAGGAAACATCTCTGGAATCACAGCACTGGGGAGCGCGGTTAATCTTGCTGAGGCTCTCAGAATTCTTGGCTTAAGACAAAGGTGCTGGTTCTGACGACCTAGACTATCGCAAGAAAACAATACGGAAATGAAGTAAAGTAAGTGAAAGCATGTTTTAAGGAACAGGAGCTTCATATTTCTATTTTATCTTAAATGACTTTAGGTAGCTCAGTAGTTTACGTTAAGTAGGTTGTTTTTAAACAAGTAACGTGACTTTCCAGTGATAAACTAGAAGTTCTCAGAGTCTTGTTACTGGACAACTCCCCCTGGAGAGAGGAGGGCAGTGCTTTTTAATTGAGAAAAAGCAGTGCATTTTTCAGAATGGGGAATGACATACCTAGGGGGCAAGTCATGGTGATATTTGACTCAGGTATAAGCCTTATTTTGTAGTCTGGCAGGCCCAAGGGGATACAATCTGAAATGGAGTCTATAGGGAGAAACTAAATTGCTCTAAAGATTAACACAGTTTTTCCTTTTAGTCCAGAGGTTGGTGTCTGGGAGGTCCTTCTTTTCTGGCCAACCTTCCTCTTTGCTTTTCTATCTGTCCATTCTAACACACACACACACACACACACACACACACACACACACACTATCCTATCCCAGGCTTGAAGCTGCATCCTGTCTGGGCCCTCCTAGGTCAAAGCCAGTGAGATGGTCCTTCTCTGGAGCCTTGGATGAGCCCTGCTCAGCGCTGGGACCCACAAGAATGAATCTGCAGTGAGTTGGGTCTTAGGGTTACACCTTTGAGATTCTCTATACAAAAGACGAATCTCATGCCAGTACTGATCATTTCTTACAGCATAACTTGGAGGTTTTATTGCAGAAAAAGGTCCTCTCAACAATAACAGAAAGCAACCAAAGAGGACTGAGAATTCTGTCCTGCCGTGAACATGAAGCTATAACTATTGAAGAGAGAAAAGCTTGCAAATGGAGGAGTTAAGAAAATATTTATTTTCTCCTGATGAGTTTAGACTGTATCATCTCTGAGAATGAATGTTTGTCCTTGGGATGTCCATATGGACGTCTAATTAAACAGTTAGCAGCTACACACTTGGAAGACTAAAGAGGAAAGTCTGCACTGTGGAGAATTTGAATGCGAGCAGACAAGTATGTCCACAGGACTGATCTCAGGATGTGCAGTTCCAAACTCCCCTCACCACACACCCCAGACACCTTCTGCAAAATGTGGACCACCAAACCCACCAGGTACTATCCTGTTGAATGTCCATGACCTTATTTGAAAATGAATAACTTAGACTTGAGGAATGCATTGCTGAGAAAATATCAGAGGGTGCGTAGGGTGCAATTCTGAGGCAAGAACAACTTCTTATGGGCAAGGTTGCCATTTCCCAAAAGATGAATAGGAGATCTTCCAGAAGGGTGGAAGTGGGGAACAAGATTAGAACTAGTAGCTCCGATAGGGGGGATCCTATAGAGGGCTAACTTCTCAGTGCTGTTTCTTGGAGTACGGGAAAAGTCATATTAGCATACAGTTTAAATTTTTCTCTTTCAAAATTGGGATTCCCTTTTGTTACCCCAACCCTATTATAAAATCTTATAGTCCTATACATTCTCATGTGATGTTGTGAAGGGTAAAGCAAAGTGTTTTCCTATCCTGTGTTTACCCCTTCAAGGGAGCCCATAGAGGGCTCAGCATCCATCAAGGAGATCATGTTCCAAAGCTCAGGATTTGACCATCAACAAAGGGACCTGGAAACAGTGAGGAAAAGCACAGAATGCTGGCCAGTAAATGCTAGGTGATAAAATCAACAGGGGCCTGACCTAAATCCTCCTCCTTACTAACGCACACCAGAGGAAGGGAACCCTCGGGCAGAGGCAGGCTAATGATTAGACTGTCTGCGTCTCAGACTATTAAACCATCTACCTCTGTGCTGTGCTTAGTCGCATCTGACTCTTTGCGACCCCATGGACAGTAGCCTGCCAGGTTCCTCTGTCCATGGGATTTCCCAGTTAAGAATACTGGAATCGGTAGCCATTCCCTTCTCCAGGGGATCTTCCCGACCCAGGGATTGAACCCGGGGCTCCTGCATTGCAGGCAGATTCTTTATCACCTGAGCCACTAGGGAAGCCCATCCCATTGCATGCATAGCCCTAAGAGATTTCAATCTTCATACTCATTTCTTTCTGACTTCCAGTGGAACCCAAATAGCTGGCCCACAGGAACTCCTATTGCCATCGTCTGTCCTCTCTTATGTTCTTATGCCCTAAAGTCCCAGAACCCTCTCACATTTCTACACCCATAACACTCTTTTATCCTGCCGCCTTGGGCTCCTCAACCCCTCTGTCCTCGCTCCCATCTCCATGGGTCAATCTTCAGGCACAGGATCTCAGCCTGTTGTCTCTCATCCGGAGGAAATGCCGTTTGCCTTCAGTCTTGTTGCTTGAGAATCCGTCCTCGGCACATTTCCCTGCCTACTCCTTGTTCTTTTTCCCCTCAGAGAATGGAGGCAGTAGTGGGGAACCAAGGAGACTGTGACACAGTCCCAACGTGTTAATAATTGTTATCTTATCACAGCTGTCTAAAAGGCTCATTACGTGCCTTGCATGTGAAGTCTTGGACTTCATGGGAGCCACATAAATCATCCATTCAGACACTGAATGGACCATTCAGACAAGGTGAATTGCACAAGGCTACAAAGCTACTCAGTTAACTTGTCCCAAGCCGGTCCCCTCTCCATCATCTTACCCTGAACTTCTTGGGAATTTCCTGATTATTACATTTGTAATAGTTCCTTTTTAAGGAACAGACAAATTCCTTTTAGTTTTCCCCCAAATTTCCTAGTTCAGGGGACTAGGAAATTCTCATTGATTCTGCCTGCTATTTCTCCCTTTATCCCCCAATCAATCAACCACCATCTTTTCACCTTCCCCCCATCCTCTGGCCCTGATCCCATTGCTTCAGAAAGGAGCAAATTCAGAGCTGGCCTCATTTCAGAGTTCTGCAGAAATACCAGTACTTTAGAGGAGCAGAACCTCTTTATGATACCAAGATGGAGAAGAGGTAACTAAAGGGAAGAGAAAATCCTTACACAGAAAACTACCTGATACAGATAAAAACCTACACTGGGAACCTCTCTTATGGATGAAAAAGGCCTTTTTTCCCGCTTTGTAGAAGCTACAAGGTTTGAATCCTTTTATTAATTTGCTTTAATTGGAGTATAATTGCTTTAGTGTTGTGCTAGTCTCTGCTGTATTAAACAACGTGAACCAGCTCTATGTATACATCCATTCTCTCCCCCTCGAGGCTCCCTCCTCACCCCAGGCCTCCATCCCAGCCCTCTAGGTCATCACAGAGCACCGAGCTGAGCTTCCTGTGCTTTATAGCAGGTTCCCACTAGCTACGTATTTTACATTTGGTAGTGTGTGTGTATGTATATATATCCCACTTTGTCAATTCGTCCCACCCTCTCCTTTCCGCACCGTGTCCACAAGTTGTTCTTTATGTCTGCATCTCTATTCCAGCCCTGCAAGTTGCAAGGTTTGAATCTGACCCAGAGATTCATCTTTGTCTAATCCTGGAAAGGGAATTTTGCTGTGAAACTGTCCGAGAGTTCAGACCAATCTAATAGGAAGAGAAAGGGCGGTTGGGGTGCCCACCGGTGGGAGGAGCTCCTGAGCTCGGCCCTGGAGGCCTCAAGGGTTTAGGGGCCCCTCCGGTTGTGCCAGAGAGCAAGAGAGAGGAACTGGGGTGAGCAAGTATTGCGGCTTCGTCTGTTTCCTGTTTCAGCAAGGCTGCTGTGCAAAAAGAAAGAGAGTAGCAGGAAGGGACATGCCCGGGGGGCCCCGAGCCCTGGACTGAGACCTTGCCCCTTCGGAGACCACAGCCGAGACCTGCCCAGGAGCCGGGATGCTTTCCTGAGCTGCTGGGGTTGGAGCCTGGAACCTCAGGTAACTGAGAAGGAGGAGGCTTCTGCAGCCAGGTTGGGGACCTCCGACTCTGGGGTGGGGCGGAAGACGCTGTGTCTGCCAGTTTCCCCGGGCTGAAGGGGGAGACACCGTCCTATCCGGTGGTTTGAGTGCTGGGGGTGGGGAACCAGGGAAGTGGCCCGTGTTGGCCTCCAGAGGCCCAGCTCCCAGTGTCCTCTGCTCCATCCGTTAGATGAGACGAGCCGGGAGTCAGACGACGGAGGATACAGGCTCCCGGGGATGGGCCATACATTGCACAGCTCCCTGCCCCACAGGGACCCCATAGCACCCAGCTGCCTTCCCAGCGGCGTGGGTGCAGGCCCTTTGCTCCTAGCTCGTGCTGAGAGCTCTGGACTAGGAAGGTCTGACCATTCATTCATGCAAGAGGCCACTCATCACACATGCAGCCAGGAAGTAAGAGCCAAGACTGGGAAAGGCAGGACAAAGCCCTGTTCAGTGAGGGCAGCATCCTGACATCCCCAGTGGCACTGAGAACAGCCCCCTGAGCCAGTACCACCTCTTCCCAGGGCTCCAGCTGAGGCCTGTCAAGCTGCCAAGGGCTGCCTGGGCAGTGGCCCAGTGACCTTGCTTTGAACCACACAGGGACCAGTTCCTTATTTCTCCCACAGCCCATCTCTATCAGTCAGCTGTCCACAGGGCTTCTTATGTTTAGAGCAAATCGGAATAGTTGAGACCTCCCAGAAAGCTGGGGTGATTCTACTCAGCTGTGCCACACCAAATCCCCCCGCTGTGAGAGACTGGGGTCTGGGAGGGTCTCCTCCTTCCCCGAGCAGCCTCTTCTACTGCCACCCCCAGCTTGGGCGACAGGTGCCAACGTCTGCCCCCCAGGAAGTAGAGCAAGGCAGCCACGTGTTTCAACGGACCAGTGCAGACAAAGCCCGTACACTTATCTGCCCCCCACAGCCCTCTGCTCTTCATGGCCGGAGGAGGCAGCAGTGTTCTCCACGGTCTCCTCTATGAAGCCTGAGGGATAACCTGGAATCATGCAGGGAGGGGATCTAGCGCCCCACCTTTTAAAGGTGGGAGGCAGGCAGGCCACACACCGGTTCTTCACTCACTCTCCTTTGCCTTTCTGCCGGGCCTGAGATGGTGGCTGTTTCCAGACCACAAGGCAGCCCTTTCTCCCTGTAGCCCACACCCAGAAATCAGATGAACAGAGCAACAGTTAAATGGTCTCAACCTGGAACCAGCATCCCTTCTGGGGGATAAACAGTATCCCGCAAAGAGGAAGGGGGCAGGGGGATTGGAGGACTGGGCATTCTGGGTCCTGGAGTGCTAGCTTAGCTTGGAACCTCTGTCTTATAGCACTGAGTCTTCAATATTCAAGATTAGGAGGATGGGAGTAATAATAATGTCATTGTAAAAAGCTAACATTTATTGTGTGTTACATCCCTGATGCTTAGCATGCATTTTCTCTTTAAGTTTCATAACCTTAGGAGGCAGGTTCCCACTTTACAATTGAGGAGACAGAGACACAGAGACAATCAGTAGCTTTTCAAAAGCACATGGGTGGTCGGCGGCAGGGCCAGGACAGGAGTCCACACAGTCTGAGTCCATGGCCAGGGGTCCTCACCTCCCCCATCTATGGCAGAATAACCACAGCCGATGGCCTGGGACACCACAAGCATAGCTTCTGAACACAGAGTTTACCTGCATATCCAGTCATTCATAATTTAATAGGAATGGGCCTCTCAGATCCTTTCTTAAGTTTAAAATGGGAAAGTGGCAGGTGAGAAGTGAAGGGGACTCTGCAGAATAGGAGCGAGGAGGAAAGTCTACAGACGGGAGAGGCCCCCAAGGATGAGCGGACGGGCACTGACTGCTCACCGTTCGGCCTGGGGTCAGCGCTGCCTAAGACCAGAGGATGCCCGCTCCACTGGAGAGTCAGGCACCAGAGAGCGGGCAGGGCCTGACCACGAAAGACCCTACTCAGGGTGTGAGCCTGCCCCACCCGGGACCCCCAAGAAGGAATGGCATGATCCCAGAGAGAGAGCAAGAATCCTGCAAAAAGTTCCAGACTGAGCCGGGAGGCGCAGGGAAGCGCCAATGATAAGGGCAGAGAGGCTGCTACCTGTTGAGTCTGTTTGACCTATGAAAAGATCCAAGGGGCCAGAGCGGACAAACAAACGCCTGCAGGCTGAGGCTGAGGAACCCTTCTCTGACCTACGACACAGGAACTAGGTTCCCAGGACGGTGGGGAGTGAGGCTGTGGGTGGATAGGAGCAACAGTTGTAAGGGGAAGTCCCTCTCCCTTCATGAATCTCTGGACTGCCTCCGGGGACCAGTGGAGACAGGGACCAGAATTTCCAGGGCTCAGAATCCAGCTCAGCCAAAGTGAAAGTCACTCAGTCATGTCCAACTCTTTGAGACCCCACAGACTATACAGTCCATGAAATTAATTCTTCAGGCCAGAATACTGGAGTGGGTGGACATTTCCTTCTCCAGGGGGATCTTCCCAACCCAGGGATCGAACCCAGGTCTCCCGCGTTGGAGGTGGATTCTTTACCAGCTGAGCCACCAGAGAAGCCCTAAGTCCAGCCCCAATTTAGCCAAGGCACCAGAGGGTTCTAGGAGAACAGACAAAGTTGCACAGGTAGATGAGGGAGAGTGGGAAAGAGACAGCAGGGCACAGAGAAGGAAGAAGGGGCAGGGGCTGGGGGTGGTGTGAGTCAGCTGGTAAGGTCGTGTAAAGGCACAGCTAGTGTGGCCTCTACACCAAGCCTGCTTCCCTGGGGACTTCTGGTTACTGAGTTCGTTTGCTTACTTTTGTTTCATTTTTGAAACACAGCCTCATCGAGAAATAGCCCATCTGGTTGCTGGTTTTGATGACACAATCTGGCTCTGAGCTAAGGAAAGCAGACATGCCACCACATTTAGCCCTAACAGGGAGGTGATCCTAAAAAGCAAAGGAACCCTCTGCTCAGAGAGATACTGAGCTGAAAGCTCTGAGATGGCGTTTTGGACAGTAACGCACAGGTGCTCAGCAAATACGGACTTGGGTTGATCTGAACCTGAGGGTCAGAGCTCAGTTTATTGGGCCAGGAGTGGAATGTCAAGGGACCGATGTCAGGACCCCATGACTGGAGGCAACAGTGCGGGGTTTCCCTCCTAAACCACGCCCAGAACCAGGCTCACGAGCCAGCTGCTAAAGGCTAAGCAGAGGGCAGTGGGTGCTGCTTATGGACTGGCTGCACCTTGCAGGGTCTGGCTGTCCGTCCAGGCCTCGAGAAAAGTCACTCGCCTATTAGTACTTTAGTAACTAGGCCAAGAGGGCATAAAGATGCTGGCCTTCCTTTTAGACTGGGGAAGAGGGAGCCAATTTAACTGCTTCTCTAGACATTCCTGGAAAAGGCACACGTCCGCATCTGCCATCCAAAGGGCTATAGGCTTTTAGTGATTTTATCCATTATTTCTCACGTTTCCCTAACTTGGAGGCAGGCTGAGATGTTCGGCCAAGGAAGAAGTGGCAGCCAGAGGAATCTCGCCACTTTACAGAAGGGGAGGCACAGGCCGGAGAAGAGCAGAGATTAGTCGAGAGACTGGACCCAGAAGTCCTGAATCCCCGCGTGACACCATCCCCGCCTCAGTTTTCAACCCACATGTATGGGACACAGTGCTATTTCTGCCCCCTCATCTAGAGAGGTGGTCATTTTTCTGCCCATCTCCTGACCCCTCCCCTTTGCCTCCCTCTTGGCACTGGGCAGACCCGGGCAGCTATTCCAGGAACTGGAAGCCAAGCAACAACAGGTGCTCGGGAGGTCATCATGATCGGCCCAGACCCCAGGCCTGCCCCTGGCTTGGCCCGGTGGGCTGAGAGCTATGAGGCTAAGAGCGAGCGCCGGCAGGAGACCCGTGAGAGCCGCCGCTGCCGCCCCAACGTGACCACTTGCCGCCTTGTGGGGAAGGCCCCGAGGACCCAGCAGAGGGAACAGCTCCGGAGAGCACGCCAGCAGCAGTTTTTCAGACGGAGGAACCTGGAGGTGGAGGAGAAAGGCGAGGCACAGAGCCCACCGGCCAGGGAGCCAGGCCCCTCCAGGAGGACAGGCCAGGCCGCTGACCTCAAGGAGCCCTTGTCTTGGGCCAAGAGGACCTCTTCCCCGAGACAGCAGGTGGGCCATGTCGAGGGACACAGTGCCCTGGAGCAGGTGGGCTGCGGAGCAAGGCAGGTGGGCGGGCTCGAGGTCACTGAAAAGCGATTCAAATGAAGTCCCTCCTTCCTCAGTCATCATAGAGGCTCCCTTAGCCAGTCACTTGTTCAGATATTTTTCTTCCTGTGTTTTTGGGGAGCGGGCAAGGGGGGGGCTTGTTTACCTACTTTTTATTGTTGTTGTTTTGCACTTGCCTTTCAGGAAAGATAAAAATAATTTTTAAACAATTCCACAGCTAATTCCTAGTATTCGTTCCGATTCAGTCTATCTAGATATATCTTCTACAGCGTTCATTCATCATTGTTCAACAAACATTCACTGAATGCTTATAGTGGTCCAGGGACACAAGCCAGATCTTCTTAATGTCCCCCTTGAATCACACACACACACACACTTCTTGTCTCCACTCTTCGATAAGGCAGCTGCATTACCCACCTTCTCTCGGACCATCCCAATTCAACTAACTTTGCTCACTGAAGGCTGTGTCTGGTCCAGAAGACCTTAGCTGCCCTAGCTTCTTCAGACCACCTCTGCTCTCTGTGGTCCTTATGAGGCCATAAGTCCTCGAAGATTGTGTAACTCTTAGAGGGACCATCAGTCTGGCTTGGGAAGGAGCAGTGCTGACAAAAAAAAACAAGGGTATGTTGAAATGAGCTCAGCCAGCAAACCATCTGTGTCTTCCTATCCACGCTGTGAGCATGTGGACAGTGGGGACGGGTCCTCTAACGTCCCTGGAAGTGCCCGATATTGTCCCGTCCCCAGAATAGGTGTTCTATCACGCTTTCTTAGCCGATGCATCTGTTATCCACCACAGGAGGTGCTGTTCAGAAAAATGATCCTTGAGCCCAACTGTAAAAGAAAACCAACGGTGTACTTTCTAAGGCAAGAAGCTTTCTGAATGATTTGGTGGAAAAAAAAATAATTTTAAGGAGAAAAAAATAAATAAATAAACACACAGTTGCCTAAAGAACTCCTCCTGAACCTGTCAGTTATGTAAGGCTCATTGAGATTTAATCTGCATGACTAACTGCCATAGGCATTTCTTAGCCTTTTCATGTTAATTACATAGATTTTTTTTAGTTTTTAGTTTGTAAGACGAAAATATTTACAGAGCAGACTAACTGTGACGACTGCGACACATTCCCCCGTTGCTGCCTGCTTTACCGTCTCTTCACGCGACCGTCAGCCATCTTCCAGCTGGCACTGAGAGGAAGGCAGTCCCCTCAGAATATGGAAGGCACCCTGGCGACCATCTGCTCCAAACTCATCCCCACACAGACAGGAGACGGAGACCAAGGAAAGGCAGGACCTGACCCTGGTCCCCCTCACTCCCTCCTCAGACCAGTTCTCTTTCCACGGTGCCATGTTGGCTGTGCAAGGGCTGGGATCGTGGACTTGAGAGAGAGTCACAGGGGACCTGGTAGCTCAGATGGTAAAGAATCTGCCTGCAATGCGGGCGACCCTGGGTCGAGAAGAACCCCTGGAGGAGTGGGTTTCCAGTATTCTTGCCTGGAGAATCCCATGGACCGAGGAGTCCATGGAGTTGCAAAGAGTCAGACACGACCGAGTGACTAAGACTTTACGCTTTTAACTGGACACCAGCCCCGCTCCCCATCTGCCTGGCCTGAGGAGGACCTGATCCCACCAGCCAGCACCGGGGAGGGCAGGAGCAGGGGGAAGCTTGGGGCTGTGAAGTCTAGAATTGGTTCCTTTGGTGTTCTGGGCCCGAAACTTCATCGCTGGCTCATCTTTCTGCATTCAGCCGGAGAACCCTGTTCGAAGACGCTCTATCTAGGCTCTCAGCAACACCCCCCTCCCCACTTGCTTTCCAGGAGTCAGGGACCAGTTCCAAGGTCTTTGCAACCCAAAACCATCCTCCTTCAGGCGCCTGGAGGGATCCAGCTGACCACCTCACCACCCAGGCTGGTGACCTTCCACCACAGGCCTCTCCCATCAAGAAGGCATCCAAACACCACCGTGGTAAGAGATTCCCTTCCTCACTGGGGCCTGCAGAGAATCCTGCCGTGACTGTCTCAGCTCGCTGGCAGTGGAGAGTCCCTACCCCTCCCCACTTCCCTCACTGCCTCTCCCATGCCTCCTGAATCACCTTTCCCCTCCCTCTCAGGCACTCAGACAAAGGCAGGAGAAACACAGTCAACAATCAAGAATGATGCCAGTCAGCAAACCAAGTGAGTACCTTTCATGTTCCTGGCCCCAGCTCCCCCACAGCCCATCCATTCCTCTCTTCTAAGCTTTCACTTGAATACCCTCCCCCAGAATGTGGAGTGGAACCCAAGGAACTTCCACATCCATCTTAATTAAGAAAAAGGAGGGCCTTTCCCACCATATTGGATCTCCAGAAGAGATGAGAGAAGGAATCAATACACTGCCTCCTGACATGCCTGTTTCTTTGATCCACTGCCATTTTTGTTTTTCTTCTCTTCCAGTTATGGAGTTGCAGTTCTAGATAAGGTAAGAAAATCCTCATGGTGGAGGTGTAGAATCACATGGCATCTAATCTCCTCCAAGCTCTGGAATTCATTGGTAAACTCAGCTGGGATGGATGGGGCGTCCTCTCCCTGGATGAGCATAGACAAGGAAGCCTGGAGGGACCCTGAGTCCAGGAAGAAAATTCACTTAGCACAAGCCAATCCTGGCTCGGGTTCCATGTTCTAGGACTTCGGGGAAGCCACAATCTTCTTAAACACTCTTTTTCTTTCTCTCTAGGAAATCATCCAGCTTTCTGAGTACCTCAAAGTAAGTAGCATGAACTCTCCCCTTAGCTCCTCCATCTGTCCACTCTCCTGCAGGTTAATTTTAACCCGCTTGCATTTTGCCCCTCAGGAGGCCCTACAAAGGGAGCTGGTTCTAAAACAGAAAATGGTGATTCTCCAAGACCTACTGTCTACCTTGATTCAGGCCTCTGACAGCACTTGGAAGGTAAGGGAAACCTTTGTTTGAACAGAGCTCAGTGGCTTCTACATGTGCCCCATCTTGTTCATCTTTCCATACCATTGCAGCAAGAGAAGGAGCTTTCTCACTACGGAAGAGGCGCAAGGTAGGGTTAGACATCCAACATGTCACAGTAGATATATGGGAGAGCTTGGCTGAATCCAGGGTCATCAGTTGAGGACCATGTTGCCACTCACCCAGGGAAGACCCAGAATCAAAAGGGGCAAGAATTTCCTTTTTTTAATTTGTTGGAAGAAAAATAAGGTCTCAATACAGTTCCTGTTACTGACTGTGGTAAATATAAACTATTTTTGTATGGAATTCATATCAATATTAACTTTCAGCCACCATGCACCTAACTTTTCGCCCCAGACATGAATGTGAAAGCAGGAAGGGACTTAGAGATTATCTAGTCTAATTTTCTCATTTTGCCCCTGAGGAAACTGTCAGGGAAGTCAGGTGACTTGCTAAAGTCACAGTGCTGGTCAGAGGCAGAACTGGAACTAAATTCAGACCTCCTGATTTTAGTTCATTCGTTCAACAAATATTCACAGATCATGTTCCCTGCACTGAGCACTGGAAATAATGAGATTAATCAGACAGGGTTCCTGCTTTTAGAAAGCTTGTGGTTTTCTCAGGGAGACAGATGCCTAAACAGTGAAGAGATATGAGAAATAAAAGAAGTGTTTTCAGGATATAGTAGAATACAGGGGAGAACCAGGTAATTATTTATATTTCAAGGCATTGACTATCCATATAGTATTTTCCAGGCAAATGTGACAACAAGAACTATATTCTGGGCAGGGGATATAGCACAGGCAAAGAACCAGAGCCATGATACAGTCTCCAGCTTTTTATCATCACAACCCCTTTAAATTCTTTAAGAAATTATTAACATCCAGGGGCTTCCCTGGTGGCCCACTGGACTCTGCTTTTCCAATGAAAAAGGGTACAGTTTCAAAACCTGGTTGGGGAGCTAAGACCCCACATGTAGCGCTATTATTGAAAAATATTATAATCCAAAGAAATTTTATATTTACCATTTAGAAGTAAAAACAGGAATTTTAAAATATGCAGTAAGTTTTTTTTTTCTTTTATTTTTTATTTTTCAGTGGGTTTTGTCATACTGCAGTAAGTTTAAAATAACAGTAGACAGATTACATGGGAACTTAAATTATATATTGTTTGAAAAATATTTTTAAGTGGTGAGAGAAGTGGCACTGCTTCATACTTATGCAAATCTTTTTAATGTCTGAACCGAAGACAGCTAGATCCTCATGTTTGCATCTGCATTCAATCTGTTGTTAATACATTTTTTTGCTGAACTATATGAGGAAAATCTAACCTTACACAGAAATACAGTTGGAAAAAGGAAGACCTTGCAGATCCTGGATTCCCGGGGGTCCTTGGACCCCACACTGAAATTCCTAGACTGCAGTGTTCAAGCAGCTTGATGCCACCAGAGCAGAAAGCCACAGGTGTACAGACAGAACACAGAGCCTCACAGGCCTCTGTGAACATCTGACCATCCACGTATATGGCTGTGCTTAGAAAGCCATCCCACCGGGGACAGGAAGGCGTGGGACAAAAGTGCGAAGCCTGCAGTGATGTCAAAGAGATTTCCAAGGCTCAGCCCGCCCTGTTCCCATTGATCATTGTACCTGGATTTGGGTGTCTACATTCAGGGCTCCCGCTGCTTGAGGAAGTGGTTTTCATAGCCTAGTTCCCTGAGACAGGCAGCTGTGCATGCCAGGTGCTTTCCGGGGCTGACCTAAATGAGACTGTCTCATTCGTTTATTCCACAGACGTCTGATAAGTCCCGACTATGTGCTGGGGCGGGTGCGGCAGGCACAGAAGGCAGTAGACTTCCCACAGCAGCCAGGAAGAGACAGACAAGTCATCAGTAAACCTAACTGCAGCGTGCTCAGGCTGTAACAGCACTTTGAGGGACCCAGGCCAAAGAGAAGGGGGGGATTCGTCCGCCTGGCAGAACAGGGTAGGCTCCAGAGGCAAGGGACCACTTAGCTGTGTCTAGAAGGGCTGAGGAGGAGTTTACCGGGACAGAGTGAAAGTCGCTCAGCCATGTACAACTCTTTCCGACCCCATGGACTACACAGTCCATGGAATTCTCCAGGCTAGAATACTGGAGTGGGGAGCCGTTCCCCCCTCCAGGGGATCTTCCCAGCCCAGAGAATCGAACCCGGGTCTCCTGCATCGCAGGCCAATTCTTTACCAGCTGCGCCACCAGGGAAGCCCAACCAAGACAGAAGCAGGAATGATGAAGGGGGAGAGAAAGAAGAAATGACAGGGGTGCTTACCATAAAGCAATCTAAATGATTACAGGCCTGGGAGCAACAGAGGGTGGGGCGAGGCCGAGTGTGACGGAAATGAAGGGATCGTGTCAGAGGAGCTCCAAAGACAGGACGGAAATGAAGGGATCCTGTCAGAGGAGCTCCAAAGACAGGACCTCAGAGAGGTCTCTGATATTATGGCTCTTAAATATTTCCTGCTGAGTAGGCTATGTCGAACTTAAATAGTCATGGATTCCCTTTTAAAGCACAAGTGTGTGTGTGTATCATGAGAATGCACAACATCCCAGTCTGAGAAGCACTGCTGCAGGCAGTAAGCAGGGTAGCAATGGGACGTGCTTGCCTCAGGCCTGAAGTCCTACACTTAGCAACGTCCAGCCCATCCTGAGAAGGAGCTTGTCCAGTAGCTGTGGAGTTGTGCTCGCTTAGCAGCATATGTACTAGGGATTTCCCCTGCAGGTCCGGTGGTTAAGACTTTGTGCTGCTAAGGCAGGGGGGCGAGGGTTCGATCCCTGGTCAGGGAAGCAAGACCCCACATGGCCAATAAATAAATAACACAGCCGCGGAACTGAGTTGAAAGCGATGGATCAGCTCTGCATTTTAAAAGGTTCTCTGACAACAGTGAGCACTCGGGCTCCCAGTGGGTCCAGGGGTGGGGAAAGCTCCCTTAATATCCCAGGTAGGACACAACCAGAGCTTGGGGGTGGGGAGGATTTATTGAGAGACATCTCCAGGCAGACAGGAGAGCAGTTTCTGCTCCACTCCACTCCAGCAGCAGGGGAGGGTGCAGAGGTTCCTCCGGGGCCGTGGTTTACTCCCTCCTTCCTCCCCAACTAATACTCATTCTTCTTGTCTTCCTCCTCCCCACCAACCCTCAGCTTCCTGTTTTTAAGAAAAATCATCTCAGATTTTTCAGTTAACTGCTCTTGCTTCCCCCAAACAATTCACCCCACTTCCTCAGCAGAAGGACAGTCTCAGACTGCAGTATTGGGGAAAAGTAATGGGAAGAGTGTGGCCAGAACAGGGACTCCGACTTTGAGCTATGTTCGGGCCTTCGTTTCCATTTGGCCTCCCTAATTTAAATGCCCAGCTTCACAGGCAGCTCCCCGCAAACTCTGTTAGAACACCAGGGACCAGCTCCCTCTAGTGCCTCCAGCCTCCAAGCTGATGCTGGGCCTTTTGGATGCGACAGGCCCTGGGGCACTGCAGAGACTCCTGAGCTGGGCCCAAGCTTCAAAGCAGAAACGATGCAGGCGGTAGAGAAAGCAAGCCTTCAGTATTGGGCAATACAGACCCGAAGCAGGACACGCTTGGGTTTTAAGTTCTGCAAAGTGAAACTGAGATCTTCAGATGACAGTGCAGCAGGGGATTGGCCCTAAGCAACCTCTGCTGGAACACAGAGACGAGAAGTGGGCTGGTGCTTCTGCGGTGAGGTGGTGGTATTTCTGGAGAGCAGGTCAGAGGCAGGGGAAGCCAAGCAGAAGCAGCAGGACCTGAAGCCCTCAGACCGACACCAGGTGTGTATGGCCTCCGCCTTGTTCCCTTTTACAACAGAGGCTATTCTGCTCTCTGAAACTCGGGTTCCTGGGGTGCAAAGTCCCACAAGTGGCCTGTAAAAAGTGTTTTTTCCCCCGTACTGTTACCACTGGGCTTCGTACAGGGAGACTTAGGGCTTGGACCAGGAAACTGCACGGCCCATTTGCAACAACTTGGCTGCAACTTTCCTGCCTGACTTGGGGAGTCTAGGAAGGCGGAGCTGCAGGTCAGAGATGTGTTCAAACCTCAGACTTGGGTGGCCCTTCATCCCCACCGAAGGGACTAGCCTGAATTGTCTTCTATTGCAACATGAATGGAAAAGTAATCTGGGGTGCAGCTAACATAAAAAAACAGCTGGAAGAGGCAAAAAGATTGGATTAAAACCATACTAAGGAAGGAGAAAGAAGCTACCCAGAAAGAGTAGGAGCCTGGGGGAAATGTAAGAATACCGCCACGGACTTGTTTTCTTCCCAAACTACTGCAAGACAAACCTTCAAGCTCAGTGGGTTTGACTGCATTCTGCATAGTAAGAGTTTGTTGTTGCTCAGTCCCTCAGCTGTGTCTGACTCTTTGCGATCCCACGGACTGCAGTACGCCAGGCTTCCCTGTCCTTCACTGTCTCTCGGAGTTTGCACAAACTCATGTCCACTGTGTAGAGGAAAACAGTCTGACAACCTGAAGTGCGGAGGAGGAGCTGGGGTGCTGGGCAGAGGGAGTCGATTTCAGGACCCTCGGATTAACAATGAACAGGCCACTAAGGGGAGTAACTCTTCCCAGTCCCTCCAAAGCCAGGAACAGTGGAAGTCTTTGTCCATCTCTTTTATTGGTCCCAAAGCCCTGTGGTTTATCGTAGATGCCAAATCCCTGACTCTCAGCTCTCACACGAGACATTACGAAAAACATTAATAGCAGAAGGCAGTTTGAAAAATTATTTTTGGCAAAGCCTTTTTGCTTCTGCAAGACCCAACTGAGGAATACAGGAAGCCAAAAGGGGGGGGGGGCGCCCCTTGGCTCCCTGGGTTAGAGGAATCAGCCAAAAGATCAAAACAGGAGCTGTGAGATACCACTTCCTGCCTCCCCCAGGTGCCCCGAAACTCACTGAGGAGAACAGACCACAAAACAGTCTCCTCTGGCCGTTACAGACCAAAAATGGTACAAGAGTTGGAAACGGCCAAGCCGCACGACTGAGGGGCCTTGGCGACTCAGGCCTGAGGAGAAATGTAATTTCTAGACCTCACAAGGAACAGCCCAGGGAAAGGCTATGAAAACCAGTTACCACTAACGAGACCCACGGCCTTTTCTCTGGGAAACTGGCATCTACGGCATGCCTCCTCCTCCATCCACACACACACGGCATGCCTCCTCCTCCATCTACACACACACGGCATGCCTCCTCCTCCATCTACACACACACGGCATGCCTCCTCCTCCATCTACACACACACACACACACACACACACACACACACCCTTAAATCATACACACACACACACACACACCCTTAAATCATACACACACACACACACCCTTAAATCATACTCAGGGCTGGAAAACCAAAATCCCTACCTGGGGACAAGGGAGCCATCTACAGGTGGGGAAAAGAACAAAGCAACAAGGAAGTTGTTAACTGCTGGGCAGAAATACTGAAAAACAGAAGCAGGAACAGGCCTTCCCGCCTGCCTTTCTCCACACTCGCCCTTGAGATTAGCATCCCTCTTGGTGTGTCCAAAACGCCACCAGACAGACCCAGCTCGTGAATAAATAAAATGTGGCTTTCTGGAAATTCCTCTTACCATCGCAACCACACGCGCATACAAAACCTGCCTTAACACCCTTCCTCCCTTTCCTGCTTTCTTAAAAAAATTTCTCATCTTCAGTTGCGTGTGTGTATGTGTGTGTGTGTGTGTATGTGTGAGTGTGTGTGTGTGTGTGTGTGAGTGTGTGTGAGAGTGTGTCTAAGTGTGTGTGTAAGTGCGTGTGTGTGAGTGTGAGTGTGTGTGTGTGTGTGTGTGTGTGTGTGTGTGTGTGTGTGTGTGGCCAGGAGGGGACAGTATTCATCTGCTAGGGCTGCTATAACAAAATATCACAGACTGGGTGGCTTCCCCAACAGGAACGTGTCTTGCCACAGTCCTGGAGGCTGCAGGCGTCAGAGTAAGCTGTCGGCAGGGCTGGTTTCCTCCCAGGCCTCCCTCCTTGGCCTGCAGACGGAGGCCGTGTCCTCACATGGCCTGCCCCGTGCATCCTGACGTTCGAATCTCCTCTTTATGAGGACACCAGGCACACTGGATGTGGGCCCACCCTAATGAGCTCATTTTAACTGAATTACCTCTCTAAGGACCTTGTCTCCACACACAGTCGCCTTACGAGGTACTGGGGGTCAGGATGTCGACATATGAATGCTGGGGGCCGGGGGTGGGGGATAGGAGCACACAATTCAGAACATGTCGGGGGTAAGGGAGGGAATGCGTGTTCCCCCCGGGAGGAGAGACCCCTTCAGTCTTCCTGGCCTTTAGAAGTAAAGGTCCATGTACTAGACTGAGAGGAGGTGAGGCGCAGAGGTGCCTAGACAGACAAGGGAGAGAGGTGATGAGAGAAGATAAGGGGAGCTCAGAATCTATCCTTCAAGTGGGCCCCTGCAATGACACCCTGAGCCATGTGACAGAAAGCTCTGAGGTACACAGGTGACTTTGGGGAACAGTCTGATCCTTCCTTCACCTATTCCAGAGAAAGAGGGAAAGATGCTCTTCTTTCCAAATATCCCTTGCCATCCTTCGCCCCCACCCCTACCCCACCTTCTAAAGGAGCTCAGTTCCACTGTTTAATATAGGCAGCAGGCTGGGAATACACAGCAAAAGTCTCTGCGTGCTATATTTTGGCCCAAACTCACTAACTCATCCCATTTGTTCCAGGGCCAGCTTAATGAAGAGAAATTGAAGGGCAAACTGAGATCCTTAGAAAACCAGCTGTACGCCTGTACCCAGGTAAGCATTCCGGAGGACACCTCTAGCCCAGGAGCCTGAAATTAAGGGAGACAATGCTTGAACCTCAGGCCTACTCTAGAAACGTCACCTGCTAGAGATTAATGCACGCATCCTATTCACCCAGTTCTGGCCTTTACCATTTTCACTTTGGTCTCCAATTCACTCTCTCTATCTCCTCTCCCTTTCTCCCGGTGTCCTTCGCTTTGCACCCAGTACCAGCACTTTGCCAGCTCCAGGAAAACCTTGCAAATACCTGGAAAACCAGTGAGAGGCCCTTGGTAAAGATTAGCTTATCTGGGTAGCACTTCACAGGCCCTAACTTTAGAAGAGATGAATTAGATATGACAGTAAAGTCTCACAAAATGATTTTCATCCCACGGGCAACTTCCCTCTAGCACCAATCCCTGGGAGAAAGTAAAAGACTGTGACTCCTGGCTTTCTGTGGCACTGTTATCCAGCCCCAGCAATCTCTTAATTGCCCTGCTCTTGGACTATATGAGACAGAAAAAAATCAAGTTTTCACACTGGAGAAATGATAGATTTCTGACAGGTAGGAAGATAAGACAATGAGGTGGACTAGCTAGACTGCTCCCACTTGATGTTCGGAAAATAAGGTGGCCACGTCGTTAGAATTTTTCAGGGGAACACAGTTTATCTAGTCTATAAGTTTGCTGATTCACAGCTTTTATTTTTTTCAGCATGACCTACTTTGTCAGACTCTTAAGTACATAATGCCAAACAAGCTCGTAAGAGACTGACATACAATCCAGGATGCTCGTCTGCTCATTTTCAACGGGGAATAAAGTGGGCCAGTGACCAGCACGGTTACATCCAATAACCTGGACATAAGATCTCAATCAATAACTCTTGTTTCTAGCTTCTAATGACAATTCCAAGAAAGACCCACTCAATATTTAAATGCAAATTTTCAGATGATTCCAAAGCTAAATGGAAATGATTTCATGATGAACTCTAAATTTGCATTATCTAGACTATCTCTTACCCAGTTGGGTAACCTGGAGTCAACAGTAAAAGCTTCTGGCTTTCCCAAAATCACAGGGCATAAAAATGAAAGGCATGGGAAGGCAAGTGAATTTGCAAAGCTGCTCTGCTCTGCTTTTTTATCTTGAAGCCAGGAGAAATTTTTAAAATGCTAGGGTATTAATTTTTAAAACTTGAGATTACTGAAGATTGTTCAGATCACTGAGGCTATAAAAACAATTTTTTTTAAAAATGCTCTCTGCCTCAAAGGAGTTTACAATCCCTTAAAGGAGGCAAATAAGTCAACAGATTAGAAATGTTGATACTATTTGAACACCAATAAAACTACCTAATCCATAAAGAGCTGGGGGATAGACATGGTTAGTCAAGTTTGTCAGAGTTTTTATGATTTTGGGGTTGAATCCTGAGCATAAGCAGAAGTTAACCAGGTGGAAAGCGTGGGTCAGGATACTCTAAGCAGAAGCTTTATGGGCAAAGGCACAGACTGAGAAGCACAGTGCTTAGGGGACCTACAAGCAGCTCAGCTTGGTTGGAGCAGCATGGAATGAAAGTCTAGGCTTGTAAGTAAGAGCCATGCCAAGGAGTTTGAACTTGAACCTTAGAACACTGGAAACCAATGAGAGATTGAAGCAGGCTGTGACATGATCAGATAGAAGTTGTAGAAAGAAACCTCTAGCTGCAGGACTGAAAAGAGTTTGAAGGGAGGCAAGACTTGAAGATGGGGAGACTATATAACCCATACAATAATATTACTAGAGTCTGAACTGAGGAGGTGGCAGTCGATAGAGGATACAGGCATGAGCCGTTAGAGAGGCTGGCTTGACAAAGCCTGATAACCAACTGATTCCTTGGAGTAGATGAGAGAAAAATTAAGGATGACTCCCTGCTTTCGGGTTTGGGAGACTGGGTAGATGATGCTGCTGCTCACCGACATAGGAGCAGGTTCAAAAAGATGATTTCCTCTGGGAAACGCTGGATGCCAGGTGCCTGTGGAAGGCCGCAGGGAGAATGCTCAGCGTTCCCGGGACAGTTCATCATCCCCACTCACTTCTCACGTCACCTGAGGGACTCTTCCAGCCTGGGAGGCAGCCCACCACATTACGGGCGTCTCTGCCTTGTGGGCAAGGGCCGACTTCTTTTCACTGCTGTATCCCTGCTTAGGGCTTGGGACACATTAGCTCCATGTGTCTTTGTTGAATTGCATCCAATTTACAGAAATACTCCCCTTGGGGAATGAAAAAGGTGCTATTAGAGATGGAAGACCAGAAAAACAGCTATGAGCAAAAGGCCAAGGAATCACTGCAGAAGGTGCTGGAGGAGAAGATGAGCGCAGAACAGCAACTGCAGAACACACAGGTGTGGGGACGCCCCGTGATCCTTGGGGCAGGGAGCCCTGGGGCGGTCGGACCGCAAGGGAGCCGTCGGCATGAGTCCCCGGGACCCCCGACGCACCTCCCTCTCCTCTGGTCTCCCCCAGCGGTCCCTGGCTCTAGCCGAGCAGAAGTGTGAAGAGTGGAAGAGCCAGTATGAGGCTCTGAAGGAGGACTGGCGGACCCTGGGCACTCAGCACAGAGAGTTGGAGAGCCAGCTCCATGTGCTTCAGTCCAAACTGCAGGTACCAGGCCCTGGGAGTAGGGAGGTGGGGAGGGAAAGCAGGATTTAAGGGAGGGAGGTACTGACAGCCGTGATGACAGAAGATCCTGCTCACCTGGGAGCCCTAAATCTGAGTTTAGCGAGGATGTCTACACTGCTCATGCAAATAACCTAAGTGTTCAGTAGAATGACAGCATCCAAATGCAAAGGGCTGGACTGGAATATTCGTCAGCCTACTGCCACACCCAACCCACTCTCTGTACCCCATCCCAGGAGGGCATCCAGGTCAGAAATGCCCACTGTTGGCACAGAACAAAAGTCACCAGTTTACTTAAAGGTTGAGTATCAACCCACACATCTTGCCAATGTGTTTTTCAAGCCATAATAGTGGATTCTGGCCTCCTCAAGGGTTTCACCATTTCCAACCTATGTTACCTCGGAGAAGTTAACTAACCACCTAAGCCTCGGTTTCCTCACCTGTAAAATAAAGATAATAATAGTGCTCTATCATAAGACTGTTATGAGGATTAAGTGAGGTAATCCATGCAAAGCACTTAGCACAATGCCTTGCACATATAAGCCCTCAGTAAACATTAGCTGTTGTTTTTCGTCAATTTTACTTAGTTGGTTTGGAATTCTGAGGACCCACCTTTACTGAAGCAGGGATCTAGGCAACCTATTTAAGAGACAACAAGTGAATCGTATTATCACAGAAGAGAACCTCGCTGGCCACTGCATTCACTGTTCTCTTCCTCAAATCACCTACAAGGAAACTCTCATGAACTCTCTTTCCTTTTCAACCTTAATTCTTTGTGAAAAATGAGCCTACCCCCTCCACCCTGAAAAAATCGATAGCGTGAGAAGGAGAAGTAAAGACAGAGTGAAGTCGTCTAGAAAAGCAATGATTTGGTATTCCTGAATGTGGGCATTTACCCAAAGGAATCCCTTGTGAATATCAAAAATCTAATCCCTTATTGGTTGTTAAGCATGAGGAATAGAGCAAACTGAAGAATTTTAAAACTTTTCCCATTTTTCCACTTCCCTCAGGCTCCCTCTATCTCTGTTACTCTACAATTTCCTACAGTTTTCTTCTTCCTTGGGATCTGCCCGCACCTCCACCCTAGCTAGCGCTGACCGGCCTGTGTCTGCCCCTCCCCCTCCCACCAGGGAGCAGACAGCAGGGACTCACAGATGAACCAGGCCCTACGACTTCTGGAGAGTGAGCACCAAGAGCTGCAGGCCAGGATTGAATGCCTGCAGGAGGACAGAGACCTGTGCAGCTCGGACACCCAGCACCTGCAAGGTACCCATCCCCTTGGAGGCCGCTGGGAGCCCAGAGAAAGGGGGCTGGGTGGAAAGGGGTCAGTCTTTCATTTGTTTGTTTGGTTGACTTGGCGATTTCATTTTACTCTGAGAAAAAGGCAGGGCTGTTTTAATCATCCAAGACCAAGACAAAAAGGATCCAGCCTATCCCTCTAAGCCAGAGCACAGTCACTCCTATAGCAGTCACGTGCCAAGACCGCATTCCTAATTTAAAGGGAAAGGGCAGCAGAAACACCAGGCATAGAGGTGTCCCAGTCACGGCCCCCGTCAGCTGAGAGGGGACCAAATTATACACACGCTGCTGTGCTGGCCTCTGTTACTCTTCTGCAGCCCCACGGACTGCAGCCCACCAGGCTCCTCCGTCCGTGGGGTTCTCCAGGCAAGAATACTGGAGCAGGTTGCCATTTCCTACTCCAGTACTGTTCCAGACAATACTAGGAATGTTCTGACCCAGAGATCAAGTTGGCATCTCTTGTATCTCCTGCACTGGCAGGCGGATTCTCTACCACTGAGCCACTTGGAAAACCCCATATACACATACAACCCTTAACTCAGCCCACTGTTGATCCAGATGAAATCCAAGGTAGTAGGGTTCTGGTTTACCTCTTCAGAACTGGGACAAACAGAAAAAGAGCAACTTCCACTTGACACTGGTCAGAGGCCGTGGGCTGGACAGCATCTGTTACTAATTTCCAGCCTCAGGGGTGAGCTCTTTAAGTCTTAGGTTCTTCTATTTTGGTTTGTTTTATTTCATTGTCAGATCAACTAAAGAGGTCAGAGGAGGAGAAACTCGCCCTGGTGACCAAAGTACAGCAGCTGCAGAGTAAGTCCCTTTCCAGATTCTGAAAGTAGCACTGGTGGCTTTTTGGCGTTCTCAGGGCTCCTGTCCCACAAAAGGCATCCAGAGAAGCGATGGGAAGCCCAGTCCTTGGCATATCCTCTACCTCTGCTTGTTCAGACCATCCTCTTGGGCAGTGAGGTCACTGACAGCTCTTCACAAATTCCACATTAGCCTCTGGCGTTTTTCATTTGTTTCTCCTTTCCTCTCCATGCCCACAGCCACCACCTGCATTTCCCCCAGAATTGCAGGCTTCAAGAAGTGTCTTCTAAGGTAGTTTTTATTTTATACATTCTAATTTATCATGTACATTTGTCACACAGACCCGTCACTAGGAATGGTTCAGAAAATAAGCTCATACTACATATGCCCCAGTCCGCTTCACAATTACATGTCGAGGCCAAAGAGGAAAAGGGGTGTTTCCAAAGAAAAGCTGGCAATTTTTGAAATGCTAGAGAACCTGATACAATGAACAGCTCTGCTGGCTGCCGCCCACCTTAACCTCTGACGCCCTGACAGAGACGTTTCATGCAGAGAGCAATGAGAATAAAAAGAACCAGGCAGCCACAGGGGTACGGGAGAAAGAACACCAGCGGAAGCCCGGCTCCTACACAGCCGGGGCCGAATGGGCACGTCACTTCAAAACCATGCCTTTATTTATTCGGTACTTATTTACTGAGCCCCTACCAAGTGCAGGCACCAAGATACACACTGAGGATACGGTAGGGAACAGAACTGGCGTGGTTTCCTTCCTAGTGAAGCTGACATTCTAAACAGACACTATACTGAAGTATGGAGTTTCTACGAACAAATACGCCTCAAGTATTAACAACTGCGACAGAGGAAAAAATACAGCAGGTTAAAGAGAAAACAGTTGCTATTTCACACAGGGTCAACTGGGACTGTCCTTCTTCTAGGGTAACATTTACGCAGAGACTTAAAGGTACACGGTAGGAAGAGATAGAAGGATGGTGTTTTCATAACAAAGCACCACAAGCTGGGTGACTTAAAGGACAGACATCGGTTTTCTCATAACTCTAGAGGCTGGGAGTCTCAGATTAAGGTGGCGGGCAGGGTTGGCTCCTTCTGAGGGCTCTGGGGGAAGGATCCATCCTAGACTGCTTTCCTTGGCTTGGAGAGGGAAATGGCCTTCTTCTCCGTCTGAGAAGATGGAGATGGCTGTCTTCATCTCTTCACATGTCTTCCATCTGTCCACATCTGTGTCCAAATTTCCCCTTCCTGTAAGGACACTAGTCATGTTAAAATAGGACATTAGAGTCCTATTTTAACTTATTACCTCTGTAAAGAACCTATCTCCAAACAGGGTCACATTCTGAAGTACTGGAAGTCAGGGTTTCAACAAATGAATTTGGGGTGGGGGGGGTGACACAATTCGACCAACTACAAATGGGAACATGGTAATTAAGGTTCTCAGCAAAGTTCTGAAAAGATACTCTGCAGGAAAGATACTCTTTACGCTCCAACAGACAAGCTCCTTATGTTTTCCAACAGGTCTGCTTCAGAACCAATCCTTACAGCTTCAAGAACAGGAGAAACTCTTAACAAAGAAAGGTCAGCAAATTTATTTCCACAAATTCTAAGATATTGCTCTTTCCTTGCCCTCCTAGAGGCAGAGGGATGGACATGACCCTGTGTGAGGGATTCTTAGGTCAGGGAGCGAAAGGAGCACTTTAAGGACTCATCACTGGCTCTGAGAACACTTTAGCTAGCTAACCTCCTATCCTGAGAGGTATATAAACTATGGAAAAGATTTCTACTCCCTCTGAAAACATACGTCTGTATTGAACATTTCAATAAATTGACTTTGAACTCAGGATTTTATGTCAATTTTTACCCTTGACTTTCCAAACCACATCCAGCTCCCCAGGTAGAAACTATGTCACATCCAACAGTCGCCTCACTCTCAGCCCTCAAGTCCCCTGCCTCAGCTTCCCGAAGACGCACCACACATCTGGAGGGGCGACAGCGCCTCCCGCACTCCCTGCAGGTGGCCGTTTGTTTCCTCACCACAATCACGGGGTAAAACATAGAGCGGGAATGATGATGCCCACGTAGGATGGGTAAGAAAATGAAGGTAAATGAAGGTAGCTGGTCGTACAAATTAAGGCTACAGCTAGGACAACAATCCAGAATTTCTGACTCCTAGTCCAGGGCTCTCTTCATCAAGATGCAGACTACCAAGGGGCCAATCAACCAGCTTTAACTACATGAAAATGAATTCTAGGTTATGATTGCATTCTCACCATTTTGAAACAAGGACAGAAATGGAAAATGGAAAATGGACAGGAAAATGGAGTTATACTGAAGCATCCAGCAAACCCACCAGACTAAAAGATGTGACATGCAACCAAAGAAACTAAATAAGCATTTTCTAAAAGTATCTGGCATTAAGCAGGACTAACAATACAGAGAAAAGATACCAACCGTGCCCTCAGGGGGCTCCAATTCCACTCTCTGTCCAGGCTGAGCTTGCTCCCAATGAGAGTTCTTTAAAAATCAGAGAGCTGCCAGCCACGCAGTGTGGCCAGGGACAGGCTCTTCCTTGCTTCCCCCATCCTTCTCCCTCTCCCCAAAGGGTGCTCTCAGTGTCAGGACCCTTCCTCAGAGGTGTGGGCCTCACTGTCACTGAGAATCTGGCTGCTTTTTTAGATCAGGCTTTGCCTGTGAGGAGCCCAAAGCCCTCTCATAACAAAGTGGAGCCTGAGGGTCCAGGGAAGGAGCAAGACTTGGATTTCAGAGACGAGCTCCAGAAGAAAACTCTGCAGCTCCTGGCCAAGGAAAAGGAGGTGAGGTGGTGACCTCAGACAGGAGAGACTCATCCTCCAGTGACAGGGAAACTGCTGGGAGTCAGACAGCAGGCATTTCAGAGCTGAAGTTGTGATCAGATGCCTGTAGGTATTCATTTGCCTCTATAAAAACGTCTTCACTCTCAACTTGTCAATCTTTTCCTTCTTTATACCAATCTTTATTCAAGGTTTTATTAAAGAGTTACCTTTCAGAAAGTCAACCTAAACTCAAGCTCATTTAATAAATACATTAACTCCTCAAACTCTGTTGTACAATGAGTATCTTAAAACTTTATACAGGGTCTTTTAAATAACAAAACTCTTCCTACCTACATACTCACAAAATACGTATGTCCAGAAGTATTCACATGCAACTAGCTCCCCACAAAGAGGCTTGCACTAAGATCACTTCCAGGTCATCCGCGCTGTAGGAACTTCCCTTTTGTGTGTCCCCACTTACAAAGCACTTGCATGTAACAAGTGTCACACAAAAGCACTTACACGTATAATACAAAATATTGTAAGATGCATTATATATGACATATACAGTATGCATTACACTTCATGTAAATTATGCATTTAAATGAACACATGGATAAGCTAGGCGAGACTGTCGAAAGGCAAAATGAAAGCTCTGAGAAAGGCTGGGAAGGGAGGATGGCGGGAAAAATGACCGATGAATGACAGGGTAGCTTACACAGGGCCCTCTGCCCTCCTGGGGCCCTGCCCCCGCCAGAACTGTGGTGATGACCTCGGTGGTGTTCTCCTCCACAGTGCAGAGAGCTGCATTCGGAACTAGACAACCTCAGTGACGAGTACCTCTCCTGCCTGCGTAAGCTGCAGCACTGTCGAGAAGAGCTCAGCCAGAGCCAACAGCCGCCCCCCAGAGTAAGAGTCTAACCTCCCACAGAGCCCAGGATGATGGTGGGATGCTTCCTCCCTCTGCCAAAACTTGCCCATAAAATTGCCCAGCCCGTGCCAACATCTGACCAGCCTGCTCCGTTCAGCTTGGTTTATACTGTACTGACAGCATAGCAACCAAGAAAAGAAACACTGGCTCATGCCTCCAAACCTAATTTTCATGGAACTCTTGAGCCTGAAGGGAAAAACTTACTACTGGCTAAAGTATGAAATGGTGTACTTTCAGTCTATTTTAGCGTAGTGGCAAGAACAGAGTGAAGAAAGAAAAAGGAATATTAACAGAGAATAATATGATTTTGCTCAAATATTTTCCACTTTTGATTCCTATCAGTTTTTAAGCACTTGGCCCCTGATGGCTGTGGTTTGCTGGGCCAGTGACCTTTGGTAAAGTGATTTTATCCCAAGACAGGTGGCAAAGTGACAGAGATAGTAATATAAAAAGCTTTCTCTCCTCCACCAACCCAAGGTTTTCAAATGGGCTAGAAGGGGAAGGAGGAAGATTTTTTTTGCCTGTATCTTCTCTGACCAACCCACAGCCTCTTTCTCTTTTCTCCCCCTCCCTCCTCACAGAGGCAATGTGGCCGGTGGATCCTGATGCTGATGGCGCTGACTGCTATTGCAGTGGCAGTGATGCTGGCCAATAAGGACAGCCTGACGCTCTAACTGGTGACCGCTGCCCTGGGTGAAAATCAGAAACAAGAAATTCAGTTTAAAAAAAAAAAAAAAAAAAAACTCATGTTTGGGTACTTCAAGGTTTGGGTTTTTCCAACGCAACTAAGATTTTTAACTTACTATTTTTTTAACCTGCTGTAAAAATAAACAAATAAATTTCACCTGATGGTCTGTCCCGAAGAACTCTGTTTATTCCTGAAGCATCCTGGTCTATTCTCCCTAGTCCAGTTCAGCACAGAAATGACAAATGGATTACAGTATTCTTCCCTAGTGTCCTCGAGATACTCGCAATTGGCACTTGAAATGATTCCTATTTGCCATCCCTGACCTAGAGCTGATCATTTACCAAGCACCTTCCACACAGGAAAAGTTAAAGTCAGAGGGCCACGGCCGGCAGTGTGACTATCTCAGAGGAGACGCTGAGGTCAGCAAAGTCATTTTGAGTCCTACATCGAGTTCTAAGGTCCTTCTCCCAAGTATTTAGAACATCCCTCAAGGACAGGAACAGGCTCTCTGGCACACTAAAGGAATACAGCAAGACTGGTGGCCGACAGCATAGCCATGAGATCCGGGCAGTGAACACTCGTAGTGGAGTCTGGGCTAAGCAGTTGTCCTCTCCTCGGTTCACATCAAAGGTATAGGGGACAGGATAGCCCAGGAGAATCCCAAACACAGTACAGAGATTCCAGGCCGAGGAACACAGCCTGCTGCAGGAGATTGACAGGGATCGGTCCCTCTGCAGCCCCTGCAAATGTGTGATGATCTCTGCCACAAAGGCCTTCAAATCCTGCAGCTGGTCCAGGGAGCAGACGGAAGGGTAAGGTTGAGAGCCAGAAATATCCACAAACGCTATGCTCCCAAGCAGCACGTGCTCCAAGTGCCGACGCACATGCTCAGGATGGACAATCAGGCTGTTCTCTGCAATCTCGAGGATGTGTAGTCCCTGGGTCGGGAAGCCCAGGCCCCGCAGCTCCTCCAGATAGCTCTGGAGCTCGGCTGCCCCTGCAGAGCTGCAATCATACAGCAGAGCTGGCTTCAGTCCCCTGGCCACAGCCAGCACCTCTCCAGCGAGATGAAGGCAGATGGCTCTGGGAGGGCCCCGTCTCTTTCCCATGCCCAGGGTCTGCTGAGCAGCTGCCACCAGGAGCTGAGGACTTGGTGTTGACATGCGATCTGGTAGCAACAGTAAGCAGGGCCTCTTTAACTAGTCACAGTTCCCTCCCCTGGACTGCTTCTCTGACCTCCAGGTACTTGAAGCAGGGCCTAAAAACAAAGCAGGGGATTATTAACACCAGCCAGTGACACGGCAGGAAACCTGCCAACAGCTTTTCCTAAAGTCTAAAAGCATCTTCCAGAGGTCATTTTCCCCTCTGCTTTGGAATGCTAACCCCACCCAGACAAGACAGGGTCACCAATGCCACTTGATTTACTCGTTGACTTAAGTCTCCATCAGTCCCAAATTCCTGTGTCTTTCTGGCCTATGGTTAGATTTCTATTCTCCCTAGCATCCATCCTAAGTTTGACTTGTAACTTACTTTCTCTGCTTCAAACTTAAGGGAGGTTAGGGCAGAGAAGAGAGAGAGCAGATCTGAGAAAAATTCTGCCTTCTGAGCAAAGTTCTGGGTTTCAAAGGCACTCTTTTTCATTTCCAACTCCTCCTTCTCTTCCAGCCAAGAAAAGCTGTAAGAAGAACAATCTAATTAAACTAATACACACTAGAATGTGGCGTACCAACCATCTCGCTGCGTGCCTGCTCCATCCCGTCTACTCTTTTGACGCCATGGACTGTAGCCCGCCAGGTTCCTCTGTGCATGGGATTCTCCAGACAAGAATACTGGAGTGGGTTGCCCTGCCTTCCTCCAGGGAGTCTTCTCCCCGCAGGGATCGAACCCGCGTCTCCTGCATTGGCAGCCAACTGGGAAGCCACGAAACATCTCACCGAGACATAAAACTAAACGAAACCAGCTAAAATTGCAAGAAGGTTGTAATTTAACTTCTGACGGTCCTGCCTTCCCCTACTAAAGGATATCTTCGGACTCCGGGACGACGGGCTCACCTCAACCCCCACGCCTTTTCATGAACGCATCCTGACTTGTTAAGCGAGGCAGAGTTGTCTCTCACACATACTGATACCTACGTTCTTCTACTTCCGCTGCAGGCTCGCGGGCTCAGGAACTCCTTCCAGTTTCCTGCCCCTTGGCAGGAAGACCGTGAGGCCCGAACCCTCAGCAGCAACGACAGTGGAAATTCCTCTCAGCATGGGCAAGTCCTTCACTGCCTAGGGGGCCGAGTCGCCGAAGTCGGCCTACTGCGCATGCCCAACACAACCCCAGCTCCGCCCCTTCCGTGACGTCACCCAGTCGGCTCCCGCCCCTCGCGTTAGAACCAGCCGGCCGGAAGTGTGGGCGCCTGAGGCCCAGCCCTTTCCGGCCAGAGAGGCGTTGGCCCCACCCGTCAGCGTAGGAACGGAAAGGGGAGGAGTGGAGGAAAGCGGGCGGGTGAAGCTGGTCGTCCGTTGCGTGTCCCAGCGCTCCGCCGCTTCCCCGCGTTGTGTATTATTAAGTCCAGTGTCCCACCTGACCCGGAGGGCAGAAGCAGAGCACGCGGCGCCGGAACACCGTTTGATTTGTTTCTGGAGAAGTTCACTTTCCTCTCCAAACGAAACATCTCAAGATGAGCGACGTGCTTCACAGATCTTCACTTGTAGGTGGTGCTGCGCGGCTGGTTCACTTTGACCTGCCTAAGCTCTGAATCTGAAAGGCTGAATTCCGAGAAGTGGGTGGACAAGTGTCCTGGCCAAGGTTCGTCATCGCTAAATAGGGCGTGAAGGGCATGAGTGTTCTCACTCCGAACAGCTGTGTGCTATGTATGCTTCTGGGCGCTGGAGGTATTGGCAGCATACGAAACAGACCAAAAAACCCACCTTCGTGGAGCCCAGGCTGTAGGAATTCAGTTTGCTGACTTCACATGAAAAATGAGAGTCAGAGATGGAGAAGCTTTTCAATCAGCTCATTAAGAAGAAAAAGTTATTTCACTGAAAGGTTTACCAGCGATATGACGCATACCACGAAGGGGAAGAATTTCTTGGGAAAATTCATGTCTAAAGAAATGGCCCAAACTTGTTGATACGTGAGCAGAGCAGAGGCTAAAGGGAACTGCGGGTACCTACCCTGGAAGTTTCACTCCTGGCTGTACCACCTACCCTGGAAGTTTCACTCCTGGCTGTACCTTGGGTCTTCAGACTGTGGAGACCACTGTGGAGTGGAGGTGTGGCCAGTTTGGAAGGATGACCGGCCTGTAGGGATCCCATTTTAATGTTCTTAGCTCAGAGGGAGTCAGAAGCAGAGTAGAAGCTAAATTTAGAATTTTTTCCCTCTCTGCGGTTATTTTCCCATAGTAGTTAACAATCTGTAAAAGGAAAGACTTATTTAGTTCATTCATTTCTTCTAACAAATATTTGAGAATGTACTATACCAGGTACTGTGCTAGGGCTGGCAGTACAGTCCAAGACACACAGTCCTTACCTCCAGCAAGTTTGCAGTCATGCAGGACACAGGTACTGAGCAATTACAAGGGAATAGATTATTCCGAAAGGTTAAGTGTAGGGTGCTCTGGGGACATATAGCCAGGGACCTAATTATATGACAAGGGACCAGCCCAGATCCAACATTTGCCCTCTCATTTATACCTACAACTAGTTTTTGGGTTTTGTTTTCTTTTCCCAGTGAGATGCCATGAGAAGTCTTCATGCACCATTTCACCTCAAGTTTGGGAGGGAAGAAATGTTCTTTTTTGTCTCACTTATCAATATGATGTGGTTCTTGTCTCAGACCACATTCAGGCAGTTCCAGAGTCTGCTTTTGAACAGAACGTGCAGATCCAGACTGGCCAACCCAATGGGGAGAAGGGTGGACAGTGAAGAAAACAAAAGCTGGTGACACCACCTGAAGGCACAGAAGTAGAGAACACCAAGGGAGGGTATGGTGTAACAACCAAATGAGATAGCAGACTCAGTCTCCAAGAAAGGGTACCTGGCATCAGGACCAGAGAAAGAACACTGAGGGAGATCAGTGGAGAGCCCTGCATGCACTCTCCCAGCATTCTGAAAAGGATAAAAAACAAGGAAGAAACTATCCTATTGGGTTAAGGCCTCATAAAACCACTCATTCATTCCTCTGACATATTCATAAGCTTTTCATTACAGTCACATACTAAAAGTTCAGTCTTTCTTGGCACCTAAACACTATGCTCGACACCCTTTGCCAGCTCACATTTTCTGGGCCCTCATCCAGATGGACAGCGTGTTAGCATCACATAGAAAAAGGGGATGGGCCTGGCCCAGATCCAACAGTTGTTCTCCCAATGTATTTATTGTGGATTTTTTTTTTTCCTAACTTTGAACTATGCAGACACAGAGGCAGCCAGATGTCAATTCCAAATCCCTCACTTCACCCACACTCAGATGCTCCCAAAGTATAAAGTTTCTAGACCTTGTATATTTCCTAGTCTCTAGAAGCCCAACTTCTGCTCACAATTGAGCACTCAGATTTCTCTTGTCATACTTTAGTAACAGCAGATCTACTAGGTCCCTTAGAGACCCTAAAACCACAGCTTAAGTGTTCTGAATAAACAAGTACCATTGCTACTTGTAATTGAGGGGAGCTTGTGGTTTTTAAATAAAGCTAGCCCAACTTTTTAGCAAGCTCAACTTCAGTAGCAAGTAGGAGGTGGCTTTAAGGGTAGCAGAGCAGACATGGACTTTCTTAATACGATATGGCCCAATATAGGTATCAGCATTCGGGAGGATTGGGGCCTGCAACCAGAGACTAGCATCTTGTTTTCCATTTGGGGCGTGGAGTTTAAATTATGTAGAATTTCACTGTAAAAAGAGTAAAATGGTCAAGGACAAAGTAAAAGCTAATGCCAGTTTGTGGCAGCCATGGCTGCAATGTTCTGCACCACTCTTCACCTTAATTGTTCAAACGCACCTACCTCCACCGAGGAGGGAAACGTGCAGGTTTGTACCACATGAGTCTTTTCCAGAAAAGCACTGCCCAGACCTTCTTCACACTGCCCTTAGCATAGTCAACACCCTGTTTTTCCCGACTGCAGAAAATCCAAACGAAAGGAAAACGTGCCCACGCACAGAGGAACTGTCCTTGTCTCCTCTGTAGTCAGAGGCATCCGTCCTGCGTGCCCAGCTCAGGCTCAGGTCTTCCTCAAAGAAGGGAAAGAACAAGGGAGCTTTATCCTCTCTGAAGGCTGTCACTGAGTCATAGACTCCCATCTATCTCTCTCTCTCACACACACACAGTGGTACAGACATACCTCATTTTATTACTGTGTTTTGCTTTATTGCACTTTGCAGATACTGTGTTTTACAAATCAAAGGTTTGTGGCAACCCTGCATCAAACACGACTAGTGGCACCATTTTCCCAACAGCATTTGCTCACTTCATGTCTATGTGTGATGCTTTGGTAATTCTCACAATACTTAAACTTCATTTTTTTGTTATGGTGATCTGTGATAAGGGATCTTTGATGTAACGATTACAAAAAGATTATGACTCACTGAAGACTCAGATGGTTACCATTTTTTAGCAATCAAGTATTTTTAATTAAGGTATGCACATTTGTATTTTTAGATATACTGCTATTGCACACTTAGACTATGGCATAATGTAAACATAACTTTTATATGCCTTGGAAAACCAAAAAATCTGTATGACTTGCTTTATGGCAGTATTCACCTTATCATGGGGGTTTGGAACCAACCATACCTGCGGTACTGCCAAGGTATGCCTGTATTTGAGTGGTAGCAAGTTGAACACCTGACCACAGAATCCCTAACCTTCTTCTATGTCAACAGCTTCCTTTTAGAAGCTCAATTTGTGAGCTTTTACTCCACAGGCTGGGTGACTTTCAGACTTTGGCACCTATTTCTGTTTAGATATCAAGCTTGGTTCCTAAGCAACCAGCTGGCACCCCTCCCTCCCTCTCCCCCATCAGGGAACCAGCCTACTATACTAGCATAACAGGTCAAACGGAGATCAATCCTGGACAAATCAGTGCTTCAGGGGACTTTAATGAAAGCAAAAAAAAAAAAAAAAACCATGGCGCAAGAACAAGGCAGAAGGGTTCTGTTCCAGGCAGTTTTGCCTTGTACAAATAGAATGAAGTCATCAAGTCAGAGTCTTAAAGCTGGCATTATTTCAGGCATCATTCTAACTCCTTCACTTTACAGTAACGAATATAAAGCCCAGAGGTTAAATGACTTGGTCCAACACCACCCCACTGGAAGCAAAGCTGCAGTTAGAACCCTGTTGTCCAAACTCCCAGGCTAAATCTCCTTCTGTTGATACTACATTATACTACCTTGGGAGGTTTAAAGAAGAGGAAAGTATGAAGGGTGATTTTTTTCATAAATTAAATCAACTTTAAAAGCTAGACATACTTGGAGAGTCAGAGACTACTAATATTGTTAGAAGAAAGGCTTTTGAAAGCTGGTTAAATCTGAAAAATAAAAAATATCCATATGTACAATATTATAAAAAAGAGAAGGAAGATGGCATTCGTGATTACTGAGCTGGCAGGGCAGGGGGCAGTTGCATGCTGGGGGTGGGCTGCATGGGCTGCCAGCTTTCCTGGGTTTGCAGGATGCGGTACAGCTGCTTCAGCTGAGCAACGATGTTATCCTTGATGTCTGGAGTTGAGATCTGCAGGCGGACACTGCCACTGTCAAAGGATCGTGTGAAGTCACCAGAAAACATCTCATAGATCATCCGAGCCACCACTGGAATGACCTGTTCAGGACACAGAGCACACAGGTATCCTCTGAGAACAAGGTTCAGAGAAAGAAAAAAACAAAAACAAAAACAGCAGGAGGGACCCAAGATTGAAGGAAGAACTAGTGAGGTTATGGGAAAGTCCCCAACTTTAATGTCTAGACACAGAATATGCTTTCATCTCTCTGGACTATCCTGCCAAGGTTCACTTTAGAATTTGGTTCAGATGAAGGTAAAGAACCAAGAGGCAGCACCTCATCACATACCTAAATAAATAACTGCTGACTGACAAAGACTTTTACCCAAATTTCATCTATTGCCTATCCTGTTCCACAATTCCACAGCCAAACCCAAGTGGTCTTGCTGCCACTTTCCAGAATATATCCTTAAAAGTAGCTCAAAAAGACTTCTAAAAGAGCTGCAAAGAGTCACATCCTATTAGGCTTCTGCAAGACTCTAAAGTCATTGAGAAAACAGAGTCTCCCGTGAATCAGTAATTTGCCTTGAGGACCTTCTATTCTCCAGCCTGGTTCTACTGTACAATATACAAAACTCTGTTGCTCCTCCATCTCATGGGATTAAAATCTACATAGGCTGATGCATACCTCAACTGAGGGCTCAACCCCAGACCTACGGGCTAAAGCATTGATAAAAAGGCAAAGAGTTGTTGACATTTATCTCCTCACCTGAACCAAGATGAGTTTCCTTTCCTGGGGTTTCCCATCTGGCCATTCTTCCCCAAAGCATAAGTAGATCTCAAATGGTGGCTGCTTCTGTATCTGTCCTTTCTGGTGGGCAATGAGATCTGTAGAACATGGCAGAGCAGTTCAGTGTACTGGGTCATTCCACATCCACTCAGTAAATACCAGCTTTTAGGTTATGTTGCCTAATATAGTAGCCACTTGCCACATGTGGCTACTGCATTTAAATTCATTAAAAGTAGATGGTTCCTTAGTCACATTACTCACATCTACATACTCAACAGCCACATGTGGCTAGTGACTACCATACCAAACAACACAAATATAGAAGATTTTCATCATTTCAGAGGGTTTTATCAGACACCACTTAAACTAGACTTGGGGTTCAAATCACATCGGAAAATTTACATCTCATTCCTCTCCATAAATATACCTGCTTGAATTTGCCACTCAAATATGTCCCAGATGAGAAGACTGTATTTTTAACCAATTATGATGAGTAGGGTCACCTTCTAAAGTGAAGGATGAATAAGTTGGTGGACTCTGGGGAGCAATGAAAAGCTGTCTCCCTCTTCTGCCAACAAAGGAATCACAGCAAACCTAAAACTGGCTTCAAATATATAGCTTTGGAGTGGAACATCCTTCTGCCCTGGTCACTTTTATTTTTCAGAATCAAGGTTTTCTTCTACCTTGACTTCTTGCCGAAAAAACTATTTCCTTAGGATCTTTGCAGAGCCAGGAAAGGCGGGGCAGGAAGGAGGAAGACATACTTGCAGGGAGCCATTCCCACCCATCAATCCTCTGAAAAAAAGACTCACCACTCAGGAACGTTTCCAGACAAAACAGTTTGACCTTCTTTTGTCTCTCAATCAGGTTGGGGGCAACAAGTGATGGGGCACATGGCCCAGACCAGTACACCTTGCACTGGCACAGCCTGATGGCATAGATGGCGTGCCCGCTGACCTCCAGAATCAGTCCTCTATCCATGACATCTAGCAGCTTGCTGGTGAACAGCTTCTGCTTCTCATTGGTGATGTGCTCCGGTCCCGGGAACTTGACCTGTTCCAGGCTGATAGGACCAAAGAGCTCCTCCTGGTCAGGCATGGGACCCAGGTCCCCATAGAAGAGCCGGCAGCCTTGGGGGTTGCTCACGGTCATGGTCTGCCCATACTCCTTCCCACGGTACTGAAACTTGATGTCCAGGTCAGTCACTGGAAGGAAAGAAGGGACAGTGAGAGTCTTGCCCCACTGCTCTGCCTGTCCATCCCTAAGACTCGTGCAAGTCCATTAGGATCAAGCCACCTTTCAGCCAGCATCCAGGAAGGCCACAGGCAGTTATCCTTCCTGCAACACAGGGAGACATCAACATATCCTGGGAGTATTCCCTCGAAAGGCTGCCTTGAAGCAAACAGTTCAAAGTCCATCTATACTATCTCGGTTCAATCACCACTCCCTAACAGCTAGAATTCCTCCAACCAAAGTTCTGGGTCCTAGTCTCCCCATTTTGTACTGAGTCTTTACATCAATTGGTGTTGGAAGGAGCTGCTGAAAAAACTAAGGCAGCATCTGGTTTGTGTTATCATTTTTGACTCACTGTTTAAAGAAACCAGAGAGACAATAAAAAATACCAAGCCATTTTTCTGAAAAGTACACAGAGGAGTACCTACTGTGGATCTGTTCTAATAATATATCACAAAAGGACACAGTAAATTTGGTTTACTTTGTTCACAGCAAAGTAAATTTTCACTCAGCAAATGTCTATTGAACGCTATAGGTCTTATCAAAGCTATCAACCTCTTGGACAAAATGGTAGTTCTCCCCCCTCCCCCAGCCCACCACCCCTACCGTGTGTATTGTGAAAGGGAGAGGCAGGACATTGATTCTTCACTGAGATGGATTTGTGCACAATTCAGAAAGAGATATTCTCTGGGTTCTAAAGCCCCTCAAAACCCAAGAGCCTCCTTGACCAAATCCACAGTCAATAACCTCCCTATCCCACTACCAACCTGGTCCCCAAATACCCCAAATACCCTGATAAACCCAGGCCTTCCACCCACCTACGAGGTGAGTAACTCAGAGCTGCACAGCAGCCAATCAGAGGATCTCCTTGGGCAAGCAGGTATGGGCTAATGTTTCTTTACTTCTTCCCTGGTTACTCATCAGCCAGCCAGGAACCAGACGCAGAGGCTGCCTGGGGGACTATTCTATACATGGCAAAGAAATGGAGGCAGCAGGTGGGGCAGGAAATGGACTATAATAGGAGCTGAAGATCCAGTTAGGAAACCAAGGCTTGCTTACTTGGGAGTGAGCTGATCCACAGCTCTGGAGAGCCGTAGAAAGGCTGTACAGGTGCCTGGGGCACTTCCATCTCCAGAGGTTCCGATTTGGGCCACACTGCTTCAGGGCTGCAGTTGCCCACGCTGGCTGGTGCTATGGGAGAACCTAGAAGAAGAGAAGAATGTGGGTGGGCTGGCAGGGTACCACCCATGCACACCACCTGGGGCTGAGGCTCCAAAACCTACAAGGCCCAACACTGGACCACGACTCAGCATAGCAGCCCAATAATTCCCCCAACGAACACCAAAAGAAACAAGGTTCTCCTGCTTCTGCTTCCTAATCTTGTTAGTTCTTGCATCGACTTGTGATTCTGACGACGTGCATTTGCTGATGACTGACAGACAAGTGAGTTTTCTCTGGGGTTAAATTAGAATGGGTATGAATGTGAGGTTCCCTGTTGCAAAATTTGGGCCCAGCAATTAAATAGAAGCTGGTTGTCTTCTGTAAAATGAACTCGACTAAACTGGTTGATTAACTTTGAGTGTTAATACATAGAAATTCGTTTAAAAACAAACAAATGCTTTATATGCATGCAACTTCTAAAAGGATACTCAAGAAACTGGTAAGATCTGTCTTCTCCAGGAAAGGAACTGTTTAGAGAAAGGATGGAAGGAAAATCTTTCAGCTGATTTCCTTTTTGTACCATTATGAATTTAAACCACGTAAGAGTATTATTTATTCCAAAGTATCCAATTAAAGAAACTGAGGCTCAAAAGGTCAAAGGACTTGATTCTAAGTCCCATAGTAGCGAAGTGAAAAGCACTTGAGAGAATGAAAACCCCATCCTATTTCCCTGCTATTGTCAAAGTTGGTTCACTCCAAAGTTTTCAGGTTTTTCCTCCTAACCTCACCTTTTATGCATCTATTCTTCAACAATTCTTCTTTCTCTGCCCAACAGCTCTGAAATCACAGAGGTTAATGTTTCTTTGATCCTTTGTGTACAAGCCTGGTTAAATCTATGTACCCATTTTACTTTTGTTTTTAATATATGTTCACATGTTTCCATAAAGGATCCAAGGTTGCCCATAACACAAGGCCAAACAACAGAATCTTTAATAAGACATGAAAAGAAATAGGAGATCAGAAAAATAGTCTTTTTTAAATAGTAAAATAATAATAAGTATATATATCCTGGAATTGAGTTGTATCCTTTTAAGGGGTGAGAAGAACAGAATGAGTCAGCCAAGGATTTGGGAAAGGATCTCACATTTCCAAATGTCCAAATCTTAAGATTTCACTAAATGGGAATGTAGCTGTGGCAATATTAGCCTGAGCAAGTTCGATGATGACTGTCTTTACTCATTACTTGGTTGCAAAGTTATAAATGACAGGGTAAGTGAAGGAAGACAAGTAGACAGATAAGAGTCATTCCTTGACTCTCCGAGGAAGGGGCATCATCTAGAATAGGATATTCCAAAATCCTAAAAGAATCATCTTGCTATACTGAATTTTCTAGGTGGCAAAATTATCTCATTTTACCCATAGCAGCCAGGTAGCACTAGTGGTTAAAAAAAAAAAAAAAAGAAGAAAAAAAACTTGCCTGCCAATGCAGCAGACATGAGAGCCTCGGGTTCAATCCCTGGGTCAGGAAGATTCCCTGAGGAGGCATAGCAACCCACTCTAGTGTTCTTGCCTGGAGAATCCCATGGACAGAGGAGCCAGGTGGGCTACAGTCCATGGAGTCGCAGAGTCAGACACGACTGAAGCAACTTAGCACGCACGCACAGCCAGATGGAATTTAGAAAGGCAGTGAAAAGCTGCTCAACTGAATGCAAATCACATGTCTAGGAGCATGTCAGTGGAAAGTTCAAGTGCAGATGCTGCAGAAGAGATATTCGCCCTGTGTTTGAGAATCCTGTGCAACAGAAAATGCAGTATCTGCTCTGTCACGCAGTGACCCTCAAACCTCTCAACTCATTTTTCCTGGGAAGCTGAATTCAAAAGGTTTAAAAAAAAAAAAAGATAAAAGTCTCAGTAGATAAATTTTATCAGAGCCTAGTATTAAGAGCTGTAGAAGCCACAAGGGTCCCATGATACAGTCTTACCAGAGTAGACCCTGTTAAGAGAGTGACAGAAAATTTATACCAAGACAAACGCCAGAAGAATTGGTCTACAATTCATAAAAATGATCTCTGCACTTTGACCTGATGAAAATCAGCCAAATTTGTAGCAGCTGGTGTATTTGTATGTGCGATTGAGAATGAATTTCATTTTTTAATTTCTCTGTATTATCACATAAGACTCAGAAGATGCTCTCTATGCCTAGAAGCCACCTCACTGGGATAACTGGGCCTGGGAATTCCTTTGCCTATGACCCCTACTTGCTAACGTCCTGGCAGCCTGGCCACAGGATCTAGTCATTGCTCCCAAGGCAGCGGTGGGTATAGTGTCAACAGTTGCAAAATCAAAGCCCCTTACCTCCTCTTCATCCCTCCACACCCGCCCATCACCCCACTCACCGTTGATGTTTAGGAAGGGGAAGGTGTCCTGAATGGGGACGTGGTGCTGTGACTGGTCCAGCTCATCCTCCTCATCTTCTTCATCCACATCATTGTCTTTCTCATCCCAAGGAGCAGACCCAGTGGATCCTACCCAAAAAACAGATGCACAGGCCCACAAACGAGCCGCTCACTTTTCACCATCATCCTGGTAGCTGACCCACTGTTCAAGCTAGCCACTGCCAGCACAGAGGCTCCTGGGGTTCAGCGTGCACCCCCAATGCCCTAGCCAAAGTGTGAGGACCGAAGGTGTTCACCACCTCCTTCCAGCTCCTTCTCTAGAACCCTAATGTATGCTCTCACCCTATTCCCTTCTCCTAGAAAACTTTTAACTTCTACTCTAAACCTACTTTGATGCATTAACATCCCTTTTAAGGACCCAAGGACCACAACTTCTCTCCTTTGTAAACTTAATGTGAGGACAGAACCTTCCCTCATGGTGGGACATCCCTAGATTCACTGGGGGTCAAGTCTAAATTATCTGGCTCTTAATTGGATCGTACCATACAAATTCAATGACATTCACCCATCATTTATAAAGAGAACTTATCAGCTTTTAGAATGTCATGTTAATTGATTCTTAGAATAGCCTTTGAAATAGGCAGGAAAGATGAGAGCCCAAGTTTTATAATGGAAGAAACTGAGGCTCAAAAGGTCAAAGGACTTGATTCAAAGTCCCATGGTAGCGCAGTGAAAAGAACTAGGTTTAGAACTCAGACCTTCCAAGTTTTAATCCCTCCTTCTTCTAAACTCTCTGGCCTCTCTTCTCAGGGCTGAGCCCAGAGAGAAGCTATTTTTACAGAACTCTACGCTCCCTCCATTTTCTAATGCTCTAGTGTTCCACTAAGTGAGCAGGAACACCTTGCTGCATTTATATCTTTTGTTCTCTGAGCCTTTTTAGGGACAGGATTTCTTGTTCAACAGTCATAAACATTCTAAGAGAGGCAATTTTCAAGTCAGCTATCTCTTGAAGGGTCTGGCCAGGAACCCAGCACACTGTCCACCTTCTTCCCAGTAGCTGGGGCCTCACCTGGGTTAATGATCGAGCCCTGGGGCTGGGGGATGTCACACACTTGATATATCTTCACTGGGTTCATGGGCACCTCCTTGGTGCCATCATACATCAGGTTGAATTCTCTGCTCTTGTTGAGAGCACAGCGGAGCTGGGCCTTCCATTTAGCTGGGTCGGGGTCATCCACCCCTTCCTGGTATTTCCCTGTCTCCACAGCCCAGGCCTGAAAGGACAGGAAACTGCAGTGAATGCCTGCTGTTGCCCAGACATGCTACAAAGCATGCCCACCCTCCCGTATGCAGACAGACACACACAGCCCTGCCTGGCCGCCCCTTCGTCCCAACCCCAGTGTACAGAGGCTGCAGCAGGAAACACCACCCTGGAGGACCAGGCGAGGGAGAGAGATTAAACCAGATGCAAATATAATCTTGGGAAAACAGGAGCCTTATCTCAAGCTTTGGCGCCAGTTGGTGACTACAGCGGCCATAATGAAGGGCTGAAAATAAAGAAACATCTGAAACAAATGTACACTAACATGCTAATGGTAACTTTGAAAGCAGGATTGCAGCTAATTTTTCTTGTTTTGTTTTACTTTTTTTTTTTTTTTTGACATGAGTTGCTTATATAACAAGAAGAAAAAGGAAGATGGCGTATGATATGAAGAGTGTGGTCTTGCTGTTCCCTCCTCTTTCCGTCTTCAATCTGATGCACAAATAACTGCAGGAGCCAATTGCCGTTAGGACTAAAACGGCCTGCAGGAGGGCAGGGCATGCACTCTGAGAATTCAACTCGCCTCAGCGGGCGGCGGAGGGCCTCAAGTCCTAATAAACTCACACGGCCCGCCTTTCCCTACTTCCTCAAACTCCCACACTGGGAACATTTCTCTGGAAACACCGGTGGCTGGTGGCCTGGGCCAAAACCACGGTGGCCTCGCCACTCTGGCTCTTAGCTTCCAGGTCTAACAGGCATCCATGTGTCTGCTTCATGGGCTATCCGCCCTTCCCCGCCGTGGGCATATTCTCCATGTCCGCGCTTTCTTCAGGGCTGTGTAGTAGGTCCTGGTGCAGAAAAGGGGGCTGTCGTCTGCCGAGGACCCAAGATCGGGAAGCACACGGCAGCCTGTTCAAGCTGACGGGGCCCGCCGCTCATCCAGTCACACCTCCCCGCCTCCGACCCTGACTGTGGACTCCTTCCTCAAGCCCAGATGGGAGTTCTGCCCCGTCCTCTGAGCACTCTGGTCTCCCTCAATCACTCCCTGCAGAGCCTCACAGTCACGAGGAAGCTTCTTCCAATGGCCAACCTGAATCCTTCTCCTCCAGTTCACTCATCTGGGGCCGGGGGGGTCCCCTCTTTGTGTGCGGTATGGAGTGAAGAGGGCTGACGAGGCTTCTGCCCTCAGTGTAGCAGGCTCCATCGCATCCAGCCCCCAGTAGGAGATCTCCACCTCACTGGCGCCCAGTGTCCAGAGAGTCCTATCTCCAGTGGCGCCTGGCGGTACCTGGCAGGTGCCCCTCCCTGCTTTCCCCTCCGTTTGTTTGACCTCCAGGTCCACTCGCCTCTGGCCCCACTCGGCTGGCTTGGGCAGTGCTGACTTTGGCACAGGTCTGCAGATTTCTGTGGCTCCCTGAATCCCTGCCCCTCCATGGAGAGCAGCCAGACTAACCCAGAACCCTTTCTGCTCACAGCACAGCCGCCCCCAAGGGCCCATTCAGACGCTGTGGAGGACCCGAGGCTGATGCAGCAGAGGGTGGTATCCACCACGTGACAGCCGTTGTCTTCATAAACAACCTGTGTTCAAACCCATTCTGAGATTCTGGTCACCGGGCAGGTCCCTATTTCTTTTCCAAAAATGGACACAGTCGCTGCATTTTTATGGCAATTTATGAGTCCCTTTCTAGACGTTTATTTCACTCAATTTTCACAACAATCTCGTGAGGCAGGCAAGACTGGTTTTATCCTGGTTTTACCGAAGGGGAAGCTAAAGCCCAAAGAGATTATGTGACTTGTTCAAGACCACACATGCGAGTGACGATAGTAGGACCTGAAGCCAGGAGTCCCAGCTCCTGGTCAGAAGGGGCTGTCTGATAGTGGAACGGGGAGCAGATAGGCCTGGGTTCAAATCCTGGCCCCACCACTTATTGGCTGTGTGATTTGGGCAAGTTACGTAGCCCCTCTGAGATTTAGCTTTTACATCTGCAACAGGAGGGTAACATCTTCCTTCCAGCGTCATCAAGAACTAAATGAGATAATGCGCCTAAAGTGTGCAGCAGACACCCTCTTAATGCTGGTCGTCACCTCGACACCCTTATCCTGCCGAAGGCCTGCCAGAGCTTGGGATCTGTGAAGGCACACTCACTCTCCTCCTGACACCCAGACCTCCCCTTAGCATTCCCCAAACAGATCCACAGATATAACTAGGACAGAGCGGCTGCCCACAGCCACCTTTTCCTCAAGCCCTAAGGATTCAGAACATTTCTCATGAGTGGAACCTTCGGGAACCAGCCTCTTTCCCTGTGGCCAGCCACCACCAGGCACTTCAACCGCAAGTCCAGCTGCAGGCCAAGGCCATGGCAAGAGGCCAGATGGGCCCATCGTCCTCTGATGCCAGCTCCAATAATTGGTGGTGGTTTCCAGATGGTTTCTTTACCACTTTCATATCATTATTAAATTTTTTAATTAAAAGTATTGATTTACTTTATAAGTATTCACAGGCCAATTTTTTCTCTACCTCTCGTCTCTATTTCCAATATAACTATATTGGGTGGTGAACAGTTCTAGGATGGCTTCTCCTGGCCCAATCTCAGATGCCCAGAACCTCGGGCATCAGTCTTGAGAGGTTCAGGATAGAGACTGGATTTCACTTGACTTCTAGCTGCTAGTCAGGGGAAAAATGGAGAAACTCGTTTCTCCGTGTTTTGGAGGTGTAGGAACTAAAGTTACTCAAGAGACAGAAGACTGACCAGCACAGAGAAGTTGGTCTGGAGCGGAGGCACAGGTTCCAGAGTTACAAACCACATAATAGCCCTTCCCACAACCACCTTCTCACTGACTTCCATCTTAGATTTTGGTTTCACTTACATTTTATAAAATGCCACGTGATTCAGTCTTGTTTTCAGTTAAGCAAAATAGCTCTCACATTCAAGCTATTCTTTAGTGAAGAAAATATTTGTAGAATAAAAACCTGTAATTAAATCACCTTTTCTTTTTTAAGATGGCACAGTGATAAACAACCTGCCTGCCCCAATGAAGGAGATTCAGGTTTGATCTCTGGGTTGGGAAGATCCCCTGAAAGAGGAAATGGTGACCCACTCCAATACTCTTGCCTGGAAAAAATCCCATGGACAGAGGAGCCTAGAGGGCCATAGTCCATGGGGTCGCAAAGAGTCAGACACGACAGGGCACGCATGCATAGATGGATGGGGCAAAATGTTTTAAAACCAAAAGAAACTTGCAGTGGACCCTCAACACCCATTCTACGGGCTGTTAGAAGCCTGCTGTCACTTAGTAGTTCTGCCTGGGTCTGGATAGCCATTTCCAGACCAGAGAAAGAGCCTTGAGTGAATGAAAGATTGACTGCTGGCTGACCCTCCAGAGCTCTAGAACAGCCCCAGCCTACAGGCAATTAACAGGAGCGTAGCCAGTCACACGTGGCATCCCTTGGGATGTGAGCTGAGTATCTTCAACCGATGGGAAAGAATAAACGGCCTCAACTGTAATAACAGACATGCCCCAACAAGAGAAATCACTATGCCTGCTAAGTCTGTCCCCCCACCCACATCAACAACATTCTGCTGCATCAGCATTTTGGATCTAGGACATTCTTCATGACAAAATTGAAAACAAGACAACAAAAAACCAGAAGGGGCTAAGAACTGGGAAACGTCTCGGGTGAGACAGTAAAAGAAGACCTTTACCTTGAAAATGGTGTTTTCCTCCTCTTGCTGGGGGCTGTGCCGAGTGGCATGCTTCCAGGGGATCTGGAAGCGTTTGGAGTCCCTGTGCAGCCAGATGAGCCCCGGGTACAGGCCACTATCCACTTGGGCCACCAGCCAGGGCTTCAGCCGAACTCTGCGGGGGTGGAGGGCCATGATCTGGGTTGGGGGGAGGGGGGAGAAGTGGGGAGAGGAGAATTAGGCCAGCCCCTGGGAAAAGTTCCCAGCCACTGTTCCCGTATGATAGAGCTACAGTTTCATTAGATTACAGCAAAGAAACTAAATATGGGAATAAACTGTGCCAGGTGGGGAAGAAAAGAAAAGAGGTTAAAAGGTTCTTTTGATTCTTATTCCAAAGCCATTTATTTTTCATGCTCCAGCCAAATCAGACTTATCATGTAAGTAGATCACATTTCTTCTATTTAAATCCTGAGGCAGAAAAATAAAAAGATGATGTCATCCCTGATGGAACACAGTCCTTCCTGAAGTACCAAGGGAACAGAAGGCAAATTGCCCTTTTCAATCTCATCTCAGGAGAGGGAAGAAAAAAGTTATGGAAACAGCAAAGGGTAGACAAGAACTTGAAGCGTGCGCTCTCTTTTTTAGACAACTATGGAATGACAGCATCGTGATGAGAGAGAAGTAGGCAAAGGGGTGGGTGCTGGTTGCAAAGTCCTCACTTACATAGATGAGCAGGCAGTGTCTCCACAGAAGTCTGAGAGCTGGGCCTCAAGTCAGGTTTCCTTTCTCTGGGCCACCCAAAGGTTCTGTACAGGGGGGAAAAAAACGGAAGGGGAGTCTGAGCTGGTTATTCCTAGAATAATCCAGTGCTCTGTAACTGAGTCTGGTAAAGCTCAGAAGCCCTGAAATAATCAAATATCACAGTACCTAACCCTAGAGTCCTAAAAACAGTCATGAGACACGCTTCCTACTGTTAGGACAGCCTCCTCACCTGGGTCTGTTTATCTCCCCCACAGAGGCTGAGTGGAACTGATTGGCTACAGGAGCCAGCCTGGGTAAAGTCTGCAATTGATTCTCATAAAAATAGAAGGGCTCAGCCCAACCTAGCAGATAACATTTGATGCCAGCAGGAAAACAAAGGCCTGTCCCAACTGGGTGTCTAAAGGAAAGAGCAAACCCGTGGAGAATTGCTTGCCTGGGATGCTGCATTTAGAGTCTTTTTTTTTTTTTTGGTGTTCTTATCTCACTTTGTTTTTACTTTCAGGTGAGAAAGAGATGCCTGCAAAACAACGTTCATTCAACAAATATTTGTTCGTCAGCTACTGTGTGACAAGCGCGAGGTCAGTTACTAAACACAATGTTTTCATCAGACTGCCTGAAGAAATACATGCTGGAATTGCTCAAACCCCACAAGAACCTGAGAAAAGGAAGATAAATAAGTCACCTTCCCACCTAGAAAGATTCCCACCAGGGCTGCAGTTCAGAAATCAAACCCGTTGAGTCAGCTTAAGTCTCCCCCTCGGAGGAGCTTAGCTGAGGGGGTGGCCCCTAACGTCATTTCTTTCCTGGGCCAGCCTGACAACCAACGGGAAGACTCAAACCCAGCTGGGTCACCGGCACTTTAAGAGCAAAGCAGGACCTGCCCTCACCTGAGCCTTCTGATCCAGTTACCAAGCCGTGAAACCGAAACCTGCCCCCTTAGGGAGCAGAGCTCCCCACGGGCAGGCAAGGTGGCCTGGGGTGTTCAAGTGCCCTCTTGGCCTTGGTGTAGGTTGCTCCGTAGGGCAGCAAATCAAGCTATCAAACCCGGGAGAACATTTACCTTATAAGGAGGAGGGAATGCATATCCTCCGCAGGGCAAGTTCTAGCCTTCCCTTCCTCAGTCCAGGCCTGTGGTAATGGGGGGGATGGGGCGAAGGAAGAACCAAGAGAACCGGAAATGGGTGGCAAACGGGTCCACCTAGTGAGGGGCTCTTGAGAAGATCTACTGCAATACGGTCAGCCATCCTATACTGTTCCCTGGTGGCTCAGGAGGTGAAGAATCTGCATGCAACATGGGAGACCCGGGTTCGATCCCTGGGTCAGGAAGATCCCCTGGAGAAGGGAATGGCAACCCACTCCAGTATTCTTGCTGGGAGATCCCATGGGCAGAGGAGCCTAGAGGGCTAGAGTCCGTGGGGTCGCAGAGTCGGACACAACTGAGCGACTAACACACTTATTGCAATATGGTCAGTCTTGTGTCTAGGATTGGCAGACATGTGAAATCCACCTCTTGAAGGATCATGGGCTTTAAAGAAGAGGGTTCCTCCTAGTTGATCCATGGCACATCAAGAAAAAAATTAAGGCAACCAAGCCAACACAAGGAACTGCACACAGAGTGATGTGGAGGGAGAAGTATCCACCCATGGAGATCAGTGATTGAGATCTAGAGCTGTGTTCTCAGCATTCTCCCAAGATGGCAGCACGCAGGGGCAACCCTACCCTGCCACCTCCTCCCTGCCCCACCTCCATCACAGCTAACCCTCCCCATCTTCTCCAAGCCAACCAGCATCTCCACCTGCCACCCAGTAACTAAGACTACAAAAACAGGCAGAGAGGGAAAATTGGGAGGCAACCAAAATAACAGGGAAAAACAGCTAATCAGACATTCATAGGCTGCGTATCAAGCAGCTATGAACATCGAGGCATCTAAAGAATTTTTATTGGATTTGGGAAAATGTTTATATATGTACTTAAGAGGGAAAAGGCATCGTACAATATTGACTGGATAGTATCTCCTCCATCTTGTAACATAACATGCACTTGTGTATATATGCGCATAGAATTTTTAAAAGGGGTAGAAATAAGATATCGATGCAAGAAGAAGTTCTTAGTCGTTACCCAAGTAGTTACCCTAGTGATGGTAGGATTGTGGATGACTTTCACGCTTCCCTACATACTTTTATACAATTCACATTTTCCTACAATGGCATGTTTTGATTTATAGTTTAAAAACAGAACACTACAAGTAATATTTATTTTTTTTTAAACCACAGGAAGCTATGGCATTCTTGGCCACTGGGGGGTAAAAAAGATGATGGCCTTCAGCTAACAGAAACCATGGTAACAACAATCCTCTATATCTACAAAGGCTTTATAGTTTTCACATACGTGTTTACTTAGCATGTCTGACTTCATCCTCATGATCTAGAAGAAGTATTATTATCATCCCCATTTTACAGCTGGGTTAACTGAGGCACAGCAACGTGTTTTAACTGGGGCCTGGACCCAAAACTTCCGAGTCAGTGTGCTCTGCCATAACCAGCCACTGCACCCAGCCCTCCGAGTCTCCCTTCTCCTGTACACCAAGAGCAAAAACCAAACACATCGACAAAGATCCAAGCAGCACAGAGGGCCAACAAAATGCTTGGGGAGGAGACTGCATGACACCCACCCTCAAACACACCTAAACCCAAGGTTTCTTTCAAAACTCTCTTGCCACCCAAATCCCAAGGCCACAGAACAGCCCTAGCCTAGTTGAATTCAGCTCTGGCTATCTCTAGCCACCATTGTAGCAAAATTCAAGGCCTAAGTCTCCAACAGGTATTCAACCAGAAACAGAACAAAGATGCTAACCCAATCGCACTGAGCACAGATGCTTTCAACCACCCCAAGGCATGAACTATCCTCTCTCACACCCCCAATCCAGGGAACAGGTCCCCTAGAAACACCCGCATTGCCTTCTCTGCAGCCCCTGCCCAAGAACACGGCCACCCCGAAGCCGAGATTCAACTGTCAGTGATTTTGCTCAGAGTAAAACACACACACCCTCATTTCTTGCAGACAGGCCTCAAGGGATGGTCCTGCTTTTTCTCTCCCTCCTTTTGGAGGGACCTCAAATGCCATCTTCCAAGTTCCCCGGTCTTTCCCCCATTTAGTTCAGCGCAGTTTAGGGGTAAATTCTGAGCCTCTAGCCATAATTCCTATGCCCTTCCCCCCCTGCTTGATTGAAGTTGGGGGCTGGAGAGAGCTGGCGACCCTGTATGGGGTGCTGGTGTCAAGCGTTATGCAAACATCTAAGCCTAAAGAACTGTCCTGGGTGGGCACCCCACCTTCCCCAACCCCTGCTCAAACGCGCCTTCTTCCTCTCCCTTCCTGGCTTCCACTTTTGACAGCGACGAAGACAGCAGGGTGGCGTCGGGATGACCCCTTTACCACACAGCAGGCTCCCTGTGAACACAGGCACCCGGGGCCTGCTTTCCAGCCCGGCCTGGAAGACTTTCCCCACTTCACACCCGCGCTCCAGCCCCTTCAGGCGAAGAGAGCCTCACCCCCAGAGCAACCACACCCGGCGCCACCCTCCCCGGCACCTCGTTTGGCTACTTGGAAATCCACGGGTGTCTCCCAGGCCCAGGGAGAGGGGTCTGACGGTGCGAAACAAATTCCACGGGAGAAAACAAACTGGCCGAAGCTACTGGCCGCCCCGACCCGCAATTTCTCAAAACACCCACCAAGATCAAGGGCAGCCGTCCGTCCTGGGAAATCCCCTCTTGGGCAGCTAGGGCCGGCGGGGTGGCGAGCCGGTAGGACCAGAGGGGTGGAGGCGCCTCAGCGCGCCCCGACGGTGGGTGGGTGGAGGCTGGGAGCCGCGCGCTCCCGCTGGGCGGGGAGGGAGAGGAAGTGGGCCGAAGCAAGGGGGCGGGAAGCGTCCGGCGACCCCAAGCTGGGGCTGACCGTCCAGTAGCCACCTGGGTCGCAGGGACGGGCAGCCAGCCCTAGAGGACCTCGCCCGCCGCACGGATGTCCCTCAGCAAGCTCTCCTCACCCCTGCAGGCTCCGGAGGGCACCCTTCACCAGCGGGCGTGTCCTCCCTTCCCCAAGCCGGTCTCCGGACTCTGGCGTTCCCACCTGTCTTCAATCCGGCTGCCAGAAGCGAACGTCCCTCCGAACCAAGTCCCCAGGTGCGATCACCCGCCGCCACCGCGCTCCTCGACCCGTAGGGCGAGCAACGCCTGGCTGTGCGCGGGTAGGGACTGCGGGCTCCGCTCCCCGCCCCGCGCCGGCCCTCACCTGCCTGGCCCAGGTGCGCCAGGCTCACGTCAGCGCCTCGCCCGGGCACGCCGCGGCCCCCACCTCCGCCGCCCGGCCCCGCCTCCCAGGTGCGGCCCCGCCCCCCAGGTGCGGCCCCGCCCCCGCGTCCGGGATTGGCGGCTCACGAGAAATATGATACCCTGTGTTCCTAGGAAGCCCAGGCCCTCGCAGCGCCTTCCCCGCCGCCCTGCCCTGCTCCTCATTCAGGCTGAGAAGGTAAACGCCAGGATTCAGGTCTAGACCTGACCCCTCGGGGCTCGTGGGCTTGTGCGCTGGAAGCGACTGCGAGGAAATCTAAGTCGAGGAGATTTAGATCGAAGTCGAGAAGGGGCTCCCTCCTGCCCAGTAATTACCCCTTCGTATGGAGGTGGTGCTAGTAGGAAGTAACCTGCTTGCCAACGCAGGAGACATAAGAGACCCGGCTTCGATCCCTAGGTCTGGAAGATCCCCTGGAGGAGGGCATGGCAACCCACTCCAGTATCCTCGCCTGGAGAGTCCCGTGGACAGAGGAGCCTGGTGGGCTACAGTCCACAGTGTCACAGAGTCGGACACAACTGAAGCGGCTTAGCCCACACGCCTGGAGACAGTTAACTACAAATAAGGGTTTAGAGAGTCTCAGTTTAGTTCAGTTTAGTCGCTCAGTCGTGTCTGACTCTTGGTGACCACATGGACTGCAGCACACGAGGCCTTCCCTGTCCATCACCAACTCCCGGAGTTTACTCAAACTCATGTCCATCGAATCAGTGATGCCATCCAGCCATCTCATCCTCTGTCAGCCCCTTCTCCTGCCTTCAATCTTTCCCAGCACATCGGGGTCTTTTCCAGTGAGTCAGTTCTTCACATCAGGTGGCCGAAGTATTGGAGTTTCAGCTTCAGCATCAGTCCTTCCAATGAATATTCAGGACTGATTTCCTTTAGGATGCACTGGTTGGATCTCCTTGCAGTCCAAGGGACTCTCAAGAGTCTTCTCCAACACCACAGTTCAAAAGCATCAATTTTTCGGCACGCAGCTTTGTTTATAGTCCAACTCTCACATCCATACATGACTCTGGAAAAACCATAGCTACGTAGGGTCCATAGTCCATAGGGTCACAAAGAGTCGGACACAACTGAAGCACCTGAGCATGCGTGCATGGAGACAGTTAACAACAAATAAGGGTTTAGAGATTCTGGGTTGGCCCTATTACCTGTGGGCCTGTGTAAGTGGAGCAGGGTGTGGGGAAGGGACCCAGGACACTTGGTCCCTTCTGAGGAAAGCCCTGTGGCTTCAGGGCAGGAATTCTGCTTTTACTCTGCCCTTCACCCCTGTGACCCTAAATGAGTTCCTTAGCTGCTTGGTTTTGATTTCCTCATCTATTCAATGAGAATAATACTCCTGCCTTTTCCAAATACTCTCTGGTAATGCTTAAAAGCATGACCTTTGCAGCCAACTATTGGGATTCAAATCCAACTCCATCAGTTAGTATAGGCTTGGGCAAGTTTTCCTAAGCTGTCCCTGCTTCAGTGTCTTATCTGTGAAAAGTGAACGTGAAAGTCACAGAGCTGTTTCTTACTCTTTGCAACCCAGGCCAGAAAACTGGAGTGGGTAGCCTTTCCCTTCTCCAAGGGATCTTCCCAACCCAGGGATCAAACCCCAGGTCTCCAACATTGCAGGCGGGTTCTTTACCCGCTGAGCCACCAGGGAAGCCCATCTGTAGAAGGACGTAAATGATCATATCTACCTCAAAAGGGTATTGTGAGTATTCAAAAAATTACTTCATATAAAGTGCTTGGAATGATATTTGGCACTTCCCAACTGCAGTTGGGAATACCATTTTTATTGATGTGAAGATAAAAAGTACCATAAAGGCAGTGCCTCACAGAATAAACAGACCTCTCCTACTATTGATGTTTATTTATTCATTTTAAAATGCCCATTTTCATTTATTTATTATGAATAATTATTATAAGCTACCATAAATGGTTCATTTATCATAAGTTGTTTCTTTTATCCATGTGCAGCGCTGGGCTTCTTCGCTGCACGTGGGCTTTCTCTAGTTGCGAGCAGGGGCTACTCATCATTCAGCGTGTGGGCTCCTCACTGTGGTGGCTTCTCATTGCGGAGCACAGGCCCTGGAGCGCGGGCTTCAGTAATTGCGGTGTATGGGCTCAGTAGCGTTGGCATCCAGGCTTAGTTACTCCAGGGCATGTGGGATCTCCCCAGACCAGGGATCAAAGCCGAGTCCCCTGCATGGGCAGGTGGATTCTTAACCACTGGACCACCAGCAGACATCTCATACTATTACCTGAAATTCAAGGCCTGTATGTCCCCTAATGGGTGCCTGGTGAATGCCCTCTCACCTTTCCCACTGCAGAGAACCTCAGTCCATATAGAGTGCGTGCGTACAGTGAGCTGAGTACCAGCGCGTGGGATGCTGCAGCACTGGGCTGTCCCCAGTGAGAAGGCGCACAACCAGGGTGCTTAGGTTTTGGAGTTTAAAGCAGTGAAGTAGTGTTAGGGACTGAACTGTGTCCCCTAAATCCAGATGTTGAGATCCGACAACCCCTCGTGTCTCTGAATGTGCTCTGACTTGGAGATAGGGTCTTCACAGAGTTAAGCAAGTTAAACTGCAGTTATTAGAATGGGCCCTAATCAGGTATGACTGGTGTCCTTATATAAAAGGGAAATTTGGACATAGAGATGAATAGACACTGAGGGAAGAGGATGTGAAGAGACACAGCGAGGAGACATCCATCTGCGAGCCAAGGAGAGAAACCTGGGACAGACCCTTCCCTCCCTCGAAGGCCTCAGAAGGAACCAACCTTGCTGAGACCCTGATTTTGAACTTCTGGCCTCCCAAATTGTGAGATAATACATTTCTGTGGTTTAAGCCTCCCAGTCTGTGCTCCATTGTTCCAAATGCAAACTAATTTGGAAACTAGCAAGCTAATATGGCTAGGTTGGAGAGCTCCAGATTGGTAATAATGCCGACTGGATTCCTAGTCCCAGTTCAGCCTAGGGACACGGCCAGCAAAGGCCTGGAAAGGCAGCGAGGTCCAGAGCCTGAATCAGCCACTGCTTGTGGCCACTCTTGCCTTCATGCAGGAAAAGGGGAGGGCTATGTCTTCAGCACAGCCAGCCCATTACCGCTGATGAGCTCACTGGACAAGCTGTGTCTTCCATCTGGCCCAGCGCTGGGCTCCTGAGAGCAAACAAATAGTCCCCTGCTGGTGTGTAAGCGGGCTGCGGGGGAAGACCACCAGAAGTGTGTCATTTGAGGGGAACCAAAAGCTGAAAGCATGAGCCCACACACAGACGCTCACTTTTGCAGTAGCTGAAATTAACATAACTAAGGTGATTTCTTAGTGATCTTCTCTGGAAGACACTTTCTTTTTTTTCTTTTTTCTGGCTCCTTTGCGTGGCCTGCAGGGTCTTGTTCCCTGACCAGGGATTGAACATCTGAGGACACAGCAGTGACAGTTTCGAGTCCTAACCACTGGACCACCAGGGAATTCCCTGGAAGACGTATATTCTAGAAGCAGAAAATTTGAGTTGGGAGGGCCCTTCAAATCCTCTAGTCTGGGGGGAATTAAAGATGTTGTTTGACCCACAGAATTGTTTAAACATCAGGAGATTTCACGAAACATCCAGATCCTTAGCATCTCTTGAAGAGTTGAACGCCTGGGACAGCTTGGGTCGGGTCGGCAGCTCCATCAGGCAACAGCTGCCCATTTAGAGGGAGTCTGCATGTAACAGGACAACCCCGCCCTACTGAATTAACTCCTTTACTTTAATTGCCTGATCCTGTTGGCATACGACTTTGCAACCTGTAGTCCAGATATCCCTTTTTTAAAGGTGATAAAACTGAGGTCCCGAGAGGTCAAGTGGTTTGCTTGAGGTCACACAGTAAGTTAGCCACAGAGCCAAGACTAGAACTCAAGCCCAGAGCTCCTTCCTCCTGGATCCTGTGGAGCACCCCAGCCAGAGGCCATTCTGACGGCGCTGCGCTGGTTGCTAAATTTTGTTTTAAGTTACCCACGCATCGAGACACTGTTGGTACCATGGCAAACACAGCACAGTCCCAACTCTTGGGTCCCCCTACTGAAGAACCGATGAGAGGGGATGAAGCAGGAAGAATCAAGGCAGAGATCAGGAGGAACTTCCTGGCTCTTCAAATGAGAGCTGGCAAGAGGCCACCCTGAGGTCTCTTTTGCTTGAGACATACCTTATCTGCTTGGTCTGAGGAATCAGAACATCTTGTGAGTCCCTGTGACGGCACTTTGAAGCTGAAATGCCAATGCTTTGATCACCTGATGTGAAGAGCTGACTCATGTGAAAAGACCCTGATGCTGGGAAAGATTGAAGGCAGGAGGAGAAGGGGACGACAGAGGGATGAGACGGTTGGATGGGTATCACTGACTCAATGGACATGAGTTTGAGTAAACTCCAGGAGTTGGTGTTGGACAGGGAGGCCTGGCATGCTGCGATTCATGGGGTCGCAAAGAGTCGAACATGACTGAGCGACTGAACTGAACTGTGAGGGCTCTAGAGGAATCTGCTCTATGATCTCAAAAGAGCACTCTCAGGATTCAAACATTCCCCACGTGGCTTGAGCCTGCAGTGTTCCCAGCCTTTTGCCCTCTGTCCCCCCTCAGGTGAGGCACTGCTGAGTCACTCGTGAGTCTGAGTTTCAGGCAGTGGGATGTATGTTTCAGCACAGGCGCCCTGATTCACACCTATAGGAAACTGGGGAATTTCCCTCTCTGGCTCCCAGGCAGCTCTTAGCTGGTAGTGTTTAGTGGCTAAGTCGTGTCCAGTTCTTTTGCAACTCCAGGGACTGTAGCCCACCAGCCTCCTCTGCCCATAGGATTTTCCAGGCAAGAATACTGGTGTGGGTTGCCATTTCCTCCTCCAGGGGATCTTCCTGCCCCACGGATCGAATGCACAACTCTGCACTGCAGGCAGATTCTTTACTACTGAGCCATCAGGGAAGCCCTGAGCTGGTGAGGTGGGTTCTTTTTCACAACCCTGAAGCTTTAGCCTCTACAGTGTGAAGTACATGACAGTAAAGCCATGTGACCCAAATCCTCCTCACTTCTTGGTCAGGTAGAGGGCATGGCAACTGGCCTGGCACCTTTCCCAATGGCTCAGTACAGTGGGGAGTGTTCCTGGAAGCAGTGACAGCAAATAAGCTCTGAGACGAGCCTGAACATCAAGGGGGCTTCTAAAGAAGGGGTGGGGACTGCAAGCTAAACAGTCCGATTCTCTGCTCTGTCCGAGGAACTCAGACCCCAGCCAGCCTCTGGAAAGCAATTCTGGAGCCCATCAGGTCTATCCCAGGTCCTTTCTGTGGTCTGGTTTATCTCTGCCTCCATCAAGGGTTTCAAGGGACTAGGGCTCCGGGGAGCCTAACACACTGTCTGAACCACAGCCTAAATTGTAATGCATTTTGGTGTTGCCTCTTCCTCGTCCCCTTTCCCTCCATAGACTGCACCCCAGAATGCCATCCAAATCCTAGAGGCACTAAGATTTCTGCAGCAGAAATAAATCCATAAATGAATCTCACGTTCCAGCCTAGACAACGACATAGACTTTGGCTCAAGACTTGAGTAGAATTCCCAAGAAAGTGTTCACAGTTATTTGTTTCTGACTCTCTTTTATCCACGGACCAAGATGAGCCCTGGTAAGTGTTCTCAGAGAAGCAGCTTTCTTTATTCCAAACTTGGGTCTGTATGAGAGGAGGAGGAGGAGGAAAAACAAGACTCAGTAACTCCCTTGGAAGTACAAGAGTCCACTTCCATCTCCCCTGGCAAAGGAAGCTTTAGACCTGCAGACAAAAGAACCAAATAACAAGTTACAAGCACCTTGAACATGAGGGTTCATAGTCCCCACTTCAGATACGCTGCTCTACTGGGATAGAGCGGTGTTGTGATTCTAACTTCATGGTCAGCACCGAGCAACTGATCCTGTGCTTATCAGCAGCTGTGAAAGAGATCCTGGATATGAAAGCTCTCTGAAATTGATAAGTGGGTGGGAGGGCTTCTTATTGCCATTATCTACTTTTTGTTTCCTCCTGTAAATCATTCTCTGAAAGCCTCAGTCAAGTCCTTGGGGGCAGCAAGGCACAGGCCAGACAGAAACTCTCGTAAGCCATGAGCTCCCAGCACAGGGCCAGGCGGAGGGCAAACTCCAGGAACACGGAACAGTGTGTTGACTTCAGAAAAATGAGTTGTCTGGGGATACAGGATCTTTGGGGGGCAGTGTGGTGAGAAACTGGATTTTTTTTGTTGTTGTTCAACAAGACTGATTGACTGAATGTGTTTTATCATGTCTCCCTCCCCAGGCCATTCCAGTAAAATGACAATGAAGGATTAAAAAAAAGGGGTATTAACTCACAAGGTTAAGAGAGGACAAAAGCACAAGCAGGGAGATAAGATGGGATGAAAGATTTCAACAGAAAATATTAGGAGATGAAATATTGTTTCAACAAAAACAAGGAGTGGGGAGGGCTGATATTTTTATTATAAAGCTTTCAGTACTATTTGATTTTAAAGCAGATAGACATAAAATTTAAGAAAAGTTTTTTTATGAGGACTTCTTTGGAAAGACAGGAGAAGGGCCCCAGGGAGTCAGGAGACACCTGGGTGTCAAATCTTTCTTTGGTACTTCGTGAGAGCAGAGCTTATCACTGTTACTGTCTGAGCCCAAGCCCCTTCCTCTGAAGGAGCTGAACAAATCCCACAGTTGCCTTCTAGTCCTAACAATTCCCACTTCTTCTTCTTCTTCTTCTTTTTTTTTTTTAACAATTCCCACTTCTACAGGTAAGTTCTATGGGCATAACTGTTGTCCCCAGAAAAACCTGAACTTTGGAGTTAGTCCAAACTTGTCTCGAATTTCCCTTCTTGCAACTCCTAGCTGTGTGAACTGGCTGGGCTTCGGTTTACTCAGCTCACACACGAGGATACTGCCCATGTCTCGGAACTGGCAAGAGGATTCAATGACAGAAGTCAAGCAGCAAGTGTTCCTTTTCTCCACTGCTGCACCTCCCACCTTTAGGCAGGGATTCTGGCACCAGGCATTGACTTAGTTAAAACCCAGAGGGTTCAGAAATGAATTTGGTTTCGTTTTGGTTTAGTTGCTAAGTCGTGTCTGACTCTTTGCAACCCCGTGAACTGTAGCCTGCCAGGCTCCTCTGTCCATGGGATTCTCCAGGCAAGAACACTGGAGGGGGTTGCTATTTCCTTCTCCAGGGGATCTTCCTGACCCAGGAATCGAACCCCAGTCTCCTGCATTGCAGGCAGATTCTTCACCGACTGAGCTATGACAGAAATGAGTTACAGTGTATTCATTCTTGGGGCAGAGAGAACAGTGAAGCACCTCATTTCTGTTGATTGGATTATAGGCAAGGTCCAAGCGTGGATGTCAGAGCCTAGTGAATAATTCCTTTGGGGAGATGTCCTTAACTAAAGTGCAGACAAGGGAGAGCATTAATGAGAAGTTCTTTGACCTGGCATCTGCCCCACCTTCGCCCTCCATCCCTCCACCCCTCCTCTGTGGGAATCTCTTAGCAGAGTCCACATACCCAGCCCCAATCTAGAGTAGCCTCCTATTCAATTACTTGTGGTTCTGCTGAAAAGGTAAAGATGTTGTCCACAGGGATTTCCACTCTCTCGAGTGTCTCTGGACTTGCGCACTGATTTCCACACTATGGGCTCCCTTCCACACTAATTTTTTTTACATCACTTGAAACTTTAGCTGTATAGCATTCAAAAAAGTCATCCTTTTTGAATCTGGAGGCTGTCCCTGGGCACTTACAGCCGGAACCACATCTCAGTTCTCACAGCCTGATTCCCAATTTGTCTGAGCTAAGCAGAGGCCTATGAGGTGACTAAACAAGATAGAGGGTTAACCCAATCCAGGAAGAAAGAGAAGATTCACACATGAACATAGGAGTTCGGCATTGATCTTGACCTGAGAGTCAAGATCAAAAAAGGATCCAAATCTTTTCTAAGACGGACCCAAACCAGAGCCCTGGGTCCATCCCACGTGAGCCACAAGCATCATTCCTTCATTCATCCTTCAGTAAATATTTATTCAGTGCCTCCTATTCGCCAGACAAAATCCCCACCGTCAGGAAACTTACTGCCTCCCACTGTCTTCCTCTACGCCTACTGAAGCCCTCTGTTTAAACTTTCACTTATATATCCTTCTACTATTGTGCCCCCCACCCTTCCCCCCAGCCTCCACCCCCACCCTAATCTCTCCTAAGGCCCTTTGTGAGCTCCCATAGGTTTACTTTCCTGGTCGAAAGCATTCTGTGAGACTTAGAGGAGGAACTTACCGTTGCCAGGGGGAAGGAATAGTTAGGAAGTTTGGGATGGACATGTACACGCTGCTATGTGTAACATAGATAATCAGCAAGGACCGACTGTACAGCACAAGAAACTCTGCCCAATGTTATGTGGCAGCCTGGATGGGAGGGGAGTTTGGGGGAGAATGGAAACATGTACAAGTCCCTTCACTGTTCACCTGAAACTCTCCCGATACTGCTAATCGGCCATACTCCAATATAAAATTAAAAGTTTAAAAAAATTTCTGTGACTCCTCAATGTTTGTTGAGTCAAGAACCTTGATTCACTCATCGAACAAATGTTTACTGTGTATCTGCTGTGTGCCCAGCTCTGTTCTAGGTGCTAGGGATACATCACTGAGCAAGAGAAATAAAATCTTCTGTTCTCCTAGTGCTTATATTCCAGAGAGAAGATGACAGTCTGAGTAAAGATCTAAGATCGTGAACCCTGGGGATAGCAGAGGGAAGGCGGTTCCAGAAAGAGGGGCTGGCAAGTGCAGAGGCCCTGGGGTGAGAGCGCACTTGCCCAATAAGGGATGAGCAGAGAGGTCAGAATGAAGCCCAGTGGCTGGCGGAGAGTGAGGAGAGAATAGGGTTTGTTGGGATGTGAGATTTGAGATCTGATCGCTGCAGCTTTCTCTGGGTGGGGGGCCACTAGGGGTTTTTGAGCAGAAGAGTGACAAAGGGTGACTTGTTTTGCAGGATCACTCTGGCTGCTGTGTTTCAGGTGGAGAGAAAGGAGAAAGGGGCCAAGCAGAAGGATGAGTTGAAAGGCTCCTTGCTGGCCCTCATCTATCTGTCCAGTCGCATCTCTTACTATTCCATGCCCTGCCGCCCTAATCAACACTTCTTCCCTGAACATACTTTGCAGCTGCTGACCTATCACCCTTGATGAAGCGGCCTCTCCTTGAAATAATTGTCACAACCGGAATAATAGCTGCTGCTTATCCAGCATCCGTAATTCCATTCGATTTAAGTCTTGTCTAATTTCACTTACAGGCATGGTTTCATTTAATGTTTCTATTTTGTCCCTATTTATTGGGAAAGGTAAGGCTTTGTACAAGTAGTTACCAATGGGAAGGTCCCTGGGCCCAATTATAACATACAGAACCACTGACGCCCCTTTGTTCTCAAGTGAACCATTTGATTTCTTTGTGGGTCTCCAGAACGTGTGACCCTCTGAGCAATTCCTCACAGGAATGACGCACAAAGGGAAAGGAGGATGTTTAAGATGACCCTTCAAGATCAACATCAAATATCTGCATAGATAATCCAAAGCAAAAGACATTTTAGGCAAAGAGAATAGCACTGCAAAGTACCACACAGAATGGTCAGGAAGTTGCAGTTTGCTGGCATGTTTATAGGGAGGCATTAGGCAGGAAGCCATGACCAACCTAGACAGCATATTAAAAAGCACAGACATTACTTTACCAACAAAGGTCTGTCTAGTCAAGGCTATGGTTTTTCCAGTAGTCATGTAGGGATGTGAGGGTTGGACTATAAAAGAAAGCTGAGTGCCAAAGAATTGATGCTTTTGAACTGTGGTGTTGGAGAAGCTCTTGAGAGTCCCTTGGACTGCAAGGAGACCCAACCAGTCCACCCTAAAGGAGATCAGTCCTGGGTGTTCATTGGGAGGACTGATGCTGAAGCTGAAACTCCAATGCTTTGACCACCTGATGCAAAGAACTGACTCATTGGAAAAGCCCCTGATGCTGGGAAAGACTGAAGGTGGGAGAAGGGGACGACAGAGGATGAGATGGTTGGATGGCATCACCGACGCAATGGACATGAGTTTGAGCAAACTCTGGGAGTTGGTGATGGACAGGGAGGCTTGGAATGCTGCAGCCCATGGGGTCGCAAAGAGTCAGACACGACTGAGCGACTGAAATGAACTGAACTGAACTGAACTGATTAGGCAGGAAACAGAACTGAAAGGCCTTGAAGGTTATAGCAAACAGCTGGACTTTCTCTTGTTTACAGTGAGGGAGCATCAAAAGGTTTCGATAAACAAAAATATCATTTAATTTCTAGCAAGGTGGGAATGTAAAGGATGGTGGCGACCTGGAGAGCATGATTTCCTTTTAAAGGAAGCAGCCCAAGTCTAGCTGATGGTTGCTATACAGAAAGGCAGGCCCAGTTTTGCCCACTGGGAAATCCAGATGTGTACACAAAATCTTCCAACATTTTATATGTTTGCAACAAGGTTTTCAAAAATCTTAATTGCGTATAAACCGCCCCACGGGAGCTGCCCTTTGGGGACTACTGCCTGGAGTGTGAATACACTCCGCAGTGTTCTCAGTGCTTGCCACAGGGCCTGGCACACAGTCAGTGTTCAAACATTTGCTAAATGCGTGTGCATGGGTTACTTATTAGGATTCCCATTTTACACTTAGGAAACTGAGGCTCGTGGAGGGTAATAGATGACGTGGGAAAGGGCCACAGTCACATCCAAGTTCAAATCTCTGAACTTGGAAATCGACAGAATGTCTTGTAAGAAAGACGGCTTAAGAGTAGAAGAGTAGAAACAGCTCTTCATCAGACCCCTCCACCAGCTGCCAGCCCCTATCCAGGACGTGGGGACAGCTCCATGTCCTACGCGCACCTCCGCCTGGTTTCCACCCCCTGGGGAACTTCCCATCCCACTCTCTGGGGCTGTTTTCCCTCTTTTCTTGTTCAGACCTAGGAATCGGAGATGAGGCAGCCCACTCACCACCTGTGCCTCCTCAGCCCACTGACATCTGTAAAACATTGAGCTGCTAGCAGTAACAGTCTCTTTGGGGCCTTTCAGATCCAAACAAGGACCCATCAGATCTTGCTGGCCAGGGGTCTGGCCGACTAAATCTCTAGGGGTACCAGGTAGCCCCAAGGCTTTTCCTGCTCTCGTTCACTATTTACAAGCATTGACAGCAGAGCTGGGCATAACTGCTGCATACACAGAAATGAAAGTAGGTGGGGAAACAGGAGAGCCAGGGAAGGGGAATTTGGGGAAAGAGAATGTCAGTGTTGCAGGCTTCTAAAATCAGAGTCAGGATTTCTGCTGAGATGCGCTCAATTGACATAAAATCAATCCTCCCTTCCTTCCCTTCTTTCTTCCTCTCTTCCTCCCTCATCAGATCAGACCACAGGTTGGTTAGTCAATCAAAGAACATTTATTGTTCAGTGTTCAACAAATTCCCGTAATTGGCAGGTAATCATTTGAATGATGCCTATGACCTAAGTGTCACACTTTATTCACTTTTAATTTACTAAGAACGGATAACGTGAGAAGGAAACACTAGCATGTTTTACCAACTATTTCAGTTGGCGGGGGAAAGCTGTTGTTGTTCCCCTATGCGATTCTTAGACTAACCCGCCAGTTTCTGGACTCCTTCCAGAATCTCCTCTCTGAAGGCAGGGTCACGGCTCGGTGCTCTGCTTTCCCTACCAGAACCCCCTTCTGCTGCCTCGTTCGCCAGTCACTTCATCTTGCACACGTGCATTTTCCTTAAATGGATTTACTTTCAAGTCGGTCGGGGGGATTTTTCTTAAATTTAATTTTTAAAAGAGCCTTTCTTCTCCGAGGCCATTCAGCTGGGGTACATGGTGAGTAGGAAGCTGGCCAGGCCTGACCTGTCTGACCCCGTGCCCTTTCCATTAGGTCATGGAGGGGAGCCTGAGCTGCGGAATGTTAAATCTCGTCCTCAGGCCCGGAGTGATCTCCCGGACCATCTGTCTGTCCTGGGGGCGTGAAGAAGCCACGAGAGGCTCTGCCCTTGACCCAGAATGACTTGAACGCGGGGGCTGGGGCTGGGGCTTTTTAGGGGCCTGGGAACCTCTCTCTGAGGGTGTCAGTGTCTGCAGGCCCCGGGAGTTTCGGAGTTTCGGAGCGGGCCCGGCCGCCTCCCAGGTTCTCTCCTGCACTTGGCAAGTGCCAGCTCGCCTTCGGCTCCCGCCCAGCCCAGGAAACCAGAGGTATTTCTAGCTCAGGCCCAGACCCGTCCCGGCGGCCTGGATTCCACTGCCGAGGCAGGGCGCGCAGCAGTGCCCAGGGACCATCTCTCTCTGGTTTTTGTCACCGAGGAATTTCCATTCCAGCATTTCAGGGCGATGCAGGCAGCTGGGTGGCCACGGGGCTTCTCCCTCGAGCTACGGAGGGCTGGGGTGGACCGCAGGGCGACGAGACTTAAAGGGGAGGGAAGGGGAGCGCTAGACACTCCATTCCGGAGGCTGTTTCATCCCCAGGTCCAAGGCAAATAGAGGAGTCGGGAAGGCTGGACTGTCTGCCTGCCCCTCGGCCCAACCCTGAGTCTCGCCTCGGATCTGAAAGGAGGACCTTCCCACAGGAGGGTGGGAAAGAGGCTAGGTCTGGGCAGGTCCCGCGAGCCCCGATCCCATGGCCCGGGGGGAACACGCCCAGGCTCTCTGAGCTCTCTGGTAGAAGTCTCTGGGGGCAGGAAGCCCAGCCTCTGATATCACGGTGGGGGCGGAGTGGGGGGGGCGGTGGTGGTGCAAAGTTTGCATGTGCGCGTATGTGCACCTGTGAGTGTGTGTGTGTGTGTGTGTGTGTAAGCAACAGATAATCGGTTAGTGAATCCATGCACTTTTTGCTTGTCCGAAATTCATATTTAATTGAGTGTCCTCTACTTATCTGGCAACCCCAGTAGAGAGGGCAGGGTTCCGGAGAACTAGACTGAGACTGACACTCCATCCCCCTGGGTCTCCAATTTCAGGGAGGCAAAGGCCAGCGTCTGGACACATATCCCTGCCTTGACCTGCTCCCCACCCTGAAGCAAGAGAATTCCTTGGGCCCTGCCTTTCCCACAGGGCTGGGGCCCCTCGGACTTCAGACTACAGCTCTGCATCTACAGGGCCTTTCATGTCAGCTGGTATACAGCATCCTGGAGTCCCTTTGAAGATGAAAAGCTCTTCTGAGAAATGCACGGTTGTTGTAATTAATGTAATTAAAAGCAATTTTGCTCACAGCCCTGTAGGAAATTGGGGGACTTTGCTTTTCATAAGAAATACCTACCTCACTCTCCCAGGAGATGGCCAACCTCTTCTAATTCAGTGTTAGGGTAGATTTCCCCAGCCCCAGTCCCTGCTCCCACCTAACTTAATTTCATTGTTGTTTTGTTGCTCAGTCGTGTCAGCCTCTCTGTGACCGTATGGATTGTAGCCCGCCAGGCTACTCTGTCCATGGGATTCTCCAGGCAAGAATGCTGGAGTGGGTTGCCATTTCCTCTGCCAGGGGATCTTCCCAATCAAAAGATTGAAACTGCATCTTCTGCATTGGCAGGTGGGTGCTTTACCACTGAGCCACCAGGGAAGCCCCAACCTTTCTTAGACTGGTCTTTTACCTGTTCAGATGATTTTTCACTATAAGACACCTGACTGTCCGTGCACAGTAGCCAGCCTCTCTGTGGAGATATCTGTGCCTTTTTGATGATCGGTAAAGCCTGGAGCTAGCTACCCTAGCCCTGGACCAGAGAGAAGGGGTGCTAGCTGCTGCCATCTCTTTTCCCAACCCAAAAGCCCTGACCACTAGGAGCAGACTCTTCTTTGATTTCAGGAATTAGGTTCTTGCTGTGCCGCGTGACCATGCAGGAGGCGTGTAAGCATTTCCTTCTGAAGGAAACTAGTCATGCAATGGTAACCAGAGCAGCTAGAGGTCATGCCCAGAGTCTGTTGTCTTAATTATTTATTTCTAGAAGTGCATCCTTCTGCTTTCCCCAAGGAGGTGATCAACTCTTGCACAGGAAGAACCAGAGAGTTTCATCCCCTAAAGGTGTGGCATGGAGGAAAGACTCAGCATTACAAATTGGGTTGTGCCAAATGGAGGTTTGTGATAAACCAAAGGAGGGTGTCTGCCTCACTCTGAATTCCCAGGGCTCTTAGCAGCTAGCTTTGGGTTTCCTGGCATACCTACCGTATGATTTTTACCTGGCCTGTTGTATGATTGTAAAGACTTACAGAAATGTTTTCTGCTGTTACTGTTGACAGTGCAACCCTCTGCCCAAATTGGCTGAAGCTTCAAGAATTTAGACAGTCGACTCCGATGATGGCAAATTAGTGAGAGGTTATAAAATTCCCCTATCACCTCAAATCTGACTCCAACAGCTTCGTATTTGTCCTACGCCAGACTCTCTTAGGAGATCACAAGAAAGAAAACTACAGTCCTAGACCTCAGAGGAATATGGGGTCATTGCCTGGCCTTTACCGCCTGTTCCTCTCCCATATATGCACATACAGACAGACACACATGTACACACACAGACACGTGTACACACACAGAGACTCACATGTACACGCACACACACTCACCTGGGAGCAGCAGAGTCAACTCCTCCCTTCCCTTCCTGATTCACTCAGTTTAACACAGCGCTCAGCAACAGTGACGGCTCACTTTGAGCTTTGCAGATCTAGTCTCTGAGATTCAGAGTCCCAGGAGCATGTCGGGTGAATAAAGGGGAGCCTGAGGAGGCTCAGTGACAGATAGCTGTGGCAAGGCCACTGAAATGACCTTCACCATAAGGCAGTAGTGACCTAGGAGCCCATCAGAGGCAAGAGCTGGCTCTGGAAATAGCTTGAGGCTGATGCTGAAGCCTCCTTGCAACCCACCCACCTTGACTTATGGGCATGCCGAGGGAAATGACTATGCTCTTGTTAAGTGAAGAATTTGGGCCCTAAAGAGCTCCACTGGGAGCTAGTTGCATGCCTGAGAATGAGTATAAAAAATTGAGGGGAGCCGTGGGGAGGGCACAGGGAAGGCCAAGGAGAATGTCTGCACTTGTCCCCTGGAGCACAGCCAGGCTTTAGCAGTGACCGCTAATGAATGTAACCAGCAGTGTCTCTTCAGGCTGGGTCAGCATCATTGAGAGACTTGGTCATAACCAGGGGGAAGACTGGACTTCTTGTTAATCTGCTCATGGAGAAACTTGGTCTCTTAGTCCATCTGGGCTGCTACAACAGAATACCACAGACTGGCTGGCTTATAAAAAACAGACATTTATTTCTCATGGTTGAGACCTGGGAAGTCCAGGAAGATTTGGTGTCTCCTGAAGACTCTCTTCTAAGTTCTTAGAAGGCCATCTTCTTGCTGTGTCCTCCCATGGTGGAAGAGGTGAGGTCACTCTCTGAAGTTCCTTTTAAAATGGCACCAATCCCATTCATGAAGCCTCCACCATAAGGATCAAATCATTTCCCAGAGGCCCCAGTGCCTGCTAACATCATATTGCTGGTTAGGGTTTCAATGTATGGATTTGGTGGTGGTACTTCCCTTGTGGCTCAGCTGGTAAAGAATCTGCTTGCAATGTGGGAGACCTGGGTTTGATCCCTGGGTTGGGAAGATCCCCTGGAGGAGGGACTGGCTACCCACTCCAGTATTCTGGCCTGGAGAATTCCATGGACTGTAACAATCCATGGGGTCACAAAGAGTCAGACATGACTGAGTGACGTTCACTATCACTTTAGGTCCGGGGAGGGGGGGCGGTCAGTGCAGTGTGCAAGCGGGGACACAAACATTCAGTTCATTGTACTCAATGACTACGCTAAAGCCTTTGACTGTGTGGATCACAATCAACGGAAAATTCTGAAAGAGATGGGAATACCAGACCACCTTACCTGCCTCCTGAGAAACTTGCATGCAGGTCAAGAAGCAACACTTACAACTGGACTCAGAACAACAGAGTGGTTCCAAATTAGGAAAGGAGTACATCAAGGCTGTATATTGGCACATTACAACTGGACTCAGAACAACAGAGTGGTTCCAAATTAGGAAAGGAGTACATCAAGGCTGTATATTGGCACCTTGTTTATTTAACTTATATGCAGAGTACATCAGGTGAAATGCTGGACTGGATGAAGCACAAGCTGGAATCAAGATTGTTAAGAGAAATATCAGTAACCTCAGATATGCAGATGACACCACTCTTATGGCAGAAGGCAAAGAGGAACTAAAGAGCCTCTTGATGAAAGTTAAAAAGGAGAGTGAAAAATCTGGCTTAAAACTCAACGTTCAAAAAACTAAGATCATGGCACCTGTTCCCATCACTTCATGGCAAATAAATGGGAAAACAATGGAAACAGTGAGAGACTTTATTTTCTTGGGCTCCAAAATCACTGCAGATGGTGACTGTAGCCATGAAATTAAAAGACACTTGCTCCATGGAAGAAAGCTATGCCCAACCTAGACAGCATATTAAAAAGCAAAGACATTACTTTGCTGACAAAGGTCCATCTAGTCAAAGCTATGGTTTTTCCACTAGTCATGTATGGATGTGAGAGTTGGGCTATAAAGAAAGCTGAGTACTGAAGAATTGATGCTTTTGAAGTGTGGTGTTGGAGGAGACTCTTGAGAGTCACTTGGACAGCAAGGAGATCAAACTAGTCAATCAAAAAGGAAATCAGTCTTGAATATCCATTGAAAGGACAAATGCTGAAGCTGAAGCTCCAATATTTTGATCACCTGATGAGAAGAACAGACTCATTTGGAAAAGGCCCTGATGCTGGGAAAGATTGAAGGCGAGAGAAGAAGAGGATGAAAGAGGATGAGATGGTTGGATGGCATTACTGACTCAAAGGACATGAGTTTGAGTAAGCCCTGGGAGTTGGTGATGGACAGGGAAGCCTGAGGTGCTGCAGTCTATGGGGGTCACAAAGAGTCAGACATGACTGAGCGACTGAACTGAAATGACTCAGTGTCATCGGGAAACCTACTTTATAAGAGACTCAGTCCCTTTAGTTAAAGACAGAATCACAGGGACAACTTTGAAGAACAATTATTCTTCAGATTAGCATGTACCCTTTGTAGAAAATAAACCTTAACTATCTTTTCTAAAAGAAAAGGCTAGTATTTTCTTCATCTTTGAACAGGGCTACAAAACTCTCTAACTTTCTTTTCTTTTAATGATTCTTCATGGTCTTTTTGCTTTCAGAAGAACAAACACCGATTCCTGGGTGTATTCCTGGGAGAATGTCTTCTGTGGATCCTATCTGACAATGCTCAACACTTACCCATGTTGTCCTCATCTCCTTTCCTGCCTTATCCCAAATACAGTCATGTCATCCACCCCAGTCATCAAACGGACTGAAGTTACAGTCACTTTAGGCTTAGAGGACACAATGATCCAAAAGCGTTCATCTGGCTCAAAACAATCCCCTGTCCAGGCAGGGCTGGAGGAGCTCGAAGTTTGCAGAATGGGGATAGTCCCCCACTGTACTCGGTATTGGCTTACAAGCAGCTTTGCAATCTGCCTTTGTGGAATTTTCAGCGCAAGAATTTATGGTAAACTCATGAAGGACATATTTAGTTGCAAACCTTAAATTTTTTAGTTCTAGCCAGAATAAATGCACAGAGAGGAAAACAAGGACAAATAGAAAGCACAAGAAGATGCTAGAAAATCTTCTTCACGAAAAATGTATGGTGGTTAAATATGGGAAAGGCTAACATTCATGGGGCTTCACCATGTGAAGAAGAAAAGCTGCCCCTCAAATGAAAGGCAAATCATTGCCCAAGGAAAAAGATTAGGATCACTGAAGCCTCCCACACCAGACGTAATAGACTCCGCAGTTAAGCCTGTGATGGGAGGACCACACTGGGGAATGATTTGCTAACAGTCAAAGGTGGGACAACAAAGCAGCTGCTGTTGGTTTGGGCTAATAGGCAATTATAAACTCAATTTAATTCAAGATGGTTTTTTCATTTTTTTAAAGTAGGACCATAGCATATATCCCGAGGATTTTTCCCCACTTCTTTCCTTCTAAAAAAAAACATTCTCAAATTGTCATGTAGGTTAATTACCAGTGCTCAGAAGAGTTGTGAATTTCATGGGCAAAATGGCACATAAAAGATGAGCGAGAAAAAAAATGCATCACATTAAATCAGGCCATTGCCGGCTGGATTAATCATGCCTCTCTTCTCTCAGTGCATGGCTCATACTTTCATTTAAGAATTTATCATGTTGTGATGTCACAGAGAATCACTGGCTTCCAGACTTTGCCTTCCCTCTGGACTCCGAACTCCCTGAGGCCAGGGCCTTTGTTTCATTCTTTCTCATCAACTCCCTTGGCACTCAATTCATGCCCAGTGTGCAGGAGGGCACAATCAATGATTACTCAACAAATAAATACCCTCCAGGTCCTACACTAGCCCTATTGGCATATATGAAGCATAACCTTATTTTGTACTTACTATGTTACTGAGCTCCAAATCCAGATTCAGCTGAGTCCAATATCCTCGAGCTTAACCCCTTTGCAAACCTACCTTTCCTGAGAGGAATGGATCAGTAAGTGGGAGACAATATCAGCTTTCCTGTTCCCCCAATGGTTGCCCCGTCTCCATCACTTGCTGGATCCTCCTTATCTCCCCACCACCCCGAAATTTACAAGGCCCGAGGGCTCAGTTCTCAGGCTGTATTTACACAACGTGATCTCACTCGGTCTCATTCCCTTGCTGACCACTCCCATTTGGGTATCCTGGCATCCTGGACTCCCCCTCCCCCCCTGCCCCGCACCCTGAGTCCCAGATATGCACATATCCACCTCCTGAACTCTCCACTTGGACGTCTAATAGAAACCTCAAGCTTAATGTGTGACTTGAATGACATTTTTTTTTTGTCTACCAAGGTCATAGACGCTGTTTATGAAGTTTGCATACTGCTCCAGGATGTTAACACCCTACGAGCTTCAAAAAACCAAGTACGTTTACAGTAGGATTATTGGCCACTAAAATGATGGGAAAGGAAACTACAGTTGTGAGAATGCAAAAAAAACCATGTTCTCATCAAGGCAATATTGACCCAGACGGTCATTTAGTATCTGTCAGCATGGATACAGGGATCTCTGAGCCGCAGGAGCAAGCAGAGGGAGAACAGAAACAGTGATGGGGAGCAGGGCCCATTAGCTTGCACCCTAAGATCTCCTTATGGGGTATCCACGCCCTGCAAGGAACGAGCATGGATGGCGTGGATTTCATAGACTGAATTCACTTCAGTCTCAACTTAGGAGAGACGATCAGGAGAGACTAGAAATACTAGCTTCGAGAAACGTTGCCAAGTGGGAGGAAGCATTTTGGAGGTGGGCAGCATCAGGAGGGAACTAACTGGGACTTCCCCAGGAGTCCGGTGGTTAAGATTCCATCTGCCAGTGCAGGGGACACGGGTTCAATCCCTGGTCCGGGAAGATCCCACATGTTGCAGAGAGACCAAGCCCGTGACCCACAACGACTGAAGCCCCCGCACCTAGAGCCCGCCTGTGCAAGGAGAAGCCGCCGCAGTGAGAAGCCTGCGCACACAGCAAAGCGCAGCCCCTGCTCGCCGGAACTGGAGAAAGCCTGCACGCAGCAACGAGACCCCGCGCAGCCAAAAAGAAACTAACAAAATGTTGAGGAAAGACAGTGGACTAACTGCTCCAGGAAGGCGTCGGAAAGGAAGATTTAACATCTCGCCACCCGCACAGACATCATTGTGATTTCTCTAAAGTCCGCATCTGATCACAGAGCCCCCTTGCTTAAAATCCTTTAACAGTCCTTCACCTCTGCATAGAATTGGGCCTCAACTCCCCAGCAAGGAGTTTAGAAGACTGACTTCTCCCCTGCCCACGCCTCCCCTTCCACGCACCCACCTCAGCAACATGAACCACCAAGCAGTTCTCTAAACACATTTTCCCCACCTTGTTCATGCTGTTCCCTCTCCCTGGAACGTCCTTTCTCAGAATACTCTGACTCACTGCATCCTCTGTGCAACTCGCCATGACCTTTCCTCTTTCCTCCATGGCAAGATGAGCTTCCTTGTCTTCCGGATTCCTAAAAGCCTTTGCACAAGGGCATGGCAACCCACTCCAGTACTCTTGCTTGGAGAATCCCATGCACAGAGGAGCCCGGCGAGCTACAGTCCATGGGGTCACCAAGAGTCGGACACCACTGAGCGACTAACAGATCCCTTCGTACATACTTCTCATCCAGCTTTTAGTCCACGACAATATAATTATTTGCTAACTGCTTTGTCTCCCCCAACTAGACTATGAGGTCTTCAAGGGGAAAGTCCGAGGTCTGCCTCAATGCCTAATGTTGTAATAGGAACATGGTAACTGCTTAGAAAATGTTTGATTAATGAATGAATGTTTGCCTGCCGAGTCTTTGCCAGAAAATGTGAAAAACAAAAGTGTAGTTATACCATCGTTCCACTAGAGGGAGGGATAAAACTTTTATCCCCTCGAAGGATGAGAACTGAGTCTGTCCAGCTCTTTGCAACCCTCTGGACTATTGCCCTCCAGGTTCCTCTGTCCATGGAATTTTCAAGGCAGGAATGCTGGAGTGGGTTGCCATTTTCTACTCAAGGGATCTTTTTGACCCAGGAATTGAACCCATGTCTCTTGCATCTTCTTCACTGGCAGGCAGATTCTTTACCTCTGAGCCACCTGGGAAGTCCCTCCATCCCCTCTAGAGGAGCATTTTACCTTGTTCTCAATAAATGAATATAATCTGATTAAACATTTCGGTTTTAGGCTAGGTCTAATATAAACCAACCTCCGATAAGCTTGAGGAAGCATATTTAATAGTCATTCTGTGCCAGGCTCCGGGTTTGACAATGGTTAGTTATGGGAACAGATGAATAGAAAGGGTAGACACTACATACAGTGGTATTTTACATTTCCGAGTTATGTAGAGTGCACTGAAATGTGCTACAAAGCTTTCTCTTTTTTCAGAGATAATCTCGTTTTCTAAAATATGCTCCACCTAGAGAGCTCATTGCTCTTACACAATAAACGCTGAGGAATCCGATGACTACATAGCTTTCTAATTTCCTGTTGCCCTATATCCTTCATATCCTGTCTTAAACACACACACACATGCTGTTCATGAAGTCAGCAGAAGCAACTCCTACAGCCTAAGATTTAGAATCTAGAGTCATCTCAAGTTCAATACTGATGTTCAGTGAACGTGACAGATGGACAAATGCTCAACAGCCGCAGGTGACCCGCCGCCCCCGGCCCCCGACCCCCATGGGCCCCCGAACACCGACCTACCTGCTTCCTTAGCATCCAGCCTCTATCAGCATTTATCACGGTGTATCACAATGGTCTGCATACTTATCCATGCCTGGCTGAGGCTGAGAACTCCTTGAAGAGGCTGGCATGCACCCTCTTCTTTCTCCCAGCCTCAGCTGCTAGCCCAGCACCTGGTCCATGGTGTTTACTACTCTTTTTTAAATGAATAAACAAACTCATTTCATTAGAAGTGAGCACTTCTCAGGGAGAGGCTAGATTGTTTTCAGCTGTAAATAGACATGTGTGTGGACACGTGGTGGAGAAGCCAGTCTTATATGTAGAAAACTGTCTGGTTTGAGGCCTCTGGGAGGAGGCACACTCACCTTCTCCAGAATCCTCCCAAATCAGTAGCTGAGGTGTAAGAGTTTTCATCATTAGAGTCACACCTTTGGTATGGCTCCCTGTCAATACATCTTGAACCCATGTGCCTTTCTTATCACTGTGTTATCACGTACATTTCAAACCCCAAACATCCCCAGTATCTGATCTGTGTCCTCAAATTATGCTTCCCCAAGAGCTTTCCCTTCCTGCTCTGCTGAGCATCTCAGGTCGACTCCTGCTTACTTTTTGTGGTTTGCGTTAGAACATAGTTTGCCTTTTCAAATACATCACTATATATCAAATAAGCTCTTGTCAACCATATACACCACAATCTTTACAAGGGATTTAAACACATTGATTTGTGTAATTCCATGAGTTCACAATGATATTAAAAATTAAAAAAAAAAAAACTCGGTCAGCATTAGAAGATCTACAGAATTGATTCCTTACATTTGAAATTTGTGCAAGAAGGGAGGGAATCAAGCATTTTTCCTGCCTTTCCTATATAAACAGCTGTTGTTCAGTCGCCCAGTCATATCCAACTCTTTGCAACCCCACAGACTGCAGCACGCCAGGCTTCCCCCTCCCTCACCATCTCCCGCAGTTTGCCCAAGTTCATAGCCATTCCATCGGTGATGCCGTCCAGCCATCTCATCCTCTGATGCCAGCTTCTCTTTCTGCCCTCAATCTTTCCCAGCATCAGGGACCGTAAAGAAGGCAGAGTGCCAAAGAATTGATGGCTTCGGACTGTGGTGCTGGAGAAGACTCCCAAGAGTCCCTTGGACAGCAAGGAAATCAAACTAGTCAACCTTAAAGAAAATCAACTCTGAATATTCGTTGGAAGGACTGATGCTAAAGCTGAAGCTCCAGTATTTTGGTCATCTGATGTGAACAGTTGGCTCATTGGAGAAGTCCTGGATACAAACAGTACTGTTGGGTAAACAAAATTTAGGAGAAGGAAAAGCCCATTTTCAGAGAAATAGTGCAACAAGGAAGTGAAGAAGAAATGACAGAATTAGAATATCACCCCCTGTGATAGAATTAGAGTGCATCTCTAATGAATTAACAAATTTAAACACTGATTACCTACGACTGACACCATCATAAAATGAAAGACAGCCAGATGTTGTATGCCTCCTGATGGAAGTATAAAATACCAACTACAGTGAAGTGTGATCCAAATTCTAGATCCAACAATGTATTCATGAAAGAACATCAGAATACATTAATAGTGTAAAAAAAAAACATTTATGAGAAATTTGGACACTGAATATGTGATGATACTAAAAATTTTGGGAGTAAAATAGTACCATTGCGGCTATGTTAAAGAAAATAACTCTTATCTTTTAGATATTTAAAAATACATGTTTACAGATGGAATAATATGATGTCAGAGACTGGCTTTAAAAATAATACCATGTGGGGGTTGGAGGGGTCAGGGATAGAGGGTGGGTGATTGTATAAAACAAGATGGCCCTGTGTTGAAGCTGAGAGAAGGAAGCATGGGAGTGTATTATACTGTCTTGACTACTTTAGTATTTAATTGAAATTTTCCAAAGAAAAGGTTTTCAAACAAAGAAAAATGAACACCTTTCTGAGTATCCTAAGAATCTTGTCCTAAGGGGCAGTCATTCTTGTCTACCCCCAAGGATCAATATCCCAGGGAGTCTCCCCAGATGGAAAATACCCAGGGAACAGTACCACTGATTCATCAAGCTGGCTTTACAAACTAGTATAAAAGATTACTTCCTGCACTGTTTTCACCACTGAAAATACTGACTGCCTGAGGGGAAAGGTAAAAGAAAACCTTGGAGGAGGGGGAAGAAGAGACGGTGTGGGAAGAACACACTGCATTCATCACACTTCTCCCAGGGCCTTCACTAGTTGGCGCATTCATCTTCTTTGTGTGGGTTTTACTAAGAGAACTTTCACTGGGGGCAGGAAAAAAGTGTTTCAATTCTGAACTTTGGGGTTAAAACTGCACAAAGCACCCCCTTTTATGTTGTCAAAGGCTAATATAAATAAATATTTTCAGAAGCAACCTCACTGAGCCAACGATGAGACCGCTTGGGTGGAGCTAGGACACAGTTTTTTCTGGACCTGGGAACAGTCTGGACCTGCCCATAGGGCTACAATGACGTGGAAACCAGAATAGAGTAAGGAGTCACCTGAAGTGCTCAAGAGTATACCTTTTTATAGCAGATCTCTGGAAGAACACCAAGAAACTGGTTGCCTCTGGGGAGGGAAGCTGGGGCACTTGGAATAGGGTGGGAGGAAAAAAACAGTATGACTTTATTGTCATAGCCAGGTTATACTGTGGTTACTGCCTTAAAATATGTGATGACATTTTGCAAACAGCCTTTTGTTGACATAAGTGACTGTACTTTTTATCTTGGAATTAGACAGAAGACAGATGTCTGTTTGTTTATGGCTTCCTTGCCTGGGTCAGCTGCTGGCTTTACCTGCTGTTTGCATATTTTCTTGATTCTCCCTCCTCTCCCCACCCCTCTCACCCCAGCCTCCCAGAATTTAATTAGAAGTAGTAGATGGTCCCTAGAACCACAAGAATAGGATTCTAATAGTTCTGGTGCGACTTCCGTAGGTGTGACATGGAACTGTACAAAGTGCAAATGCTCCCACTGAAGCATCTGTAATAACAGAGTGAGTGAACACTGTCTTTAACGGCTCCTGTTTTACCTTAAATATTCAGGTGAATGCTGTGGTTTATAATTGATATGTTAAGTTACTATTAGGAAAAAAGTGTCTTTGTGTTTATCGAGCCATGTAGTTCTGCATATATGTTGCATGTCTCTTGAGTATTAAGTCCAGTTGCGTTTTTTGTTTTTTCCTCTGTTTATTGAGATTATTATTTACTTACATTAAAATGGACCCATTTTAAATGCACAGTTTGATAAATTTGGGTAATTGTATACAAGGTGTAACCAACCCCATGATCCAGGTGGAGAAAAGTCACTTCACCTTTAAAAATGTTCCGTCCTGCTTTGCCCCAGTTCGGTTTTGAGGCTCTTGATTTTTACTGCTTTCTCTATTATGATTCTCTGGGTGATTTAGGAAAGTCAGTTGACCTCTCTGGATGTTTCTGCTCTTGGAACATGAAAAAATATTGGAACAGATTTGTTACCAGGGGCCCTTGCAATACTTTCAGAAAATGAGGGGTAGGGTAAGGGCAAGGATCTCAGCCTTGTGTCCCCACTGTCCCTGTGTGAAGACACGGCGCAGGTATGTGACAGGTCTCGGTGGGAAAAGCCTGCGGTCTCATCAGACAGACTTCGGCTTCCATCTCCTCTCTTGTTAGTGTGCATGTAACCTTTTGAAAGCGTCAGCTTTCTCATCTCCAATATCAGGCTTATTAACAAGACGCATTTGTGTACCGTTATACGGATGAATCGAGACGAGCCAGCCCCCTTAAATGTTGGTTAGTATTTTTATTACGGCCTAATATAAAGCACTGCATTCACCCATCTCCGCTACTACACGTCCACGCAGGCTCATTCTCACAACCACAACGGATGCACAAAGTACAACCATCCATTGACCTATCTGGGGAAGCCCGCCTGCCTACTTTTGGCCGGTCTTCGTTTTACAGCCCAGAGATGGGCGTGCGAGCACGTGCTTCCAAAGACCCCCGCTAGGGGGCGAAACTGGAAACAGGAAATTCCAACGCCTGTCGCACAAGCGCGACGTAAAGCGGGTCTGCTTTATGGCACGCCCCTGCCGCCGTAAAGTGCTGCCGGCGGTCGCGCGTGAATGGGTCGACAGGTGTAGTTCCAGGCGTGAAGATAGTGGAAGTGGGCGGACTTGCGGTGCTCGCCATGGGCAAACGTGGGAGCCGGAGCCAGAGCCAGCTGCTCGGCTCCCTGACTAAAAAGCAGAAGAAGCATCTTCGGGATTTCGGCGAGGAGCACCCCTTCTATGACAGGTGTGGAGGGGCGCGGCGGGACCCACGCTGCCGGCCCCCTCTCCCAGAGGGAGCCCGCGTGTCCCGGCGTTGGGCCCGCGCGCGCCGCGGGGCAGTGACAGGGCGCCCCTGGCGCGTCCCCCGCTGCTCCGGGCTGGGCGTCCTGGCGACTTTCCCCCCGAGACGTGGTGTTCTCCGGTCTGCCTGCCTTTCGTTGAACCGGTCGCTTTCTGCCAGACCCCTACACCTTATGTGGGGGAGGGTGTTGGGCGGTGGTTTTTGTATGGTCAGGGATTTTTCTGAGATCGTTTTGTTTTTTATGGCTTTGAAGATTTGCTTGGGGCTACCCTGGTGGCTCAGACGGCAAAGAATCCGCCGGCAATGCGGGAGACCCGGGTTCCATCCCTGGGTCGGGAAGATCCCCTGGAGTAGGAAATGGCAACCCACTCTAGTACTCTTGCCTCAGAAGTCCCGTGGACGGAGGAGCCGGGGTGGGGCTACAGTCCAGGGGGTCGCAAAGAGTCGAGCACGACCGAGCGACTGACACACACATTTATGTTATAATGTATTTCTAGTCTGCCATGCTTATTTAAAGTTGTATCATTAGACTTTTTCCTAATTGGTGCCTACCAGTTAATTAGAGTTTAACATTACCTGTTTCTTCTCAGGGTTTCCAAAAAGGAAGCAAAACCACAGACTTGTCAACTGGTAATGCTTTATACCTTTCTTATTATAGTTGATTCTGGGCTGTTACTTCTCTGAGATTATATATAATAATAAAGTTTGGGTACATTTCCTCTCTTTTATTTTAGGTGTAAGCTATTATTTTCATAATATTGCTTAGTTCTGAATGTGGGTGTGTGTTTAAATTCCATTGTGATAACTAATACAGTACAGAGTTTGAAACTGTCCTGAGAGGTTAGCATTTTAGAACTTGTTAAGGAGGCATACCAGAGGGCTCTTGGTATTACTAAGAGGAAATATCTTGTGTGCTCAGCATAAAATAGAGTGGAAAATCATCAAAGGTCTTAAGTCATTAAAACAGACTCAGAAAAATTGCTACATTTTTTGTTGTTGTCGTTGCATTGTAGTTTTTTCTGTTGTTCCTTTAAAAGTGCCAAACGTCTGACAGGTGAGATTGCCTTATAACCTAAAGCTCAATGTCTGTAGTCGACTTTCTTCCCATATAGAAGATTAGCAGTTCAAAGAGGAAGAACTTTTAGAAGCATAGCTAGGTTAGCTATTTTAAATAAATTTGGTGCAAGGTTTGGTTGAATAGGTATTGCATATTTACAGAAAAGCTAATTTTAATTTAGAGAAATCTGAACTTGTTCCTCTGTGGACCTGATGGTAGTGATGGGGTAGCCATGAGAACAATATACTTCTTGTTTTTAAAATCCCTATTTTCCTTCCAGTCAGAGAGTTCAGATACTTCAAGTTCTGAAAGTGAAGCAGAGAGTGAACCAGAACAAGTGTCTGGTTACCATCGATTACTCGCCACATTAAAGAATGTTTCCAAGGAAGATGAGGAGGAGGAGGAAGAAGAAGAAGAAGAAGACAGTGTTATGGATGAGACAGAAACGAATCTTGAAGATGGCGATAGTGACATCAGTGAGGGGGAGGAGATGGCCGCAGCGTCTGCTGATGTGCAGAGCAGTAAGTGTCTCTGGTGTGGGCCTAGTGTCTTTGCTGGGACCGCAGACAGATTGCCGCGGTGGTGCAGTGCCCTGAGCTATATGAGCGGGGTGAGAGCAGATGAACTCAAGGCAGAGATTCTTAGCCCTGCTGGCCTTGGTGATAACTTTGAGGTCTGACAGAAAACACAGGATCCTCTGGCCATAAACATGGAGAAGTGACATTTTTGCTTATGATTTCCAGGACTTCAATCCTGGTTAAAGTTCCCCTGATTGGGAGGAAAGGGAACATTTTGTAGCAGTCTCAATTTATTAAAGAGATTACTGTCCCTCCCTTAGAGGAACCATGTGTAATGGAAGATAGACACGAAATATACAAAACATTCCAAGCAGCAGATCTGGATGGAACAGATAGATATAAGGTGATGAAGAGATGCTGCCAGGGTAAATGAGGGAAGGCTTCAGAGAAGAGCTGGGATTGAAACCTGAAGGGACTGCCTCACTCAGACATCTAGGTGACTTTTTAATTTAACTTTAAAATCAAGTTTATTGAGGTATGATTTACATACAATAAAGTATACCCATTTCAAGTATGTAATTCAGTAAGTTTCGACTAATGTGTATGTCTGTATTACCACCACCAAAATCAAGATACAGAACGTTTCCAATACCTACAAAAAGTTTTCTTCTTATCCCTTTACAGTCAGCTTCCCAGGCCTGGCATCAGGCAACCACTGACCAGCTTTCTTTCACTATATATTAGTTTTGTCTGTTCTAGAAATTCTTATGAGTGAGAGCGTACCATAAGTACCCTTTTGTGTCTGGCTTCTTTGGCTTCTCCTGTGTTTGTGATTCATCCATGTAGTTCATGTTAGTAATTCATTTCTTTTTGTTGCTGGAGTAGTAGTTCGTTGTCTGAATATGTCTGGGTAGCTTTTTGTACCCTGTTATCTTAGTACCTGTTTGCCTGACTATTGTGAAGATGAAAAGTTTTTTTTTTTTAATTGTAGAAGTAATATATATATATCTACTGTAAAAGTTTAAGAGGGTAATACAGTTAACCTATAATTGCACCACCCTGAGATGAACACCTTTAACATTGTATATAACCTTCCAGACTACTTTTTTATGGATGTATGAATGAATATGAGTCTATACATTTATTTGTGAGTATGTGTAGAATGGTCTCATATATTCATTCCTATAGCATACTTTTCTTCATTAATAATATAATGTTTGTAACTGTGGATTCACATTAGCTTAATCACGGAGTATTCCATTGTACCTACTGTGTGGTAATTTAATTAGTACCCAATCGATAGAAGTGATGAAATCATTTTTCCAGTTGTTTGTTATAATTAATGTTGCTTTGAACATCCTCGCATGTACTGGATCAACAGTCCAGCGTAATTTTAAAACTTCTGTCTTCCAACTTGAATTGGCTTAAAGGTAAATGATAGCGGTGAGTGTCAGTGTCAATATAGGCTGAGGAATTAAATTACATTTGTCAACAGAAGTATAATTGTATTCAAGAGCAGTAAATAATTTTATAAAATGTTTCCCAAAATTGTAGGTGTGGCCTCACCTGCTGACCCTGAGGGAAAAGATGGACATGGGCCACCGGGCACATCAGAGGAGTCCCCCGAGGAGTTTACAGACACAAAACATGAGTCACTCTTCAGCCTAGAAACCAATTTTCTCAAAGAGGAAAGTGGCGGTGACTCTTCTCCGAAAGCATCACAAGGTCAGAGCCTGGTGTACATTGTTTGAATTCACCTGGTGCTGCTGCTGCTGCTAAGTCACTTCAGTCGTGTCCGACTCTGTGCGACCCCATAGATGGCAGCCCACCAGGCTCCGCCGTCCCTGGGATTCTCCAGGCAAGAACACTGGAGTGGGTTGCCATTTCCTTCTCCAATGCATGAAGTGAAAAGTGAAAGTGAAATCTCTCAGACATGTCTGACTCTTCGCGACCCCATGGACTGCAGCCTACCAGGCTCCTCCGTCCATGGGATTTTCCAGGCAAGAGTACTGAGTGGGGTGCCATTGCCTTCCCTGGTCACCTGGTGCTAGGTAGGGGCTAGTGCTTGTTAAATCTCCTGATACTGGAATGGGCAGCGCTAAAAACAGATAGTTTAGCTGTTAGATGTAGATCTGGGGAGAAATGTTTCTCCACGGTATTTTGTATTTTTCAGGGCCTAGGCCGTGTTGGGAGTGGGGGGTTGTTCAGGAGAACAAACAGTTGAAGAATGATAGCAGGGAAGACCAGTTCCCCAGACCTGACGTTCCCACAGTTGGGGTCAGGGGAAGACCTCTGATTTCTTTTCCCAAGCAGAGAAGGAAGAGAATAGTACTTTGCATTTTTCTCTCTACCCGTCACTTCTCAATTCCTGTAAGCAGCAATTTTACAGGTTTGTGAGACCCAGAAGTGGCCGATCTAATTGGTCCTTATCACCAGGGAGCACCGCGGAAGCCAGAGCGCTCCGCCTCTCCCCTCAGTCTCTCTGCGTCTCTTGGACAAGGCCTGCCTGTGGATGGCTAAGGCGGGTCTCTGCCGTCTCTTGGGTTTCATGTCTCTGCATGCGCCTGGACGGGCAAGTCAGGCTGGTCTCAGTCCCGTGTCTGACTGCCTCTTTTGGTCCCAGTGCCATTCTTCAACCAGGTCTGCCACTGAAGTTGAAATTTTAATCCTCATTTGGTTCTCTTAGCTCTTCTGGAGAAGAGGGAGAAGTAGCAGGTAGAATTTAGGCTCGAACGCCATTCTGAACTTAAAAAAACCCTTAAAAAAAAAAAAAAAAAACCCTTATGTTTCATAAGGAAGCTTAACTATCGTAAAGTTTCTCTGGCGGTTTTGCCTGTACAAATATATTAACACCTTGAATTCTTATTTCCTGTTGTTCACACTTATCTTAGGTATTGTTGTTAGGTGCATTGCTTTTGAGGTTTTCCTGCCTGGGTCCTGAATAGGTCGTTGAACTTTGCTTCTGAAATGAGAAGGCTGGCTGCCAGCACAGAGCACTGAGGGTGACCCTGAGCGCAGGTGGTACCGTTTGAGCCTTTGTTCGCCTCGGTTGAGTGTCGAGCATGTATAGATGTCTTCAGTGCAAGTTAAATCAGACATGAAACCCGCCCTCAGGGATCTTGAGGTCTAGTTAGATGAGGTAGGACATACGCACATGTGTGTTGGGGTGGATGGTGGGGGACTTGAGAGTGATGACTGTCTGTAGGGGACCAGAGGCAGCCTGTTAGTGGGGCCAGCCCCGTACCTGGGACTAGTTGTTTACTATGAGTCAGGGCTAACACTCAACTGATCATGTTTGGATGTACAAAAATGAGGTGAAGGAGAGGATAGAATTTTCAGTTAAAGGAAGGAAAACCACAGTGGCAGAAGCATTTGAGAGTCATGTCATTCAAAAATTACGTTGGAGAAGTAGGTTAGAGATGTATATTGAATTTAAGACAGAGAAGTTTCTTCAAAGGTTTTTGAGCTTGGAAATAATGTGGTTAAAGAAACGCTTTAGGGAAATGAATGTGTCAGAAACTTTGAAGCTCTGGACTGGAATAAATGATGGGGGAAGTAGATGGGGAAAAAAGGTGAGTTATCATCATGAAGAACACCATGTCATTAAAAGGAAAGACTAAAAAATCCCTGTCATTTGCTCTAACTGTTCTAATCTTCTTTTCTAAATTAGATCCATTTGTACAACATGTGAACACAAAATTGAAAGAAAAAGAAATCCAGGCTGTTGCCACAAATCCCAAGACTACCGAACAGCTAAAAGTAAGCATTGTTCCATCATCACAGTCACAAATGGAGAAAAGCAGTGATTTTGGGCTCTAGTGGTCTCCCTAAATGTGTGATACACATCGGTGGCAGATGACTTGGTGGGGAGCGGGACATAGGAAGGCTGGAAGAGCCTGTGTGTGTGCTCACTCGCCCAGCCACGTCCGACTCTTCATGACCCCGTGGACTGTAGCCTGCCAGGCTCCGTGTTCGTTGAAATTTTTATTGAGATAGTTCTTAGAGATGCGGTTGTAAGAAACAATGCAAAGATACCCATACGCTCTTTGCCTAGTTTACCCCAGTGGTAACATCCTGCAGAACTGTAGCACAGTATCGCAGTTAGGAGATTTCCATTGATCCAGTCTCCTTGTCTCACTCAGGTTTCCTTGGTGTAGCTACTGTTGATTTGTGTGTGTTACTTAGTTCTGCACTGTTTTATCACATGTGTCGGTTCCCATTTCCACCACCACAGCCAACATGCAGAGCATTCCCAGCTCTGTGAAGATCCCTCCTCTTCTCTGGTGCTATTTCATGACCGCAACCACCTCCTTCCCCCCTTCCCGAACCCTTGGTAATGACCACTCATCTGTTCTCCATTTCTGTCATCTTGTTGTCTGAAAAGTGTTCTAGAAATACAATCATACAGGTTGGCTTTTTTCACTTAGGATAGTTCCCTGGAAATTCATCCTACTTGCTGGCATATATTTAGTAGTTAATTCTTTTTTATTGCAGAGGTCATCCTTTATTGCTAAGATCAACTGTTTCATTAGAGTGCAAGCATCCCTTCCACTCCCCCAAAAAAAATCCCAACAAAAACCTCATTCAAAAAAAACACCTTGCTCCATGCCCAGGCAAATTTGGAAAACTCTGGGTTAAACAAAGGGGAACAGAGTCCTTGTCACAGGACTCAGCAGAACCTTCATATCTATTCTGCCGCGACTCTCCCTGAGGGGGATTAGGTTTTGTAGTGTTTATCAAAGTTACTTGACCATTGAGTCCTTTTTTTTTGTCTAGAATAAATTTTGACTTCCTACAGTGTGGTCCACAGCACAGTCTGTGACCCACTGATTGGCTGAGAGCTTACAAGTTTTCTAAAGTCAGAAACCTTGCGCTCTGACCCGTGGCTCTGTTCTCTTCTGTCTGTCTGAATTCTGTAACCTCTGAATCTCCACATTTCCTGAACTGTAAGAAGAGCATTATAGTGTTTACCTTGCACGGTTGTTGTTAGGATTAAGTGAGAGAATCTGTAAGTCATCAGAGGCCTAGGTAAGTTATGAAGTACCGTATGAAGGTGAGGTACTGTCATTCATTTCTAACTTCTTGATTCTTTCTCCCTCAGTGGCCCATCCTGGGCCAGGTTGTCTTCTCATCCAAGTTTCAGAAGTTGGAAACCTTTAAACCCCCAAAGGACATTGACTTAAAGTCAGTTCATCTTCAAAAGCCCCTGGAATCCACCTGGATCAAGACCAACAGCCAGTTCCTCTCTGGTCCCCAAAAATCAAGTAGCCCCTTCACACCCCTCCAGAAAGAGCTCTTCTTAATTATGAATTCTTACCGGGACCTGTTCTACCCGGAAAGGACCGCCCTGAAGAATGGGGAAGAGATCCGCCACGTGTACTGCCTGCACATAATAAATCACGTCCTCAAAGCCAACGCACAGGTGCTTGGCAACAACAGCCGACGCCGAAGCCAGAAACTCGGGGTGGGTGACGACGACGACTTCAGGGACCAAGGGCTGACCAGGCCCAAGGTGAGTGGCGGCAGACTTTGCCCTCCAGGAGGCCGGGAGGCGCTGCCGTGTAGGCCCTGGCACTGAGCGGGTTCTCAGGGGCTTTAATAATCGGAGCACCGAGTAAGTCCAGGCCTGAGCGTGTTCGCCGGGCGACGTTAGAGCGGTGCTGCAGACGGCTCAGTGGGCTGGCTCTAACGGTGGGTCTACCTGAAGATGTGAGTAGGAGGTACCTCCGTGATAATTCTCCTTGGAGATAAACCTGATCCTCTGCGTAAGTAGCACTCCACTGTACATCTCGTCTTTGTGACTGTCAGAGCTGGGTGGGTCCTTAGGGAACTTTTTACTTGGTCCCTGCATATTACATCTGTGGACACAGACCTAGATTCATAAAGGGCCTTGTCAGAGAGAACCAGGGAGAGAGTAGCACAGACAGGACTAAAACCAAGGCTTCTCTTCACTAAGCCACGTACCTATGTAAACCTTGGGAAGCAAAACCCCTGTTTTCCCATTGTATCATTATTGCAACTTAAAGTGATGATTACATGTGTGTGGGCTCCTAGGCTTAAGCGCCAGTGGTTTGAGGGCTTACATAGAAAATGTCTTCTGACTTGCTACATTTTTCATGATGTCGTGTAGCTAGATACTGTACCTCCCATCCCCCTCACCCCTTCACCCATGTCTCTGTATTGAACAGGCCTCATCTTCTTAGATCCTTCTCATTGAGCTTAATAGGATTCTTAATAGGATGATGCGGCTCTTAAGAGATTTCTTAGTCCAGCCCTCTTGTTCGATAGCTGGGGAAAACCACTAGACTCTTAGTGTCCCAGCAGGGCAGTAACTGCCCTCGTCAAAAGTGATCCGTCATCCCCACGCTGTACCAAGCTGAGTCAGTGCACCCCTCTGGCTGTGCTGGATGCCCTTCTGGGAAACCACCTCAGAATCTTGAACATCAGGATAGACTGATTATCTGTTTCCATTTAGAACTGCAAAACAGGGTATGAGGTAGAACACCCAAGTGAAACTGATCTGACTGGGGTTATTTCCACTGATTGTATTGTTTACAGACTGTATTGTTTACACAGGGTTGAGTTGTTTAGTCACTAAGTCGTGTCTAACTCTTTTGGTTCCCCTTGGACTATAGTCCGCCAGGCTCCTCTGTCCATGGGATTCCCCAGGCAAGAATACTGTGGTGGGTTGCCATTCCCTCCGCCAAGGGATCTTCCCAACTCAGGGATTGAACCCATAACTCCTATATTGCAGGCAGATTCTTTACCATTGAGTCACCAGGGAAGCCGCAGCGAAGTGTAGTTAGAAAAAAACCCATGTACACAAGGGTAGTTAGAAATTATTTGTTAAGCATCTTCTGTTTTGTTTTTTTTTCCTCAACAGTTAATACTAAGCATTTTTAGAAATGTTAGGAAAACTGATTCCTATATTTCCCATTGAAATATGATCTTATTTCAGAAATACTTTATCGTCATTTCTGAAAAGTGTACCAGGAAATGTACTAGAGAAGTAATGATAGTTTAGTCCTTACTAGCTTAATTTGTTCTCTGCTAATACATCTGATTCTTTATTCAGCATATTCCTTGGCTGAAATCATGATGAAATACATGAAATCACGATGCTGAATGAGTTCTGTAGGAGACAGAAATGAGTAACATTTCTTGTCTTCAGAGAGCTTTGTCTGTTTATGTCCTTGGGCTTTTGCTGGTGCATACCGCTGTTAAAGGCATAGAGTTACCCTAAAAGGTATTCCCGCATTCTGCTTAAGAATGTCCCCCACGGGGCCATGAGATTGAAGTCCATAGGACACGGTGCTGTGGGTCTGAAAGATACCCAGCCTGCAGTACTGAGCCAGGGCGTCCCTGCCCGGGGCTGCGGATCAGGGGACTCGTTAGCTCCAGGTCCCCCGCGGGCTCACCTCGAGCTGCCCTTCCTTCCGCTAGCCCCCAAGGCTGCCCACCTCTCCATCAACAGGTGCTGGTCGTGGTGCCGTTCCGGGAAGCTGCCTTGCGGGTGGTGCAGCTCTTCATCAGCCTCCTGGAGGGCGACAGCAAGAAGAAAATCATTGTCAGCAACAAAAAGAGGTTTAATGGAGAGTACGGCTCCGATCCCGAGGAGCGACCGCCCAACCTGAAGAGGCCTGAGGACTACGAAGCTGTGTTTGTGGGAAACATCGATGACCACTTCCGGATTGGTAATTGCCCCTTGTCCAGACTGAGACCCCGAGGGGCTGGGTGTGAGGCACGCATAGCTGGGAGCCAGAAGCCTGGAATTAGACATTCTCTCAGAGGGTCACTGCTAGACTCCTGGCAGAACCAGGTGCATCTGAGGCATCTCTTCTGCCCGGGGAGAGCCTTGCTTTGGCTAATGGGGTGGACGCTTGGCTGATGAAATGGAGCGTCTCCAAAGGCATACATGAAAAGCGTATGTACATATGTAACATGTACATGTGTAATGAACGTCTCGGCTCACCCATAGCTGGTAGCTCCTAGTGCTACAGGAGTCCAAGGGAGCTGGAGGTGAAGGGGCTGAGTGGGTCAGTCGGGAAGGTGAATTAACTGAAGGGCTTGTGCATAGTGGACTCCCCCCCTGCCTGCTGTGTGGAGTTATCTCTACCCCGGACTTACTGACTCCCGCCCGACTTTTCGCATTTTTGCTTGTCACATTCTGCTCCCGTGTATTTGGTTGGTTGTACATGGAAAAATTTCTTGGAGAATATTTATTATCACATACACTCATTTACTGATTATTTAGCATCTACTGTGTTAAGCACTGTGAAGTAGCTGGGGATATAGGATTAGAAGGATTAAAAGTTACTCTTAAGGAAGTCCAGCCCAAAGGCAAATCAGACAGTATGAGATGGAAGATGTGTTATGGTTAGAGGATGCAGTGGCTGTTTTAAGTATTTAAAGCAGATATCCATACTCACAGTGGACACAGGACTGTTTGGGAAGATCTGCTGCTGGAAGTACTGTCTGTACTATGTCGAAACCTGGATAGGATTTAGCCAGTTACAAAGTAGAGAGATCTGAGTGAGGGAAAGAGTTTCAGACAGGAAACTGTGCGGAGGCATGAGGATGAATAAATAGTATGACCTCAGACTCAAGAGGCTTTAGCACGGCTGGAGTGTGAGGTGCAGGGGGTGAGAGTCGATGTTTAGTTTTAAACATGTGCAGGTGGTCCGCGAACAGCTGATAAATCACTCTTTTTTTTAATTGATGTATAATTGACATGCTAGTTTCAGATTTACAGCATAGAGATTCATTGTCTATATACCTTACAAACTGATCACACAAAAAGTATAGTTACCATTTGTTGCCATACAGAGTTAATACAGTGTTATTGACTATGTTCCCCATTGGCATACATTGGATCCATGGCATACGTTGGTGGTCTGTTCACTTCTTAAGTGAATGTTTTGTACCTCTTGATCACCGCCCAGCCCAACCCATGTTGCCCACCCTCCAACCCCTGCCCCCATTTTCTGGCAGCCACCGATCTGTTCCCTGTATCAGTCTGGTTTTTTGTTTGTTTTGTTTCTTAGATCCACATCTAAGAGATATCATATGGTATTGATAATTGTCTATCTGATTTATTTCACTTATGGTAATACCTTCAAGGTCCATCATTGTTGTTGCAGATGGCTAGATTTCATTTACTTATGACTGAGTAATATTCCATTGTGTGTGTGTGTGTGTGTGTGTGTGTGTGTGTCTGTATACCACAGCTTTATCCATTCGTCTACCTGTGGACTCTTAGGTGGCCTCCATACCTTGGCTATTTTAAATACTGCAGTGAACATAGGAGTGCATATATCTTTTTGAATTAGTGTTTTTGTTTTCTTTGGATCAGTACCCGGAAGTGAACTTGCTCAGTTGTATGGTGGTTTTTCTGTTTTCTCTTTTGGTGATGGTCCTGTTTTTAATTTTTGAGGCACCTCTGTACTGTTTTCCATGGTGGCTACACCAGTTTACATTCGCATTAACCGTGCACAAGGGTTCCCTTTTCTCCACGTCCTTGTCAGCACTTGTTATTTCTTGTCTTTTTGATGAAACCTCTTCTGACAGGTGTGAGGTGATATTTCATTGTGTTCTGTTTTCCCCTGTGCTTTGGTTTATTCAAATGTAAAATGAGGCTAATACCAACTTACATGGTGGCTGCAAGAACTCTAACTCAGTGTCACAGTCTATTTGTTATTTCATTTTGATCATCGCACTTACTAGCCACCTGATACATTATTTGTTTTTTAAAAAAATTGAAGCATGGTTGATCTGCAATGTTGTGCTGATTTCAGCTGTACGACAAAAGTGACTCCGTTATACATATATTCTTTTTAATATTCTTTTCCACTGTGACTTACCCCAGGAGATAGAATATAGTTCCTTGTGCTATGCAGGAGGACGCTGTTGCTCATTCATTCTAAATGTAATGGTTTGCATCAACTAATTGCAAACCTCCAGTCCATCCCTATCCCTTCCCCCCCAGCAGCTGCAGGTCTGTTCTCTATGCCTGTGAGTCTCTTTCTGTTTTGTAGACAGGTTCATTTGTGCCTTATTTTAGTTTGCACATGTAAGTGATATCATACGGTATTTGCCTTTCTCTTTCTGACTTTCTTCATTCTTCACTTCGTATGATAATCTCTGGTTGTATTCATGTTGCTGCAGATGGCATTGGTTTGCTCTTTTTGTGGCTGAATAGTATCCCATCACACACACTGAGTAGTATTCCTATATATCTATATTTATTCATATATATACACATACATACGGACACACAGCCTGCATTATTGTGCTCTTCTTATGGCTGAGCAGTACTCCATCACACACGCACACGCACACGCACACACACACACACATACCCGCCCCGCATCTCCTTTATTCATTCTTCTGTTGATGGATATTTAGGTGGTTTCCATCTCACACACACACACACACACCCGCCCCGCATCTCCTTTATGCACTCTTCTGTTGATGGATATTTAGGTGGTTTCCATCACACACACACACACACACACCCGCCCCGCATCTCCTTTATTCACTCTTCTGTTGATGAATATTTAGGTGGTTTCCATCACTCACACACACACACACACACACACACACACTCCCGCCCCGCATCTCCTTTATTCACTCTTCTGTTGATGAATATTTAGGTGGTTTCCATCACACACACAGACACACACACACACACACACACACACACACACACACACACACACACACACACACACACCCCGCATCTCCTTTATTCACTCTTCTGTTGATGAATATTTAGGTGGTTTCCATCACACACACACACACACACACACCCGCCCCGCATCTCCTTTATTCACTCTTCTGTTGATGGATATGTAGGTGGTTTCCATCACTCACACACACACACACACACACACACACCCGCCCCGCATCTCCTTTATTCACTCTTCTGTTGATGAATATTTAGGTGGTTTCCAACACACACACACACACCCGCCCCGCATCTCCTTTATTCACTCTTCTGTTGATGAATATTTAGGTGGTTTCCAACATAAACACACACACACACACACACACACACACACCTGCCCCGCATCTCCTTTATTCACTCTTCTGTTGATGGATATTTAGGTGGTTTCCATCACACACACACACACACACACACACACACCCGCCCCTCATCTCCTTTATTCACTCTTCTGTTGATGGATATTTAGGTGGTTCCATGTCTTGGCTATTGGGAACAGTGCTGCTACGAATATAGGGGTAGGTGTGTCTTTTTGAATTGTAGTTTTGGCCAACTATATCCCCAGCAGTGGGACTACTGGGTCATATGGTAATCTTGTCTTTAGTTTTCCGAGGAACCTCCATTCTGTCTCCATTAGTGGCTGTACTGGCTCGCATTCCCACCAGCAGTGTTGGAGGGCTCCCTTTTCTCCACCCCTCTCCAGCACTTGTTGTTGGCAGACTTTTTAATGATGGCCTTTCTAACTGGAGTAGGATAGTACCTCATTGTACTGTTGATTTTTTTCCTTGTGGCTTTGGTTTGCATTTCCCTGATCTTTAGTGATGTTGAGCATCTCTACATATGCCTGTTGGTCATCCCTATGACTTTGAGAAAATGTCTGTTCAGATCCTCAGCCCACTTTTATTGTTTGTTTTTCTGATAATGTGTCACCATAATTCTTTATATATTTTGGATATTAACCCCTTACCACATATGCAAATATCTTCTCTAGTTCAGTAGATCGCCTTTTTGTTTTGTTGTTGGTTTCCATTGCTGTGCCGAATATTTTTAGCTTGAAGTAGTCCGGGAGAAATACCAATAACCTCAGATATGCAGATGACACCACCCTTATGGCAGAAAGTGAAGAGTAACTAAAAAGCCTCTTGATGAAAGTGAAAGAGGAGAGTGAAAAAGTTGGCTTAAAGCTCAACATTCAGAAAACTAAGATCATGGCATCTGGTCCCATCACTTCATGGGAAATAGATGGGGAAACAGTGGAAACAGTGTCAAGATTTTATTTTGGGGGGCTCCAAAATCACTGCAGATGGTGATGGCAACCATGAAATTAAAAGACGCTTACTCCTTGGAAGGAAAGTTGTGACCGACCTAGATAGCATATTAAAAAGCAGAGACATTACATTGCCAACAAAGGTCCGTCTAGTCAAAGCTATGGTTTTTCCAGTGGTCATGTATGGATGTGAGAGTTGGACTGTTGAGAAAGCTGAGCGCCGAAAATTGGTGCTTTTGAACTGTGGTGTTGGAGAAGACTCTTGAGAGTCCCTTGGATTGAAAGGAGATCCAACCAGTCCATCTTAAAGTAGATCAGTCCTGGGTGTTCATTGGAAGGACTGGTGCTAAAGTTAAAACTCCAATACTTTGGCCACCTCATGTGAAGAGTTGACTCATTGGAAAAGACCCTGATGCTGGGAGGGGTTCGGGGAAGGAGGAGAAGGGGACGACAGAGGATGAGATGGCTGGATGGCATCACCGACTCAATGGGCATGAGTTTGAGTAAACTCTGGGAGTTTGTGATGGACAGGGAGGCCTGGTGTGCTGCAATTCATGAGGTTGCAAAGAGTTGGACACACTGAGTGACTGAATTGAACTAAACTGACTGAGTCACATTTAATTTTGCTTTCATTGCCCTTGCTGGTGGAGCAGATCCAAAAAAATATCACTAAGACTGATGTCAAGAAAGTTGCTGCCTGTGTTTTCCTCTAGGGGTTTTGTGGTTTTTCAGGTCTTACGTTCAAGTCTTTAATTCATTTTGAGTTGATTTTTGTAGTTGGTGTAAGCTCATGGTCCAGTTTCATTCTTTGCATGCAGCTCTCCAGTTTTCCCAGCACCATTTGTTCATGAGACCATCTTTTCCACATTGTATATTTTTGTCTCCTTTTCATAGATTAATTAGCTATAGAAATATGGGTTTATATCTGGGCTCTCTATTTCTGTTCTGTTTGTGCTAGTACCATACAGTTTTGAATACTGTAGACTTTTAGTGTAGTTTAAAATCAGGGAGCAGGATACCTCCAGCTTTGTTCTTCTTTCTTATGATCAGTTTAGATATTCAAGGTCTTTTGTAGCTCTAAACATACTTTACGATTATTCTAGTTCTGTAAAATATATCATGGGTATTTTGATAGGAATTGCATTGAATCTGTAGTTTTCTTGGGTACTGTGGACATTTTAACAATGCTGATTTTTCCAGTCTCTGAGCATGGTATATTTTGCATTTGTTTATGTCATCTTCAGTTTCTTTTAAGACCTTATAATTTCCAACTACAAGTCTTTTACCTTTTTGGCTAGATTAATTCTTAGGTATTTTATTCTTTTTGATGCAGTTGTAAATGGGATTGTTTTCTTAATTTCTCTTTCTGATAGTTCATTATGAATGTATAGAAATGCACCAGATTTCTGTATGTTAATTTTGTATCTTGCAGCTTTACTAAATTTATTTGTTCTAACTGTTTTTTGGTGGAGTCTTTAGGGTTTTCTCCATAAAATACCATGTCTTTGTGCTTCCTGGACCTGAATGTCTGTTTCCTTCACTGGGTTAGGGAAATTTTCAGCCATTGTTTCTTCAAATAAGTTTTCTGCCCCTTTCTGTCTTCTCCTCCCTCTCCTGGGTCACCCATAATGTAGATGTTAATGACTCTTTCTCTCTCTCCTCCTTCTGGGACTTGTTAATGCTGATGATAGAAACCTTGATGCTGTCCCTTAAACTGTCCTCATTTAAAGAAAAATTTTTTATTTTCTCTTTGCCATTCTCTTGGGGTCATTTCCACTGCCCTGTCTTTCAGGTCACTGACACTCTTTCATATCGTCTAGTCTGTGGATTCCCTCTAGTGTATTTCTCAGCTCAGTTATATTCTTCAGCTCTCTGAGTTCTTTTAGAACTCACTCAATATTTTCTCTTTATTGAGTTTCTCATGTGTTTGTTTATTCATTATCTCCCAAGTTTGGTGAGCGTTTTGATGACCATGACTTGGACTTCTTTATCAAATAAACTGCTTACATCTGTCTCATTCAGTTTTTTTCTGGGGTTCTGTCTTGTTCCTTCAGTTGAAACATGTTCCCCTGCTTCCTCATTTTGCTTGGCTGTTTGTTTCTGTATATTATGCAAGCCAGTTATGGCTCCCTGTCTTGAAGGAGTGGCTCTGTGTGGGAGATGAACTGTATTGTTTAACCTTTTCCTAGTTCTTGGTTGTCCCACAAACTCTCTGCTTGTTTCACTCCTTTGGAGTCCAGAAACGCAGCCTCCCCGCCACCTGCCTGAGCCTGGCACTCAAGGGATGTCCCCATGTGGGCTGCACGCGATCGTTGGCTCTGGTGGTGCCCTGCGAGTGGCGTGGGAGGGGGTCGGCGGGGCTGCTTGCTGTCCGTGTCTGCCAGCGCTGCCCGCCAGCAGTGCAGGGCAGTGGGATGGGGGGTGTTCACCCACTACTGTGGGTGTGCTAAGAGTGAGTGTGCAGAAATGGTGCCCACCAGTGTCATCAAGGTAGAGGGCGTTTGTAAAAGTGCTTTCCACCAGCATTCTACCCCCAGAGAGTCCCCAGCAGTCTTTTGCCCCTCTGGTACATGCTTTCAGATAAGCAGTCTCCTTCACGTACCACTTGGGCTCTTTACAAACTGCTGCTTTTTGCTTCGGAATGAGACGTGGGCAGGAAATATAAAATTTTGTGACAGTAGTGTTAAGACCATCATTAGTGAATATATCTATCCAGAGCTTTATGCAGAGTGAAAGAGAGCTTGCAGGTGAATCCAGGGATTTGTAGAAGAGCTGTCTGAATCTGGAAAGATAGATAAGGACCACCAGTCAGTGATAAGAGAACCAAGTGTTGAAGTCATGGAAACCACCAGTAAGGAAAAGAACATTTCAAGGAGGATGTGCTTATACATTAAAGACAAGAAGCACCAAAGAGCTTTTGGTGACCTTTAGCAAGAGCTATGTCAGTGGCGTCCTAAGAATCAGAGGCAGACTGCAGTGCATTGAGAGTGAGGAGGAAATTTTAAAAGTAGAGACGATTTTCTGGAAGATTTGCCATTGAAGAAAAGGAAGAGAGAGTGGGGGCTAGCAGGGACCATCAATGTAAAGGAGGGGTGATGATAATTTTAATAATGAAAGCAGTTTGAGTACAGTTACATGCTATGGGGGAAGCTATGGAAGGTATAAGGGGAGGTGGCACTTTGAGAAGGTGGAAGCTGATGGCTTGGTGGTGACTAAAGAACTGACATGTCCTTGGCTGTTTGTGTAGGAGTGGCGATTCTGCAGAGGAGCATCCGACTTTACGCCCCCTTCTATTCCTCGGACATCCTCATCGCCTCCCCTCTGGGCTTGAGGACCATCATTGGTGGAGAAGGAGAGAAGAAGAGAGATTTTGACTTTCTGTCTTCTATTGAGCTGCTCATCATTGATCAAGCTGACATTTACTTGATGCAGAACTGGGAGCATGTCCTGGTAATGTTGGTCATTCACATTTAAAGGCAAGAAGCTCAGTGGGTTGAGTCTAAAAAGATTATTAAAGTCCAGATTAAAACTCAGTTAGTTTGGAAATGAAAATGTTCCACATTTTCCAGTTTGAAAATGCGAAGTGTCCCCTCTGCTATCCACAGGTTGGTCAGTATCCAGAAAGATAAAAACTCTTGTTGATCTTTTCAAATCTCCAGATAAGAGTTCTTCCACTTAGAAAGGTGGCTTCTGCTAATAGACTGCTTTAATGTGGTTGGTTGGTTGAAATCCCTCCTCACTGAGGATGTCTTTATCTAAAATAATTCCTCCTGCAGTTTATGCTCATTCTCTTTTATTCAGTCTTCCTTGGGAAAAGATTGCTCATGATTTCTTTATGTGTGATGTTTTACTGATAAATGTGAGTTGTTTTTGTCCTCCTACCATAATTAGTGCTGTGATTTTTTTTTCTCCCTCTCCACATACTCTGCAATGTCTTTGAGTTTAACAGTCCTCATCATGGAACCATAGGTTTATTTTGACAGTATAAGGCAAGTGAGAACTTACCTCTTCTACAACTCCAGGACTTAGATTAAGTTTGCAACTAATAAAAGGGAGTACTTATAAAGTAAGGAATAAATTTATAGTATTTGTAACCCTTCAGTACACAAGGTAAAAATATGATTAACGTAGAAAAGGCCTGTTGATGGTTGTGGTGGTGGTTTACTTGCTAAGTTGTGTGCAGTTCTTGTGACCCAGTGGACTGTAGCCTGCCAGGCTCCTCTGTCCATGGGATTCTCCAGCAAGAATACTGGAGTGAGTTGCAATTTCCTTCTGCAGGGGATCTTCCCGACCCAGAAATTGAACCCAGGTCTTCTTCATTGTAGTTAGGTTGTTTACCGACTGAGCTATGAGGGAAGCTGATGGTTGAGTCATATTTAATTGGATGACGTGTAGTCACTCAGGGAGTCTCCTAATGTTTTAAGAACTAGATCATGGAAGGACAGCAGTTCTGTTTTCGGTGTCATTTTCCTTCTTGTCCAAGTCTGGAACCAAGTTGCTTATATGAGTAAGCAGGGTGGCATTTCAGAAATACTCTGTATAGGTACTATCTTGATTCTTTTTGAAAGATCCACAAGGTGGCCAGTTTGAGCTTTATCTTCGCATTGGGAATGTTCACTTGCCTAAGGACAAGTCACTCTCCTGCCTGACCTGCAGTTTTCTTGCTGTAACTTGGGAGATGATAGTATGCGTTTCTCGGGGTTAAGTAAGACAGAAGGCTGATGGAATGCTTAGCAGTGCCTTCCAGGTAAGTGCTCAGTATTAATGGAGTATTATTTCTGCTCGCAGCATTTGATGAACCACATGAACCTGCTGCCCTTGGACTCACATGGGGTGGACTTCTCTCGGGTGCGAATGTGGAGCCTCAACAATTGGTCCAAGTACTATCGCCAGACCCTGCTGTTCGGGGCCCTGCAGGATGCCCAGATCAACTCGGTGTTCAGCAAGTACTGCGTCAACGTGCAAGGCCAGGTGGGGTCTCCCCTTCTCTGAACCTGCGGGAAGTGTCATGTGTTGTTTGGGTCGTGAGGCAGAAGGGGAGGATTACATTTGGTCAGCAGCGGGGATAGCTCACCTCCTGACGCGCTCCCTGACTCCTGGCAGGTGGCCGTGAGGAACGTCCCGATGACAGGCTCCATCAGTCAGGTCCTGGTGCAGCTCCCGCACGTCTTCCAGAGGATGGAAGCGGAAAGCCTTGCTTCCGTGATTGATGCCAGGTACCCACATCCCCTGCCTTCCCACTGAACCCTGGGAGTCCCAGAGAGGGCTTTTACCTGGCTGTTCAAACTTAGAATTGGACTCCACGTTGGCTTTATTGATGACCGTTTACCAGATGAAATGAGGTGATGCACCTCCGTCATGGCATTGACAGAGGACAGGGAAGCGATGCCTCTTCCTAGGTCTGATACCTAGTTAGTGCAGCGTTGGTGGATCAGGGGTTCTTTCCCCTAGATGGTGGCATTTTAAAATTACATTAATAGCTTAATGCTGCATGTCAGCAACTTAATTCTAAGCCCTTCGGGGCAAGAACTCTGTTTTCCAATTTTCTATGTTATTTTCTTCTGTTTGCTCATTGTGTTAGTCAGGGGACCCTTGGTAGCAGAATGGTGCTTATTATATGGTAGGTGTTCAGTAAATGTTTGTTGACTGACAACTGAATGAATGAGTGATATGGTTTATACTTCCTAGAATAATTCTCTGGGATATACCGGTGTCACGTCCACACTCTGTGATGAGTAGTGTTAGCACTTTCCAAAGTGTTGAACAAGTCTAGTCTCTTTGCGGTGCGGTAGACCAGATTGGCCTCTTAGGGGAGGTAGAGGGAGATGAGACTCGCCCGGGGTCATGTAGTTAGCACTCATCCTTTGGGCTCACTTCCAGACCGCTGACTTTGCCCTTTGCCTTTCCAAATCAGGTTCAACTTTTTCGTGAACAAGATTTTGCCTCAGTATCGGGATGCAGTCATGTCCCACACGCTTATCTATGTCCCCTCCTACTTTGACTTTGTGCGTCTCCGAAATTACTTCAAGAAGGAGGAGCTGAACTTCACTCATATCTGCGAGTACACCCAGAAGTCTGGGGTCTCCAGGGCCAGACACTTCTTCCTTCAGGGAGAGAAGCAGTTCCTGCTGCTCACCGAGCGCTTCCACTTCTACAAAAGGTGAGAAGTAGGGCCGGGCTTCAGGCGTCCTCTCTGGAGGGCCTGCTTCTGAGTGTACGGGGGGCTTTGCAATGCTGTGGTCCTCCCTATTCCATCTCCTGGAGGGCCGCCAGAGTTCTAGGGGCTGGACAGGCTTTTCTTGATGGGTAGTTTGGTTTTCTTCCAACATGGATGTTGCTGGAAAAGGTTGTAGAAATGAATGAGTGACTGCAGCATGTTATATATAGATGTGGAGTGGATCCATACTTAGGGTACTTCCTAAGTAGCTTTCTTGAGGGTATGTCCCTCAAGAAAGATGTTACAGAGTCTAGCAGCTTTCGACAGGGACAACTCATGTCAGTAGAGCAAAGGGAGGATGGAGCCTGTCACAGAAGCACGGATGAAATATTGGGGACTGTGTGGAGATGGACGCTGAGCGCAGTGTCAGTGTTCCGGAAGTTCCCGTGTGTCCAGAGGTGGTGTGCACACACTCCATCACCAGAGAGAACAGGGACCAAGGGCCCCTTGATGTTTATGAAGAGCAAAAGCTGAGGCCCTTAGAGGTGGATATTTAAGAGCTTCAGCATTTGCTTAGCTTCCCCACCATGTGACTTTGACAAAATTGTTGGGTTGAGCTGTTGTTTTTTTTTAATTAGAGCGATAGTAATATTGATCCTTCTATTACTGTTTGAGATAGCTGCAGCCCTTTGTGCACCCAGACCACAGTTATTTTATTGTTTTGCTAATTCTGTCTACTGCCAAATGTAAAAGCCTCCTTTAAGCCCTTACCTAGAGAGAGATGGAAATTGCATCCTATAACCTTTTCTTTCCTGATTCACAATAATGTTCAGTGAATTTAAGTTCTGACTTTACTCGGCCATATACTACTGAGGGACACATTTCCTCAGAGAACCTCTAACAGCTAAGCCAGAAATCTTCTAGGCTTTGGAGCTTATTAGTTGGTGCACCTTGGCATTGCGTTGCCTTTTAGTTTATGCTGGTATTGGATGGTGTTCCCCAGAAACCCTCTCCTCAGCAGGAAGACCCAGCAGCCTGCCGGGTGAAGCAGGCCGGCACGGCATGACCTCTGCATTCTGCTGACAAGGGTTGTCTTCCAGCCGAGAGGCGAGGCATGACTGCATCTGTGTTGACCAGGCTTCATTCTTGGCTGTTTGGCCCAAGAGTTTTAACAAATGCCTGCTTCCCAGCATCATTATTTGCTTCCTTCCAGTAAACTGTTGTTTTCATTCGTGTTGGAAAGTGGTATTTTGGGGGGAATTTGCATTCAGCAGGTCTTAAGAGCCCTTAGTTTTCCAGAAGCTTGACACATCAAAACAAGTCCTTTGAATGAAGTGGATGAATTGGAAAACTTCCCAGCGTGATTGTCTCGCACAATTGTGAATTAAGCTGGGATGAGGACTGCTCTCAAAGAGCAGCTCTTCAAGGAGAAGGCGTGGTGTTAAGAGGAGCCCCTTCTCTTAAGTAGGTGGGACAGTCTCCTGTCTTACACTGTTCATTTACTGACCAGACAGCTTTGTCCCCAAAGTCACGGTGAAGACAAACCTGACATGTGTCATTTGCCTTATACCCTGGATCCAGTTTCTGGGTGTTAAATGTGAATCTAAGTAACTTGCAACTGCCAATTTTCTCAAGGTTCCCAACTGTAGAATTTTTTTGCTTGAGAGGTCACCAACTCTCAATTGGTGATGATAGGTATTTTGATCTGCAATGTCTTTGTGATTTGATTCTTTTAATTTGACCAGGGGGAAAAGTACATGTATTTCAAACTTTAGTAACCAACTCTAAAATTCTCTGTCTGTATTCTCTGAGGAAGTAGGCGGTGTTAGACATACTGCAGTTCATTTGTGAGCTAATGAAAAGTTTTCAACCTGAAGATTTGTCTTCTTTGGGGAGATGAAACCAGTAGAATCATAGGGCTGGATTGGCCTTTGGTCATGATACTCCTGAGGTAAGGACAGTTCGCAGCTCCTTCTCTGAACATTATCAATGGGTAAGCACAGCATGAAGGATTGGCACTCAGAAGCTCTGGAGATGGGATTTCTGGAGTTGGGAAAGGCCGCCTGGGGTGTTTCTGGGTGCTCCTTGCCCCAGTGAGAACCCCCTCTGCAGAAGAAGCAGAACGAGTCTTTATAGACTATGGAGGAACCAGCCTTTCAAGTCAGTTGTGGGTGCCTCGTTTACCATTGACAGTTGGCAGGTAGCATAGATGTCTGGAATGTCGTTAGTTTTAGGTCCTGTCAGAGCGTTAGGCCATACTTGTTGGGGTCATGGAAGACACAGAACATGTGCAAGAGAGGAGGAATGCAGGGGAAGGGGTGCAGAAGATTACAGGAGTTGGTGCTGCCTGCCCCTCTGAAGAGGCCCTGCTCAGCTTCTCTGATTTCCAGAAGATACCTCGTCTCTGTTGTACTGTTAGTCGCTAAGTCATGTCTGACTTTGAGGCCCCATGGACTGTGGTCTGCCAGGCTCCTTTGTCCATGGGATTTTCCAGGAAAGAATACTGGAGTGGGTAGCCATCTCCTTCTCCAGGGATCTTCCCCGCCCAGGTGTCTCTACTGTAGATAAATTGGTACTAAGAGATTTTCTTAGTTATTAAGTATACCTATTGGAGTTGGTTTTGTTGTTTTATTTTGTTTTAAAAATACTCTCATTATAAGAGTGTTATTGTTAGAGAACCTGGAAAATCTAGGTTAAAAAAAATGAAATCACCTATAATCCCACTGATACAAATACTCATTTTGGTATATTTCTTTCCTGACTTTTTAATGTCAAAAAACTTGTGTACATGCACACAGACACAGGCAATTAAAAAAAAAACAAAAACCAAAGTTGAGATCCCAATATACATATAGGGATTTTTTTTTCTTTTATATTAAGTGTTTTATGTGTTCATTGAAAAAAAATCAAGTTAGCCTTTTGACATGTATACCTGTGTGTTATGGATATGTATTTTTAAGTTTATATATGGTTCTGTCACATCCTCCCCCCACCAACTTTTTATTTGGTAAGATTTCATTTCAAAAGACATTGTAAAGCTATCGCAGTGAACGTCTCTAACTCCTTCCAGGTAGACTTGGCCAGCTGTTAGCATTCTTCCCCATTCACATGCACTCACATTCTGTCTCTCCTCTCTCTCCACCATATCTCTTATTTTTTTTCTTCCTGAACCATTTGACAGTAAATTATAGGAGGCTTCATGACACTTAACTCCTAGATCTTTCAGCATGTAAAGTGGCTAAAAACAAATTTCTTTCATTTATTGACATTCCACTTGACATCATTGTGATAACATCATCTGATATTTAGTCTGTGTTCAGATTTTCCTAGTTGTTCCCCAGTGACTATTACAGCTGTCCGCCACCAGCAATCCAGGATTTAGGATTTAGTTGAGTATCATACATTGCATTTGGTTAACATGTTTCTTAAGTTTATTTTAGCAGTTCTTAAGCTGGGAATAGTTTTGCTCCCCAAGGGACAATTGGAAATATCTGGAGACATTTCTGGTAGTTACAGCTGGAGGGTTATTCTAGTGGCTCACGCAGGTCAAAGCCTGAGTGCTGCTGAACACCCGGAGAGTATCTGGCTTAAAATGTCAGCAGTACTGCGGTTAAGAAACCGTCATCTGGAATAATTCTCTTCCTTTTTGTTCTTTGTCATAATACTGACATTTTTTTTTAGAAGTCCAGTCCAGTTTCCCGTAGAACGTCCCACAGTCTGGAGTTGCCCATTTTCTTATTATTTAGATCAGTGTTCTCAAACTTTACTACACATTGGAATCCCCTAGTAGAGTTTTTAAAAAATCTCATGTCATACCCCAATATCAATTACATAGTGTTGGAGATGGGGACCAATTATATAGTAGATATTTTTAAAAAACAAATAGGTGATTCAACAGGCATCCAAGTTTGGAGATCACAGACTTAAACATTATTTTGGTAATAATTCTGCATGGAGGCACAGGGTGTCAGTTTATCCCATTTTGGGTGATGCTAAATGTAATCACTTGGTCAAAGTAGGTCCGCTAGATCTCTGCCTTATAAAAATACCTTTTATGTTTAATTATAAGTAATCTATGAGGTGTACATAGCATCCATTTTAATGGTTACTTAGTGTTACATACTTTGAGTGGGTATATAATTAACCCAGTTTCTGTTTTAACGGGCATGTAGATTTGTTGTTTTCTGCTATTACGTACAATAATGCCACGAGCATCTGTATGTGTGGCCGATGGCATAGTTGCCTAGGTATTTCCTTAGGATAAATTTGGAAAGGAAAACTTGTTTGTTCCAAAACTGTACACAGTTTAAAATTTGCTATACGTTGCCGCTCCCATCTTCTCCCTTTCCCCCCCAAAATACATACAGTAACTTACACTCCATTAACCTATCTCTGTAAACCCCTACTTGTTGCCAGGAATGATTTGATAGTCAAAATGGAACCTCATGGTTTTACTGTCTTTTTCTTTCCTTCCTTTGTTTTCTGTAGTTATCAGTTGAATGGAGCGCCTGAGTGGGTAGTTGGCCTGGACACACCTCTTGCGTCAGGTCACTAGAGTGGGAGTTGTGAGTCTGGTGAGGATGTGGTTGTTGCCATGGTTACCATCCAGGTACCACAGACTGCAGTTCCTCCAGCAGACAGCGGCCCGGCGCTGGCCCTGCCCCCCTCTCAGCTTTCCCCCGGCCCTGCACCCCTGCGCCCGGGGAGAGCCCCTCCCCGCACTCTTGTCCGTTCCCCCACTCCAGCCACTCCTGCTCGCTCCTCCACACAGGCTTGAAGTGGGGCAGGGGCCCTCCGACCAGTCCAGCTGAGATGCAAGCAGCTCCTCTCCACCCTGGGCTTTCTCAGGGTTCCTGCACCACCCTATGTGGTGGGAAGACCTCTCTCTGCCTTGTTCTGTGAGCGTCTTGGAAAGAGTTTCCTGCTTCTCCCCACTGGCCGCAAACCTCTGCTTGTATCAGCGCAGGCTCTTGGGCTCCATAGGCTTCATGCCCTTTCCTTAGGGACAGACTGCTCTTGTTTTTCACTGGGTGTGAGTCTTATGGTGGGGAGGGACGAGGTGAAGGGGTTAATGCCCCTCCCTTGAAAGTGAAAGTCGCTTAGTCGTGTCCCACTCTTTGCAACCCATGAACTGTACAGTCCATAGAATTTTCCAGGCCAGAATACTGGAGTGGGTAGCCTTTCCCTTCTGCAAGGGATCTTCCCAACCCAGGAATCGAATCCAGGTCTCCTGTATTGCAGGCAGATTCTTTACCAGCTGAGCCACAAGGGAAACCCCGCTCCCTTAGGGTAGCGGATTTTTGCTTCATCTGACCCCACCCAGCAGTTGACCTTTGTCCCGTTCATTGGCTTCAGGCTTTAGCTTCATACACAGTATGGGTCTGGGGAAAGAGAGTTTTCCTGTCCGCACTGCCCGCGGGGTCTCTTAGGTCTTCTGCCATGTCTTCAGGGCTCCCAGTGGAGGCCTGTGGAAAAGACCTCGTGAAAATGAAGTGAAGGTGTGTCCGGAAACCCCAGGAATCCTGAACTCGCATGCAGACCCATAAGCGCCCTTTGAGAGCGTGTTGGGAGTGCAGCGGTTTCTTCCTTCCCACCTTCATGGCAGCTGCCCCCTTCCCCACCGCGCCCGGCCTGAGGGGAAGTGTCCTGGCTTTCTTCAGACGAGCTTGTCACTCTGGGATTCAGTCAGTGATGGGCTGAAGCCGGCTCATTCCTGCTCTTGAGATCTGGTCGCACGTCTCTTCTCATTTCCAAGTTCAGGAGCGTGACACTGGTCGCTTGAAACGAAGGGTTTGCACCACAGACATTGGCAAGTGCTTCAGATCAGCGCCGTCCCTCCCCCGCCGAGAGCCGGTTACACACACACCAGGGCGCCTCTGAATCCCTTCACCTGGGGCCTCGCGGCGTCGCTGTCTAGGCTCAGGAAGGGGACTGCTGCTGTGGACTGTCTTTTTCCTGTAGCGTGGGAGCAGTGTCCTCTTGCATTTTCTCCATACTAAGCAGAAGCGAGACTCCGCGTTTGGGTGTGTTTGTTTTGCTCACTGCTGAGGCAGCACTGTGTCTGTCAGCTTCGTTCGTTAGCCGTTAGAATTCCTTTATGGAAAGGGGATGTGGAAAAGTGAACAAAGTAATGGACTGCAGTTACATTCTGGAAGAGGAGGGTCTCGAGAGATAAGGCTGGGCCACGGGATAAAAAGACAAGGGAAACTTATCCTCCATGAATAAAATTCCCGAGGAAGTCTAACACCAGCTGTGTCTGAGAGAGGCTGACGAAAAATCAGAACCTTATCAGCCTGTGAAATCTTTTGTTAGGAGGGAATGATTGACCTCAACCTAACCACAAGGCGAGTCCTTAGGATGTGCCTTCCCACCACCACGGTGCAGCCCTGTGGGGCAGGGGAAGCGTGGGGAAGCTCTTGAAACTAATTGCCTTCCCAGAATGCCTGATGGTCCTTGGGCAGAATGTTGTAAATGGATGAACTTGGGACACCTGCCATGGAGTTAACATGTTGTCAAAGTGGTAAGAAAAGACTTAACGAGAGAGCATTTGCAGTTTATTCTATGTACTGGATCTGACCTCGTCTCCATTATAGAACATTGTTTTCCCTGATTATAAGGATAGGTTAAATTGGAAGTCATCTGCTTTTTAAATTTTTGGCTACTGATTTTTAGCTCTTGTCTTCTATTCTCCCCCAGCCTACCTCACTCTGCTCAGAGCAGGCTCAAGAAAGGCAAATTCATTTTATCATTATCTGAAACCAAACAGTAGGAATTCAAACATGTTGTCACAAAAAAATGAGCCCTTCCAGCTCAAATTAGAGTTACCGTTGGTCTGTCTGTCACTGTTCTTCCTCCTGGAGCGTGAAACGGTATGAGTGACGGTGTCCCTGTAAAATTCCGAGGCGGCTTCTCCATGAGTTTCTCCCGTAGACATAGCCTCTCTTTCTCCTTCTGGCAGATACACAATAAAAGGCATCAGGAACCTGATTTTCTATGAGCTGCCAACATACCCGCACTTCTACAGTGACGTCTGTAACATGCTGCGGGCCACGAGCAGAGGCGAGGAGGCCGCCTGGACCTGCACCGTCCTCTACTCCAGGTACGATGCCCAGCACCTGGCCGCCGTGGTCGGGGTGGAGCGGGCTGCCCAGATGCTGCAGTCCAAGAAGAACGTCCATCTCTTCATTACCGGGGAAAGATGAGAACTGGCTGGACGGGAAGCAGTGTTGGCGTGACACATGATGCTCGATTCTGCACCGCTTGGACCCGATTCTGATCGCTTCTACAAAGAAGCTGCCAGCAGGAAGGGCACCCGGCAGCGTCTTCTCAGACACGTCTTCCTTTTCGGGTCATACATCCCTGAAACGTTCGGCGTAGACCAGATTTTGGTACAGCCTATCTTTGAGGGGTCAGGAGGAGCTCGTGGGGGCTCTGAGAAGTCGATAGAAGGAATCCTCGACTTGTGAATCTTTTTGTAAGCTATAAACTGTTTATTGTGGTTTTTACCTCGAATTTATCCTGCTCGGTTAAGTCTGTCAGATTTGCCTGTTTCTGGTTGACACCTTCTTACACTGAGCATACATTTCTGTGCTTCTGAGAACTGGTGGTGAGAAACTGGGATCCTTCTTGCTGTTGAACATCATCTTTTGGATCGCACAGGTTTTGCAAAACTGTTACTTCTCCCCAGCCAAACTTTTTTTTCAGCCAAACTTTTTTAAACCTTACATATTCTATTTTAATTCAACCTAGAAGAGTATATTCATTCACTGATCTTTCTTTAACTCATAATAGTAAATGTTTTGGTTAAAATACGTACCTAAGAATCATATTATATAAAATAACAATTTCTACTCCAAGAAATAATTTTGTGATGCTCTTGATGCTACAGATTCATCTTCATCACATGTCTTCATCATCGCCATAGTCACTTGTCTGTGACACTGAGAAGTTGCACTTTTAAAAGCAGTTTTAGGGAATTTGTCCGGTGTTTAGGGCTCAGCGCTTTCACTGGCGTGGCCTGGGTTCGGTCCCTGTTGAGGGAACTAAGATCCTGTGCGCTGCGTGGCGTGTGATTCCCCTTGTCTCATCACTGTTACCCTGACCCACCACTTGTTCAAGGTGGTGCTCACCAGCCTCTTTCACTGTAGGGTCACTCATTCCTAGTTTACTTAGTAGTTTATATTATACTACGAGTATGGAATCGTTTCATTTTTTTATACAGTGGGTTATAACTGATTATTTTTGTTATTCCTCTAGATGCTTGAATCATCTCAGGTATGGCCAGCAGGAACCCCTTCAAGCTGACTCCCGTGTCTTCTTGACATGTCCCCCGTATGCTTGGCATTTTATTTCTGACACCGTAGCACAGTCCAGGCTTGCCTTGCCCTTGCCGTTACTCCGGCCTTACTCTCCTTAGTGGAACCCTATCTTAAAACTGAGATTTGAGCTCTAGGCATGCTCAGCACTGTTGTGGAGCCGCTGGCCCCAGGCCATCCCAGCGGTCAGAGTTTGGGAATATTTGCATGTGTGTACGTGTGTGTACGTGTGTGCACATACCTGTGTGCCCGTAACACCTAAATTTATTTCCGTATCCATATTGAAAACCACGAATTTATCCCGTGCCTCCATTTCAAACTAACAGCCCAGGGTTCCTTCTGTTTTCTCCCTTTCCACGTTTGTAATTCTCTCCTCAGATAGTGAGACTTGGGGCTCCCGTTACCCTCAGTGGAACAATCCATAGTTGGAACCAATTTTGTTCCTCTTGGACATGCTTAAAATTTCTTATTTAAAAAAAGTGAAATTACTTTTGGGGTACTTTTACTGCTAACTATTTATATAGCCATTTTTATCTCTTTCCCCAGTGTGGAGAGTACATTTATTCACTCCATATATAGATGCGTTCCTAAAGTTTTGCAAATTTGTAGTCCTAAACCAGCCAAACTCATACTACAGAGGACTTTTTTTTTAAGACATATATTTTAAATTTTTATTGGAGTATAGTTGATTTAAAAGTGAAAGTGAGAGTCGCTCAGTCATGTTCGATGCTTTGCGACCCCATGGATTATACAGTCTCTGGAATTCTCCAGGCCAGAATACTGGAGTGAGTGACCTTCGCCTTCTCCAGGGGATCTTCCCCACCCAGAGATGGAACCCAGGTCTCCACATTGCAGGTGATTCTTTACCAGCTGAGCCACGAGGTCAGTTTACAGTGTTTTGTTAGTTTCAGGTGTACGGCATAGTGAACCAGTTACACATACACACTTATCTACAAAGAACTGTTTTATCCACAGAGTGCCCTGTGGTTATGGGCATATTTGTGCCGCTGTTTACCCTGGAGCCTGTGTATTATGAGAAAAGAAATGAATTATTTGCCTGGCTCAGAGAAACAAGGAAGAAGGGACTCTGATTACCCTCACCTTCTGTTTTCACATTCTTTTCCCTGTGAATTGTAGCCGATCTGTGGCTTTCATTATCACTGGTCACAAGACTCCCAGTCTCTGTCTTCTCTGGATCTCCACTCACACGCGAGCCCGGGTTTCAAGTCTGTGACGTAGCCCCAGGAAGACACACTTTATTAAGCTTTCCTACTGATTTTAATGCTGGCTTACAGCCAGCTGACTGCTCCTCACCCACAGAGAACTCCGAGAGGGTCACGTGTGGGCAAAGCCGCATGCTTCTGTTCTCGGCTCAGCACCTGGGAGAGAAGGGAAGTTAGCCTGTGCAGTGACCCTGGCTCCTCGGCTGATTGCAGAGAGCGGAATCTGGCGTGGTTTCATTACAAGGATACCTTCACATCAGGTCTCCCATAAAAAATAAGGGAGAGGAGAGAGTCTCCTGAACTCTGGATAAAAACACCTGAGCTGGAATTATACACGATCTTGACATTTCTTTGCAAGGCTCACCTTGAGCAAACGAGCGCCTGTACAGTGCTGGCAGAAAACAGAACATGGGATGGTCCCAATCCTGGGAAGAGGTAGAATTTTAAGGGAGGAAAAGGAACTTAACCTGAAAGTAAGAGTTTTAAACTTTTTTTTCCAATCTTCCCGTGGTAATAAAACTAGCTTAGCACTTTTCTTTTTGAGGGGAAAAGAGCTTTGAATCATGAATGCTTTCTACAGCTGGCTGCACCATATGCAGTATTCAAAAGACAAGAACTAGCTAATCATAGAGAACCAGCGGCAGCTAAACAGCCCTCTGCCGTCTTCCAAAGGGCTCGTAATTGAGTGCAGATGGCCCCGGCGGGGTGGGTGCATGTTCCTGCTGACTCCTCACACCCCAGAGGGCCATGGGGGATTCGTGGAGCCTCCGCCCTGATGGTGCCCTTGTGGGAGCCGCTGGGGACGGAGGGGGAGGTGGGCGGTGTGGGAGCCTGCTTGGCTGCCTGCTGCCCAGCCCGCCCTCGGCCACGAGAGCAGACCTTCAGGCCGCAGAGCGTAGCTTTGATGAATCTAGGATCTCAAGGTGACAGAAGACCGGGGAAAAGGGAGCAGGGTTGGGAGTTCTTTATAATCATCCGAAGAGCCTCACTGTGCAGTCTGCAGGTGGCTGCGGGGTGCCCAGCCTCCCGGAGGAAGAGTTTGCGGGAAATGCACAGCCCGCTCCTTGCAGGGAGCCGCCTCTCAGGTGGGGCCCGCCGCTGGCCCGCCCTCTCCTTCCCATCTCTTCCCCAGCGTCTCTCTTCAAAGGCCTTCTGGTCGTCATCTTCATACCATTCAAAAAAGCCTTTCTGACTTTTCTAGCTAAATAGAAATCTAAACAAACTTCAGTCTCACACACAAATGCTTTTCCAGCTGAACAGAATTCTAAACAAGTTTCAGTCTGCTTTTAATATCAGAGCTGGTGAACCAGGAGTAGATGACACAGATAATCCAAAATTGATGTAGTCTTTGGAAGGTGAAAGAACCCCACACACACCTCTTTTCGTCCCTAGTCATTCCTTCCACGTGCATCCACCATGTCCAGCTGACAGTGGGAAATCCGTGTCTTGCTAAAGACTTGTGTCTCTTCCTCTTACACTATATGCTCAAGACAGAGCTGCAATAAAATTCTATGCAATACATTTTATGTCTTTTTTTTTTCCCTGAAGCTGGACGTGTGTTCCTATCCCCTCATGGTTTTCCTTCCTTCCCTGAGGACCCGCCTTTCTTTAGATGCGCGCTGCTGGCTTTTCAGACTCATTCCTGGATTCCGCTTTACACCTCTGGCCTCGGCCGTCTTTTCTGTGGGACACCAGGACGTGGAAGAACAGCTCCAGGCCTCTACCACACAAACAGGCTGCCATCTCTGGCTGGAGTCCCGTGCCCCAAAGGAGTTAGGGCCGAGATCGGACCGCCACGAGGCTTGCTCGCCCTGCACAGGGACATGTGAAACCGGTGGGCCTCTCCACCCAGGTGCGTCCCCCTCGCTGCGGAGGACCCCCTGCACTCGCTGGTCCTCGCGCTGGCCTCCACGGCGGGCGGGGAGTGGCACGGTCCTGGCCAAGCTGTCAGGGGCTGCAGGTCCTCTGCCGCTGGCTGGGACCCAGTGGGAACCGTAACCTTGGCTGACACAGGGAGGGAAGACAGGTTTGCCGCCTGGCTGCTCTGGAAGCTGTGCTGAATCCCTGCCCATCTGTTCTCCCAGCTGAGCCGAGGCCAGAGCCGTTGAGCTCTTGCCAACCAGGGGATGACAGGGAGCCCGGAGTCCTGCGGCCCCTCATCTGCCAGTTGGACGCCCCTCAGGGAGCTGGCCCCGGCTCACACCTGCTGTTGGTCCACAGATGTTCGTGAGTCTCTGCCTTCTGTGTTCCTCGTTTTCCAAACGCGGCCCGAGCTGGGTGCCGGCCCCATCACCACCGCCGCGCCGTGGCTCTCCGCGGGTCCTGCGGGCCGCCTCAGCTGTCTCGTCTTTAATATAGAGTGGGGGACAAGCCCTGCCATCTGACGCGGACACGAGCAACGGGGGCAGACACTGCTGCTGGTCGTCCTGTACTCGCCTCCTGCCTCCCTGGAAGCGGGACCCTGGGCTTTACTGGGGACAGAGTACCCGATCCCCGTGGCGGTAAGGTGCGGCCAGAGAAGCGAGCACTCAACTTTGGAGCAGATTCTTAGGAGAGCACTCTGAGAGGAACACCTGTTTTTGCCTCCTGCGCTTCCCTGTTTCCTGCCTGGAGGACAGAAGTGATGGTCGAAGCTTCCCGGGACAGACGATGTCCGGTGCCCAGAGGAGGGTGGCGCCGAGAGGCAGCAGGAGCCTGGCTCCCTGGCCGCATCCTGAAGCTGCCGTCACAGCTCTGCACGTCCTTCTCTCTGCACCCTCTGCTGGGAAAACCTGAACCCTCGTTTGTTTCAGCCACCGAGGCCAGGCTCTGTCGTCCCCAACTCCTGACTGCTACAGAGGACAGAAACGGGATCACGGGTCCCGAGGTCCAAAGGCCCTGCCTCTTCTTTCCTTCTCCTCTCTGCAGTAACCAGCATAGGGACTGAGCCTCAGGGCTGGTGTCTGGCGCTTGGTGATGGTGGGATGTGAGTGCTAAGGTATCGCTGGTTTTTGGGCCATCGCTTCCATCTTCTCCAGTCCAATTGGGTCCTTAAGAATGAGGGAGCACACGTGTCTTCTCATAGGGTTTATGGAAACACGGTAGGACAAAAATACCTGGCCAGAAAACAGACTTCAGTTCTCTGCAAGTTGGTGATCACCTGTTTTTTCATTTCTTCAGGTGTATTTCAGAGCAAAATTAGGAAATGAAAAATTAGGAATAGAGAGGTCTTATGATCCAATCTGCCACTTGACCCGTGAGTTGCCCATTCCTTTTCTCTTAGAGGTGTTCTCCAGCTTCCAGTGAATGTTTCAAGGATGAGCTACTCACTGTGGCTTTTCAATCACCTTTGCTCACTAGAGATCACTTCTACCCATCAGTCCTCGCTCTGAAGTGCAGGTCTTTCTCTTCCACTTGGTAGCTCTCAGCAATTTGAAGATATTTCAGTTTGAAGTGAAATGACAATTTGAAGGGTGTCCTCCATGAGACTTCTTTTTCCCAGTCAATCGTCCTTAGTTCCTTCAATGAACTTTTTTTCCTGTTAACCTTTAGTTTTGGTCGTTTTAGAAAACAACCCATGCTTATTCGGCAGACAAGTCAAACAGGGAAAAACAATGAAAGTGCACCTACTTGGTGGCGATGATTACCATCTTGGTATGTTTCCTCTCAGATTCCTTTCTGCATTAATAATTTTAACAGACAACAGTTTATAGAGAGAGACCCTTGCCTTAAAAGGTGGTTTTGTCACTAATCTGTTTAGCATGGCGCCTGGCACGTTACACGACAAGGTAACATTTTTGGAAGCGCTTATTACGTACTAAAAACTTCTGAACTCTTTACGTGTATTAATCAGTTCATCCTCACACACTCTTCTGAAGTAGGCACCATCATTTTCCCTATGCTGCAAGGGAAATTAAGGCCTAGATATGTGAAGGAACTTGTGCAGTCAATAACAGCTAGGATTTGAGCCCAGGTAGTACGATTCCCCCAAATCCACATTATTTTTCACTAGATCATTGCTTCTCTAAAACAAAAACCAAGAAAAAGCACTCAGTAGACTATAGCTATTGTTATTATTGCCCTTTTAAAGGAGAGATTTGAAATTGTTGAACTCTTAGAAAGACTAAGGAGAATATAATACTTTCCTAACTGGGGTGCGGGGAGGTGTTATAAACAAACACTAATGAAGTTGTTCTTTATACCATCCTTCTGGGTTGTATGACATTCTAAAGGGCAATCTATGCTTCTGAGAAGCTTAATGTCTCATATAGCAGAGGATTATTGAAGGCATTATTTTTTACCTTGTTTGCTGCTCCTGTCTATCCTTGGTCCATCAAACTTCACCCAGAGAAATTAAATTTTTAATATCAGGCCAAATAAAAACTAAGAAGATACCTTTTCTTGAAACATGCACTTGCATGGAAAAGCAGTATTCCAGTGGTTAAAATCATGGGCAGTGGAACAAGGCTGCCTGGCCTCCAATCTTTGCCAATTTCTAGTTGTGTGATTTTTGGCAAATTCCTTAAACACTCTGAGTCTCAGTTGCTGCATCTGTAAAATGGGCATGTTAATAATAATACCTGTCTCTAGAGTTGTTATAATAGTTAAGTTACTCAATCCATGCCAGCACACTTAGAACACTCCCTGGCACATAGTCACTGCTCAGTCAGTCTTAACTTCTGTTACAAACAGACCTTCCCTCCCACATTTACACGAAGCTAAAAGGAGACAAAAGTCGTTGCGCGTCAGCTGTCATTTCGGTTTACAAGCCTTACTCTTTTTAAGTGAATGACAAAGAGATCTTGAGAGAGGGAGTGCTTCAGAAAGTTGTGGGGATTTTACGCAGCCAATTTCAGGGCTTAAGGAAGAGGAGGCATTAGAGTTTAATGAGTTATAGACACCAGGTGGCGCTGTAAACAAGTTCAGTAACAGGCTCTTTGCCTCCCTTCTGACGCCTCTGAGAGGCTGCTGTCCAGTGAGACGGAAAAACCCAGGCCTCTTTACAAAAAAAAAAAAATTTACAACACAGAGTAAATATGGAAATTCAAAACAATTTTTAAAAATCTTGTGCTATAATTTAATTGTTTATGAGTTAACACCTTTTAAAAATGATCCCACAAATAGCATATTTATGTCAGGAACTAGGTTTTATAAAGCAGTGCACATTATGTTTTAAGAAATGGAAAATCACTGCCAGGTGTAATCCATAATTAAACTCACAAATAACGCTTTAAGCACAAACCCCAAATTATAATAACTTGGCGAATAACTTCCTCTGGAAATACAACCAAATCTGTATATATGAGGCCCAAGTCACTTGGTCCCCTGCTTCTCCTTCAGCAGGCTCTGGTGGATTGAGCACAAGATTTAGGATTCCGGTGACTTGTTGGAACCTTCCTTCTAGAGGGTCAGAGTTTTCCTTGGTGAGGAAACCGCAGGGTACTTTCCTAGCCTCTTACCCACCCACCTCTTCCAGGCCTGGCTTGTCCCTCCCTTCCTTCTTGAGACTGTCCGCTTCCCTACCCGCCCAAGAGCAGATGGCCTCTTTACGCTTCCTCCCTCTTTGGTCCTCCTCTCAGGAGCCGTATTTCCCAGATGCAAAGACAGCAGGAGGCCACGGGGAAAGGAGAAGGGAGTTAACACTTATTGAACACCTCCTGTGGGCCAGGAACTGGCCTGGGTGCTTTACCCGCATCATCTCACAACTGTAAAGCTGGTATCCATCCCCATATTGTGGGGGGAACATGCATTGCGAAGATAGATATCTAAGTCTTCCGAAGTGAACCAGCTCCTTAGTGGCCAATGCCACGTGTTTTCTCTGTCATCCCCACGTGATTGAGAAGGTCAGGGCCAGTGGCTCAGATGGAGGTGAAACTGCAGAGGATTCTCTCTTCCAGCCTGTGGCCATGTCTGGTTCACTCTGCCAGCACAACACCTCTTAGGCGTGACTGCAGCTCCCTTCCCACAGCTTTACTTAGTTCAAGCCTCTGTTAGCCTCTCCTGGTATAGCCCAGACTTTGGAACCTGCTAGCTTAGGCTTCAGTCCCAGATTTACCTTTTACTGGGTGTGTGACCTTTGGCAAGTTGCTTGCCATTGTCTTACCTCCGTTTCCTTATTTGTAATATGGAGATAATGCCGTCCTTCTTGGGAATTACAAGTGGAATGACAAGGATGAAATGACGTAAGTACTTGTAGACCTTATCAGAGTCCTCTTCCCTCCCTTTTGCTTGGACTGCCTGTTGATTCATCCATGGTACACATATGCACCGTGCACCCTCCATGTGCCAGGATAGACCTGCTTCCTACATTCAGGGAATTAGAGTGCATGAGGGAGACAGAAAAGAAACAACTAGAAGCTAGATAAAAATATAATTTCAGGTGGTGCTAAATGCTGGAAGAAAATAGAGCAAGGTCAAAAGGCTGAGCTCTTTGGCCATCCTGTTTCCTTTGCACAGAATGCCCGGTCACTGTTGAACTCGTACTCATCTTTCAAGTCCCCCGTCAAATGATCATCTCAGTGAAATCGTCACAATTCACTGTCAGATTCGATCATGGCCTCTCTGTGAGGCTGAGGACAACCACTGTCTTACTCCTTGTTGCGTTTTCCAAACCACCACCCGCACCCAAGAGAAGCTCCTTGGATATTCCGCAGAGGAAAGCTGACCCTGTCACCCCGAGTAACTACCACTTGTGCGAGTTTGAGAGTGGCAGGTCCTCGGGTGGGCTTGGAGAGAGAGAAGAGAAGGGGAGCAGCTATACAGGGGCCAAAGGCACAAGCTTCCAAACAGATGACGCAATGAGGCATCCACACTGTGTGTGTGTTAGAGGCAGGGATGAAGGCCAACAGGAGGGACCGACAGTGGTTAGGAATGTGCCTTCTGCAAGGGAAGCAGGTTCCATCCCTGGTCCGGGAACTAAGATTCCACATGCCACGGGGCAGCTAAGCCTATGTGATGCAACTACTGAATCCGTGCGCCACAGCTAGAGAGCCTGCACACCGCAGTGAAGACCCACCACAGCCAAAAAAACAAACAAACAAAAAACCCAGCAAGAACACCCAGACATTTATTTTCAATTCTGGAAGCTAAACATCCCAAATCAAGGTGTGTGCAGCGTTGGTGTCTTCTGAGGCCTCTCTGTTGGGCTTGTGGGTGGCTTTTTTCTCTCTGTGACTTCATGTGGCCCGTCTGTGCCATGTCCTGATCTCTTCTTCCTATGAGGACGTAAATCATAGCAGATTAGCGCCCACCCCGATAAAACCCATTTTACCTTCACCAGCTTTTTAAAGTCTCCGTCTCCAAGTTGGTTATATTTTAAAGTACAAGGGTTTAGGCCTGCAACATATGGATTTGAGGGGAAACACAATTCAGCCCATAGCAGGTGGTCACACCCACTTTCTGCCCAGACCTTAATCCACATATAGATTCACCAGACTACCTGGAAGGGGCCACACCTCCGGGAGAAAATAGCCCCTGGGAGGAATAAATACAGGCCTCTGCAGGCATCCTTACTAGAAGGGGAAGCTGAGAACCTGTCTCTTTTCAACAGGTACTCTTGCCACTTCCTGCACTGGCCGTGGGCTTCCCAGGTGGCGCTGGTGGTAAAGAAAGCATCTGCCAATGCAGGAGACGTAAGAGATGCAGACTCTATCCCTGGGTCGGGAAGACCCCTGGAGGAGGGTGTGGCACCCACTCCAGTGTTCTTGCCTGAAGAATCCCATGGACAGAGGAGCCTGGTGGGCTACAGTCCATGGAGTCACAAAGAGCTGGACCCGACCAAGGCGACTTGGCACGCTGGGCCTCAGCGTGAGGGCGAGCAGCTCAGCCCTGTTGGTCTCCGTCCGCCCGCCTCCACCCTGTTCTTCGTGATTAGCCTGGGAGAAACATTCTCATGTTTTTGTATTCTTTCTCTAACTCTTCTAAAAGCAAGTTTGTGGTTGCAAAAGACTGCAAGTATTTTGCTGCAGAAAAGTAACCAAGTAAGAAAACAATCATTAAGAAACTACCTTATTAAGCCAATAGTGGGAAAAGCTGGGTCCTAAAAGATGGGCCCTGGGGTGGGGTTGTCACATGAGCACCAGGAAAGGGGGAAAGGCTCAACTGGTCCACATGATTGAGTCTGGATGGACATCTGTGGCCTCCTCAGCGGGCGTCTCAGGCTTTCCCGTGGGCGCCGATGACGGGGAGTCGCAGCAGATGGGAAATGACCGGGAGAAAGCACCCCCTCTCCCGGCTCCTCCCTGGTGGGCTGCTGGGAGGCCGGGGCTGCTTTGGCTCTGAAAATCACAGCTCCCGTTGGCCACCCTCTGCTGCCAGCTCACTCTCTGGATTCCCTCCGCTTGTCCACGGGACACTCCACCTTGTTAGTTTCCCCTTTCTACATCTTTGGGAATAGACATTTCATTAATTTCTCCTTCAGGAGAAATCATCTAGGGCTTCCAATGCAGGAGAAGCAAGAGACACGGGTTCGATCCCTGAGTCGGAAAGATCCACTGGAGAAGGAAAGGGCAGCCCACTCCAGTATTCCTAGCTGGAAAATTCCAAGCAGACACACACACACATGACTCATCTAAATGTCGCATGGTTTCCTCTCACAACTCAGAACTCACTCACGCTCAGTCTTGTCCGACTCTTTGCAATCCTTCGGACTGTAGCCCACCAGGCTCCTCTGTCCATGGGTTTCTCCAGGCAAGAATACTGGAGTGGGAAAAAAAAAAAAGAATACTGGAGTGGTTTGCCATGACCTCCTCCAGGGAATCTTCCCCACCCAGGGGTTGAACCCAGGTCTCCCACATTGCAGGCAGATTCTTTACTGTCTGAGCCACTAGGGAAGCCCCTCCTATGTGCTAGGTACTACTGTAAAGATAAATGTACATCCTCTCTCTTTTTAAAAAACTTTATTGAGATAGAGTTATACCATACAATTCACTCACTTAAAGTATGCAATTCAGTTGATTTTTAGAATATTCACGGTTATAGGGAAACATCACCGTGGTCATCTTAGTACATTTCGTCAACTTTACAAAAAATCCCATATCTTTTAGCTATAAACTCCTTTAGCAACCTCCATCTCTCAGCCCTAAGCAACCACTAATCTACCCTCTGTAGATTTCCCTATTCTGGACATTTCATATGAAAAGATTATACAGTATGTGGGCTTTTGTGATTGGCTTCTTTTGTGTAGTATAATGTTTTCAAGATTCTTCCACATTACAGGATGTGTCGATACTCCATCTGTTTTTGTGGCTGAATAATACCTCATTATGTGGTTCTACCACATTTTGTTTATCCACTTGTCAGTTGATAGACATTTAGACAGTTTCCATGTTTTGCTATTATGAATAGTGCTTCTGTAAATCCCCTGGAGAGGGAAATGGCAACCCACTCGCGTATTCCTGCCTGGGAAATCCCATGGACAGAGGGAGCCTGGAGGGTTGCAGTCCGCGTGGTTGCAAAGAGTTAGCAACTAAACAACAAACATTCAGGTACAAGGTATTGTGTTTTCATTTCTCTTAGAGTAGAATTTCTGAGACGTGTGGTAAATCTATGTTTAACCATCTGAAGAACTGCCAGACTGTTTTCTAAAACAGCTACCCCATCTCACACCACATTCGGATGGAATGTGATCAGATTTCTCTGCATCCTCACCAGCAGTTGTTATTATCTGAACTTTCAATTCTAGCCATCCGGGTGTGAAGTAGAAGCTTCTTGTGGTTTTGATTTGCGTTTATCTTGTACCCAATGATGCCATACCCTCTTCACTGTGCTTATTCGCATATGTATCTTCTTTTATGCTCACACTACTTTGTGAAGTAAGTAGATTATTATCTCCATTTTACAGATGATAAGACTGAGGCACAATGAGGTGAAGGGACTTACCTAACGTATACAGCTGATGAGGATTAGACTAGGAGATGAACTCCAGCAGGCAGCCTTCATGTCCCTAAACCACTGTACCACACTGCCTTTGTATAAAAGAGCAAGAGGATTTAGGAGCTAGCAGGGCAGTAGGGCAGAGTGGCCAAGGGACTTTAAGAAGAGACTTTAAGAATATCCACTACTCAGTTTTAAATAGTTTCTATTGCTGCCTGTAAATCTCTCTTATCTCCTTGTGTGAATGGCTATTTTATGGAAAGGGGGCCAAGTTCTTCTTCCATGTTTGGGTTAGAGCTGGGTGAAGATGAAGGAACAGTCATAAGCGGTAGGGCAGACATCACGAACTCAGCAGGGGCAGAGAGTGAGAGCCAGAGATGGACAAGAGCATAAGAATTCACAGAAGTCTGGGGGGGGGGCTCCCACTTTGGAATAATGCAGACATTTCAAACAGACCTTATCTGGATCTGAAGGGACTGGGAGACCCCAGCTAGGTTTCATTGATAAAGTTGTTTAATGGAAGTATGGCCAAAAGTTTCTCTGGTGTCTCTGCCTCCTCCCCACTTAACCCCACCCAGTTCTTAGCCTCTCATCCAAATGGACATGTGGGTGCCAAAGCCCACCCTCCACCCCTTCTCTGTTTGCTTCAACAATGAACACACTGGCCTTTGTTTCTGACCTTGAAGAGACTGTACAGTCAGCATCATACTCTAAAACCTTTCTAAAAGAGGGACCTATAAAAATTCAGAGAGGTTAGACGACACCCCATTTAGAAGCTTTCTTCCTTCAAATTCAAACCAGGAATCTTCTCCCTTTGAGTCAAGGTGCTCCCATCCCTACCTTACACACACACACACACACACACACACACACACACACACACACCTCCTGATTCACTGCCAGACTGCCTGGTGATTCTCTCTGATGTCAGAAGCCAAGCAAGGTAACAAGAAGGAAGGAATGAGTCTGTGAATCAGGTGATATTTTCTGAATTTCCATCTGTATCCCCAGCATCTGTCTGTTGATCTATCAAGAGGACCAGCGACGGTTTAGGGATGATGGACAGTCCTCTGAGGAAGCAGTGCCAGGGGCATGATGAGCAGAAATGCTGAACAAGATGCTCGCTGGAGGGGAAATCAATCTCTCAGGCCGATGAGTTGGGCGAGAGCCAAGAGAGGCAGAAACTTGTCACAGCCACACTCATCTTTCTTGCTACCTTTTTTCTGGATCCTTGAGTAAAATTAGATTAGCCTCAGAGCTCAAGGTAGCTAGCTGGTCTGAGCTTATCACAGGCATGTCTCAATGCTGATGACTATTTAAAAATGCATAAGATTCGTCTCTTCAACTGATCTGTGAGATACCTAAGGAAAGAGCTCCGATCTTTCTTCTGTAATTCATGGAGTAACCAGTACAGCACTGGACCCAAAATGTCACTAAGGAACCTGCTGAAGTGAATTAGCTTCATAGTAGAAATAAAAGGAACTTTCATTTTTTAAAAAAACAAAAAACTTTTCTCTGAACTGCCAGCTGAGAAATGAAAGCCAGATGAGTCCAATTTATGTTATACCTCGAGTAAGATGGATAATTACAAACAGGGAAGCCCACAGTGAATTTTGGAGGGGGGCGGGATTCTATAAAATGTATGGCAAAAACCACTACAATATTGTAAATAATTAGCCTCCAATTAAAATAAATTAATTAATTACAAAAAAAAACCAAGATTCTCATAGAGACATATAGTCAAAGATTTATGTAATTCATTAGTGAGACCATCAGCAGGATGGCAAAGCCCAATCAAAGGGGAATATAGGGGACTGTTTCAGATGATCCTTAAAAGAAAGGATGTGGAAGTAAGTTTGCACAGTAGATAAAGCTAGTTAATGTCACATGTGGTAATAAGATCAGACCTTTTGGGGTTACATTTTCTAGCTGACAGAGTTCATTTGCATTTCTACTGAATACAAGCCATTTGTAGCCTAGCAATATTCTGAAGTTAATGTCTCCTAGAGAATCTGGGCCTGGATCATTAATAATTTGTAAGTCTAACTAGGTTACCTCTCTTCGAGCATCAGACAACACTTAGGTCGGCTTGTTAGACAGTGTGATGGCATGATACTAAAGGGCACATGTAATATTTTTTGTCTTATTTCCAAGTTTTAGGTAATTTTTCTTAACAGACTCTTCATATCATTTGCATAGAAATAAACTCACCACATATGATCATGGGTAAGCCTAGAAGTTATCCAACATTCCCAGAAGTTATCCAACCCAAGAAACTTCCCTGGTGGAAAATGGCTAAGATTTCATGCTTCCAATGGAGGGGGGTCAGGTTCAATCCTTAGCCAGGAAACTAGATCATCTGGATATACCACAACTAGAGATCCTATGTGCTGCAGCTAGGGCCAGGCACAGCCAAATACATAAATAGTCTATATTTTAAATAAATATTTTATTTAATATAAAATAGATGTATAAAGAATATATATATAATATATATATAAGAATTTATATATAAAGAATATATATGTATATATAAGTGAAGTGAATGAAAGTTGGTCAGTCGTGTCTCCAACTCTTTACCACCCCATGGACTATACAGTCCAGGGAATTCTCCAGGCCAGAATACTGGAGTAAGTAGCCTTTCCCTTCTCCAGGGAATGTTCCCAACCCAGGGATTGAACCCAGGTCTCCCGCATTGCAGGCAGAGTCTTTACCAGCTGAGCCACAAGGGAAGCCCATATATGTATATGCATATAAAGAAGTTAAATCTAACCCAAACTGCAGACACTGCCTGCTTTCCCTGCCCTCAATCTTTTGCCGTTTTTACACCTCCCTCTATGGTCTTTAGTTTGTGGCAGTAACAACTCAAGTGGAGTGAAAAACTTATTTTAAGCCCTATTTATGAGCCAATATGTCCTACTATAAACGGGAATCACGGTTGTTAAGCAAGTGTTTGTTCTCTTTCGCTTTTCCCCTCACAGGCCAAAAGCCTTTCCTTTGGATCCCACTCAAGTTTAGGTTGGCTGTGCCAATACCATCACCTACATTGACTATATTTATAGGCAGTGGCATCAGACAGTGAGGGAATTGCTTGCTAGATGACTTGGAGTTTATCCCTGCCCTATTGAACCAGGGTTAATGAACTCAACAGCAGAGCTTGGGAGGCTTAACTGTCCACATCAGAGGATATGACTTGGGAAGAGTCCAGACTCACCCTCTACGGCAATCTCACGCCAGTCGAGGCAGGTGGGGGATTGGCAGTAGTCATGCACAGTGCTACCTGCTCTTCTGACCAGGGTTAGAAACAATAGCATTTCACCTTTTTAGCCCCATTTGCTACTATGAACCCTCCAGCCTCATCAGAGTCCCCCCAGTGGTTCTAGGGGTCCCCAAGGGGCATTTCACGTGCACACAGAAAGGAGTCCTCTGGGTGATCACCAACATCCATCGTTTTTCTCCAGGCCTGCCCCAGCCTGCTGGGCTGGGTTCTGTGAGAGAGCTCGCATGTGCCCATGAAGCTGCCTGGAGGCAACCACACCAACACTCATGCCAAAGCCTCCTGCAGTGGGGTCACAAATCCCATCTGCCTTACACCTTCGGCACCCTGCCAGGTGCTGTGGAACTCACTCACTTAGGGTTTGTTGTTGTTATTTTTTTGACTGCACCAGGTGGCATATGGGATCTTAGTTCCCAGACCAGGGATCGAACTTGTGCCCCCTGCAATAGAAGCACGGAGTCCTAACCACTGGACCGCCAGGGAAATCTCACTCACTTAGTTTTAATTCCTTCCTTATTGCAGCCTTTCTCTCTAGAGCTCGGCCAGGTGTTCTGATTACCTGGAGGGAAAAACACCTGTGTTTTCTATCCCTCCCACGTGGACCCAGATTTGTGCAACTCCACCCTTTGCTCCTTATGCATGCATGCTAAGTCGCTTCAGTCGTGTTCAACTCTGTGCGACCCTATGGTCTGTAGCCCGGCAGGCTCCTCTGTCCATGGGATTTCCCAGGCAAGAATACTGGAGTGGATTACCATGCTCTTCTCCAGGGGATCTTCCCGACCCAGGGATGGAACCCATGACTCTTACATCTCCTCCATTGGCAGGCAGTTTCTTTACCACTAGCACCACCTGGGAAGCCCATGAGGTGAACTCTTTTCTGGGAGGCCATGCTGTGATTCTCCAAACTCTAAGCCCTCTTAGGAGGCCCAGGGTTGTGATTCTCCAAACATGGCCACATTGTCCGAATCCGGGGTGGACAGAGTTCAGGTTCAGGTAGAAACCCCGCCACTGCTTCGGACGGACAAGCGTGGGAAAAGAGGACATCACGTGACAGCTCTGAGAGGCCCAGGGATGTCTCCCTGGCAAAGCAGAGGAACTCGCAGCAGTTTTCTGGCTCTTCTGAATCAAATCTCCAAAGTGAGTTCTTGTTATTCAGGTGAAGGAAGAGTGAGATAATGAAGAAGATGACACGGGGGAGTGGAGACTCAGAGCGTGCTGTTAACGAGCCGTTTCCTCTCCCTCGCCTCCGTGCCCTTGCCTGTAAAATTAGAGTGGCGCTCAGTCTAGATCAGGGGCCAGCAAACCTTTTCTGTAAAGGGCCAGGTAAGTATTTCAGGCTTGATGGGTCACACGGTCTCTGTCGTAATGATTCAACTCTGCAGTTGTCGCACAAAACAATGCGTGGCTGTGTTACAGCAAAACCTGATTTATAGAAACAAGTGGTAGACGGAATTTGACACCCAGGCCATAGTCAACCCCAGGTCTAGGTGATCTCCAAAGTCTCTTTAAGTTTCAACAGTTCCTTTAGGTTAGAAGTGAGTTACTTGGATACCAGATACACAATACATTTAAACGTAAGATCCCAAGTGTAAGAACTCCAGTAGTCTACTTGTTCTCCCAGATCACATTTTTTATCTTCCCCAGTGATGAGCTGAGTCTCAGTTGCTTTTATTGAGAGCCTGGAATGTGCCCAGGGCTGCTCTTGCTGGAGGGGAATCTCACCATAGAGTGATGAAATTGTACACCTCAAGTTATTCACCGTGTAATGAAAGACATAAACAATTACATGATTACAAAACATTACAATTATTGTGCTATCATCAACTGTGGAGACTTAAATCAAGTTCCACTGCATTTCAGTTTCAGAGACTAGAGGGGACCACGTTCAAGGACATCGCAATGCCATATGTGTGGGATCTACAGGAATTTGGCTGGACCATCTGAAACGTGTGCCTGTGAGAATTGGAGGTCGTGAATTCTCAACACAACCCTGACTCATGCTAGGACTGATCCACAGAGCAATGCCGTGGCGGATTGCACTCGAGGCCTGACTGACAGCCAGAGAAAAAGCCGATCTAAAAAAACAAGTAAACTGCTGGTAAGATCCAGGATCTTACGTTTAATGTATTGTGTATCTGGTATCCAAGTAATTCACTTCTAACCTAAAGGAACTGTTGAAATTTAAAGAGATTTTGGGAATCACCTAGACTTGGGGTTGGCAAACTATGGCCTGGGGGTCGCCAGTGAAGGTGAAAGTCAGACTCTTGGTCGATTGCAGAGAAGTGAGGAGGAGCCCGGGGTGCGGAAACTGTGAAGGGAACCTCTCATTCTGGAATGTGTCTGTGACATTGCATGTGAAAGGGGCCAACAGGGGGTGTATCGACCCTCACACGGCACGGTCCCCAGCTCCACAGAGCTGTGTATTTCTTGTTATAGTTCTTTTTTCAGGGAGATGAAGTTTTGGTAGAGGAGAGGCTTAAACCACAAGCAGTCCTGTGCCAGGATTTCTGTCTTTGACATATTTATTTTTAAAACGTTATCATAATTTGATATATTCTTTCCATAAAACCTGCAGTAAACTTAGCGTTCCTTGGACAATGTGGCTGGATGGATCTGAAGGCTTATCTTAGCCAAGTCTTGAGTGGCCACATAGATGTCATTGGAAGAGCCACAGTGCAGATAATTAAAAACACTCGCTACTGAAAAGGGAACCCTCCTACAGCGTTGGTGGGAATGTAAGTTGGTACAGCTACTATGGAGAACAGGATGGAGCTTCCTTAAAAAACCAGAAAGAGAACTACCATGTGACCCAGTAATCCCACTCCTGGGCATGTACCCAGAGAAGACCGTAATTCAAAAAGATATAGGCTTCCCAATGTTCATTACAGCTCTGTTTACAATAGCCAGGACATGGAAGCAACCTAAATGTCCATCAAAAGGTGAATGGATAAAACAGATGTGGTACATATATACAATGGACTATTGCTCAGTTGTAAAAAGGAATGAAATTGTGCCACTTGCAGCCACGGATGGACCTAGAGACTGGCACACAGAGTGAAGTAAGTCAGAAAGAAAAAACAAATATTGAATATTAATACATATATGTGAAATCTAGAAAAATGGTACAGAATAACCGATTTGCAAAGAAGAAATAGAGACACAGATATAGAGCACAAACATATGGATACCCGGGGGAAAGGGAAGTGGGATGAACTGGGAGATTGGGGTTGACATATATCCACTATTGATGCTATATGTATAAACTAAGTAAGTAATGAGAACCTACTGGATAGCACAGGAAACTCTCCTCAGTGCTGTGTGGTGACCTGAAAGGGAAGCAAATCCAAGAAAGAGGGGATATCTATACATTCAGCTGATTCACTTCACCGTACGGTAGAAAGTAACACAACCTTGTACAGCAACTATACTCCAAAAAAAACCCTCAACCCATTTCTACTTGACTTTGGGCTGTAGTGCATGTATGCAGGAGTAAATGTCTATTCTTCCTATTTTATGGAATGACTGAAGCACATGACTTTACCAGAGCCCTTCGTTTTACAGATCCTGAAAGTCAAGCTTAGGGAAGGGATGTTAGGTACTTGCTTCTGGTCGCATAGTTAATGCTGTGCTTAGTCACTCAGTCATGTCCAGCTCTTTGCAACCCCCTGGACTGTAGCCCTGTAGCCAGGCTATATATGGGATTCTCCAGGCAAGAATACTGGAGTGGGTTGCCATGCCCTTTTCCAGGGGAGCTTCCTGATCCAGGAATCGAACCAGGATCTCCTGCATTGCAGGCGGGTTCTTTACCAGCTGAGCCACCAGGAAAGCCCAGTTAATAGAAGAACCAAAATTGGAACCTAGGTCTTCTGATGCCACATTTAGGCTGTAAGAAGAGCGTTTTATGATGTGACTCAGTATGTGTGCAAGAGCACACCCACAGTCCTAAACTGATATTTGCTATTCTTTTCTCCTCCATTCGATTATCTCCTTTTAAGAAGTGCTGGTCATGACCCACTCAGTTGGCCTTACAACCCACTAAAAGGCCTCAGCTCGGCTCAGTTTTTGATCAACACTGCTCTAGGTGACAGCGTTACTCGTAAGCCATCACAGCCACACATCGAACAAAAAGGAATAGTTTCTTACAAGAGTGTGAGCAAATATTTCCCTTGGAAAGATTACATGTGTATGCCACATTCCATAAGTGAGCAGAAAAGAATTGGGACTATTGGGTTTTCTGGGGTTAAAAAAAAAAAGTTTAAGTATGCCTAAAGGGAGCCACGGATCTGTCAAAGATTTTCAAACCATGTTCAAAGCTCTCTTTCTCCATGAATTCTTTCCAGACTAAACTCATGGAGCTCTGATCCTCTCAGCACTGTTGTACATTTTTGCGGTTGCTAATCCTAAACCTCATCTTTATCCCCTTCCTTCTAGGAATTTGCAAAGAAAACAAAATTCCCACTGGTGTTTGGGAGATTCTCACCCTGCTTATTCCCAGCTCTGTGAGAGAGGGCTGGAGGCTCTGAGGGATGATGCAGAGTGACATAGCCTCTCTAAAGATACAAATTCTGCATATTTGAGAGCTGAAAATACAGTGGCAGTGCACCAAAAAGGTGCAAAGCAAGCTTGTCCAGAATGGAACACGGGCTTTCTTTGGGGCTGGAGGTGGGGAGCATCACAAGGCACGTAGGATCTGAGCTGCCTGACCAGACATTGAACCTGTGCCCCCTGCAGTGGAAGCACGGATCCCTGACCACTGGACTGCCAGGGAAGTCCCGGAACATGGGCTTTTATATGTATATATATTTAGGTTGCCAATGCCATTAGAGACTTCTCAGGCTCTGGACAGCACAGACCAAACTTGATTCAGCCTCCCACAGTTCTCCACCCCGAACATCCTTCAGTGTCACAGGCTTTCAGCAAGGATCCCTTTGCAAATTGTTTTGCTTTCTCAGCCACCAGAGCTGCAGGACGTCATGACTAGGGGCAAGGAGCAGAAGAAACACAGAAGCAAAAAAAGCTTGAAAAATTCTTGTGCTGGAGAAGGGCGCTGCAGATTGGAGAAGCACAGCCTGAGACAAGTGACTCTCACGAAGATTGTACAACATGGCCCTCAGGCCTGATCTGCCTCCTTTCCCAGCTTGCACTGTGCTTTCCTGAAGTGGTTTCAATTTCCTCCTTCTCCAAGAGGCGGCAGCAGAAATCAGGGAGCCGGCCAGGCAGAGGCCTGGAGCTTTTCTCAGTGGCTGCCTGAGCTGTCCTCTGACACCCCAGCTGATGGGAAGTGGCTCCTAATTAAATCACTTCATTTTAAAAAGGCACCATTTTCCATCTGAATGCTCTGCAGTCCTCATCCTGGGTAATTTGTTGTCCTAATAAGCTGGAGAGGTTGAATTCCAAGGTTGTAGCTGCCGATGGGCCATAGAAACAGGGTCTGTGCCCTCGCCCTGTGGAGGGTAACGAGGAAGCCTGACAAATGGCAATTCCTTGTAATGATTCTGTTCACTGGAGACCTTGAGGCTGAGAGTCGTGTTTCCCAGCCCACAAGTTTAGAACAAGTCTATGCCACTAAGCCCAAACAAAGCCATGCTAGAAGAAAAGCCTCCGTGCCATCTGTTACCGGAAAGAGCAGCAGGAGAGGACCCCTGTTTTCTGTCGATCTTGCTGGGATGGGGGAAGGAGAGCACTCCTTCAGCTGTATTTGAACAGAAATGTGGACAACCTCCCTCTTCATTCGTCTCCACGGTCTTGGGACAACTGGACGGGCAATGCCACCCAGCGTGAGGCTGCGGACCCTGAAGTTAAACCGAGCATCAGTTCCAACACTGCCCAGCTCTGTGACCTTGGACAAGTTGCCGCAATCTTTTTAAACCTCGTTTTCCTTGCCTGTCAGAAGATGATAATAATACCTACCTCTTGGGCTTGTAGTGAAGAGTATAGATTATAATTGTAGACTGCGTGGTATCTGGCAATAGAAAGCTCATTAAATGGTAGACAGAGAGGTCATTTCCTCCATTTTACAAACAAGGAAATGGAGGAGTAGAGAAATTTTATGACCAAGGTCATAAAACTAGTGAGTGGTCAGATCAGGATTCTACTTGACTTTAAATCCAGGCATCATGGTTTTGTTCTTGTTGCATATCAAAGTGAACACTTAAAGGCATATACTTTTATTGGCTGTGAACTGAGCAGACTTATTCTTAGGTACCTGTGTAGAGAAGACCCATCACGGACCATACAGATTATACTTCGAGAGGTGTATCTTAGCAAAGACAATGGCAACTCCCTTTGGTCCTTAGGCCCATCTTGCTCCAGGATTCCATGGCACAGAGTGCCTGAGCCCATTTCTCTCTGAATGCTGGATTATTTGCTCTCTTGGGCGCCCTGTATCCAGAGCCTGCTGCTTCACTCCATTCTCTAGCATCTAAAATGGTTTCTCCTCTTCTCTCCTAAGATCCAAAAGAAAGTTGGTGGTCCTGGCTCCCTGCCTCCTTACCTCCACTGCTCTCTCAAATTCCCCTTCTAGTTCAGGTTCAGTGGAAAATTCCACTGCGGCCTTCTATGGATGAATGCAGACTCTTTAATTATATTTAATTTACAGAGATCAATTTTTATAACCCTAACAGGGTTAGTTCCTTAGTTCCTGTGGTTGTTAGGTAATGATGGATCCATTCCTCTGGGTCCAGGGGCCCCGCAGGGAGGCTAATTGACAGTGGCCAGTCATCTGTCATGAGTCATTTCTATTGTGCTGGAAAAGAGAAATTTATGGCTTTGATCAATATCTATCCTTAGGGCTCAGCATCTCCTGGCTCCATTCTCTTGGCACTCTGAAGCAGGAGCGTTTTTTTCCTCTTCTGTTGGAATAGATTCCTCCTTGCTACAGTTTCTCTGAGGGCCTTGACCACAGAAGAAATAATTTGGGCTCTGTTAGTTCTCTTTCTCCCTCCTTCTGGGTTTCTTGCCTTCCTCTCTTTCCTCCTTTCCTTTTTCTCTTTCCCTTCACTTTTCTTGCTCTCCTACCCTCTGCCTTTCTCTTCCTATCATCTTTCACTGTGTTTCTCCAGTCTTTTCAATTCAATAAATGTTGATTAATTCCCAATCACTTGGACTAGATAACTGAGCACCCCAAAATGAGATGGCTTCTGTCCTCAAGAAAACCCACAGCTTACAATCTAGTAGAAACTTTTCCTATATTGCCTTCATTTTTCCAATTTATAATAAGGACAGAAAAAGTCTAGATATTATTTAGGGTCAGTAAAGATTATCACAAAATGTCAAAAACACTTTGAGAGCTATGTGTGAATTAGTCATTCACACGTTAATATGAATTAATTCAATAAAATTGCTTTCTTTCTCATACTTAATTAAGCAGCTGCCCTATAAGAATAAGATTCTGGTTGGAGAAGGAGAAGTGGGGAATTTGGGATCATAAAATAATTTTGGAGATTGACAGCTTCAGGAAAGCACTTCAAACAGTGTAAAGACACTGTTTATTAAGATAGACATTTGTTTCAAACCAAGGCTTGTCAAACATTGCTGTGAACTGTTGTTATGATTTGAACCAGGACTGAATCAGAGAATTTGGAGGGCTTATAATTTTTATTTCTTTGGCTGTAAAAATTGTTGACCCTACCCTCAGCAACAGTTGACGGAACTTGTTTACTGAAGATCTCCCCCACTAGACTGTAAGCTCCATGAGATCAGGACATCATCTGTCTTATTCATAACTATGTCCCCTTGGCCTAGAATACTGCCTGGTCTCCAAATAGTAAGTGTCCAATAGGTACTAGTTGGATGAATGAATGAATGAGTGGAGGAACAGTGGTGTGTGCATGCTCAGTCTTGTCCGACTTTTATAATCTCATAGACTATAGCCCACCAGGCTCCTCTGTCCATGGGATTTGAGTGGAGTATCAGTAACATACAAACCTCTATAGGAATACGAGGAGGAGGAAACTACATCAGGTTGAAGGCTTGAAGGCTTGTTTTGGAAACAGCTTCATGGAGAAGACTTTTCAGTGAAGAGTTAGGGGACTAGATGCCTGACGTTCAAGGACAACCCAGGAAGAAAACAACTTTGCTGAGAACCAACAAGGTCCTTGGGACAGTAACACTTAGAAGAATGAACACGCCAGTAATTAACTCCTTCTTGAATACAATGGGAAGTACAATCAGATGTGCCAGTGTGGACTGGTGGTATGCTTTTACCTTCCTCAGACCAGTCTGAGAATTTTCAGAAAAATAGAGGTAGGTAGCTTTGGGCCAAGAAAGGGTTCCTGAGAGGACTGCCTGGTAGCCTGCAGGGTTGTTCACGCTCCACAAGGCAAGGCTCAGTTGGCCTTAGGAGTTCTCCCAGGAGATGATGGGTGCTGTCTGTCTCAAGGGTTGTCAGGCTTGAATCCAGCAGTCCTTCTCACATGTGTTCTATAGGATGTGCGGCCCAGATTGAGTGATGGGGTGGCCATGCCATCTCCTTTCAGCGAAGTCTTTCCAACCCAGGCAGGTGTGGGTGTGGGGATGATTCAGCCCCAAGGCAGAGGAGACCAGATGTCCTTCAGGGAGCCCATTCAACCTGAAAATCCAGGATTACTTTGTGCAACTGGCTGCATACTGAAGGCCTGTTTTTCAGCTCCCTGAGTGATGGCACGTATGGTTAGCTCAACTCTTTCATCTTCTGCTGATCATCAATCCCCATCCTCCAGCCCAAACCTGGAGATTATTCCTTCCTTCCTGGTGTCCCTTTCCCCCCTCCCCTTTGTCTCAGAAATAATGAGATGTCATGAGTCTGCCATCCATCACTGTATCAGCACCAAGTGGAGACTTCTTATTAGTGGGATACCTCAGGAGCAGCAGGAGGGGCCATGGCAACACCGACTGCTCCACCTGGCAGCCTTGTCATCCCTCAGCGACGGGCGTTCTGTCTGTGTCAACAAGAATCTGTCTGGGGATTATTCATGTGGCTGGACATAATGAATTCAGCTGTTTGCTAGTGCAGCAAATGGGTTTTTGCCAGTGATATTAGGATCAAGCTGAGTAACAGGATGTGTCCATACCCGAGGAATGTCCATTTATTAGCTTCTGTGAGAACACACACACATTAAGAAAAATCACATTTTGCATGGCTCTGGAGCTGAGGGAATGGCTTGTTAAAAATTTCCACTCAAGCAGCCTCGAGCTAAGGATTTGTATTCCAAAGAGCTGGACCTGTTTCACCAAAAGTATTTACTTGAGAAGTAGAAAAACCCCACAAGCTCAATGAGCAAAAATGACTCTGCCTTATATAAAAATCTCTGTGGGAAAGTTAGCCTTAGTGGAGGAGAAATGCTGGAGGTCTACAGAGAAGGCAAATGGCTGACACACGCTGTCTTTCAACATAATGTCAATTGGCTTTTTTTATTGGCAACAAGGGATTGACTTAATTGTCTGTGAGGTTACGCTGGGAGCAAGAACAGTCTTCTGTCATTGAGAGAAGTGGTTGCTTGCTTGATTTCAGGGACTGGGGAAGTGTCCCTGGTCCTCCTCAGAAGCCCCTCTTCTGCTCAAGTGATGACTAAGACCCCACATTTCAGATTTGCTCCCTGACTGGAGATTTGCCTTTGCCCAATGCGAGGTATCACCAAGCAGTGTCACCCGTTAAGCCTCTTGGAACTGCACAGCGCAGTTGGCAAGGTTGTATATGGCAGCTCTGTTAAGCACTTATCATCATGAGAGATGTGAGAACTTTCTCGCAAATGAGTTTGGATGGGGGCCCTGGGGCCCAGTGAAAGGAGAATATAGATGTGGTCGAGTTAGGATGAGTGTGGTTCCAGAAAGGCAAGAAAAAGTGGATTTGAAGACAATATTGCCTAGTTCATAGTCTGACAAAGGAAAATTTAGTAAGTTCCAGTCCTTGTTGTTAAGGAGCTTGTAAACCTGGGAGACTTTGAATGGTACATCTCATGCAGCCCAGACACTTGGTCTCCACAAAACCAAGGTAACAGGCTTCAGAGTGTCTTCGTGGTCTATTTTCTTCTATCTGGGAAGGAAAAACAAAAAGCGTACATGAAGGTGAAGATTCTGAGGTGAGACAACCCACCTCTTCTTTCCCAGCACAGAGGACCCAAAGTGGTCTTGTTGAATGACTGCCCATTCCTCTGTGGGGCTTTCAAGCCATGTCCACCGGAGAAGAAAGCCCCTTTGGCACCAGCTTGGCATTTATAGCGGTCAGCTTCTCGTGATCTGACAACATTATCCATGTTCCCTGGAAGACAAGAAGGCCGTTCAGCTCAGGCCACCAGGTCAGAAAACACGGGGCTCTCCTGCCAGGCAGCACTCTCCCAGCCCAGCTCCAGGGCCTCGAGTCCGCTTCCTTCATCTCCCAGGAGGCCTTCCACGCTTCCCCGGCCTCCTTCATACCTGGTCTTCTCAGGCCTCTTTTCTCCTCAGGACTGACTTCTGAGGAGGTTATTTCCTCACTAACTACACTCTTCCTTGCTATCCTCAAAGACAAACAGAAGGGCTCTTTTGTTTGTTTTTATCCGGTTGCCGCCAGGAAGAAACAGCCCGGGTACCAAGACGTTCCCAACATGGCGTGCACAGAGAGCTTCCAGAGTTGTGTGGGCTCTTCCACTCACTGTCCCATGCACTACCCTCCCATGAGTGCTCAGTCCTTGGCTCCCTTTTCTCCTCAGATCTGGATAATCACACGTCCTGACTTCTGCCATCTTTAGGCTGAAACCTTCCAAGTCTTTGTCTCTGGTCTCAGCTCTTTCTCTGAGCAAGAAATCTTCACCTCCAAGGCAGGTTCAACAGTCTTAGTTCAGCGCTCTCCACTCAAGACCCACTCAGCTTGTGCAAATCAAAATTCAGTAAGACTCTTCTGTTCTTCCACCTGAATGATTTATATTGGCTCCAGCATCCACCCAATCACCCCATCACTTTAAACGCCAAACCCAGAAACCTTCTCAGGCAGTTTCTCCTGCTTCATCCCCATGCCCCCCACCTCCGTGTGTGTGTGTGTCCTGTCTGACTCTTTGCGACCCCATGGACTGTAGCCCGCCAGGCTTCCCCTGTCCGTGGAATTTTCCAGCCAAGAAAACTGGAGCGGGTTGCCATTTCCTACTCCAGGGGATCTTCCTGAACCAGGGATCGAACCCCCGTATGCCCTGTGTCTCATGTGTTGGCAGGCGGTTTCTTTGACCACTAGTGTTACCTGGGAAGCCCGAGTAAAGGAGTAAATACGAGTAAAGATATTTGATCTTGGAACAGTACCTGGCGGAGAGGAAGTGTTCAGTAAATGTTAGCTATTGATGTCGTTAGCAGTAGTAGCAGTGGAATCCCATGCTGCTGCTGCAGCTAAGCGCATCCGTCGTGTCTGACTCTGTGCGACCCCATAGACAGCAGCCCACCAGGCTCCCTGTCCCTGGGATTCTCCAGGCAAGAACACTGGAGTGGGTTGCCATTTCCTTCTCCAATGCATGCATGCAGGCTAAGTCGCTTCATTCCTGCCCGACTCTGAGCGACCCCATGGACAGCAGCCTACCAGGCTCCTCCGCCCACAGGATTCTCCAGGCAAGAATACTGGAGTGGGTTGCCATTTCTTTCTCCAAGCAATTCCATATTCACTATCAAATCATCAGAAGAATTTTTACCCTTGTAACTACTGGAGAGATTAGGGAATGGCTGTGTGACTCAGCTATCATGTTTGTGTTCTCATTCATGGCAGGAACTGATCAGCAGATACAGCAGTACAAATGAAAACACCAACCCATCCCTCCTCACTCACCCCGCTTTATAAAATACAAAGTAGATCTAGTGTTGGGTACATCGCGCCTCTGTTTAAACTTAGCGCACCAGAGCCTCCCACAGTTCAGCCAGAGGCCAGGTAGTCCAAATCACTTCATGGTCCTCTGTCTCCAGAGGCTAGATTTTATAAAGCGTATCCACCTCTACAACCCTCTGCGACTTCTACCGTGACCCCCTGAGGTTTTCACCTCCCCACCCACAGACAGAATCTGCCACATGCCTCTGGAGATGCGTTCGTTGCTGCCATTTGGAGGCACACTAAGAAAGCACCTTTTTAAAAAATCTAAACTACCGCCTGTGAGGGTTTTGTGAAGACATACCCCAAGGGAGAGCCCCTCAGTGGGTAGGCTTAACTCACCACTGAACAAGGGAAATACCTAGGCATCTGGCCTGGCTTTATAAGAGTCACACTTTTCAACTGGAGAGGAAGGCTCTTAAAAAGGGAAAAAGACGAGCGAAGGAAACTAATGAGACATCCCTTCCCTCACAGATAATGTGGGCTGCTCCCCGAGTGGTCTACAGTGGCTGTAGCATCGTTTACACTTCAGTGATAACCAAATGCCTTGGAGATAAGGCAACAATTATGAGACTTGAGGAGAAATGAAAGGAAACCCGATAGCAGCCAAATGGCACGCCGTCTATTAACAAATTATTGCAGGCTGAGGCAGGCTTTAATGAGATTTTAACAAAAGAAATCTAGTCACGTTCCTCTGGGGCAAAGAGATTTTATTATGATGTGAATGATTAAGCGGGGAAGAAGCCCTCCCTGGGAGCTTCAATAAAGAGGAAAATGTGAGCCCTGCGTCCTGCTTCTCCAAGCGCTCCGACTCCCACTCCAGAGGAAAAACTCTTGGAGAAAAGGGCTCATATACCACTCTTCCGTAAGAAGTTTCATTTTGGCACCTGGCCTGGTGAGCCGCGAGAATCTTCAGGAAAATTGTTTTAGACCTTTGTGCTGATATCCAGTAAGTCATCACACTTTTGGTTATCCTAACAGGCATTACCAAATTCTCAAGAGATTCTTGAATCAGAGGGTATCAGGCAGCATTAATTTGGAAGAACAATGAGGCTGGCAAGAGTCAGGACCTGCCTGTCTATGACCTTGTAAAACCACTGGGGCTTTCAGAAGAGCAGGCGATACGCCTGTAATGGTTTAAGAGAGGATAGAGAAAATAGGCTGCACGGAGTAGGTCACAGGGAAGGAAGCAAGCATTAATTCACAGAATTCAGTGTGCACTCTGCTCAGATGAGCTGGACCACTTGCGCGCAATAGATTTTTCTCTTTTTTCTGCTCACACCCCTTTCATTTATCCTCTAAATGAAAACAAGTAGGCAATCAACTGTATCCGGGAGAGGTATAACTATTCCAGAATAATATTTCTATAACTCAGGAATTTGAAATGTGCCTCTGACACCGTGTTGAAGGAAACTGAGGAACAGTGATCTAATAGTCTGGGCTGGTGAGTGTAGCTCCTCAAGGAAGGGATACTGGACCATGCAAGGATGATGAAAGAAGGGTGAGTTAGTGGTCTTTCTCTGACCAAGACTTTCTGCTCCACCAAACTTTCGTCAGGATCCTGGACCTGCTCCCTGGGCTTGTCTGTGCTTCTTCTTGTTTAGTCGCTAAGTCATGTCAGACTCTTTTGCGGCCATATGGACTGTAGCCTACCGCATCCTCTGTCCATGGGATTTCGCAGGCAAAAATACTGGAGTGGATTGCCATTTCCTTTTTCCAGGGGGTCTTCCCAAGCCAGGGATCGAACCCACTGCTCCGGCACTGGCAGGAGGACTCTGTACTGCTGAGCCACCAGGAAAGCCCAGACTCGGCTGTGCACTTCCTTCTAAAATCCAGTTTTAGCAAGAATCCCTGGCCCTTGATATCTGATCACCTTTGATATCTGATGGGGGGGGGGGGTTCCTTGTCTTTCACAGGTGATAGCTGATCACGTAACTTGTCTTCAGCAAGAATCCTCTTATGTCATCTTAGCAGAATCTCCTGACCCTGCTATTTGCTCCTAGTAATTTCCCATCCACTGACCCCCCCATCATGCTCCTCAGCTATAAAATCCCTCTTGTCTATGCTGTATTTGAAACTCTGCCCATTTCTATACCAAGGTCTCTTTTCTCACTTTGCAATAATCCTGAGTATAATCTATTTTGACTACTGTCCAGGGGCTTCCCTGGTGGCTCAGATGGTAAGTAATCTGCCTGCAATGCTGGAGACCTGGGTTCGATCCCTGAGTTGGGAAGGTCCCTGGAGGAGGGCATGGCAACCCACTCCAGTGTTCTTGATGGAGCATCCCCGTGGACAAGGGGGCCTGGTGTGGGGTCGCAAAGAGTCGGACATGACCGAGCAACTGAGCCCCGCACAACATAGGGGCTTCCCAGGTGGCTCAGCGGTCAAGAATCCGGCTGCAACGCAGGAGATGTGGGTTCTATCTTGGGTCAGAAAGATCCCCTGGAAAAGGAAATGGCAACCCACTCCAGTGTTCTTGCCTGCGAAATCCCATGGACAGAGGAGCCTGGGGGGCTACAGTCCACGGGGGTCACAGAAGAGTCTGACATGGCTGAGCGACTAAACAACAACAAACGACTATCTAACTCTGGTCTTCCTTGACATCAGCCTGAGGATGAGTCAGGGAGATGGATCGCTTGGCAGCTCAGGTTCAGTGTAAGAGTATGTCACCTTTTGTGGCAGAATAGCAGCCAGAATAGCTGTGTGGGATGCTGGTGATACTCCCCTTGGGACCAATGGCAGACACTAGCTGTTAAAATATTTAGTGTCTGATAATATATGATAAATGAGTGAGGAGTATAGTAGCACTTTCTTTAATGGCTCACACTGTAGAAAAGAGATTTAATAGAACTGAGGATGAACTTGCAATGACGTGAAAGATAAATCTCGGGAACATACATCTTTGGGAGAGATAGCTCATTTTGTTAGAATCTAGTGCTATTATTACTATTCACTAACATTTATTAAGCACTTCCTCAATGTCAGGAGCCATTTTAAGTGTTCAACACAGGTTAATTCAGTTCTTTGCATACTATCTGTGATGATGAACCAGTATTTATTTTTTTAATTTCCTACCTGTTATGGACAGACAGTTTTGTAAAATAAAAATGTATTATTAGAAAAGTGAAATTTTTATTAAAAATTGCAAAATTAAGCTTTAACTGTTAGATTTAACAGAGATAAAATTACTCTGGCAAATTGCTATCAAAGTTTCTCAGTTCTTATTCTTAATTGCTATACCTATCTTCCTATGTACCAGTAACTGGCACCCACCTAAGGACCATATGTTGAAGAGCACATATGCTAAAGAGGTTTTATTATCTTATTTAACCCTCATGAAAAATCCTATGATGTAGTTAATATTTCTATCTACAGATGAGGAAACTGAGGCACAAAGCAATTGTCTTGCTTTAGGAGTGTGGTTTAGGAACTAGGCTGGATTTGTTTCCTGGCTTGGCTACCTACTTCCTGTGTGAATTGGTTAGTTCCTACCTGAAAGGATGGTTGGGGAGAATAGCTGTGTTAATATATGTAAGCTATTTTGAAAAATGCCTAGCACATCACAAGCACTCAATAAAGGTGAGTTCTTATTTTTACATTTGAAAAACAATCCATCGCAAAATTTTCAGATTCTCCCATGCCTGCATCTACAGTGGCCTGACTTCTGACCGAATAAGCCAATCTTCCCTGCCTTGTGCTAGAGCCACAGGTGGACCTCAACAAGGCTGCAGTGGTCACTGCCAGACCTAGGGTACAGAGTGGAATTTCCCAACCGAGCCACTACTGACGTTTGCGGGGAGGCGAGTGTGCATCGTAGGATAGCAGTGCTCCCGGCCTCGGCCCATGAGGTGCCAGGATCACCCCCTTCCAGTGGATGACCACCAAAAGTGTCTTCAGTCACTGCCAGGAGTCCCCTGAGAGGAAAAATGGTCCCCAGTTGAGAACCACTGCTAGAGAAGAAAGAGAGTATTAATATTAGCCCCTTATATTTTTGTAGCTTTTCAGTTTAAAGAGACCTCTGCATGTTTTAACTCAGTTGAGAAAAAGAGGGAAAGGATTAAAAAGATTAGAAGAGGAAACGAGAGGGGAAATAGAAAAACAGAAAGAAGGGAGGGTGGGAGGGAGAAAGGGGAAGGAGTGAATGCAAAGAGCATGAAGAGATGGAGAAAGGGCAGATGTTCAGCTAACGGAGGAGTTATGAACAGGTGTGAACCTTTTCTCATTGGCGTATAATTGCTTCACAACGCTGTGTTAGTTTCTGCTGTCTAATGCCGTGCGTCAGCTCTAAGTGTAACATATGTCCCCACCCCTTAGATCTCCCTCCCACCCGCACACCCACCGCACACATCCAGGTAATCACGGAGCGCCAAGCCAAGCTCCCTGCGCGACACCGCAGCTTCCCACCTGCCATCTCTTTCACACGTGGCCGTGTATATAGTGAAACTGTTAGTCACTCAGTCGTGTCTGACTCTTTGCCACCTTATGAGCTGTAGCCCACCAGGCTCCCCTGTCCATTGGATTCTCCAGGCAAGAATACTGGAGTGGACTGTCATTCCCTTCTCTAGGGGATCTTCCTGACCCAGGGATCGAACCCGGGTCTCCTGCATTGCAGGCAGATTCTTTACAGTCTGAGCCACCAGGGAAGCCCCACAGTGTACATTAAGTCAATCCTAATTTCCCAATTTGTCTCAACCTCCACTTCCCCTCTTGTGTCTACATGCCCATTCTCTACGTCTAGGGCTCCATTCCTGCCCTGCCAACAGTTCAGATGAGCCCATTTGCAGGTATGTGCTCTTATGCAAGCTCCCAGAAGTGCATGCATGTTTGCATGCCCTGCTAGCACTCCAAATCCAACATGTTCAAATCTGAAGATGCAGCAGATTCCCTGCAGACATGAGCCTTCTTTGTTGCTGAAGTTTCTGTTACTGACCTCACCATTCCCCGTCACCCAGGTCTGGAAATGTGTGTCTTCTTAAAAGGGTACCTCCTTCCAACCCTCCCCACTCTAACACCTAATTAGTTCTCAGGCTTGCTGATTCTACGTGGTATCTCCCTCAGGATCAGGGGCTTCCCTTGTAGCTCAGTCGGTAAAGAATATGCCTACCATGAAGGAGACCTGGGTTCAATCCCTGGGTCAGGAAGACCCCCTGGAGAAGGAAGTGGCAACCCACTCCAGTATTCTTGCCTGGAGAATCCCATGGACAGAGAAGTATGGTGGGCTACAGTCCATGGGGTTGCAAGAGTTGGACACGACTGAGCAACTAAACCACCACCCTGAGGGATAGAGCCATACTTCCACCTGATTTGAGGGCAGAAAGAATCTTTGACCTAGCCCATCACTCATTTATTTCTTGGATGAGGAAACTGAAACCCCCAGAGGTCTAGGCCATGACCTTGGGGAGGTCTAGGGCTTGACCTTGGACAGATTACTCTGAGTCTGGTTTTCTTGAGGGTAAACCAGGGATAATACCATGCACCTCATGGGGCTGCCGTGTCCAGACCTATCACTGTGTATACCTTGTCTCATGTCAGCTGGTTACAGGCTGGAACCCGGCGCTCTTCCTCCACCATCTACCCCCAGATCACGGTCCTGTCCACTTGACCCCATCGTCCTGTCCCCCTGACGCTGCCCCGTTCGTGCCCAGCCCTTGGGACTGCCCCCGAGTGCGCTGCGAGAACCTCCGAGCGGGACTTCTGGCTCTAGGCTCTCCCCGGGATGTTCATTCTACACATCGCTGTCAGGCTGATGTCCTCTAACAGCATTGGGATCAAGTAGCTCTCATTTTTAAAAATCCTTCACCAGTTTCCCACCACCAAATGGAAACTTCTTGGCCTACTATTTAACGTCATTCCTCCCCATAATATGGCTCCTCTCCCTAATTTTCATTCTCCATTTTCCTTCTCATCTCTCATCAAACTGAAAGTGCAGTTTCTTAGACAGACCTTGGGCTTTCCTTCTCTGCCCTTTGCTCATGCTGTTCACCATCTTGGAATTCCCTTCCTAAATCCACACATCCTCAAGGCCCATTTCACCTAACTTCCTCCAGAAATTCTAGTCTCACCTTCCTGGTTAACGTGCATTGTTTCTTTCTTCTTCTATGACACTTTATCTGTGTCTGTTCTATGGCATTTATGTCTCTCCACCCTGTACCATAAATATCTAGGTATCATTTCCTCCACTAAACTGGAGGTTCCTTGAAGATCCAATATGTACAGGCTGATTTATCTTTGTATATTCCATGGGGCCTAATACAATAAATATTTACCTGGTCATAAAAATGACATTAACTGTCATACTTATTTATCCCTTATGGAACCCTTATGTATCTATCTAACTAAACTTGGCAGTGGTTTGAAAAAGAAATCCAATGCTCGCAGACCATAGCAGCATGAAGACAGTTCCTTTGTGTGAGTAAAGACATATGTGTAAGTCAGGAGTTTCTCTCATATGAACACATGTGTAAGCATGCGTGTGTGTATGTGTGTGTGGTAGTGTGATACAGTGGTGCAAATCCTGAAATCATACAGAACTGGTTTCCAATCCTAGCTCTAATGCTTGATGGGTATGTGACCTCGGAAAAATTACTCTGCCTACCTAACTTTATTATCTCATTTGCAAAAGAGAGATACATATAATGTTATTGTGAGGATCATTTGTTTATTTCATCAATAAGTATTTACTGAGTCTTCACTATGTTCCAGGTTCCTGGTAGATATAAAATAATACACATACAGCGTTTACTGATATACCTGGTACATATTGAATATTTTCATATGTTTAGTATTTATCATTAGAGCAATTAGAGCAATATTAGAGCAGCCACTCTCGCACATACATATACATATAGACAGAGAGAGATCTATAGATACCAACTAAGAGTCTTTATTTTAAAATCTGGACAGAGGGAAGCCTAATCTTATTCTTTAGCTAGAAAGTTCTCTTCTCCAGTTAGCTGGAATGTATTTTCTCCTTTCATTCTCTTAGTACCCATACCTGTGGAAAAATTAGGAGCTGTTAGTAATGCCATTTATTAAGTTCCTACTATGGGCTATTAATCTTCCCGAAACCCTTTATGGTAGATTAGCTGGTCTCCATTTTATGAGACTCAGAGGGGATAGAACTTTCCAAGGGCCATACAGTCCGGAAGTAGAGGAGTCCTCCAGCCATCACTTTCCACCGGCCCTAGGTTCTGCTGGCCAGGCCAAGGTGAGGAGCAATTATCTGCCCTGTCAATTCCTCAGAAGTTTCTGTCAATAATTCTTCTGCTTCAGAGGCCTCTAAAATATTGAAACAAAGTTGATCTCAAGCCCTGTCTAAAGAGGAATCACCAGTTTTGGTTGGAGGGAGACTCCCTGGTACACTCCCTCCCTCTCACCTCTTCCCAGAGGAGGAAGCTGCCACCAACTGTTCAAATCTCCAACTCTCAACTGGCTCGATCTCAGATAGGACAAAGATGGCTAATTCCTGACTCTTTATAGCGGGCAGGGTTGCTGGCCTCCAAAACAAGAAAGGGCCCAGCAGGTCCTCTGTGGAGTGCAGGCCCCACGTCTGTTCTCGGGGGTGAAGCGGAGTCCAGGGCCTGGGCCTTGCCTGTGCAGCAAAGAGCGCTGTCTACCCTGCGTGCGGTCCTGTGTGTGATCCCGGCCTCCGCCTGGCAGCCTTGCTTCAGTGGGTTCACTTCAGACCCAGGGCCCTCATCCCAGCGCACCCTGGGATCCTCTTGCTTCTCCCAAGGCTCAGAGTACAGGGCAGAGGGGAGAGCATCAGTTCTAAATAGATTTTCTAAGTAGATTTTAAGTTGCACCATATATTCCTTCGCATTGGGGAGGTTGTCGGACCCTTGCCAAGTCATTAATAAAGCTGATATTCTTGTCCCCTTTTGGCTAGTGGTTCTTATACATGTTATCTAACAGTCCTAGGTCAGAAGTCATTGCAGAGCCAGGACTCCTGGCTCCTTTATTAGGTCAGGGACTTTCTGCATTGCCTTCTGCTTCTTTGTCTGTTCCATATCAAAGCTAACCTTATTTTCATAGATCAGCTAAACTGTGGGACTCTTCAGTAATTTTAAATGTACATATACATAAATACTATCTAACGGCCCTCAAAGATGACCTAGCACAGGAAGCCTATTCCTTTTACAGTTAACAAAAATAAGCAGGATGAAGACTTTTTTTGGTTATTTTTGTTTAGGGACCCAGAATTCAAAACTGAAAACTGTCCAGGTACCTCATTAATGTTAACCAAGTTAATTCTGACAAGTATCGATCTAGGCAGTTTTCCTTGAATTTCTACTTGCCATCTTAAAAATAGTTTTAGCCCCAACCTCACCACCCAAGTCCCTGACTTGGGCAAGGCCCTTTTCTGGGCCCAATTTCCTCACCTGAACTGTGGATGTTTTGATCCGGATCATTCCTGACACCCTTCCTGTTCCCATATTCTATTTATAGTCCAAAGTCAGTATTTGGGCTTGGATTGCCTTCAGGGTGTGTTGGTGGTTCTAAGAGGTTCTGGAAGATGAGTGAGTCTGGAGGAAAAAAAAAAAATCTAATAAATAAAAAGGGAGAAACTTGCCAGATGCAAAGTGGGAGTTTATTCCAGACGTATTAAATTATCATGAAACACTTTCATCTACATTTATTAAGAACAGGAAACTCAGCTTTGCTTGCCTAAAGCCTTCATTTCCAAAGCATTAACAAATTATTCATTTCCTTCATAAGTTCTTTAGTCCTTAGGGTGTTTAACACCAGGAGTTGACCATATTATTACTTATTCTCATAACATGTGATAAAGATGATACTAAATATTTTACACAAATGACAGTAGATATGGCTTATGGATCCTCATTAATTTATTTTGCTTTTAGCATAATAACTTAATACTTTAGTCATAGACTTTTTTCCCCCCACCCAAAGCAGCACTGGTAAGTCTTAGATTTGTGGTATTTTCGTAAATAAATACCACTGACCACATAACAAAATATTCTTCTTTTATGCAAATACGTGTCAAAGATTATTGAAATGAGAAAAATGTTTACTTTCTCCACCACTTAAAAAATAAGATTTTAAAACAGGCTAAATCACTACTTAGCAATGTACTCTATATTTGTTTTCTATTGCTGCCTAACCTAGTACCACAAACTTAGCTGCTTAAAGTAACATCTATTTATTATCTCTGTAGATCAGAAGTCTGTGTGAGCTTGCCGCGGTTTCTGTGTGGAGTCTGACAAGGTCAACACCAAGGAATTGGCCAGCAGGCCCTTCTCAGGAGGCTCTGGGGATGAATTTGCTCCCACGTTCATTTAGGTTGCTGACCAGACTCAGTTCCTATGCTTGTAGGACTGAGGTCCAATTCCCTTGCTACTATTGGCAGGCAGCTCTTAGGTCCTTAAGGTTGCCCCCATCCTTGGAAAACAGGCCCTTTCTTCTACAAGCCAGCAATGGTTTATTGAATCCCCTGAATGCTTTGAATCTCTGACTTCCTCTTCTGCAGCTCTGCTTTTAAAGGATGGATCTTTTGGGTCAGGCTCACCTGGATAATATCTATATCTCAAGGTCAACTGACTTGGGATTTTAATTATATCTGCAAAATCCTTTCTCAGCATTTCCTAGACAAGTGTTTGACTGAATCACCAGAGGATGAGAATCTTGTGGGGCCATTTTTACAATTCTGCCTGTCACACCAAACACAATTAAGTAAATTGCCTGACTTCTATAAGCTTTTTAAGATTCTGCTCCAATAGCTTTGATGACCAGAGCTTCAAAGGGATTTCACTTTCTATAACTTTAAAGCATCAGCTAACTAAAAACAAAACAAAAAACTTAAAAGCAGAGAAATAAAAACCCTCTCAGACTGGGTCTACAAGATGTCAAGATGTATGAACAAAAAAGAATAAGATCTAATTACTTTCAATTTTGCTCATTGGTATTTCCCTAACCCTTACCACTGTACCTGGCGCAAAGTGCATGGGTGCTAAGTTGCTTCAGCCCCAACTCTTTGTGACCCTACAGACTGAAGCCTGCCAGGCTCCTCTGTCCCTGGGATTCTCCAGGCAAGAATACTGGAGGGGGTTGCCATTTCCTTCTCCAGGGGATCTTCCCTAGCAAGGAATCAAATGTGGGTCTCCAAGGAGGATGCATGCTCAAAGAAGGCTTTATGAGCAGGGTGAGGTTTAATCTAAAGCTTAAAATTAGATGTTTGGTGTGTGCTAAGTCGCTTCAGTGGCGTCTGACTCTGTGGGACACTATGGACTGCAGCCCACCAGGCTCCTCTGTCCATGGGGTTTTCCAGGCAAGAATACTGGAGCGGGTTGCCACGCCCTTCTCCAGGGGACCTTCCTGACCCAGGGATTGAACTTGTGTCTCTTGTGTCTCCTGCATTGGCAGGCGGGTTCGTTAACATTAGCGCCGCCTGGGAAGCCCAAAAAGCAGCTGAGGGGCGAATAAAGGGACAACAGAAAGGAGGGTGTTGCACATAAGCAGACCCTTATGTGCAAGGAGGTGGGCAGACTGCTGTGCTCCAGTGGCAGGGAGAGCAGCCCAGCGAAGGCGTCCTGACAGCCGCCCTCTGGGGAAACGCTGCTCGAAAGGGAACCTGGAGCCAGCTGGCAAGGGTGGTCATCAGCCCCGAGCAGCGCTGGGCCTAGAACACACTGCCAAGAACGTTAAAGATTCTTCCTCTGAAACAAACAACATGAAGTGCTCCCCTGTGGCCGGCCACATCATCTTAGCCAAGCCTCTCATCTTGCAGCAAGTGAACTGAGACCCAGGGTGACTGTCCTTAGCCACACAGGAAATCGGTGGCAGAGCGCAGAGGAGAAAGCAACCTCTCAAGGCCTGGGCTGGGGCCTTGGTGACCCCACCTGTCTGCTTCCTGCTGCTTCAGACTCACCTCCTCCCCTCCCCGCCCCCACCCCCACCCCTGCCTGCATCCCAGCCGGGCTGGCTCCCCTGCGGCTGTCCGACTGTCCGCAGACTCTGAATTCATTCCCACGTCCCAGCTAGCGCACTCGCTCCGCCACCCAGCAGGGCTCTGCCTTGGGTTTTCACAGCTGGAGCTTTCTGTCTTAGATCTTGGCTCAGTGACTGTCTCTCAGAGAGGCCATCCCCTACCTGCCAGCTCAAACAAAGCCTCCTCCGAACCTTTGCCCTAACCCCGACTTCCTCTCTTTCCAGCATTTATCAAGATGAACAGACTTTCCTGGGGATCTGGTGGTTAAGACTCTCTGCTTTCGGTGCAGGCCGTGGGTTCAATCTCTCGTCAGAGAACGAAGATTCCACATGTTGTGCAGCAACGGTCAAAAGATAAAAAAGAGATGAGGAACTGTGACGTTTTTTTACTTCTCACTTGTCTCCCCAAGTGAAACATTAGACAACAAGATTAGTTCACCCGTGTGATTTGTTCACTGCTTTAACTCCAGCAGCTTAAACAGTGTATACTAGGCACTCTATAAGCACAAACTGAATGAATGAACACAAATTGAATGAATGAATGTTGAACACAGGCAGAGCTGGGAGATGCTGCAGTTTAGGTTCCAGACCACCGCACTAAAGCGGATATCGCAATAAAGCAAGCCACACAAATTATCTGGTTTCCCTGTGCCCGTCAACATTATGTTCACAGTCTACTGCAGGCTGTTAAGTGCACAATAGCGTCATGTCTCAAACACAAAGTACATTCCTCAGTTAAAAACAAAGCTGCTGGTTAAAAAAAAAATAGACTTGCTCATTGCAGGGTTGCCACAAATCTCCAATTTATAAAAAACAACAACAACAACAACAAAAAACACAGTATCTGCGAAGATCTCAGTATGTCTTTGCTGAGTACTTGAAAGGGGGAAAGAGATCTAGAGAAGCAAAGAAACACATGCATGGGGCCCAGAGAGGTGCACAGTCATCGTGTCTGGTCCCAGAGACTTACTCTTTGCCTTCTTTCGCTTCTTCTCCAAAGCAGATGCCTCTGGGTTGCACTGGGAGGTGGCAGGTCTTGCTGGCTAAAAAAGGCCTCAGAGGACTAATTTCAGCCAGTCCCTCAAACCCCCACGATGCCCATGTCAATCCCAGCTGCCCTCCAAATATGAAACCTTATGCGCCTCTCCTCACATTTCTCCCATACCTGAGAAATTGGAGGTCATCTAAAATGGGCTCTCTTTGCTACCTAGCCTTGTTTCAGTTTATTGTCCTTTATCTCTTTTCCCTTTCTGCTTTAGAATTGATGCTTTTGAACTGTGGTGTTGGAGAACACTCTTGAAAGTCCCTTGGAGATCCTACCAGTCCATTCTAAAGGAAATCAGTCCTGAATATTCATTGGAAGGACTGATGCTGAAGCTGAGACTTCAATACTTTGGCCACCTGATGTGAAGAACCTACTCACTAGAAAAGAGCCTGATGCTGGGAAAGGTTGAAGACGGGAGGAGAAGGGGATGACAGAGAATGAGATGGTTGGATGGCATCACCTGCTCAATGGACATGAGTTTGAGCAAGCTCCGGGAGTTGGTGATGGACAGGGAAGCCTGACTTGCTGCAGTCCACGGGGTCACAAAGAGTCGGACACAACTGAGTGACTGAACTGAACTGAACTGATACCCCACTGCCATTCAAAGACTGTTTTTTTCTCACTTGTTGTCGTAGCCCCTTCCCAAATGACTTTCCCCTGCCTCCCTGGGCCCTGTACATGCCGTCCCTGGATGGATGCTCAGTAAGCCATCTCTCTGCAAGTTCCTCTCCTGCTCCAGTGGTTCCACTCCAACTCTAAGTCCTCCCCACAGGCAAGGCTAGCTTACTTCTTCAACCTTACATTCCATGCCTCCTAGGCTTAAACTGGCGTCCAAGCATACAGGAGAAAATGAATCACCTGCAATTTTAATGAAGTGAAGCTGCTGACCTGGAGCTGTGACAGGAAAAGACATTTGACCACTGGGAATTTGCTGCAAAGGTGTTCTGGCAGAGCAAATTCCACCTTGCTGGTTTCATTGTTTCTCGTGAATAGCTAAATCACCCTGTAGAGTCTGTATCAGTTGACTTCCTCTAAAATCTTCCTAGCTGTCTAGCTGATTGTGTGCGGAAGTGTGACTGCATCACTGAATATACAGTGCCTGTCCAACTCAGGGATTTGGATCTCAGAACCATCAAGTATTTTTTTTCATCCTAAGCCTCCTCTCTCCTCCACTAGCATGGATAACTGGAAGCTGATTGAGTATCAGAGTTGCGCAAGGACATAAATGGAATCAACAAACATTCAGCAAGCACTTATTCAGTACCTAATGGATACCACCAAAGGGTAGAAAAATATGCCACTTTAACATATTGATTATAGTGAGCTAAAGGTACTTTAAAAAGAGCAGATGCTCTGGTTTCCTCTTTTTTTTTTTTTTTCTCTTTCAAAGCAATAGATGAAAGTTCATATGAAAGGTGCCCTTCCTATACCAGGAGGAAAAGAACATTCTTCTCCCCAGAGATGGGGAGTTGAGGCCAAGAGAAAGCTTTACTAACAGCCCTTGTTAAAGTAAGGCTTATCTTCCTTAGTCTTCCCGTGTATTTCAGTTCCTTTCCCAGAGTGGCTACTCTGTGTTCAACCTAGTATATAAACGCTTAAGCCTAACTGCTTTGTGGGTCTTCATTCTGCTGTGAAGACTCCCATGTACATGTAAATAGAGGAAATAAAATGTGTTCACTTTACTCCTGTCAACCTGGCTTGTCAACTTAATTCCTAGACTCAGCTGGCCCTGACATTTTACCCCTTGACAATACCTGGAGATGCTCATAGCATACAAGGGAACAGAAATACAGAAACAGCATTATTTCAGAAGAAGAACTGCTCTACCGAAGATCTGTGCAAACTTATACACACTCAGGGAGCAAAGTGATGGTGCCTCTCTCACAGTCTGAAGAGGACAGGGTACCAGGACTAGGAGGGCATGAGTTTGAGGCATGTCTAAAAAGAGAAGCAGATTTTCCAGATTTCCACCGTACCCTCAATATAGTTTGAGAAATATTTTAAAGTTACAATACTTTGGCCATGTTGAATGATTACTGCATCCTTTCTACTCCTTTGACCTACTTTTTCATAAGTGTCAACAGAGATTTGTGAGCAACAGCTAAAAGAATGGTTATGATAAAGTGTCTGGATGAAGTTTTGTTTTTTTTTTCCATTTATGGATGAAGTTTTGATTAGAGGCTTCCAGGTTGTGCTGAAGATGATGGTCTTGTAAGCTGAAAAAAAAAAGCCATGTTGCTATGAGAGAAGAGGAAGCAACCCCAGGAGGGCAAAAGGAGAAAGTAGCCCAGAGTGGACCTAATGCGACTGGCCTGGAGGGCTGGGGCCTGACTCATTCAGGGATATTTTTAATTGATGTATAATTGACTTACAATGTTGTGTTAGTTTCAGGTGTATAGCAAAGGAATTCAGTTATATATATTTATATATTTCAGGTTATTTTCTATTATAGATTATTACAAGGTTATTGAATATATTTCCCTGTGTTACATGGTAAATCCTGGTTTGTCTTCTATATAGTACTTTGTATCTGTTAATCCCATACGCCTAATTTATCCCCTCCTCCCTTTCCCGTTTGGAACCATCAGTTTGTTTTTCATGTCTGTAATTATGTTTCTGTTCTGTATACAGATTCATTTTATCATTTTTTAAATTCCAGCTCATGTGGTATCATATATTTGTCTATGTCTGATTTGCTTCGCTTAGTATGATATCTTTGGGTCCTTCCGTGTTGCGGCAAATAGCAATATTTCATTCTTTTTTATGGCTGAGTAATTGAGTCATATTCCATTGTATGTATCATCCACATCGTCTGGGTTTGGGGGGAGCTGTGCTTCACAGCTTGCAGGATCTTAGTTTCCCAACCAGGGATCAAGCGCAGGCCCTCGACAGTGAAAGCACTGAGTCCTAAGCGCTGGACCACCAGGGGACTCCCTACCACGCCTTCTTGAACCAATCATCAATCCAGGGATTTTTAAAGTGGATCCATCATAATAATTTCTAGGGGAGCATATAGTTTAACTAAGAGAACCCGTACACTTATAAATTACAGGGCCGTGATTAACCATACAGACAAGAAGCTGGAGGAAGGGCGCCTGCTGATGGAGACTGGCTGCTAACCACTTAACAGGGTGCTTGTTATCACTTCCTTTGCAGGACTTGGGGTCAAAAGCAAGGATAAGGGCACATTAAACATGGCATTGTGGGTCAAGCCAATTTCATTGTGAAAGGACACTTCATGGATCAGTAGTAGCTGCCCTTAAGATTATCATCCAAGGCTATAGATGTCCTCTGTACCTTCCTAACTTCTTTTTATGAATTTTAATGTTTAAAGTACTGTCAACAGCATGCATGCATATGTGCATGCTCAGTTGCGTCTAACTTTTTGCATCCCTGTGAATTGTAGCCTGCCAGGCTCTTCTGTCCATGAGATTTTTAAAACAAGACTCCTGGAGTGCAAAACCAATAAACATTTAAACTATTTTTGATAACTGTCCTATATTGCTTTTCAAATGAGTTGTATTAATTTTACCATGCCACCAGCAGTATACATATATCAATATATACCAAATTCACCACAACTTTGACTATCCTTAACAAAAGGAAGCTGCTGAGTAAATAATTGACGGTTCAGTATAATTAAAACAGTACCTCCACATTGGCTTAATAAGTATTTCCTTGATTACCGAGGTGATCTCTCTAGGCTGACACAAAGCGCTATAAGGTTTTCATGAGGAGACATGGGCATTTCCACTTGAATAAGGAGACTATTTGAATAGGTCACCTAGTTTGAGATTTCTCCCTTCTTTCATCCTCCGTAGGAATCAATGTCAAATGTGTTGACATCCAGTCATTGAGTTCTTTTTATTCTTTATTCCAAAGGGCTCTTCCGTCTATCTCATTATTTTTATTCCCACTACCACAAGTTTAGTTCAGTTTTTAATGCTTAAATCCTGCGCTCCAACAACTGTATGTCACAGGGGTCTCTGCCTTCAAACTTTTCCGGGGTAATAATCACAACTCATTTACTGAGCAACCACCACTAGTCAGACAAACTGCCATAAAGCTGGGTGATTTATAGACATTCGCTCTCAAAACAACTCCATGAGGCAGATACTACTAGCTTCATTTGACAATGAGGAAACTGAAACAGGAAATTAAGACAATCACCAAACTTCACAACCACCAAGCAGAAGAAGGGAACTTTTAACCTGTCTGGCTGATTCCAAAACCTGTGTCCACATAGGAATGCCTCTAATCAGTCCTCTAACCCGCCCTATGCATTTCTGTACTCATTACTAATCTGTTGCTCTTCTTTCCAAGCCCGTCCGTTTACAGTCTGAGGCGCTGGAACTGGTACTCTGCAAACCACATTCTGCTTTGCCAGCTGGGTCTTTGTTGGGCTCTGTCCATCGGGGCCTAGACGGAGAACCCAAGTCTTCAGGAAGGAGAGGGAAGTCACCCTTTCTGCCTCTGAGAGCTTAAGCTCTGTGAGTATCACCCCTACAGCACTTTACCTTGACAGCAGAGGTCTCTTCCTGAAACAGGAGCTAAATTCAATTCGCAGTTGTTTTTTTTTTTAATTGAAGTATAGTTGATTTACAATATTGTGTTAGTTTCAGGTGTATGGCAAAGTGATTCAGTTATATATATATATATATTTTTTTCAGATTATTTTCCATTATAGATTGCTACAAGATAGTGAATATTTTCTCTGTATTATGTGTTATTTATCTATCTTCTATACGTAGTTTATATCTGTTAATCCCATGCTCTTAATTTATCCTCCCTCCTGTCCATTTGCCCTTCAGTTTATTTTCTGTGTCTCTGAGTCTGTATCTGTTTTGTAAACAGATTCATTTGTATAATTTTTTAGATTCTGCTTATCAGTGATGTCATTTTAGAATCTTTATTCATTTATTTATCTTTGGCTGCACTGGGTCTTGGTTGCTGCGTGCAGTTTTCCTCTAGTTGCGGCTACTGGGGGCGACCCTTCGTCGCCGTGTGCGGGCTTCTCGTTGCGGTGGCTTCTCTTGTTATGGAGCACGACCTCTGCGCTTCAGCAGTTACGGTGAAAGGGGTGAGCTGCTCCGTAGCATGTGGGATCTTCCTGGACCAGGGATCAAACCTGTGTCCTCTGCACTAGCAGGTGGATTCCTAATCACCAGGGAAATCCGTGATGTCATGTATGTGTTTTTCTCTCTCTGACTTCTTCATTTAGTGTGATAATCTCTAGGTCCATCCATGTGGCTGCAAATGGCATTATCTCACTCTTTTTACGGCTGAGTCATATTCCAGTGTGTGGGTGTACGGACCCAGTTTGCAATTTTTCCAATAATTGGGGAATAACTTTTATCACAGCCACCTTCAAGACACCAGCATCAGCCAGATTTCTCAAGCTTGGGTCCGAGGCCCACAGAGCCCCTCCCCTGGTCAGAGACCCCAGCGCTAGTCAAGCAGTGTCTTCTCCAGATCTGAGCTTCAGATCCTCAGAGCCGCTCTTCCTGAGTTTCTAAGATTTCATGACTTCAAATATTCCATTTGTTTGCTCAGCCCGAGGGTATTCCTGCTCTTGCTAGCTTCATGGCACCTTAGATCCCTTTTACCCTTTCTGGTCCCTAGTTAACTTCATACCTCATCAATTCTAGAGAAGCTGTTGCCCAGGAGAACCTACTCTAGGATTCTGAGTGAAGCGTGTAGGATACTATGTCTTCCATCGGATCCTGTCTTCAAGGCAGAGGGATTCATCTTCCAGCCTCTGAGCATACTAGCTGCTGCTATCTCAGAACTGTCTGAACTGGGATAGTACCCTCAGCTGCAGACAAGTACCTCATCCAAGGGTCCACCACTTGCCTCGAGTGGCGCATCGCCAGTGACTGGCTGAATGAGGGGGTGTAAAGGACAGCCTCCTGTGCCTTGATTTGGGATCCAGGTTCCCTGCTGGTATCAGCTGAGACCCCATGGGTCACTTTCTCCCTCAGCTTTCCTGCCTTCCTTAGTTCCTTTAGGGATGTGTATTCAGATAAGCCTTCTGGAGTCAGCTGCACATCTTGGGTTTCTCTCTAGGAATTCCCAGTAGGTCAGGGCTTCCCTGGTGGCTGTCGGTAAAGAATCTGCCTGCAATGTAGGAGACCTGAGTTTGATCCCTGTGTCTGAAAGATCTCCTGGAGAAGGAAATGGCAACCCACTCCAATATTCTTGCCTGGGAAATCCCATGGACAGAGGAACCTGGCGGGTTACAGTCCATGGGGTTGCAAGAGTCAGATACAACTTAGCAACTACACCACCACCACCAATAGGCCAATCTAAGTCAATTTGCTTGGCTCTGGGACCTGCAGAGATTCAGATGGGTACTATGATTGAACTTGGAGTTTTGTTGTTTAGTGGCTAAGTTGTGTCTGGCTCTTTTGTGACCCCATGGACTATAGCCTGCCAGGCTCCTCTGTCCAAGGGATTGTCCAGGCAAGAATACTGGAGTGGGTTGCCATTTCCTTCTCCAGGGGATCTTCCAGAACCAGGGACTGAATCTGCACCTCCTGCATTGGCAAGAGGATTCTTAACCACTGAGCCACCAGGGAAGTCTTGAACTTAGAGTGGTGGAAGGCAAATACTAAAAAAAAAAAAAAACCCAACAAATAAAACAAAACTATAGCCACAGGGACAGTTCATAATCTTCATTGCTTTAAACACAACACAAAATAAAAAGAGAATACATACAGGATTACAATTCCTAAAAAATAGCCCAATGCAGGGATAGTGTGGGGAGTTGCTCTCTAGCAGCACTCTCAGGATATTTTTGTTGTTCTGTGTTTTCATCTATTTTTTAGCTCTAACAAGCCAAATTGCCTCACTACCCTGAGGCCAATCCGGAATGCATATGCCAAATTGGCACCACAAAACAGTGTAGCTTATTTTTCTTTTCTACTGCCGGTAACTCTATAAATAAAAGAAAAAATGATGTATGAAATTGCTGTTTATCCTTTAATTCACATTATATAGAAAAACACTAACTTTTTCTGAGAAGGAATCTTTTAAATTTATTAAAATGCTTAAAATGCTAATGAACAAAATAGTCATCTTGCAAAGCATTCTGTATTTTTAAAAGTTGCTACTTCAGTTTTTCAAAGGTTTATTCATGGACTAATTATCTTAGTCTGCAAATAAATGTAAGTGTTCATAAATGTCATATAAAGTTACATCCTGCAGTTTTGTACAATATTCAGTTAGTTTTTAATGAAAGGAAATTTATACAAAGAAGATAAAATAGTCTTCGATTAATAGGCTGAATTATACATCAAGCAATGAATAAAGCCTCCTTGAGACATTTTTCATCCCAGAGAATTGACTATTTTTGGTTTATTTTTAATATCATTTTAAGCTATAACTACATTTTCTTTGGGGGAGATAAAAGTTTATAGCAACTAAATATCTGGCTATTAGAAGTTTAATTATCTGAACAAATTCAGGATGAGGAATATTTAATATGTCACTTAAAATCAGTGACTGGAAAGAAGTCTCAGTTAAATCCTGGATATGATGATAAATTCTCATGCTTTATAATATAATGATACGGTATTACTAGAGTCATTCTTAAGGCCTGGAAATAGTGCTATCAAACAATCTAGTCTGTATATTTTTTATAAAATCTGCATCTTGTTTGAATATATTTTACATAAGCCTGTTTATATAATGGATTATACCCCCTGCCATTTTCTACTTGAAATTAAATTATAAATATCCCCCAGGTGACCTCCGAAAATGGTACATTATTCACTTGACCCAGAAAACCCCATAAAAATCATGCGAATCAATAGGTTCAAATCTTCATGTTCACTTTAAGAACACTAGTGAAACTGCCCAGGCCATTAAGGGTAGGCATATCCGAAAAGCCACCACGTATCTGAAAGATGTCCGGAGAAGGTGATGGCACCCTACTCCAGTACTCTTGCCTGGAGAATCCCATGGAAGGAGGAGCCTGGTGGGCTGCAGTCCGTGGGGTCGCTAAGAGTCGGACATGACTGAGCGACTTCTCTTTCACTTTTCACTTTCATGCATTGGAGAAGGAAATGGCAACCCACTCCAGTGTTCTTGCCTGGAGAATCCCAGGGATGGGGGAGCCTGGTGGGCTGCCGTCTATGGGGTTTCACAGAGTCGGACACGACTGAAGTGACTTAGCAGCAGCAGCAGCATCTGAAGGATGTCACTTTAAAGAAGCGATGTGTGCCATTCACTCACTATAATGGTGGAGTTGGCAGGTGTGCACAAGCCAAACAGTGGGGCTGGACGCAGGGTCGGTGGCCCAAAAACAGTGCTAAATTTCTACTGCACGTGCTCGAAACTGCAGAGCGCTGCTGAATTTAAGGGCTTAGAGGTCAATTCTCTGGTCATTGAACACATGCCCCTAAGATGCAGTGCAGGATTTACAGAGCTCATGGTCGAATTGACCCGTACGTGGGCTCTCCCTGCCCCATGGAGATGACCCTTACTGAAAAAGAGCAGATTGTTCCTAAACCAGAAGAGGAGACTGCACAGAAGAAAAAGATATTCCATAAGAAACTGAAGGAATAAAACTTATGGCCCAGGAATAAATGCCGCAAAAAATAAATGCAAATAAAATAGGAAAGCCAAGTTAATACAAAAAACCCCAGTGTGGTGGCATTTGCTGACTATTTAACAACCAGTCTCTTCCTATCTCCTCACTCATGTGACTTTGTAAAAATTGACCCCACTTCCAGATTCAAACTGATTAATCTAAATGAGTTAGGGCCATGTCATCTCTCTTGTAACAATGATTGGCATGCCCTTGTTCACAGGTATGGATGTAGGACCCTTTGGCAATTTTAAAACATAACCCCAAATTCTTTGACAGCCCTCCTATTGAGAGTTAGAATCTGTGTCTCCTCTCCTTGAATGCAGGCTCTTTGACTTCTTAACAAATAGAATGTGGTAGAATTGACATTTATGATAGTAGGAACTGGAAATTCTTACTCCCTATTTCTTGGGACACTTGCACCATTCTTTTTTTTTATTAATCACTTGGTATTATCTTCAATTAAGTACTAAGACTTTTCCAATCACATCACATAGGGATCATTTTATCCACTGCTCTGTTTGGCTGCCAGTCATCCCACGAGGAAATCAGCCCCAGAGAGGAATCGAGGCCTCTGGCCCTCAGTTCCAGTCCGGCAACTAGCGCCAACTTGCCATTCACCTAAGTGAGCCATCTTGGAAGTGAGTTCTTCAGCCAACTCATGAACTAAATAAATTTTTGTTGTGATTTCAAGCCACTAAGCTGTAGGGCGGTTTACAATGCAACAGTAGGTAACCACAACATGGATACTTGGTCCCTTGAATGTGGACCTTTTCTCTTTCTTGAGAAATTTAGGATCTTTTATTCTTGGTGAAATTTTGCTAACATCACTTTATTCCATTTACTTTACTTTTCTTTTTCTCCTTCCTTCCCTTCACGCACTTGGTGATCCTTTTCAATTAAAAAAAAATCCTTTTAATTGTGGGAAATTAAAGAATGATAATCTTTCCTTGATAATTTCTTTTCCTTTATTTTCTCTGTTCTGTCTTTCTGAATCCTGTAGGAGACAAATTGGATCTCCTGGATTGATTTTCTAATTTTCTTTCCTTTTGTTCATCATTTTTTTCCTATTTATCTTCCAGTTATGATATTGAATTGTTAATTTTAGCTATCAGATAGTTAACTTCCAAGAATTCTGTCTTGTTTTGGGGGTCTACTTTTCAAATAGGAATCTATTCTTCTCCCCCCACCCCCATGGATAAATATTGTGTCTTTCCTCTCTGAGACATTAATTTTAAGAATTAAAAAACCCTGCTATCTGCATTGTACTCCTTCAGTGCTCCATTTACTGTTCCTTCAGGTCTCCCTTTTATCTGGGAGGCATCGCCTATCTGGTCATCTTTGGCTGCAGAATAATGTTAAAACTGAGAGACTATCTAGCTTAGACAATCTACTGCGAATTGGCTTCAATGTCAGTTGAGTTAAACACAAACTTTTTTGAGGCTTACTTTGTAAAATGTTGAATTCTAGGCACTTCCAAGAATACAAAGAAGATTGAAACAGAGTCCTCAACAAGTTTGGGATTTTATAGAGTATATTTCCCTTTAAATCTTTTTTTTTTTTTTTTTTTGACTGTGCTGCGTCTTCGCTGCAGCACCCGGGCTTTCTCCAGCTGCAGCCGCCGGGGCTGCTCTCTGGGCGCGGCCTGCGGCCCTCTGCTGCAGCGGCTTCTCCCCTTGCGGGGCGCGGCCGAGGGCCGGGCCGCAGCCGGTACCGTCCCCAGGCCTCGTGCCCCACAGCAGGTGGGGTCTTCCTGGACCAGGGATCAAGCCCGTGTTCCCTGCCCTGGCGGGCGGATTCCTAACCACTGGACCGCCAGGGACCTCCCTCCATTTCAGTCTTTATGCCATTTATTTGCTTGTCTTAGGTTCCCTGCCTTCCCCGACAGCTCCATTGGGAAAGAACCCGCCTACAGTGCAGGAGACCCAGGCTCGATCCCTGGGTCGGGAAGATCCCCTGGAGAAGGAAATGGCCACCCACTCCAGGACTCTCGCCTGGAGAACCCCACGGACAGAGGAGCCTGGCGGGCTGCAGTCCACGGGGTCGCCAGAGTCGGACACGACTGAAGAAGAAACCATCACCGCCAGCAGGTTCCCCAGCGCGGTGCTGCAGAGAAGCGGTGATGGTGGACGTTTGTCTTACTGCTAACTTTTAAAATAGCAGCTTTATTGAGACATAATTCACATAGCAGAAAGTTCACCAATTTAAAGTGTACCATTAAATAGATTTTAGTGTATTCACAGACATATGAAATCTTCACCAAAGTCCATTTTAGAACATTTCATTACCTCAAAAAAGAAGCTCCTTTATCTGTTATCCTCCTACTTCCCCATCCTCCGCAGCCCTAAGAACCACTGAATCTACTTTTTGTCTCATTCAGAAATACATTTCCCTATTCTGGGATTGTGTGTGAACGGAATGATGGAATATTTGGTCTTTCATGACTGGCTTCTTTGCCTTAGCATAAAGTTTTCAAGTTTCTTCTAGATTATAGCACACAGGGATACTTCATTCTTTCTTCTAATTTTTAAAAACTGTGATCACACATACCTAAAACGTAAAATTGGCCAGTTAAACCATTTTTAAGTCAATTCTGTGGCATCAAATACATTGACATTGCTGTATAACCACCACTACTCTCAACTTCCAGAAATTTTCATCACTCCAACTGAAACATTGTACCCATAAGCAATCACTTTGCCCCTCCCCTGGTCTCTGGAAACTACTATTTCTCTAATAGTAGAGAATAGTAATAGTCTCTACATATATGACTATTTTTGGCACATATAGGTGAAATCATGTATTATTTGCTCTCTTGTGCCTGACTTATTTCACTTATTTTCACCACACTGTTTTGAGGGATTTTTTTCAGTGGTTGCTCTACGGCTTGCCGTATACATCTTAACAGCTTCCAATTTATACTAACAATTTCAATGAGATATAGAAATGCTATCCTATTTAATTCTATTCTCTTTCCTCCCTTTTATTGTTATAATACCTTTCTTGGTATTATTATAATAAATCTATATTATATCTATAAATGTTATAAACCCAGAAATACATATAGTTTTTAATTTATATGTTTTCAAATGAAGCTGAGATAAAAAGGAGACAACGTGTGTATTTATAACTTTCGTTATATCAGTCTTCTTATGTATAACTCCTGGGTCTCTTCATTTGTTCCTGTGGATTCAAATTACCATGTGTAGTCATTTTGTTACGAGCGCTTTGCTCTCACCTCCTTCGTGCTGTTAATGGCAAATGTGGTATATTTCTGTGTATTATATGGACAACAACTTATACTTCTTGTTTTACGCAATATGGGCATTTATCAGACGAAACTGAGCCGTAAGTATTTTCATTGTTCTTTTGAGCCGTAAGTATTTTCATTGTTCTTTTCCCATCTCTTTATTCTTTATCTGTGTGTTCTTAAGAGGTAGTAGAGGGAAAAGAAGAGACCATAATTGATTCATAGTAGGTCTGAAAGTTGATCAGTTGTGTTCGACTCTTTGAGACCCCATGGACTGTAGCCTGCCCGGCTCCTCTGTCCATGGAATTTTCCAGGCATGAATACTGGAGTGGGTTGCCATTCCCTTCTCCAGGGGATCTTCCCAACCCAGGGATCGAACCCAGGTCTCCTGCATTGCAGGCAGAGTTCTTTAACATCTGAGCCACCTTGGAAGCCCCATAGTAGATCTGGGGAAGGTTAAATCCCATCAGGTGGAAACTAATGGAAGAAATGACCAGGCTGGATTATTTTGGCAGCATTTATAATATACAGCAATATTCTGAAAAAATTAAGAGCATATGCTTTTTTGGTCAGTTAGATTGCTGCCTGCAAGTTGAGCAAGTAAATTTTTTTTTTTCTGATCCTCTCTTTTCTCTTTGATGTAATGGATATAATATTATCTATGTGGTGTTGAGAGTTAAATGATGTAATATATATTAGGTGTTCAATAAATGATAGCTATTATTATATCCAACTAAGAAGTAAAACTTCAGAGCACATCGCCACAGGCCCAGGGATTACCCCAGTAGAAGGACGATGACAAACTGGAGCAATAATAACCTATGGTTATCCTGGTTCTCAATAGCAGGGCTAAGGACACAATGACTTTAAACTGAAAAGCAAAGTAGAATTTAGGGACCAGGGTTAAAGAGCCAATGAATATGATGTGAAACTTTTATATTATTTTATCCTTATGTTAGAATACACTTGCACACATTTGGAAGACAGGTCATCAAAATTCCCTGTGACTACACAGTAATGTTGATTTTGGTTCATTATTTCTATGGCAAAAAAAGACCTATTTGTAGGTTGTATATTTAGATTCATGTTTGCTAGACAGCTGTTCAAGTTAGCAGAATGAGGAGGAAAGGGAATACTTTGTACTAATGCATTCTATTTGTTTTTCTTGCAGTCATAGTATAAATTGCTAAAAAAAAATAAAGATCCAAGGAGACTATCTTAATTAGGCAACTGTGGTATATGATAACAACAGGTGGCAGAGTATTGAGGTAATCAGAAAAATCTTTATCAACAGGAACATACCTTTATAATGTATTCTGCAATGACAATTACTTAGGTCTCAGTTTATTTCCTCTCCTCTTATCGTCATGGTGTTTTTAAGAATTTTTTAAATAAAAGATTTGCTATCAAGTGAGTTCATGGGAAGAACTTCTAGAAATATCAATATTTTAGAGAAGATTATCAGAAAAAAAAACTCATAAAGAGAACTGAGAAGTGACTCGGCCTGCTAAAGTGACCCATCCCAGCTCTTCAGAGATAGCTTGTGCCCCATGCGGGAAGAGAGTGCAGAGTCCTTGCCTCAATGAGGCCACAGGAGCCCCCCAGAAAGCACTCCCTCTTCCTCTTCTTGATGCCAGGTTAATCACTAGGCTTATATTCTAGCAGGTCCAGCTGGTACATACTGTACCTGAAAAGGCAGGAAAGAGGTTATACCCCAAAGAGGCTGCAAGAATTCAGCTAGAATGTTCTAGCAGGATCTGGGGTGCTCGATCACAGAAGCCAGAAAATAACCAAGATTTCATTAACCTGAGGACACTTCTAAGTTGGTTGGTTCTTAGAAGCCTGGAGAAAGTGATGCCTCATACTTAGTTGAGTTGCAATGCCTAAGTGACAGAAGGGATTTAAACTATAAGAGCATACACACTAACTCGTTTCAGTTGTGTCTGACTCTTTACGACCCCATGGACTGCAACCCACCAAGCTCTTCTGTCCATGGGATTCTTCAAGCAAGAATACTGGGGTGGGTTGCCATGCCCTCCTGCAGGGGATCTTCCCAACCCAGGGATCGAACCCACATCTCTTACATCTCCTGCATTGGCAGGCAGGTTCTTTATCACTAGCGCCACTGGGAAGCCTATCAGAGGAATAAGATGATCTTTTTTACAAAACAAGTAGAGACACAGAAGTTATGAAGAACATATGGACACCACAGGAGAAGTGGAAGGTAGAATGAATTAGACTGAAACTGTCATATATACAGTAGTGATTCTCTGTATAAAATAGATGGCTAGAACCCACTGCACAGCTCAGAGAACTCTACTCAGCGCTCTGTGGTGGCCTAAATGGGAAGGAAATCCAAAAAAGAGGGGATATATGTGTATGTATAGTTGATTCACTTTGCTGAACAGCAGAAACTAACAAATATTGTAAAGCAAATATACTCTCTAAAAATTAATATTAAAAAAATCAGAGAAATGAACACATTGAAATATATATAATATGTGAAGTAAGAAGATCCACCAGAGGATTGTGTTCCACAGAAGGGTCTGAAAGTCACATCACAAAATACCAAACTATCAGTAATTTGCTCATGGGTGTCAGCATCACCAAGATGAATATGGGCTCTTCTCTGTAGACCAGGGCTGATGGCAGGAAATGCAATCACAGAAGCGGGCTCATCAGTAGCAATGGGGATGATGGGATGATGAAACAATAGAGGCTAGTTGGTGGCACCTGACTGCCAGAACCCAGGAGAAAACAAGTAAGAATATGATGGTAAATTTGGAGAGATCCCTAAGGAGACTTAATCCCTTAGGAGCTGTGGAGATAATTTAGCGAAGATGACATCCCCAGGGACAAATAAATGGGAAGCCCCAAAGCTGCTTTATATTAACACAATCAAAAGAAAGCAAGAATAGGTGAGAGAAGCCTGGGGGCAATTGCTCCAATAAAAACTTGTGATCCTTTGCTCAATTTCTAAGCCAATTGGACCTAAGCCAATTTTCAGATCCCCAAATTATTATTAACTCAAAAGGTGAGTAGGTCCCTAGGGAAAATGTATGGTAAAGATTCTTTTAGTGCCTTCCCAAAGGGACCTTCAGCCACTTAACTCAGGTGACCATGATTAGAGAAAGAAGAGTGCCCAGATATTTTGAGAATTAAGTTAAAGATGAAGAAACTAAATTAAACTAGAAACCAAAAAAGTCATCACGGCCCTTCCGTTACAACTGTGGCATATGCAGACCCATCCAACATGGAAGAAGCACTGAATAAGTAGATAAAATAACAGCCAGTTGACGTTAGCCAGCGTTTTCTATCAGGAATCCCAGAACTGGCACGATGGGCATGTGAATGCAGTGATCGTGGTGTCAGAGGTGGAGTCTAGGCCTGAACCCAGTAGGACAGAGTCCCACATGTCAAGGCCTGTATAATCACTAATCGTCGCTTCCTCTGAATATCTGGTCTGTCAGCAACAGAGAACAATGTTGGGCTCACAATATGGCAATATTCCTTGAGAGACCAATTGGTTGCTTGGTTTCAAGTTTATTGCACTGGGTCCTTTCCATCCAAGAAGGGCCAGTGATTCATCCTCAGGAAAAGAAACTTATTCCAGGTACAGCTTTGCCTTTCCAGCCTGCAGTCTCAGCCAGCACCATTATGATACTGTTTGTGGAGTGCCTGACTCACGAGCATGGAATCACTCATAGTATACCAATAACCAGAGGATCAATTTCACAGCAAGGAATTTGCAGGAGGGGGCCCAAGACGATGGGACCTACTGGCTGAATCACCTCTCACATCATCCACAAATAGCAGATCTGATAGCACATTGAAAAGACCTGCTGAAGTTACAACTGAAATGCCAGCTTGGAAACATAGTTTGCAAGGATGGAGTGACTCCCTGTGAGATACAATAGGTATACTTCACTGAATCAGGTTTCTGTTTACGGCTTGGGAGTGAAGGGATAGAAGCATGAGTGGCCCCATTTATCATCATTTCTCATGACCCACAGGGGAATTGTGCAGTTCCTACCCCCATGATTCTGGGCTTTGCAGGTTTACAGACCCTGACCCACCAGAAGGGCCTTTGAACTATAAGCGAAAACTGCCACTGTGTACCTTTTTTTCCCTCTGTCCAGCAATCAGCAGGAAAGAGGAGGGTCACCATCTGTCAGGGGTAACTGACCCTGATTATCAAGAGAACATAAGACTGGGACTCCCCTGGTGGCCCAGTAGTTAAGAATCTGCCTTCCAATGCAGGGGATGTGGGTTTGATCCCTGCTTGGGGAACTAACATCCCACATGCTGTGGGGGCAATTAAGCCCAAGCACTGCAGCAAGAGAAGCCCCGTCCACCCCAATGAAAACACCCAGTGCAGTCAGAGTTTTTTAAAAAAAGATGACATAAGACTTCTGTAATATAAGAAGGGGCTTGCCCGGTGGCTCGGTGCTAAAGAATCCGTCTGCTGATGCAGAGACACAGGAGACTTGGGTTATTATTAGTTTTTATACTCCAAGAGTGTTAAATTATACTTTGGCTAGATCAATATTCCGTGTTTACACTGTGATGTCTAAATGATTGCTATTCAAAGCTAAACAATGTAGTAAACAATGATTACATTTTTTTCGGCAAACTGAAGTTGATCGTTGTCTTGTTTTTACTTAAAAAACAAAACTTCTTCATTTTCTATTTACCATCACTAATTCAAGTCCAAGTGTCCAAGTACCATCTCAAGATATTCAGGCAACTCGAGTGTTCTGTCAAGTTCATCTTCATGAACAAGTCTTTCTCTTGGAGTCTTCTGACTTGGTCTGTTAGAATTCATTGCCTTTGATGCGCGTCCAGATATCCCCCTGGGATCCTAAGACATTCTCTTACATGTTAGAGATCCTCTTTCCTATAATCTTTGTCTTCCATTTTGTTTTGGTTTCGTTCACTACTGTGTTGGAGAACTGTCTCAAATAATTATTCAAGAAAGGGTGCATAGGATATAAGATCTTTTTGAGATCATAGAGGTCTGAAAATATCTTTATTCTACTTTTCAGCTCTATTTATAAATTAGATGAATATAGAGGTTTAGTAAACATTTCTCCTGCAGAATTCCAAAGGAATTGTTTTAATTCCTTATAATTTATAGGACTGCTATTTCAAAGTGCAAAGCCAATCTGATTCAATTTATTGAGCAACTATTATGTAATCAGATTGTCCCATATTTACCCTTATGATACATCTGTTTTCTGATCTTCTAGCTGCCCTCAGTATTCCACACACTCATGAGGTGTGTTTTCACGTACCTCTCTTTTCATCAAGTATCCTGGGCACTCAGAGGCCCTTTCAATCTTTAAAATCACATCCTTCAGATATGAGAAATTTCCTAGATTTTTTTCATTGATGATTTCTATTTTTCTGAAACTCCATTTATTTGTATATTGAAACTTCTGTGTCCCCTTATGTTGTTTTCCCTATTTTTTGTATCTGTTAATTTACTCAACATTCTGGATATGTCCTCAACTGTATCTTTCAACTCATACTGAATCTCATACTAAGACTTCATTTATATTATTTTTAAGTTCAAAAACTTTTTTTTGTGTGTGTACTCTAGATATGTTGTTCTGTTCTGGTTTCACAGTTGAAGTATCTTCTCTTTATCTCAGGACTAGGTTAAGGATGGGAATAGGGCGGCTCTGGGGACGTTGGTGTCAAGAGTTAGTGAACTTCATTCTAAGCTTTACGGTGACAGTTGCCAACTATTAAGTTCTTTTACTTTCTCAGTTCAACTGAGAGAAAGACGTTGACTGAGATTTATTGGCCCACCTGGGTTAGGTATTACCCTGACCCAATCAAACATGACCAAAGATTAAGGTATACTACACCAGCATGACTCCCAGGGTCTCACCATTGGTAGCTGGAAAAACTTCTCAGAGAAGGGAACATGTGTCATGGAATAGGAAGATATCCCAAAAGATTTGTTCCCCTAGTCTTTCTTCCTGAGACATAGAGAAAGTATTTTTCAATACTTTTTAAAGTTGAAAAATTTCAACATGTGTTAGATTCCTGAACTTAAAGTCATCTAGACAAGGGAGAATATTCTGCATTTGAAATCAATCTTGGGGACTTCTCTGGTGATCCAATGGCTAAGATTTTGCACTTGCAGTGCAGGGGATGTGGGTTCAATCCTTGGTTGGGGAACTAGGATCCCGCAAACTATGGAGCTACTAAGCCCATGCTCCCTGGAGCCTGCATTTCACAACCAGAAAGCCTGTGTACCACAACTACCAGAGTCCACGCACCACAGCTAGAGACTCCGTGGGCCACAGTGAAAGACCCTGCATGATGCGACAAAGACCCCAAGTGTTGTAAGGAAGACCGACACTATCACACATAATAAAATATTTAAAATTAAAATTAAAAAAACAACCTTTATAGAGTAAGACTTTGCCTCTCATGAGAATCACTCAGAGGGCAGGCTTTAAGAAATGTGCATTTTCAGGCTGTACCTCCATAGGTTCTAACTTGTCTGATGTGAGATGGAGCCTGAGAGTTTGTGTATCTAACAAGTCTCAGCTGGTACTGATACAGAATTAAGAACCATGCTTCAAAAAACACACGTGGAGAAGGCCTTTTTCATGCTATGCTACACACAAAAAGAAAAATCTGATTTTTATTTCAAGAGTCGATAAAATATATGAAATCATTGAAGCAGGTATTTTAAAGAAACTTGAATATTTAATACCTCATTTTGCTTAACTCACTAATTTGAATAGCCACCAAGGGCAGCTCCTCTTGGCAAGTGTTACAAGATTGCTGCCAAAGTTCTTTGTGAAAAATTCAAATTGAGAATTCAGATCATTGAGGGCATGACACAGTATCATAATTATCACAGCCACCTCATCACCTACTGGCCTAATCAATTTTCTGGGAAAGAGGTTTCTTATCTCTTAAAGAGAAGTCTTATGCATTAAAATTCTCTGTGTCTTCAAATGTATCAATGCTATAACAATGACTCTGAACCTAAAATTCCTAAGGAAAGTGAAAGATATGCTGTCACGTGACTCAGAAATGGGATTCATGAAGGAAAAATTTTAAAAACTTAAGTCACTTTTGACTTAGCTTGAGAATGAGTTAGCAATCAAATTTCTCCTCTTCCTAATTATTTTTTAAAGCTGTAATGACACATCAGTAGGATATTTTCATCTTGATCCTCATTCACAATTTTTTAGATATATGAAATTATTATTTCAAATAATTACATCCATAAATATTTATGGTACATGCTACTGTTCTCTTTAACTTGGAAAACATACGTGTTTATTAGGTTTTATAATTATTTCTTTCCTATCCCATGTTTCCTCTACCACAGTGAAGAAGTGAATCAAGACCTTTAAGGAAGGTAAGACTTACAAAAAAGACAAAGGACTAGAGTTATAACTGAAACATTTGTATTAGAGTCAAGGCCAAACATTTAGTAGTTATTAGAAGAAATATATGCAAAATTTGGTGACCAATAAGATGTGGCAACAAACTACTTGGGCTCAGAGCTCACTGAGGCATTTTTTCTTACATACCTTTGAAATATACCCAAATAATCTGTTGAAACCCATGGATTTATTTATTTTTCTTTATTCTGTTGACTTCAACATCTTTTTAAATTGTTGCTTAGTCCTGTCCAATTCTTTGTGACCCCGTGGACTGTAGCCCACCAGGCTCCTCTGTCCATGGGATTTCCCAGGCAAGAATACTGGAGTGGGTTGCCATTTCCATCTCTGAGGGCACATGCTATTGTTTGTGTTAAATATTATTTTGGCTTTGACTTTGTTTAACCTTTGTCATACAAATAAAAATATAGTTAATTTGAACTAATTACCAAATTACAGTAATGAAGAAATTGTATGTTAGTAACAATTTCATATTGATTCTATAAAATATATACAAAATAAAAATAGAGGAGGTGATCATCTCATTACATAGTAAAAGCCCAATGTACTATCTTAGTAAACTGATTTTACCTCCTAGTTCCAAGTGGTTTTACCTGCATCTCATTCCTGAGACCTCTCCTTAAGGCTCCAATCTTTATTAACCTCAGTACCTTACAATACATTTTTATTTGAATATCATCCTGCAACACAATCATCTCCCATAAAATGTTTCTAATCCTCATATTTCTATGACTAACACCATTATTTTGGTCTCATGCTTCTAACATTAGAAAAAATTAGAACTAATTTTACAGATGATGGAGTTTGAATTGGATTGGAGCTAATGGGTTTGAGGGCTTCCCAGGTCATGCTAGTGATAAAGAATACACATGCCAATGCAGGAAATGTAAGAAATGCAGGTTCCATCCCTGGGTTGGGAAGACCCCCTAGAGAAGGAAATGGCACCCACTCCAGTATTCTTGCCAGGAGAATCCCATGGACAGAGGAGCTTGGTGGGGTACAGTCCATGGGGTCACAAAGAGTCGGACACGACTCATCGTCTGAGTAGCAGACCTAATGGGATTGAAACTCCACCTAGCTTAAGGAAAAAAGGGAATTTGCTGGTAAGATCCAGTGGTGGTTCACAGAATCAAAGAAAGTGGTACAGGCACCAGAACAGGTCTAGGAACCTCTGGAACTGGAACCAGCAGACTAGTGCCACGAGAATGTGCTCTTTCTTCTAGACGACAGCTATATTTTCTGAGTATTTTTCACAAGGCTGGGGAACCAGTAAGAGACTTGATGCCACATGCCTACCACTCAATGTGCATACAGAAAAACTGTTTGGCCTCCATTTTAAATTTAGCCAGTCTCAGTTTGGCGTTCTTATTAATTTCTGTCTAGCCTGGGCCATGTGCCTATTCCTTGGACCAATCACTGGGGCCAGTGGATGTTGTACTATACTTGGGATTGGCAAACATAGTACAACATCTTCCCGCAAGGAACCTACAAGGTTTGGGAGGGTTCTCACTCTCTCTGTGGCACTCATAACCTCCTAATATGACCCTTACGATTCCCTAACACAGCTCCTGGGTCTTGCAAACATCACCACCCTTCAAGCACAACGAGTTCATTTATATCCCAGCCTCCTCTTAGAATCACAGAATCTCAAAAATGGAAAGTCTCTATATAGGCATTAGTTCATTTTAGCTTCTTGACCTTAGGGAGATTAGAGGTGAATATTTAGGAATTAAAAGGATAAATGAAGAGAAGGGAGATGAGATAGCTTGAAATGGATGTGGTGGGGCATGCAAGATCTAAGGTTTTGTCTACATGACAAAGGCATTCTATCCCAGGTGGCTGGGATAAGGTGAGGACTGCTGGGGGAACCGAACTTTGGGAGAGGAAGGGATAGAGAGAGTGTGGGATGGGCTCGAGGAAGAGGTTTTTCGCTTTTCTTTTGGTTTGCAGGATTTTAGTTCCCTGAGCAGGGATTGAACCTGGCTGGGCCATGGCAGGGAAAGCGCCCAGTCCTAATCATTGGACCACCAGAGAACGCCCCAGGAAGAGCCCACCTGTGAGAACTCTGCACAAGAGGAAGGAAAAGAGCCAAGTGAGTAAGAGGGGAGAGGATGGAAGGAAGGAGACAGGCAGCTTCTCAAACCTGCCATCCGTCCCATGTTTTTGCTAGCATAATTCTCTTCCAATAGAGCTTGTATGTAGGGTATGATTACAATCTGGTTTACTGTGGTAAAAAAAATCCAATTATTTTACATGTTAAACCGAGAGTGATTTTCTGTAACAATAATCGTCTGGGCACCAGGGTTTATAACAAGCCAAGCTCTGCTTCTGTGCAGCTGCCACCCGCTGGTTTTGGCTCTAACCCTTGCAATCATGCAGAATGAGCCTGCTTCCTTTACATCTGGCAAACATTCAGATATTTGAAAACAATTATCATGGAGTCCCTGAGTCATCCCTCTTTCAGACTAAACATTATCAGTTTTTTAACCTTTTCTCATAGAATATAATTAGAAATACCTTGCTGCTGAATTCACTCCAGGTAGCTTCTTACCAGGGCAGAGGAGAATGGGTTTACTGCTTCTTTAATGATAGATAATAAGCATCTAAAACAGCAGCCTAAAATCACATTAATAATTTTAGTAGGTACCCTGTGTATGAAATGTAAACTGAACTCTCAGTGAAAACTCCAGGTCCTTTCCACTTGTGCTGATCTTGACCTAGGTCACATCTCTCCTGTTTTCATTCATTTATTGGAGGACTTTATTGAAGACAGTTCATTAATTAAATACATTTTGTTAATGAGGAACCACTGTGGGCTTGGCAGTGGGAGTGGGAAAGATGTATCGCTACTAGCATCCGCTCCCATTGCTGTGACCCAGGGAAAGTAGGGATGGCAGGACCCAGGGTTAGGACTGCGAGCGAGGTAAGCAAAACGTCTAGGGTGTGAAAATCAAGCAGGCACCCGCGTTCGGGTTCGTGCAAGTGCAGGACCAATAGTGTGGTGTTCTGGGTGGAGCTCTTAGCCAGTTCTGCTCTCCAGCTGATCACTTTGGAGAATCTGAGAACACAGACTGGATACGTTTAGTTCAGGTGTTGGTCATTTTAACTACAAAGTTTTAGACTTAGTACTTTTATATTGTGCACAAACACACACACATACACTCTTATTTAATGTACCCTGGGGAAAATGACAGTCATATATGGTCAGCATGAGGGAGATCAGAATACACGATTGACGTCTTTCCTAGTCTTTGCGTAACAGCAAGAGAGAAAAGAGACGTATATAAATCCAAGTCTTACTCCCAGTTTGGAGGTGTTTATACTCAGGGGTTCCTTTCGGCTTTGAATCCTTGATATCCCTGTCCAAATTTTTCTTTAAAATTATCGCCTGGATCTAGATTCTCCATCCTGCAGAGCTGCAGTTCAGAACATTAAGTGGCTCCCCAATGACCAGCACCAAAAGAAAAGCCCTACATAAGACATTTGGGGAAAATAAAGAACTTCGCTGTGATTATATAACTAAGCCTCAGACATAAAGGGAGGTTAAGTCAAAAGGGAATGGCCCCTAACAGAGAGCATTAAAACCCTTTCCAGGAAAACAAAGAGAAGGGGCGCACAGGCAAAGGCGAGTTGAATACGTTCCTCCTCCCTCAGGTTAGGGTGCCTAGTCCAGCTTAAACCAGATCTATTTGAGGAACTCCCCTTTCAGTCTCCTCAGTGCAAGGGGACCAGGAAGATGAATGCCACAGGGCTCCCAATGCAGGACTCAATCTAAGGCCCAATCAGTTATGAAGAGATACTCTAACTTTTATAATAAATGTAAATGCAAACTCTCAGGAGTGTTCTTACCTCTGATTGAGGAGGAAGAGAGTCAGGAGGCATCACAGAGAGGGGGAGGAGCCATTTTTACCTTTACTTTCAGAGTATAATGATATACTTTTAATTTTAGATGCTATTCTTGCTCCTTCTGAAACATTTAAAGACCACAGAATGACAAAACATAGAGTGGAAGTCTATCCCGTGCTTCTGGCCCCTAGGAGAGACAACTGTTAACACTTTGATATGTATCTATCCACCACTCCAGTGTCTTTAAAATGCATTACTATATACGTATTAGGGTTCTCCAGAGAAATAGAACCAATAGTATGTATGTGTGTCTATATGTCTATATCTTTATCTATTTCTATATATATATATCTATTTATCTATGAATAGATAAATGAGAGTGAGACAGAGAGAGAGAGTAAGGAACTGGCTCACATAATTATAAGTCCTAAGATCTGCAGTTGGCAAGCTGGAGACCCAGGAGAGCTGACGATATAGTTCCAGTTCAAGTTCAAAGGATTGAGACCTAGGAGAGCTGATGGTGTAAGTTCCAATCCAAAAGCTGGCAGGCTGGAGAGCCAAGGAGACTTGATGTTTCAGTTTAAGTCCAAAGGCAAGAAAAGACCAATGTCCCAGCTCCAAGGCTGTCAGGCAAAATGCATTTCCTCTTTCTTAGCCTTTTTGTTCTATTCAGGTCTTCAACTGACTGGGTGAGGTGCACTCACATTAGGGAGGGCAATCTGTTTTACTTAGTCTATCAATTCAAATGTTAATCCAGAAACACCCTCACAGACACAAACAGAATAATGTTTGGCCAAATATCTGGGTTTCTTGTGGCCCAATCAAGTTGATACATAAAATCACTGCACATATTTATTATATAAAATAAATGGCTCAAAGCATATGAATTGGCCTCCAACCTATATTGACATCAAGAATGTGGGCTTCAGGGTCAGAGGGCCTGGGTTTGAGTTGTAAATTTGATAAGTCACCAAATGGCTCTGAATTTCTGTTTCCTTATTTATAAGACTAACCTAATAACATGATATACTTTGCAGAGTCGTGATGGAAGTTAAACAAAATGTTGCAACTAAATGGCCTAGTGGAAAATAAGCACATTGTTAAATCCTCAACAATATAATAGTATCTAAGATTTATATGCCACTTAGTATAGGCCAATTTCTAAACGGTATAGTACTAATTTATTCCTCAAAAACATCCTATAAAGTCGGTACTATTGTTATTGCTATTTTACAGATGAAGAAACGGAGGCACATGAAAGTTAAATGGCCTGCCCAAGACCCTGAAGCAAAGGAGTGCACCCAGTTGTTAGCAGTGGACATTTTAGCTCTGGAGTACATGCTCTAACCACTTTCTTTACTGCCTCCCAACTGCTGCAAATATTTCATTTCCCAGTTTGTATTTACCTCTAAAGTTTGCTTATAGTGTCTTTCTTCTATAAGAAGTCGTAAAATTTTATCTAGTCTGATTTCTCCTTTTAAAGTGATTTCTTGCTGATCTTATTCTTAAATGATTAACAGAAATTTCCCTGTCAAAGAAGATTTCTACCTTCCACCTTGACAGAAAGATAACTGTGTATAAAAGACATGCATGAAAGGATGAGAAAGCAGGGGACATTCGGGAAAAACTGAGATAATCAGATCCATGAATTCTGGGAGACAAGCTTAAAAAGGTCATTTAGAATTATATTGTCAAAAACCTTGTAAGTATTGATTTTATTCTGAGAGTAGTGAAAGTGGGAGCCATTTAACTTATGCTTTTGTAATAAAACATACTTATACATAGAATGATATAAAGCAAAATAAAAATAAATATTTTCTAATTGAGACTTCCCATACACCCAGCATATTCTTAAAAGGTAAGCTTCTTTTACATGTTTCTGATTTTGATTCTTGTGATTATCATTGTAATCCTGAAGAATATATGTTTAATTCTCTTTTTTATTTGTAAGTTCAGAGAAAATTTACTTACTCCCATTTATGAAAGAAGAGGCATTTGGCTTATATGTACTATTTCCCACCTTTTCTCCCATTGCCCTCTCCTCTTAAATATGTATTCAATACTATACCACATGTATGAATAATAAAAGAATATACACGCATGTTCTATTTGTCTTTTATATCAATCAAAAATATATAAAATTCTAATTATATTCCAGCAATTAAAAATGAAAACTTCTAATTCTGCTTTATGTAAGGTGAGAGAAATTACCATCCTTAAACTATTCTTCAGAGATCAAATTGCAAACATGCATTGGATCATAGATAAAAGCAAGAGAATTCCAGAAAAACATCTGCTTTATTGGCTATGCCAAAGCCTTTGACAATGTGGATCACAACATACTATGGAAAATTCTTCAAGAAATGGGAACTTCAGACCACCTTACCTGCTTTGAGAAATCTGTATGCAGGTCAAGAAGCAACAGTTAGAGCTGGACATGAAACAATGGACTGGTTCCAAATTGGGAAAGGATATATCAAGGCTGTGTTTTGTCACCCTGCTTATTTAACTTATATGCAGAGTACATCATGTGAAATGCTGGGCTGGATGAAGCACAAGCTGGAATCAAGATTGCTAGGAGAAATATCAATAACCTCAGATATTCAGATGACACCACCCTTATGGCAGAAAGTAAAGAAGAACTAAAGAGTCTCTTGATGAAGGTGAAAGTGGAGAATAAACAAACTGGCTTAAAACTCAACATTCAAAAAATGGAGATCATGGCGTCTGGTCCCATCACTTCATGATAAATAGATGGGGAAACAATGGAAACAGTGAGAGACTTTATTTTTTAGGCTCCAAAATCACTGCCAGATAGTGACTGCAGCCATGAAATTAAAAGATGCCTCCTCCTTGAAAGAAAAGCTATGACCAACCTAGACAGCATATTGAAAAGCAGAGACATTACTTTGCCAACAAAGGTCCATATAGTCAAAGCTATGGTTTGTCCAGTAGTCATGTATGGATGTGAGAGTTGGACCATAAAGAAAGCTGGGCGCCAAAGAATTGTTGCTTTTGAACTGTGGTATTGGAGAAGACTCTTGAGAGTCCCTTGGACGGCAAGGAGATCCAGCCAATCAATCCTGAAGGAAACCAGTCCTGAATATTCATTGGAAGGACTGATGCTGAAGCGGAAACTCCAATACTTTGGCCACCTGATACGAAGAACTGACTCATTGGAAAAGACCTTGATGCTGGGAAAGATTGAAAGCAGGAGGAGAAGAGGATGAGAGAGGATGAGATGGTTGGATGGCATCACTGACTCGATGGACGTGAGTTTGAGCAAGCTCTGGGAGCTGGTGATGAACAGGGAGGCCTGGCATGCTGCAGTCCATGAGGTCTCAAAGAGTCCGACATGAATGAGCGACTGAACTGAACTGAACACTATTCTTTTTTTAAAAACCTTCGTTTAGTCACTTAGTTGTTTTTGGCTGTGCTGAGTCTTCACTGCTGTGTGCAAGTCTTCCCTAGCTGTGGCCAGCAGGGGCGCCTCTCAAGCTGTGGTGCACGGACCTCTCACTGCAGTGGCTTCTCTTGTTGCAGAGCACCAGCTCCTGGGCGCGTGCCTTCAGTGGCTGCAGTGCTCAAGCTTAGTCGCTCCACAGCATGGGGGTCCCCAGACCCACACTGTGCCCGGCATTGCAACGTGGACTCCTGAACTACTGCGCCTCGAGGGAAACCCCTCAACTCTTGCTTCACTTAGACCCTGATGGCTCTATCCTTACTTTGACGCTGTCAATATCGCTAACATTTACATTCTGTTCTTTATGGTAAGTATTCTCTCTACCTTTTCCAACCCCTGAGAACAAAGAAGTGATATTTTATAATATTATTATTGAATAAATTTATTTACTGTGATGCAAGTTATATGATTAGAAAATGTAATTTTCTATTGCTAAGTGAGTGCTGACCCAAACATCGTAGATGGATTGGTGGCTCAGATGGTAAAGAATCTGCCTGCAACGTGGGAGATCCCGGTTCAATCCCTGGGTCGGGAGGATCCCTTGGAGAAGGGAATGGCAAACCACTCCAGTATTCTTGCCTGGAGGATTCCATGGACAGAGAGGGGCCTGGCAGTCTGCAGTCCATGGGGTCACAGAGTCAGACTCGACTGAAAGGCTAACACTTAAACAACAGATACTCAAAATCTGCCCTATTCAATTTGCTTGATGCATGGACTATATGGCTTTCCCCACTGACTATCTAATTGCCTTTCTTTTTTCTATTGAGGGAAGAAATAAAAATATTAAAATATACCTTTTTCCTTATAATAATATCTTCCAGCTTTGTAATATATTGTTAATGGCTGTTGAATGGGAAGAATTTTCCCCCTGAACATCCTCTTCAGACCTTCTTTTCTAATTTAAATGTGTTGCTCTCTAGACTTGATGTCCAACTGTTATGCTATGGTTTCTTTTCATTGTATTCATAGGTCAGGATGCTGTTCTCATTTTCTTGGGTTATTTCAAGTTAAAATCTAAAAAATAAATAAATGTGCATCAGAATAAATTTTTGAACCCACGCATTCCTTAAATGACTTAACTTTGTCCTCACGCTTGACTGAGTTTAATTTGACACAGAATTCAAGCTTGTCATTTGTGTATTTGATAAATGTAAGCAATAAAAGCTCTTAGTGAGTGCTCGCTTCGGCAACACATATACTAAAAACTTGGAATGATACAGAGAAGATTAGCAAGGCCCCTGAGCAAGGATGACACGCAAATTCGTGAAGCGTTCCATATTTTTTTTTTTAAAAAAATAGCTCTTAGTGACCCTCTCCGAATCAGGCCCACACATTTATAGTTCCATAAACTAAGGAGACCTGAATGGCTTTTGCGACGGCAGATTTTCTCATCTAACTCAGATTATTAATTATTTCAGTATAGAATTCAATTTCCTTCCTACATATGTGTGTTCTTAAGACCTGACACGTTGCCTTCTGCTTTCTACATGGTAGGTGGCTGCATTTACCGGTGTATGACATATTTACATCATCGAAAAAGTCAATAGCATATTTTTTGACCTATGAGTGAAAACTGTTATATAACTGTCCCTTGTCATTATCATGGGAGCATCCAGCTGTGAAAAAAATTTAAATATATTCAAGTACTCCTACGTAAAATAAAGTAATATATTTCTTTGTTGTGAATAAAAAACTTGGAGTTAATTTAGTTTGTATCCCACTGAGCATGTACTTGTTGAACATTTTTGTGTGAAATTGCTCTATATTTCTTGAAGTTGTGTTCACTCCCCCACACTGACAGACCAGTATCCTGCTGTGTTGTAATGGTGTCAATAAACCACAGTGTACTGCTCCATACGTTTAGCCAACAGCAATAACTTCACTGATCAATAAGATATTATAACAGATTTTATACAGGAGAACATCACATTTGGAGACAAAAGAGAAGACGCATGTAGGTGGCTCTTTAGTCTGCGTGAAAGTCTTAGAAAATGTAATGGAAAGTAAGTGTGGAGCAGTAAATTAGTGTCAGTGCTACTAGATCTCTTTTCTCTTTTCTTTGGTAGAGCTTGTGATAGCTCTAAAGCTTTAGAGGGACAAGAAGGAAAACTACCGTTTGATCTAACTGAATAGAAACAATTTTAGAATGCTTCACATTTACTTCTTTCTCTTAGCTATCACTCTGCTGCCTATAGTGGAGTAAGTGACAAGTCTTAAGGAAAATAACTGGTGGAGGAAATCGAAGAGAAAGAAAACTGTTATGGTTTAGGTTTACTTTCATTTTTTCTTTTCATTTTCATCTTTAATCACCTCTACACAGCACGACAGATACACTTCTCATTGTACAAGCCCATCAGGTAGAGAGCATCAATACATGGAAAGTGATCACCATTCTCTTCTCATTAGAGACAGTACAGTTTATCCCGTCGAGTACCCATCAAGCAGTCTTCTCTAGAAGTGCCCCTTGGACCACACCATGTCATTTCTGTAGCTTTAAGGCTGTACTGTCCGATACAGTAGACACCCAACCACCTATGGCTGGTGTCTCCTGCATTAGGCAGCACAAATGTACAGTTTTCATTACCACAGACAATTCTTTTGAACAGCTTTGCTTTAAGAGAACCCCAGGGAAATGTACTGAAATAGAGTACCCTTGCAGACATCACTCAAGCTTTTTCTGTCCAAGAATCCCTTTCTGGGAATCATTTTCCCCCTCTCCTGTTCCCTCTTATAGGTCCCAAGTTCAGTTCAGTTCAGTTCAGTCGCTCATTCATGTCAGACTCTTTGAGACCTCATGGACTGCAGCATGCCAGGCCTCCCTGTTCATCACCAGCTCCCAGAGCTTGCTCAAACTCATGTCCATCGAGTCAGTGATGCCATCCAACCATCTCATCCTCTCTCGTCCCCTTCTCCTCCTGCTTTCAATCTTTCCCAGCATCAGGGTCTTTTCCAATGAGTCAGTTCTTCGCATCAGGTGGCCAAAGTATTAGAGTTTCCGCTTCAGCATCAGTCCTTCCAATAAATATTCAGGACTGGTTTCCTTCAGGATGGACTGGCTGGATCTCCTTGCAGTCCAAGGGACTCTCAAGAGTCCCTTCTCCAGTACTGCAGTTCAAAAGCAACAATTCTTTGGCGCTCAGCTTTCTTTATGGTCCAACTCTCACATCCATACATGACTACTGGACAAACCATAGCTTTGAATATATGGACCTTTGTTGGCAAAGTAATGTCTCTGCTTTTCAACATGCTGTCTAGGTTGGTCATAGCTTTTCTTTCAAGGAGCAAGCATCGTTTGATTTTATGGATACAGTCACCATCTGCAGTGATTTTGGGTCCCCCAAAAGAAAATCTGCCACTGCTTCCACTTTCCCCTTCTATTTGCCATGAAGTGATGGGGCTGGATGCCATGATCTTAGCTTTTTAATGTTGAGTTTCAAGCCAACTGGGATAGTTTACCTTATTTAAGTAGAGTTAGTGACACTCTACCTTTTTTGGGATTTATGGAGTTGGGACCTAGAAATTTGGCAGAATCTATAAAGCCTGGAATTTCTCCGGGGTTGTGTTTTCCATCATTGGGAAAAAGTTAGCCTGTGGTGAGCAAGCAAAAAATGAGCATGTAGAACAGTTAGAGATAAGAAACAGAAAATATAGTGTTAGCATTTAGGTTCCCAAGATTGCTGAAGCTGAGGCCCAGCTTTATTTCTATGCTTATATCTTTGTAATTAACTTTCTATTTTACTTAAGCTACTTCAAGTTGAGTTGCTGTCACTGGAAAAGTTGTCAGGGTAAATAACTAATATTATAGTTGTTTCCACAACATTATGATTCATGAAAGAAATGCAATATTAATGGTTTTCACTAGATTTTCATTAGATCCTTATATCCAGCTACATCCTCTCAGATAATTGCAACTGCTAATAAAACTTAAAAGTTCAAAAGTATATCTCTTACTCAAACACTCAAAATTCCTGGACAACATAATTAGCACATTAAATTTTCCAAAATATAATTTTGGTATAGGTATTTGTTAAGACTCCATTTTTATATAGGTAATACATAACACTAGAATTAAGCATCTATTTAATTATATATACTAGAATAAAATATATTACTAGATATATTTTTTCCATTCTTTTAATGGCTTTGATTTTTTTCAGTTGGATAGCTTAAATTAAATAAAGGAAGTTTCCAACTTGAAAAATCATTTGGTTCTTAGAAGTACAGTGGGAACTTTTGTAACTTGGAACTTATTCTTCATCGAGATAGTATTTTTATTAATAGTGGTAGATTGTTTTGTTGGCACATGAAAACGCCTTAACTAATATAGGTACAATTACCTTTCATTTCCTCTTTGAGGTGTTCTTTCTACACGATTCACCTTCACGCTATCATCTACTGATGTTTCAGCCATACCACTGGATAATTAAGCATTGTGGCCTCCCATAAGTCAAACTATCATCTTAAATCATGTGCATGAAATATTGAGTGGAAGCTTAAAATACCAAAAACATATTTCCATTTCCTAGTGAAAAAAAAGGAGTTACTTTTCCCATCTCAGCCCCAACTGTCTCTCCACAACACATGATAAGGAAATTGGGTAATTGCTTGCGCTACATGTTTGGAAACTATTCTTCAAATAATTCATTAATAAGGAAGAATGAAGAATTTAAAATGAGCATTTTAAAAACATCCCCTACAATGTAAAGGTGTATACACTAAAGACTACTTAGAAGCATATGGTCAAAATTAGAAAAATGTCTTGTCATTGGGTAAGATGTGTGATGGATAAAATTGGAAATATTTAAATTATAAATAATTGACATTCCCCAAACTAAATGTATCAAACCGTGGCATACTGTAGGAGTTATCTGAGAAGTTAAATCTCAATTCCAAGTGGCTGCTAAGCAAACTCTGACACCATATGAGGGCTTCCCTGGTGGCTCAGTGGTAAGGAATCTGCCTGCCAATGCAAGAGACATGGGTTTGATCCACAGTCTGGGGAAGATCCCACATGCTGCTGAGCAACTAAGCTCATGCATCACAACGATTGAGCCTGTGCTCTGGAGCCGGGGAGCTGCACCTACTGGGCACGAGGCACAACCGCTGAAGCTCACACAGCCTGGAGCCCATGCGCGACAAGAGAAGCCCTGTGCTGCAACTAGGGAGTGGGCCCCGCTGACCGCAACTAGAGAAAAGTCTGCACGGCAGTGCGGACCCAGCGCAGCCAAACATAAATGAATCAAAGGACACAGAAAAGAAGCCACAGGAGACACTGCAAAGTTCGGTCATACAATATTGTCCAGCAGTAATGACAGAGACGTCCCAAGTCGTATTTGTAGAGCACTTAAGAAAAAAAGAAAAAGGCAATGTTGGTGAGGAGAATTATGCATTCTAATCTGAGGGGAAATGTCATCAATGTTGAGCAGCCTTGGCCTAAATTTCCAGATTTGACACATTTGAAGCTCACATTCACCACAACACACAAATTAATTTTCTGAGAAACTGTGATATTAACCTGAGTTATGGGAGCTCACATAACTTGGATCCATATATATTATTAACTTGTATAGTGGTAATGAAATAATGATTTTTTTTCTGACTTTCAATATGAAATTCTTAAAAAGACTGAGCAATTGGATTACTCAGAGCCAGCCAGAAAACACAAATCCAGAACTGTGGTTTCTAGTTCAAACCAGTACCTTGGAATTCAAGACTGTTTTAAGGGAAGCTGCCTGGAGAAAATAACTTGGGCAGTATACATATTTTATCTGAATCTCACAGATACCTATGGTAAACACACACACACACACAAATCTTTCCTAAAATATAGACATTTTAGTATTTACTGGTAGAAGAGCATTTTGTTTGATCCGTCAGTAACAAGACTTTCTTATAGCTAACTTTTAGCACAATGCTAGTTTGATAAATATTCACTGGACTAAGCAAAATGGTAAAAAATGAATGTTTACGGAACATAAACTGTGACTGAGGAAGAGATCACACAAATGTAATGAAAGACAATTTCTGCTCTAGATTTACAGTCCAGTCTCAATTACATAAGTGCAAAATTTTCTTTATATCAGTCCCTAGTATAGCTCTTTTGTACTAGGAGTTAGCATTTTTCTGTGAGGAGAATCACCAACTCTGTGCTTCAATGTCGTTTAAGCTCTTCCTCATCCAAGTCCTCAAAGTACCAAATGAAGTTGAAAGTTGGGTGAATGTTGAGTGGTTCAAGTATCTCAGGTCCAAATTAATCCACCAGCTGTTCTGTGGTCAGCACTGACCTGTGTTCATAATGCCCATTGGGTTGCCGGTTTCAAGAACTTGCACGTGACTTGCTTTTTCAGGCCCTTTGTCACACCGTCTTGCCTCTACTTTTGTTGTGACCTCAAATGTGCAGAGACAAACGCCGAGGCATACTTCCCAGGGGAAAGCCCAAGCTGAGGTTGATGGCAAGAGCTGATCAGGTTGATCGGGAACCTAAGGGGCGAAGTGCACGCTAACACGCTGCGTGTGTTGGTGTGTGAGTGTGTGTGTGTGAGTGTGAGCGAGAGACGGGGAGGAAGAGGCAGGGAGACGAGACAGAAGCGGCTGTCCTCAGGATCCCTTTCGCTGCCAGCTAGCTGTCTCTCACCCTCAGCGGAGATCCGAGGCGAGTATTTGGCTGATGCAGGCAAAGCAAAACCCCACAAGCAGGCTTTCGGATGACCAGATCCCAGGGAGCCATCACCGGGCGGCTGGGGATCGCGGAGGCCGGTGGACAGCTGAGACCTGTCCGTGGTGCTGACCGCAGCCCTCGCGCGCCCCTGGGTCGACCCCGGCTGCCGCCCGCCGGGGGAAGCGGACGTCTGGGCGCCGGGCTCCGGCCGCCGAGAGGCCCCGGGGCTGGTCTCGGGCGCGGGACTCCCGGGGGCCCTCCGCGCCCCGCTCCTGGTCCGAACCCCGGCGCTAGACGCTGCGGGGGCGGCGGGGCGGCGGGGCGCGTCACGTGCCGGCGGCGGCGGCGGCGGGGCGGCCCGGGACGCGTCCATTTCCTCGGCGCGCCCGCGGCGCCCGGGCCCCTCCTCCGCCCCGCCCGCGCCTCGCCCCTCCCGGCCGCGCAGCCCCGCGCCTGCGGGCCCGGCCCCGCCCCGCCCCGCGCGCCGGCGGCCCCGGCGCGTCCTCCGCCCGCGCGCCCCGCTCGCCGCCCCCGGCCGCGCACTTGGTGCGGTCCAGGGCGAGCGCATCATGGCGATTGAAGGTAAGTGGAGGCCGTCCGCGGTTGGGGCGGAGGGCGGGGGGCCGCCCAGGTAGCTGGAGCTCGGGGGTGCCCGGGAGGCCGCGGCGCCGATGGGGCCCGGAGCGGCCGTGCAGGCTCGAGGGTCCCGGACCGCGTCCCGGGAGGCTGGTGGGCGGAGCGGCGCCGCCAGACTCTATACCTGGCCTCGGCGGTCCCGTCGGCCTCGGCCCGCGGCCCGGCGCGAGGAGTCGAGCGGCTCCTGCCGACAGGTACGGCGCCGCCGGGGCCGCTGCTTGCTCCCGGCGGCGCCGAGTCCGGGAGGTGGGGCGGGGGGGCTCCGGTGCGGCCCTGCAGACCCGGCGGGACGGGCTGGAGGAGCCCGGGAGCGCAGGGTGTACCCCTCCTTTCATTGACCTCGCCCCAGCAAGCCGCCCTCCCGCGATATTCCCCTTCCTCCCAAACTGGGAGGCCAGTTTGCTGTTCCCAGTCCTAACCCTTCTCAGCCCCTACTCTGGAGCAGATGCTGGACTGCGCTGTCGGCCCATTCCCCTTCTGTGTGCTGTTGTTTAGGGGACCAGGGAATTTGGAGTGAGGGTAATTTCCTTCTCAAGTATTTTTCTCTCCTAACACTCAAAACTGGTTTTTCTCTAGGAAAGAGATGCAAAGACGTCTTTACAAGAAATGCACATTCTTAAAATCCTGTATATATGTCAGTCTATTAAGTGTTACGGTGCCATTCATACTCATATTTTCAAAAAATAGCTTAATTAAAAGTTCCTCGATAAGGTAGATAGCTGGCACTGAAGCGTAGTTTTCTCTTCTTACAGAAACATGTAACTGGCATGAAGTGTCTGTATTTTGCTTTGTTTTAAAGGACAATATTGTGAAAATTCACATGATACGTCTAGGATTTATGTGCAAGTCTGCAGCATGTTTGAGGCCCTATCCCACTCTTACCTTACTTCAAACAATGAAAGTGGTTTGTAAAATTTCCCTGTGTGTATGTGTATGCATCTGTACAAATGTGTAAGGCACCTAGAGCAATGTCAGACCTAGCCTAAATTTTTTGTTTCTCCTAATTACAGCTTTTGAAAGCACTTCCCATCTTGGTGGCCAGCCCCGAGGCATACAGCTTTGCCTGATCCAAAGCTGGTTTAGTTGTGTGTTTATGTTTATTTTACTTATTTTAAGAGATTGATTACCTATTCAGACAGTTTCAAGTATCTGCTTTAGCTCAGGGGCTTCCCCGATGGCTGAGTGTTAAAGAATCTGCCTGCCAATGCAGGAGGCACAGGTTTGATCCCTGGGTGGGGCAGATCCCCTGGAGAAGGAAATGGCAACCCACTCCAGTGTTCTTGCCTGGAGAATCCCATGGACAGAGGAGCCTGAGGGACCACAGTCCATAGGGCAGCAAAGAGGCGGACACCACTGGGGAGACTTGCTCTCACCATTTAGGTAAAGTGATGGAGAACCCTGGGAATAAGATCTCCCGATAATCTTTGATATTCTTGTTTTCCAGAGCAGTACTTTGAAACTTTATCTTACTATTTACTAGAGGTTAAAAATCAAGAAAGAGAATATACTGATTTATGTTCTGTACTTTATTTCCCCAGCAATTTTGTGGAAGAATTTCTTGTGACTTGGTAAAGATGAAAAAGCTTATACAGAAGGTGTAGAAGAATTAGCAAGATAGTATCCATGTATGATCCTGTAACTTAAAATTTCTTTAAAAATTTCCAGTTTCCCCCCCTTTTCTCCATTGATTCTTCCCTTCTCCCTCTCATTGTTAAATGTGATCAGTTCCTTTTTTTATGTCAGCGAAGGCATTTTGCCCTGCCTACTGTGAAGTAAAGTTTGCTCAGTTGTGTCCACTCTTTGCGACTGCACGCACTGTACAGTCCATGGAATTCTCCAGGCCAGAATACTGGAGTGGGGAGCCTTTCTCTTCTCCAGGGGATCTTCCCTACCCAGGGATCAAACCAGGGTCTCCTGCATTGCAGGCAGATTCTTTACCAGCTGAGCCACAAGGGAAGCCTAAAAGTACTGGAGTGGGTAGCCTGTCCCTTGTCCACTGGATCGTCCCCGCCCAGGAATCAAACCGGGGTCTCCTGCATCGCACGTGGCTGCTTTACCAGCTGAGCCACGAGGCTCTGCCTACTACTGCTTTTATGTTTAAAGAACAAGAGTTTTCAAATTTTCCTGTTGTAGAGATTCTTTTGTGCTTGAGAGACTCTCAATTAATATTTTCATACTTAATAATTTGTTGACAGCTTCATAATATAACTGTCAGGAGTTATGTCTTTTCTAGTTCGGCAAGGAAACTATCGTTAATACTAGCATTTCAAATGAAGATGTCAGGTAAGGTGTGCTGTCTATCACATACTAAAGCAGGTATCACATGCCTATGCTGTGTCATGAAGTAGAATGAGCTCTGGATGAGGGCTTTATACTAGGGACATCTTAGAATTTTAGGGGCCCACAGGAGCATCTCATCCCATTTCCCAAAGAAGTGGTTCTTAAAATATTTAGTGTCTTCATTCACCTGTTAATTTTGTAGACTTACAGAGCAGTTGATGTGCTTGGCATCCTGTGCTGGACCCTGTGGGGCCACAAAGATGAATAAAATCACATTTCTTCCCTCAAGGAGTACATATTCTAGTGGAGGAGACAGATAATTTTAACCATGCAATTACAATATAGTGTGAACACCAGGAGATGAATCATCCTTACTTTGTATAAAAATATTCAATGATAATGAGTTCATTGAGCCCGTATGCCAATGAACATTTATACCGATGTGGAACTATAATTCTTACAGTTCATAAGGTCCCTGTTTTAACCAAAAATCTGCTGTTAGTAACTTCCTTCAATTCACTCACCCTAGGTCTGCTTTCTGGAGCAATAAACCCAAAATTCCCTATTCTCTGTATACCTGACCTCACTTCTACCATTTTGAGACAACTCCTGAGCATTTTCTTTTCTAGACACAATATTTAACTCTTCCTCTGGATGGTTTGCAGTTGTATGTTTTAAAGTTTGAAATATGATAGTGTGCCACTCCAGATGTTTTGTTAAAACTGTTACATCACTCCTTGTGCATAATCTTATTAGTGTAGCTAATTAGAATAGCCATTTTGGAACTTCATGTTGGCTCAGGATGAAGTTGTAATCAACGAGAATCACAGTCTCTCTTATCTGGACTACTTTCAAGTCATGTGACTTCAGTTGCTTGCCCAGCTAACCAGTGTTTTGATTTAAAGAAGAAATTATTTGTATCTGTTAAGCGTACTCTTTATTAGCCCTGGCTCAACATTTTAACCCTTTAATTCAGACTTTTAAGTACAAAGGGTTACTTTTATTTATTCCTTTTTTTCAAAGCCCCTATTTTACAATACCAATTAATCATTTATTTCCTCCTGTTTATCAATCAGATATCTGCTAATCAGGACTTCAGACAAATATAAGATGATGGTGTTACCACTCTAAGCCAACATAATCCCAGTCAGAGGTGAAGAAGTTAGCCCTATCTTAGGTTAAGGTACAATGTTTTTAAAAGCATACTGAAATATTCAGAATGGTCTATAGAGCCTTATTGTTACCCTAGAGGTCTTGTGGGAGATATCAGATTGGGAATCTTTGGTCTAGCCTAACCTGTCAAGATGTGTAATTGTTATCTGACATATTAACTCTTCTAACATTGGCCTCTGTCACTCTGACATTGTTGACTCTTTCCTGTTTTTTGACGTTTTTTCTTCCTCTCTTGATTACTTACTTCTCAGCCTTCTCTTTATCTCCCTGATCTAATGTTCTCTTGTTTCCTTTCTCAACCTAATCCTCATACACACTGCTGTGATTGCACCCTTTGAATCATGTGGAAATCTTTTGTTTGTAAATTTGTCTTCCCAGTCTGACCATAAATGCCTGGAGCATAACATTTATTTGGTTTTTATTCATTAAATTTTGTACAATACCTGAATATAGTATGTACTCAAGATATTTCTTGAATTGTTGAGAGTTCTATTGATTATCATAAAGGGTTGCATCCCTTGCCCAGATGTATTTGACCAAATATCTGCCATTTAGTAGCTTATCTATCTACCCCTTCCTAGATTCTGCTTCCTGGAGCAATAAAATAAAAATTCACTATTATTAAATTAAAAGTACACATGGTTTTCCTAATGTAATTCCACATAGTGGCTATATATGTTGGATGTCCCACAGCAATCCAAAATGTTTAGCTTGGGACATTCAAAATGTCCTAAACCAAAGTTATCTTCACAGCTACCAAATCCAGCCTCCATACTCCCCACTCCATGCAAATTTGCCATCTGAATAGCATTTTTAAATAACCAGACGTCTGAATTAGAAAGCTGGAAATCAGCTCTGTCTTATAATTCACTCTGCACATCCTGTTGATCACTAAGTCCTACCACGCCTGCATCTCAAATTAACTTACGATGTTAAGTGCTTAGATTCTAGTTTCTTCGCTTTTCTCTCATTGAGAGACTTGTATTAGTTTTTTCCCTTGTCTTGTTATCTCCCATCTTAAGGCTCATTCCAATCCATTTTTCAAACTACTGCTAGTTATCTTTGTAAAGGGCAAGTCTGATTTAAAACCTCAAGATAAAGCTAGTCTTTAGTGATCTGACTTACACCCTTCTTCATCTAGTCCACATTTTTCTGTCTGTTCCATTGGAATATCATTAGACTTCTTGCAGAATGTTTTGCTGAAGTAAAAATATTCACCTTGATTGTTAACTTGCTACACATAGTAACTTTACTTAACCTCTCTGGGTAGCTTTTTTTAAAAAAAATAATTGTGAAAGAAGGGTAAATTAGAGAACCTGTTGGTACTTTTTATTTACAATGCCTTTTACAGTTTATCACACACTTTCGCATTTATTTTCTAAGTCACTAATACGACTCAGATGCCTGTAAAGATTTGTTGTGACTCTCTAAGATTTCCAAGATATAATTTGGGCTTTCAAAAGTCATTGGAAATGTGGAATTAAAAAACCCAGTACAGGACTTCCCCTAGGGGTCCAGCGGTTAAGACCCGTGCTTCCAATGCAGGTGTGAAGGTTTGATCCCTGGTCCGGAAACTAGGATCCCACGTGCTACGGGGCTCGGTCAAAAAAATAAAAATAAAGAACTAATTAAAACAAAAACAATGAAGCTTGTTGTATTCTTAGTCTTGAGGGAGAACATCACACTCCTGCTTCCCATGCTATTGTTAGAGAGATGTTACAGTGGGTACAGGGGGTGATGTAATTAGGAAGTCTCTGCTATCAGTCTGCGACTAAGGAAGGCAATTTATTGAACAGTCTGTTGTTTGGAAGATTTACAGTCAGTTTAAGCAGTGATGTTCCTGGAAGAGATCCTTTGGCTTTCAGCAGGAATCAAATTTCTGACATTTCATGGAGATTTAAGACATGTTTGTATATTAGGTAAATTTGTTCAGAGACCTCTACACAGTACTTTTGAATAATTTACAGTTTATTTTAGTTTCCTTTTCTAACTCACTAAGCAAAATTAGAAAAAAAGTAAGTAGGGAACACTAGAGAAATATTCATATTAAGATGCATTTTGCTTTTTGTTGTTTTCCGTGGCATTGCAGAATCACATATTGGCTTATTTATACAATTTGGTGACTAATAGTGTTTGCACGGTTGCTTTATTTAAAATGATTATAATGTTTGTCCATAGTGTGTGTGTAGTAGTATAGTAGATTGTCTTCATGGATTTGATTTCCATTCAGCTGACTTTCATGTTTTTCCCACAACGTCCCCAGATCCTCACCTGTTAATACCTAATGTGAACTTACATATAGGGATAGCATAAGGCTGATCAAGCTACTGTAAATAAAAACATTCCAAGCTTTGAATAAGATGAATATTTGCATATTTTGTTTGTATATATAGTAAAATTTTAATAGAAACCTAAAAGTTGGAACACTTGATTTTCCATTTTTTAGAAGAGAGAGTGACAACACAGCAAGCTGTTATTAGGAATTTATTTAAAAACAAACTCCTATGATCCATATGTGTATTCAGTTCAGTTTCCTATTTTCACATTTTAGGGCTGTTATTAGAATTGATATTCGCAGTAATAGTATGAGTCATCAAAAGATAGAGGATTTTAATGAAATATTAAATTATCTTCAATATTCTGAACTTATTAATGCAATAATGAGTATTTGTAGCTTTAAAAAAATGATCTGGTGCAGTAGTGGAAAAAAAGGTATTCTCCATTAAATAGAAAATTAAGTAGAAACCTTCTTGTGAAGTATTCCTATTCAAGGTTTTATGATATTAATGAACTTCAAAGAGTCAAAAACATAATTAACAACAACAACAAAAAAAAACTGAATGAAAAGTAGTCAAAAGTGGGAAAAATGGATTACATTTGTGACCAGTAATTTTATAAGGTAAATCTTATACCTCTTAGTAATTTTATAAGGTAAATCTTATACCTCTTAGAATAATTATTGAAGAAATTCATAGAAACTTGTATGGATTAAAAGAGAACTGTGTTTACTATGTTGTGCAAACCATGATCTTTCAACAACACTGTTTTCAATCAGAGACTAAAATTGGTGTTATTCCTTGAATGACTTAACTGGGGAGAAACTAAAAAGTGTCTAGAAATTAGTGAAAGTAGTCTAAATGGGTTATACTGGTTAGGAGTAGTTGGCAACATTAATCGAAAATATTTCAAGTTTCATGCCTATTATGAAAATGTAGATATCTACTGAAGAAATAGCTATCACAGTTTATTAAAGTGAGCTAGACACTAATTAAAAGGCCGTGGTTACTTTAATGCATGTTTTTTTGGAGAGAAGTCTTTAGATGAAATGGAATTTAAAATATTTCTAAAGTAGTTTTGCAGTAGTGTTTTGACTTAATACAATTTGTATTGTATTAAGTCACAATAAATTGTAGTGATTTGGGCTAATGGTCAATGTAAATGTGTAGAAGAAATAAAAGTCAGTTTTAGAGAGGACTGGATTCATTTTTAAGGAACTAAATCTTTGGGTTTAATTTGTATACCTGAGCACATTTTGATGGGAATAGAACATCACTACATATTTTCCTTATGTGGACATGTGAAAAGTACTGCATACTTTGTAGTAACTAACACTTCCTCCCCTCCCCAAATTGCTGTTTCCCGGGCACTTTCAAGTCTGCACATATTCATATCCAGACACACACGTGCACACATTCACAGCACACAGCACACATGTGTGAGCCCACGCACATCTATTTCCTGTTGTACCCTGACTTACCCCAATTGGAGAGGATTATGCCAGTTTATATTATGCTCTTACATGGGTTTGCCTGAGGGAAGAGATGGTAACTTTGACTCAGCTTGTCATTTTCTATCTACTTCTCATTTCCATGTTGCTGAGATGATCATTTCAAGAGCAATGCTGGTATCATCTCCAAAAACAGTTTTGAGAAATCCAGTTTTACTTAAGCTACCTTAAAGGATTAGAAAGCAATTTCATAATTTTCTTTCATAAAAATGAAGAAATATCAATGTTTATTTTCTTACTCTGTTAAACTTAGGATCCCAATTACTTTTTTCTGACAATTAACTAGTGACCCTGAGCAACATTATTTAACCTTTAGTGCCTTGGTTTGTTTATGTATAATGAACTAGACAGATTTATTTTCGAGTTTTAGTCTTTTTATATGCAGTAATTTTATTACGATTTTAAAGTCTTTGTTATTATTATGTCTTTGAGGTAAATTTGGCATGTGAAAAATTCTATTTATACAAGAATTCATTTTGGGGATGGCTATTCATTTTAGTGGAACACTCATCTCTTTCTAAAGAGATTGACTAATTGATTAAATAATCATTCCTTCAAATTGGTTCAGCGATTACAGAAAAAAATGTGGAGCTTCCTCAAAAGATTATAAATAGACCTACCATATGATCCAGCAGTCCCACTCCTGGATAATTATCCAAAGGAAGTGAAAACAGAGAATCAAAGAAATGTGTTCACTGCCATGTTTATTGTAACATTATTCATAATAACCAAGATATGGAAGCAACCTCTGTGTCTGTCAGTAGATGAATAGAAAAGGAAGGTTTGAGGTAAATACATACACACACACACATGCATAAATCTATACATATACAGTGGAATACTATTTAGCTTTCCGTTTGTGACAACATGAATGGACCTTGAGGGCATTATGCCAAGTCAGATAAAGACAAGTATATGATAACACTTATTTGTAGATTCTGAGCAAGCTGAACTCATAAAATAAAAACGGAGAGTCGAAGGATGCGTACCAGGGAAAGGAGGGAGGGGGAAATAGGGAGATACTATGTAAGTCCAGCTCACAACCTGTTGATAAATAAGTCCTGGATCAAATACTCAGCAAGGGCAGGAATGTATATACACTTCAAAGTTGCTTAGAGACCAGATCTTAAGTGTTCCTTCCCCCAAAACAAAAAGAATCATGCGGCTTGTTAGTGGCATTAGCTCACACTGAGGTGGAAACCTTACTGTGTAGAGTATCAGACCAGCTCATTGTCTACCTTAAACTTACACAGTGTTGCATGGTCATTTATCCCAATAAAAACAAATGAAAAATAATTATTCTCCTATATATTGGATATACGTAGTTGGTTATCATAATGGTATGCACTTTAAATATCTTAAAATTTTATGTATCAATTATACCTTAGAAAGCTGAAATTTTTAAAGACAATAATCATTTCTCTTGTGCCTTATACTCTTAAAAAATCAGTAGACCACTTTTGGATTACCTCCATATCTCCATTTTTAAGTCAAGATGTGCCTCCAGTGGCTTGCTTTTTGCTTACAAATTTGACATTTCTCTTGTAAACTTTTCAGGTTTGCTTTTAGAAAATTTTTTAAAAGGTATAACATTTGTACACAGTTTGCTGTATCTCAGATGGAAGAACTATTTAAGCCTTTTGATTCCCAAACATGTACATTAAAAATATACAATTAACCTGTGAAATGCATATGTTTTTCCTTATACTCTTTCTGGCCTTAGGAAGGATTGGGGATAAAAAAAAAATAGTGATTTTTGTATTTGATAATGTCATAAGGTTTATTTAACTTTTCTTTTGTACTTTGAAAGTTTTTTTCCCTCAATTTTACTTTTTTGGTCTGGCATTTACCTATCTTTTTATTTCAGTAATAATAGTGATTGCCTTTGAGTTACACATCAGTGAAATCTCACTTGTTGGTTAGAATTTTCAGAACAAATATCAGGAATAGTAGAGCTCAATATTACTTGCTTTTCCTAATTATGTGATTTTTATGCATGCTTTGGCAAGTGTAATTATTGGTTGACTCTATAAATTTAAAATACAGTAGTTATTTGACTTAACTTTTCATTTATAAAGTTCTTAGAGTTAGCTTTCATTGTCATTTGCAGTTCTGAGAAAAGGCTTAGACGACAGTAGTTTTTATTGTTATATTAAGCCTTGTACAAAATGATACAGTTATGTTGAAGACTAGATGTGTATAGTAAAACCAGACAAATCTATATTACCTATGTGGGAAGTCTGGTTTCAGTTATAGGCATGAAAGACTGTTTCATGAATTATGTGTGTATCTTTTAAGTTAGAAGTGTTACCTTTTTGACAATACCTTTTTTTTTCTTTTTAATTTATTTTTATTAGTTGGAGGCTAATTACTTTACAATATTGTAGTGGGTTTTGTCATACATTGACATGAATCAGCCATGGATTTCCATGTGTTCCCCATCCCGATCCCCCCCCCCCCACCTCCCTCTCCACCCGATCCCTCTGGGTCTTCCCAGTGCACCAGGCCCAAGCACTCGTCTCATGCACCCACCTTTTTGACAATAGGTCTTAATGACTATATAAGGACTATTTCTAAGTAGCCTATGAAAATATCAGTGATGGTGTCAATATATATTATAGTTGTGTTGTATGACATAGAAGAATCATGAAGAACCATAGACGTGGTTCTTGTAAACTTCTTGAAAATAGTTACTTCTTATAACTTGGTAAAACTTCCCCTTCCAGCAGTCATTTGACTAATTTCTCATTTTTAAAGATAAAGTATATTTTGTATAAAGTATATTTTGTAGGTATAGTTCATTCTGCCCCTTTAGCCAGTAATCAGTGATTACTCATTGGTAATATCCCATTTGATAAAGTCTCACTCTCTTTATACTAAGTTTTACTGAGCAATAATTTTTTATCATAACTTTATGTTAAGCGTTTCTTGCTAAGTCTGTCTTCCTGATAACCAGTGATTAGTCTATATTGTTGATAATAAAGAGGCAGTGGCATTGTTACAGACAAGTTAGAATGTAGCTCTAACCTACTTTAGTGATAGAAATACTGTTTTCTAGTTTTTTAGCTTGCTTCCTGAATGACCTACTTTTTTCAGTGGATATCATAGTTTTTATTTCTCATGTTATGGCTGTAAGATATTTCTGTTTCTTATAACTTAACTGTTTATAATAAGCTTCTGTAGTGAGCTAAGATGATGAAATCAGTTAACATTTTTATTATATAAAGTTTAAACATAATTTTCAGCATAACTGTAAGGTTATTTATGCATATATAGAACACTTCAGAATCTCGTTCTGCTTACATTCATTTAAGGCAGTGGTGCTGTTTCAGAGTGAAGGAAATACCTATTTTAAAGTACCTATTTTTAAAAATAATACTACTCTTATGATAACAAATGTAATTTTTTATAATAATAAGATAAAGTAATTTTTTTGGTTGCATTTGTTTTATCATCATGCTATTTATAAAATTTGTCTTGTAGATTTAGAAGAGTGGGTAGCTGGAGAATGGAGAAAGGATCAGAATATGAGTATATGATGTAAAACATAAATATCGCCTTTGTAGCATTGACCCTTCCATAATAACTTAGCTGTATAAATTAAGGCTCAGATACAAAAGTGGGTCCTTCCTTGCAGTGTTTCCTTCTGGATCATGTAAAGAGGTGTTTAGGAAGTGGTGCTATGATGTCTGCTCTTGAGAAGCTTGCCATTTAAAATAACATATTTGAATGAACCTTCCTTATTCCAAGATTTTATAAGATCTTAGCTTATGGGTTCAGGAAGGAGCTATGTATCAGGTTAGCATATTTGTATAGTATAGTTTGAAGAGAAGAGTTAGGAAACGTTTTTCTGAGCCCATTTCTAGAAGCTAATTTATAGCAGTTCTTTGTAACAGACAGACTCAGGTTATGAGCTGTTTTTATTTATTTTTTTTCCATTTATTTTTGTTAGTTGGAGGCTAATTACTTTACAGTATTAGAGTGGTTTTTGCCATACATTGACATGAATCAGCCATGGATTTACATGTGTTCCCCATCCCGATCCCCCCTCCCACCTCCCTCCCCATCCCATCCCTCTGGGTCTTCCCAGTGCACCAGCCCCGAGCACCTGTCTCATGCATCCAACCTGGGCTGGTGATCTGTTTCACCCTTGATAGTATGCTTGTTTCAATGCTATTCTCTCAGAACATCTCACCCTCGCCTTCTCCCACAGAGTCCTCTTACACTGTTGGTGGGAATGCAAACTAGTACAGCCAGTATGGAGAACAGTGTGGAGATTCCTTAAAAAACTGGAAATAGAACTGCCATATGACCCAGCAATCCCACTCCTGGGCATACACACCGAGGAAATCAGATCTGAAAGAGACACGTGCACCCCAGTGTTCATCGTAGCACTGTTTATAATAGCCAGGACATGACCTGTTTTTAATTTCTGAAAAAATTTTTCTTAACAGGTGGAGAAAGAACCTGTGGAGTGCATGAACTTATTTGTATTAGAAAAGGTGAGTCAGTGCTCTGCATGGATACTTAAATACGAAGTGAACCCTTGATAGTGTAGGATGCATTTTAGTACAGTGGTAGATAATTGGGACTTACAAAGTATAAAATGTAATAAATATTAATATCACTTATTTGTATTGTGGACTTAACCTTTCATAAAGTACAGACTGCTTATTATGTGGTTTTTGAGAGTTGTTACTTTATATTTCATTTTCATGGGCTGGTAAAGCCCGCTTTCTTGCCTATTGGTTGTCAGACGTGGTGAAGAGGCGCCGAATGGAGGGTTTGATTTTTGTTCCCTTTCAGAACCTGGAGTCTGAGTGCATGCTGACCTCCCATTGACTTCCGTTCTATTACTGTGAGAGGGATGTGAGGAGTTGGTTGCGATTCCCATCGGGATCATGTCCAAAGACCACAACATCTTTTGGCACCAACAGCTGTCTGTGCTTCCTTAGAAGGAGCCAGCTGACAACCGGGTGTTTGAACAAGGTGGCCCCAGGGAAGGTAATTCAGTTATTAGGCGGGAGGCAAGGAGTCAGATGGTAGATTGGAAAGAATCAGGAGAACCTTGGGAGTCCCTACCCTCAAAAGCGATCACATCTGTGAAAGGCTATGCCGAAAGGAAAAGGTATGCCTGGGGAGGAGAAATCATCATAAATGTACTGTTCTTTTCTCTTTTTAAATTTGGGGCACCGTCTCTTTCTTTCATCTTTCTTGAAAGCCGAGTTGGCCCTCCCGAGTCTGGGAGTAGTGCTCCCTGTAGCAGTGCTCCCGCCTTCACATTCCACCCTGAGGCTTGGGGCCTTGTCAGTACTTGTGGCACGTGGGTGTGACCGGCATACCGGGAAATGTCAGCGTGCTGTCAGGAAGTCTTCCACAGGTCTGGAGAGCCTCAGCTGCTTTCCAGTTGAATAAAAGGGTTGAAATCTCTTTTAGGTGAATTTGACATAATCACACTAGCTTATCTATGTGTGACTAGCTTTGATTGCTGTTCATTTAAAAAAAGCCTCTTCCTTTATTAAGGTGTAATATATCTGTGTATCTGGTACCATAAAGGAGAGAATTGAAGTCAGCTCCCTGAAACCTCAGATTTAGCATTGTGGTTTTCAGTGCTATAACCACTGTTGACTTGCGCCTCTTATCTAAAATGGGGGAGAGGCGGACAAATTAGCCTTGTTTGCTTCCTCTGTGTAAACATTTTTAGTCTTCACCTATAACATGTTAATCCAGATGTACTAAAAATGTTTTAAATAGCTTTATAGGTATTACCTTGTCCCACAAAAACTTTTTAAAACACAGAATTTATTTGAACAGCAAAAGACACTGTACAAGTCAATTGGAATCAAAAAGCTGTAAAAACCGTGGGCAGGTGAAGAGAGAATCAAGACCACAGTAGAGATAGCCAGAGGGTAGGAAAACAAAACGTGTAAAGGACTTCTTGTGGCTGCAGGGGGAACAGGAAGCTACAGTGGAGAGAATAGTGTTGGCAGTGTTAGATGTTGGTCTGAACTTACCTTTTTAATGTGGCCCTTCTGGCTGTTCTTTATTGCTACCTTCATTCCTATCCCAGTGGTTCTTGGACTATGCCTTGCCCAGATTTCTCTAGATTAGTCCAGCATTTTCACTTCTTCTAATTTTCTGTAGAATTTAAAATCTGTGATTAAAGTTAAACTTTTTTTATTTCCGTGTGGCCATACCATGGAAAAGTTCCTGGATCTCTGTGTGTCCCTTCAGCATTCAGTACTGGGTCCTCTTCTAGTGGATGTTTTCTAAGCATGTGAATATTTTTAAAATGAATGCTCAGAGCTGGAAGTTTTGCATTTTAAACTGGACTTTTAGAGAGTAGAGCCTATGAAGGCTATGTCAGGACAAATAATTATAATTAGTATCAATGGTCCTGGTGAGAGGACATCTCTAACACTGTGCTCAACTTGTCTTCACCTGTATTGCTGTTCTTCTGTCTGCTAGTGTCTTTCCTCTGTCAAACCTCTAAATATTAGAATGTATTAGACTTTGGTCTTGGGCTTGCTTCTTTTTCCACCTGTTGTTTCTTTAGAATAGGTGGTTGGTTATACCAACCACAACATATAATTTGGTTCTGGTGGGTTTTTTTTAATCATGCCATGTAGCTTGTGGGATCTTGGTTCCCTCACCAGAGATTGAACCCATGTCCTTGGAGTTAAAGCGTGGAGTCCTAACCCCTGGACCACCAGGTAAGTCCTGGTCCTTTGTTTTCAGTGCCGTGCAGATTTATAAATGGGTCTGAACTGCCCTTAGTTCCCTCCTCTTATATCAAAGTGCTTACTTTATATTTCTATCTGCATGTCTGTTAGAATAAAAACGTGGTGTGTCTAAAATGCAAATCTTGGTTTTCTCACATGAATCTGTAGCTTCCTCAGTCTTTTCCGTCTCAGCTGGTGAATAGGAGAGTCTACTCAGATGGTCAAGTCCCAGCTTAGGAGTCATACGTATTTCTTTCATTCTTTTATCTCCTGCATTGATTTTTTTATTATTAGCAACTTCTGACAATTCTACCTCCAGAATGCGTTTTTGAATCTATCCTCTATTCCTCCATCCTGCTGTTATCATTGTAGTCTGGGTCCTTACCTTCTCTTGCCTACACTACTGTAATGGTTTCCTAACAGGTTCCATCCTTTCCACTCTTAACATCCTTACAGTACACATCAGTGATCTTTTAGATGTGAATTAGATCATGTCACTTTGCTGGTTGGAATTCTTCTCTGGATTCCCTCTATACCTAAAATAAAATCAAAGTCCTTACCCTGATCTACAAAGCCTTACATTATAACATTAACTCAGACGTCTTACCATGTAAATCATCAAAGTGAAAATGAAAGTCGCTCAGTCATGTCTGACTCTTTGCTACTCTTTGCTACTGTATGGTCCATGGAATTCTCCAGGCTGGGATACTGGAGTGGGCAGCCGTTCCCTTCTCCAGGGGATCTTCCCAACCCAGGGATCAAACCCAGGTCTCCCGCAGTGTGGGCGGATTCTTGACCAGCTGAGCCATGACGGAAGCCCATAAATCATCAAAATATCATCTAAATATTTTCAACTTAGAAGTCCCATCGTCTAAATCATTTATATCAGGTATGGGTGAAACTCTAGATACCATCTGTCCTGGTTCAGAACTCCTCTCCATCTGTAGACATGTGAAACTAGCAAATATATTACCTGCTCTTCAAACACAGTGATGGAACAGGATAACAGTTACAGACATTTCCATTCCAAAAGTGGGAAAGTGGAAGGAAGAGAGGAGTCACTGATGCCAAGCAATTTTGAAACCCAGTTGGGAAAAATATTTTAGAAATAACACTGGAAATAACACTCTGTGGCTCTTGGCCCTGACATCTGAGGCTCCACTCCCAAGCTTAAGACTCTGTCCTTGGAGTCATCCTTCCTTTTCCCAGAAGGGTCGTGTATATTTGCACCTGAGTATTTTCATCAGACTGTTTGCCACCTGTAGAATGTTAGTCTGTCACTCTTCTTTCATTTTGTCCTCTCTTGTCCCTTTCAGTCTAACGTGGTGGGGTTTCTGCTGGCATAATAGTCTCAGGAAAGATCCTCGTGAGTCTTCCCCATATATCGGGGTGGGGCTCATTCTTTAGACAGGACGCCCCTCCACAGTCTTTCCTGGATGGTTCTGTCTCCGTTTCTGGCTTCTGCTGGAGTGGCCGAGGAGATTTGTGAGTCACATGTCTGATTTCTTCAGAGAGCGCTCAGAGTCACTGAGCATTGTGACCCTTTGTTCTGTTTGAGGCACCAGCAAAAGGTGGTCTAGTCCCACCTTTCCTTTGTCTCAGAGCATGCTTTCTTGACACCGAACCCCTGATTTTAGCATAATTTACAGCCTGGATAGGCTGGGGGATTTTCCAAATCATCAGGTACTGGTTTCTTTTTGCTTAATGATTCTTCTCTCACTTTATCTCATTCCTCTCAAATTTAACCATAAGCATCATGAAGACACCAAGCTGCTACCTTTAGCACTTTGCTTGAAAATCTCATAAGCTGAATATCCAAGTTTGTTGTTTACAAGTTCTGTTTTCTGTGTAATTGTTGTTGTTGTTCTGTCATGTTGTTGCTAAGTCATGGCTAACTCCTTGTGACCCCATGGATTGCAGTACACCAGGCTTCCCTGTTCTTCACCATCTCCTGGAGTTTGCTCAAAGTCATGTCAACTGAGTCAATGATGCCATCCAACCATCTCATCCTCTGTCGTCTCCTTCTCCTCCTGCCCTCAGTCTTCTTCAGCATCAGGGTCTTTTCCATTGAGTCCACTCTTCATATCAGGTACCCAAAGTATTGGAGCTTCAACTTCAGCATCAGCCCTTCCAGTGACTACTTGGGATTGATTTCCTTTAGAATTGACTGGTTTAATTTCCTTGCTGTCCAAAGGACTCTTAGGAGTCTTCTCCAGGACTTCTGAAAATCGTCATTTTTTCAGTGTTCAGCCTTCTTTATAGTCCAACTCTCACATCCATACATGACCACTGGAAAAACCATAGCTTTGACTACATGGACCTTTGTTGGCCAAGTGATGTCTCTGCTTTTTAATATGCTGTCTAAGTTTGTCATAGCTTTTCTTCCAAGGAGCAAGCATTTTTTAATTTCATGGCTGAAGTCACCGTCCACAGTGATTTTGGAGTCCAGGAAAATAAAGTCTGTAACTGTTTTCATTTTTTTCCCCCATCTATTTGCCGTGAAGTGATGGGACTGGATGCTATGATCTTAGTTTTTCGAATGTTGAGTTTTAAGCCAGCTTTTAAAAGATCACCTTATAAAAATCCACTACTTTCCTATATGGGCTTCCCTGGTGGCTCATATGGTAAGGAATCTGCCCAAAATGCAGGAGACCAACTTTGATCCCTGGGTTGGGAAGATCCCCTGGAAAAGGGAATGGCAACCCACTCCAGTTTTCTTGCCTGGAGAATTCCATGGAGAGAGTAGCCTGGAGGACTGCAGTCCATGAGGTTGCAAAGAGTCACACGACTGAGTGACTAACACTATCATAGTCCTGTATAATAGGCAACAAATAATTAGGAAATGCAATAAAATAAGATCCCTTTTAGAGTGTTATGAAGTCGGTAAAGACACAGGAACAAAATGAACAAACGTTGTTAATGACTTTTATACAGAAAGTTAAAAAGATTTATATATAGACGTAAAAGAAGATATGTAAATGAAGAGATAAATAATTTTATGGGTAGAAATATGCAGTATGTTTAAATTCACAGGGTGCTCCAAATTGATCTATGAATTCAATGCAGCCCTAATCTAAATCCCATCAGGAATTTTCAGAGAGTGGACAAGTTAATTCTTAAGTGTATATGGCAGTTCAAACAGCCAAGAAGAACTAAGTTGGCTTTCAAGTAGAGGAACATGGGTGTGTGTTAATAAGATATCCATTGGTTGCTTTCCCAGAGACCAAGTGGCTAAACAAGGAAAGTTTACTTCTCTCTTATGTAAAATCCAGGCTCATAGGCAGGAGTTCATTTGTCTTGCTTTGATGACCTTTGAGATGCCTTCCCTGGCACATTTGCAGTTACCATGTGTACATCCCAGTCTCCAGAAAGGGAAAGGGAGAAAGTAAGTCTTTTTAGGGATACAATCCAGGAATTGCAAACAGATAATTTGCGCTCACGTGCAAGTGGCCAGAACTTAGTCACATGCTCATGTCTAACTGCGAGGGAAGCCTAGAATAGTTCTGCCTGAACAGAATAAGTAAAATCCAGAGGTTGAGTCCATAGCTAAAAGGAAGAGAGAGAATGGATATTGAGGCAGTTAGCCATCCCTGCTTCAGGGATTGGTCCTGCTGATATCCAGAGCTCGTTGTAAATTTGCTGTAATTAACATAGTGTGGAATTGACCCAGATACAGACAAATAGTCTAATCAGACACTATAGAGAGAACACAAAAAGATACTCATTTACATGGAAATTTATGTAAAATATGAGTAGCACAATTCAGTGGATAAGATTGGATACTTATTAAGTGATGCTGGGACAAATGTTTATCTATATGCAAAAAAATAAAAATTGATCTGTACCTCATGCTTTACACTAAAATAAATATTTGAATTAACTTTAAAACTTTTAGGAGAATATTTTATATACAGTGTGATTTGAGTGTGAGAAAAAGTCCTTGAGTCACAGAAAGCAGACCCAGGAGGAAAAGATTGATAAATTATACTATTTTTAAATTTAAAACTTTTGTACGATAAGAGGTACTGTGAGCAGAGGAAAAAAAGAACCAGCCTGCAAATGCAGGAAACATAAGAGATGCAGGTTTGATCCCTGGGTCAGGAAGATGCCCTGGAGAAGAAAATGGCAACCCATTCCAGAAATACATAATGTTTCTTCCTACAAAAGGTGAAATATATGTATATTTTTTTCTATATTGCTTTTTTTTTTTTTTAAAAAAAGGAAACCTAATTGTATATTGTAGAGTTAAATTCAAGTTGGTAGAGATCTCTCTTATTCCTTTTCCTGGCTGCCTTGTGCTCTATTATGTGAACATGCCAAAATTTATTTAACTAATTTCCTACTAGTGGAGGTTGCTTTGCTTTACAGTTTTTGCTGTTGAAAGTATGCCACAAGGAATACTTTTTGTATGTTTGTTACTACTTATTAGTGGTCTGTTTTTAAGTAGATTTCTTTTAAAAAAAAATCTGAGTCAAAGAGTAATTCTTACACTATTTTACAGAAGTTGCAAAATTCCTGTCTTTATGCATTGTACCATTTTGCATTCCCACCAGAAATATATGAATTCTTAGCTCTTCCAACAGAGTGTCATAAACTTGTGGAGTTTTTGGTACTCCGGTAAGTAAAAATAGTAGTTCAGCATCATTCATATTTTCATTTCTATGTAAGTGAGGTTGAATAGCTCTTTCACCTGTCTGTAGAGTACATAGATGTTTGCAGTGGTATGATTTAAAGGACACCATGAAAACCTGCCTCTTCTGAAATGTTTTTTTGTATCAGCATCGCATGGTTTTTCATTCCCTGACATTTGCTATAATTATAGTCTGTCTGATCTTTAGAAATTCATTTCAAATGTATTACATGGAAAGAGAAGGTGTGGTCCTCTGTCATTTGGATCCAAGCTTGTTACCATACTTTATCGGGTATTTCACTTTCATTGTGGAAGGTGAGAAATTATGGACCTGGAGGCATGATACCAGGGCATTGTGGAGAAGGGGTGGGATAGCTGTGAGAAGCGGAAGTGGGGCAGTCTTGGACACTGTCCCTTGTGGATAGGTCTTAGATGCCAAGGGCAATCTAAATAGAGGACACTGCAGAAAACCTGCCTCTATACTATAATTTTACTGCAAGTTGCTTGGCATTGGCCCTATTTTTTCTCCATGTATAGAGGAGATGCAGGCTCCTCCATGTTTTCTTATCCCTCTTTGACTTGGGGTAATTAAAAGAGTCTACAATCTGAAGGGAAAGGCCTACAGGTTATATGGTTCTGTAACTTTTCCATCTCTTTCTCAGTGAGGTCTGAGCCTGTGATCCTAGGGCTGGGTTTTCTTTCTTTTTTCCTTTTTAAGTTGGCTTCTATGGCTATTTTATTGTGTCTTCTACCCTCCAGTAACATTTTACTCTTCCATGGAAGAGATGGTGCAGGTTTATTGGTTGTAGTGCCATGAAAGAGGTATCTGCGGCAGGTTTTAGAGGTGAACGAGAGAGGGAACGTGTGTGTGCACGTGTGTGTGCACGCGGGCGTGTATGTGCATGTGCGTGCGTGTGTGCCTCTGCCTGCATGTGTATGTCTGTGTGTCTGTCAGGTCAGGACCCTTTGAGGAGATAATATTTAAGCTGATATCTGCATGACAAGAAGGAGCTGGAGTGTGACGCTCAGGAAAGGTCATAGAGATCTGAATGCAAACGCTTTGAGGTGGAAACAAGGCTTGGCATGTCCCAGATGCTGAGAGAACTATGGCTGGAGAAGTAGTGAGTGAGGGAATGAGTGTGGGGAGTCTCACAGATGAGGTCGGAGAGATGGGTGGTTTCCAGATCATGTGTGGACTTAGGCCATAGTAAGGGGTTTGTGCTTAATTTGAAACACACGGAGGGCTAAAAGAGGGTTTTAAGCAGGTGAGTGATGCGATTTGTTTGTGATATATCATTCGTAAAGGTTAAAAAGTGGATATAAAGACACCAGTAGGAAGCTATTGAGATAGTCTAGGTAAGAATTGATGGGGCTTGGGTTTTGATGTTAGCTGTGGAGAAGTTGAGAAATGCTTATTAGGTTGGGGACATACTTTATAGGTAGAATTGACAAAACTTGAGTATAGATTTAATATGGAGGGGGTTGGAAGGGAAAGAGAGAAATACTAAGAGGTTTTGGCATCACTTCTGAGTGGTTGTGCTATTAAGCGAAATGGGAAAGACGGGGAGAGCTGATGAGGCAGGCAGGAGTCATGGTGCGTAGAAATCAGGTTCTCTGCCTTGGATGTGTTAGCTTTGAGATGCCTGTTTATCATAGATGTCAGGAAGGAAGGGAGTTGGATATTTGCATTTGGAAATCAGGAGAAAGGTCAGAGTAGGAGATAAATTTGGGGGTATGTGTGTTTTTTTTTTTTTTTTTTAGATGTATACTAAAAATGATAGAATTATTTTTAGAGATTTCTCTTGGCTGTAACAATTTAAATTAGGCTGCTTACAGGTAAACATCACAATGAGCGGCGTTAATAAGTTATTCCCAAGGCTAGTGATTTTAGCTAAGTATTTATACATGAGAACCTTCAAAGAAGGCTCCTAATAAACTAACCTATGTCAAAATTTGCAGAGTTTTAGTCAGACTTGAATGCCAAGATAAGCAACTCCTTTGTATAGTTATTACTTCTGACCAAAGCACAAGAATTCACTCAGATAGATAACCTACCTAAAAATAGGATAGCTCATAAATTTTCTAAACTGTTCTTTCCTGCTGTGGACAGCCCTTGATCTCTGACTGTAAAACTTAGCAAACTTTGGCGTACACTAATGTTAGTTTTATGTTACCAAAAACCTCTATAAATTAAGCATCATCTCTCAAATCTGGTTAGTTTTCTCATTCTGAGTGCCTGAACATGTAGGTCACAAATTGAAATACCAGTTGAAGAATACTCATCTTTAGGCAGGTAATATAGTTACCACATGGCAAGAAATTGACAAGAAAATTTAAACATTCAGAGCATAAAAAATACTTCAGAGCATTATGAACTTTGAACTTAGCACACTTCCCTAAATTTTAGTATTTTCAACTACAAGAAAAGTAGACTGCTGTAGCATTTTAGATGGTTTAAGCTAATTCAAAATTTTCCTGATTCCTGACATCAGTAGTATATTTATTTATATAGTTTTATTATAGTAACAAACAGTTGTTAGAGTGGGGTCTGCAAACATATACAGAATTATTATATTTAAATTCATATGGAACAGGACTTACATTTTTAAGTTAACACTTTTGAAGTCAGAAGATGAAATACAGCTTAAGTTTTAGAACTTAAGAAAACATATGAGACATAAACAGAGATGATAGTAAAAGTCCAATCATCTGTTCTTGACACAACACGTGCACGCTGTCAGAAAGCTCTGTCTTCTTAATTTGACTGTCCAAACCATTAAAGTATGGCTGATTCAGTGCCATTTTGCCAGAAATTCATTTGGCAGGATCACAGACTAACATTTTCAAGAGCAGATCCAAGCCATTTGCATCCAAGTTTTTGACATGGAATGCTAAACTTCCTGGTTTACATTTGGAAAATGTATTTTCATAGTCTGTGAAGATTCCACTTCTGGCCTCGCTTCATTGTTGGAAGTGCCTAAAGCTCTGAAAATTATGAAGAGGTGATCAGCTATCACCTGGAGTTGAGTAGCAAGCTGACCCCAGCCATACTTCCAGAGATCTTTACCAGAGTGTTACTACCTCATGCATATATACTCTAATGGGTGTTCCAGAAACTCTGGGAAGGCCGAAATCTGCTGGTTTAATTGTTCGGTTATCATCCATCAGTAGATTTTGAGGTTTAAGTCTCTGTATAGAACTCTTCTAGGGTGACAAAATACTTCCCCTTGTAGGATTTGGTACAAATAACTCTGAACAAGTGAAGAATCCGTGAACCCACCAGGAGGGATAGAATCCAAATATTCCTTGAGATCTGTGGAAAGGAATGCAAAGATGAGACATAACTGGAATCCTGCATAAGCACGTCTTGAAGACTGACTGTATTTGAATGACGAGGTTCTTTTAGTAAGAGATATTCCTGAATTGCAGGACTAGGAACCCCTTCCTCTTCCCTTTTCTAGTCCAATTCTCTTCATGGTTATCACTTGATTGGTAGCTTTGTGTCTACCCTTAGGCACAACTCCATAGGTACCTTCTCCAACTTTCTCTGTTTTGGTATAGTCTTCCGAAGTTAATCTGTGGATATGTTCCATCCCGGTTTATTATCCCGCATGGAGAGCATCAGCAGCTATCCTTGACGTCGCTTTCCCTTGATATGTGGGATTTAAAACAGTGAGACTAGTGGAGATCACCCAGGAAGTGAGCTTGGGTAGAAAAGAGAAGGCCAAATACAAGGTTAACCTGAACATAGGTTTACATGTAAGCATTAAGGAGATGTTTATGTTGTGGTTTTTGAACGTTAATAGTTTATTGTCTTAATGAATTTATTATCTTTGAAATTCCAATTTTAAAACACACACTTAATGGTTGTCTGTGTTCTGCCAGGAATAGTTGTTTGATTTTTCCAATGATTTTCTCAACTGAAAGCATCATGCAGAAATAAATGTTCTCAGTCAGTTTTAATTTAGTGGTCCTTTGAGAGGTTGGGGTTTTGATAATTGGAGAGTAGACAGGGTAACAAGCTATAGTTGATGTACTAAGTGAATTAGGTACTAAGGTTGAATTTCCCCTTGAAGTGTTCTATTACAAAGGAACTTGTGTTAGTTTCTGTTGGATCCACTTTTTAAAGTGAATTTGCAGCAGGTCTAAATTCAAGCAAAATTATGATGTATGTAACGTTTGTCTTAATTACCTCTTTTCACTGAAAGTTAAAGCTCTGATTTTAAATCAAAGTAGTACTTCTTTTGTGGTTAATAAGATCATACTCTTAGCCCTTCCATCCTTCACACCCATCCTACTCCCAAGGTCAAAGGCACTCAGCCCTTTTAGCTGTTTTCTGCTCACCTTCATATTGTAATTAAGTTTCTCTATTTCTTGCTTTTGAAAATATTTAAACATCTGTTGTTTTCCTCCTGTTGTAGGCTAAGGTTTGGTTCTGGTAGGTTAGTGTATTGGTTGGGTATATAGTTCTAGAATCAAGATGCCTGGTTTCTAATAACACTGTCTTTCTGCCACTTATTAACTGTTTGGCCTTAGGTGGGTTACTGAACCCTCAGATATCTCAATGACAGGGAAGCCTCGTGTGCTGCAGACCATGGGGTTGCAAAGAGTTGGCCGTGACTTAGCCGCTGAACAACAACATGTATCTCACTGTCTTCATCTGTGGAATGGGATAACAGTATTGTGTTCCTCATGTGTTGTTGTTGGACACGACTGAAGCGATTCAGCAGCAGCAGCAGTCCATAAATAATTCAATGATTTAAATCATCATTGAAAGTAATAAGATATTATTTCATCCTCCCCATGCATTTGTCCACATCCCGTTTTCCCTGTATAGCTGTATTTCGATTTTCAGAGTTTACGTTTTTCGATCAAGGCTTATTATTGGGCTTCCCTGCTAGCTCAGTTGGTAAATACTCCACCTGCAATGCAGGAGACCCCAGTTTGATGCCTGCGTCAGGAAGATCCTCTGGAGAAAGGAAAGGCCGCCTATTCCAGTATTCGGGGCTAGAGAATTCCAGGGACTTTCCAATCCATGGGGCCGCAAAGAGTCATACACGACTGAGTGACTTTCACTTGGCACTAATGTTTGCAGTGAAGGCTTGTTATACGATAATTCTGTTTAGAACTTCACCTCTCTTCTTAAGCCCTTTACTGTCCACTTTTCAGGCACCCACCTCAATGCTGCATTAACCAGAGCTCAGAGTCCTTGCTGACCTGTCATTCACAGTTTACTTCTGCCTCTCCTTTTCCCTCAGTGTTGACGCATACCTCCTCTTACCACATGTCATTAATGTTGTTCTGCTTCCTTAGGAAATAGCCTTTTGTATTATTTAAGGTGTTGGTATGTCAGGCAGATCCCAAAGAGGTAATGACTTGAACAGGACGCAGGTTTCTTTCGCACCTGTCTGAGTCAGGTGTACGGGGTGATTGCTCCATCACATCTTGAGCAGCGATTCAGGGATCCTGGCTCCTGGCTCGCGTGAGCTTTTGGAGGTTGCGGGTTCATCTGCGTCCAGCAGCGGGTGTGGAAGAGGGAAGGGGAAGGGAGGATTCCGCCTAGAAGGTGACTATGGGCCAGGCCTAGAAGCAATGCACATTCCCTCAGATGCATACCCCTTGTCCATAATTCAGTCGTGGCTACAACTAATCTCGAAAAAGGCTGGGAAATGTTAATGAAACGGTGAGCCCCATTCTCCCACTGATCAGTGAATCCACCCTAATGTAACATGCCTGCTTTTTCCTTGTCTTACATGTTCTATGTTAATGGTGATCATCTGCATAAATTCCCTCCAGATGTAGATGTGTAATTTAAAAATGTGACATCAGGGAGCGAATTTCAGGCTGTATGAAGAGGATATTGAAATGGAAAGACATGGTAAGAGTATTTTGTGTTTTGTGTTGGCGGGCAAGGGGCTCCGAATCGCCTGATTTTGTGATTCCTCTGTCTTTGCAAGTGAGTGTTCGTTGCCCAGTCTTGGTCGTGTCCGACTCCTTGGGAACCCAGGGGCTGTAACCCGTCAGGCTCGCCTGTCCATGGGGAATCTCCAGGCAGGGATACTGGAGTGGGTAGTCTGTCCCTTCTCCAGGGGATCTTCTTGACCCAGGGATCGATCGCAGGCCTCCTGCATTGGAGGCAGATTCTTTATCGTCTGAGCCACGAGGGAAGCTCAAGACTGTATCCCATTTTGTTTCTTTTCCTCACCTCCACCAAATTACCCAAGAACCTTCTCCCTTTTTCCCTTTTCCTTCTCCAGAAACTAAGTTACAGAGACACCCACCCACCCATTAAATCATGCTTGTTCCTTCAGCTCACATGTACTTTGAGATTCCTTCTCTGCTCTATCTAAATCTATTGTTTTTTCTTTTTCTTTTCTTTCTTTTTTTTTTACTGTTTTCAGATTTAGGGTGGGCTTTTCTTTCTAACATTAGTTTTAGGTCACTTTTTTTTTTTTTTAATCTTCTCCCTTCTGTCTTCTCAGCACTTTGTCTTTGTTTAAGACAAAGCCTTTCAGTGGGATTGGAGTAGGTGAGAATGTGAGATTGTGCCCTAAAATCTGTTAAGTTTTGTCTTTTTTACTAACAGTTATTTTGAGATTTCAGTATTCCCTGCATTCAGGTTATTCTGAGGACATGGTTTTTTATGTAGATTTTTATTTTTACTTCTAGTTTTTACAATTCGGAGAGGAAAATTTGGGAGGCACAGAGCTAGGCAACTTCCGTTTTTTGCAGATACAAGTGTCTACGGTCTTTGAGCAAAAATTTTAATACTAGTCAGACTTCTAGATATTCTTTTTTTCATTCTTTTCTTTCTTTCTCTCTCCTTTTTTCTCTTTAGCACTGTTTGGGACTTTAGGGAGAAATAATATTTTTGAAAGTTTAAAGTCTTAACCTTTTAAACTTTGGTCATAGTTATTAAGCTGGCTGAAATTAATTTTTTGGAAATTTTTTATATTTCCAAATGTAAAAGTAAGAACCTAATTTTAGTTTTTTTACACAATTTACCAGGTATTTCAAATATTTCACACTGTTCCATTATCAACACTTATCTATTCCTTTTCTTCTGATTATTAGAACTTTGTGATTCTTACCTATTAGGGCAAATTCTTTTTCTTTTTCAGCAGTGTCATGATTATTGCTGGGCCTTTGATTTGCTTTTTGTTTAAATTTTAGAATCAATCTGTCCAGTTTCTTAAAAAGCCCTTTTGAAATTTTAATGAGTTATGTTGAATCTTTGCATCCATATGGAGTTAATGTCTTTATTGTAATTGAAGCCTTCTGTTCTTGAACATGGTGTATCTTTGCATTTGTTTAATGCCTTTCAATAAAGTTTTAAAAATTTCTCTATAAAAATTTTGTATAATTTTTGTTAGATTTGTGCTTAGAAATCAAATGTTTTTATTGTTGTAAGGAACAGGAAATCTGATAATGTAAATGCAATTAATTTTTATATTGATTTTATATCCAGTCTTATTGCTAAACTGTTAATATTTCTACAGATATTTTTGACTTTCTATATAGACATTTATATCACCTGCAAATAATGATAGTTTTATTTACTCCTTTTCAGTCATAATTTTTGCTTCTTTGGCAACTTCTAAGGAAAAATAAACAGAACTGTATAAGGATTTTCTATTGTCCTCTTCCAAATGCTTGACTAAGAGTGATCTTAAAAATAGTAACAAGTGTTAGTGAGGGTGTGGAGAAATTGGAATCTTCATGTATTGCTAGTAAGAATGTAAAATGGTGCAACCACTTTAGAAAACAGTTTGAAAATTCTTGAAAAAGTTAAAAATATATAGTTAATTTTTTAAAATCATGGATTTGAGCTGTATGGGCTCACTTACATGCAGATTTTTTCAATAAATACGCGGTCGACACCTCATTTATGGGTTCTGCGTGTGTGGGTTCAGCCAGTTTCAGATGATGAGTTTAATGCTTGGTCAATGGTTGTTTGGATCCGTGGATGCAGAATCATGGTCATTATGCCCCACTGTGGACGTTAGCATCCTTGGATTTGGTGTTCACAGCAGGTCCTGAAACCAATGCCCGGTGGATACTGAGGGACAACTCTAGTTGCTAGATGACCTAGCAATTCCACTTCCAGGTATATTCAATAGAATTGAAAATGCATGTTAATATAAAACTTGTACATAAATGTTCATAGCAGCATTTTTCATAATCACCAAAACAATAGAAACAACCCCCAAATATACATCAGCCAATTGATGGAGTAAGCAAAATTGCTATATCCATACAATGGAATATTATTCATACACAAAAAGGAATGAAATATTGATGTAAGCCACAGCATGGACACATCTTGAAAACATTATGCTAAGTGAATCGTGTAGGCTTCTTGTGTCTGGCTTCTTAGCCAGTAAGTTGGTATATGCATGTTATTAATATTATTTTATTGAAGGAGTAGGGACAGCTCTTGAAACTTGCAGACTCTTAACAATGGGTCAGATGTGTTCTGTATATATGAATGTGGAAGGTATACCCTGATATTTTATGTCACTCATTTTTTTAGTGGTTTGACTTTCAGCATTTTGAATGTATGAGAGCTACTAATGACTTGGCTCAACATGAATCTTCCACAATGTTTTAGTAATTCATTTAAATGATGGGATATTTATAAAGGAAACACTTGGCTGATCTCTGAATAAGGGAGTGGCTCCGAGTATGGAAAATTTTGAGCACTGATTTTTGGATGTTGGCATATGAAGAGATCTATGTTCAGTTTCCATGCAAATCCAGTAAAAATCATTTTTATGTATTGTTAAATCAACACTCAAATACTAAAAATTATAATTTTTTGTGACTATTTCTATTTCTTTGTTGTGACTAAACTGTGTTGTAAATAATGTGCTTCTTTTCCTAGCATGTAGTTTAGTTTGAATTTATCTTTTAAAAAAATCTAGAACTGTAATATAGTTCTCCTATTTATACTGTTTTCATATTTTATGGCTCTTGGCTAGCTGTCTCCCTTTCATGTAGCTCAGTGACTTCTAGGCAGTGCTAATAAGAGGTATTCTTGAGTTGAGGGGACCAGTAGATTTTTGTAGCTACTGTGTTAGAGTACATTTTAAGGTGTTCTATTTTTTTCCTGACTCAAGAATTTTTAGTTAGATTGTGAATTTATAGAGCCTTGATGGTAACAAAGAATAGGGCTTTTGCTACTATAATTAAAATGACATTTTCATTTACAATTTAATGGAAGGTGGAAATCATGGAGCTGTATTTTCTTTGATTCATTCCCAGCTTCCTTGAACTTCTTAATGAGAGGTTTATATGCACCCAGAGAGAAAAGAGCCTACCACATTGACTCATGCTTGCTATTTTTAGTTTTAAATTCCAAATTGAGGCTGCTGTAAGTTAATATCAATATTTAGTGAGTAAGGCAGTCCCTCAACAGTTGAAGGGGGGGGAGGTTGAAGTTTAGGACTTACGGGGAAAGAATTTATTGTGAAGGTCACAGTGTTATGAGAATCTGGAGTCATTATTATAAAAATGGAGAGCACACTCAGGATGTAGACTGTGTGAGAGGCAGCCCTGTACCTCACCAGGTCCTTTCTGTCTGAAAGTACCAGTTTCTCTCTTATCCTTTTATTTCTTTTTCTATTGCCTGAATTAGTTGGAGTTTTGTGAGTATACAACTAAGGTGTTTTGCAGAATGACTTCTAGGGACCAACTTCAGGAAGTTAAAACCTCTTTCCGCTTTTCTTAAGCCCATATGCATTATTCAGCTGTGTTACACACTCTTTAATAACTGACCCTGGAAAAGGAAAGGAAGTTCATTTATTGGTACCAGGACAGAAGAACCAGAATGTTTTTAACTGCCCAGCCTGTGGTCCAAGGGACAAGGTCTAGGCCTACTCCAGCTCAGGATCGATGCCTCACTGATTTGAAGCTGAGATGTCCAGGGCTCCTTTTTAATCCTCAGAGAAGATGATTAGAGATGAATTCTTGATGCCATTCTGAAAATTGATGTCAAATATACCAACCGCTACAGCCCTTTTCATTGATAAGCGTCCGAACATTTTACAGAATGCTGCCCACATTATCAATTTAGTTTTGGTTTCTCTCTCCTAAGATGTTTTTCCATTAGAAGCAGAGCAGGGGAGAAGGGAGATTTTTGTTGTTGTTGTTCCTCTTATGGGTCTGTTTCATCCTAAGACTCAGGTGAAAGAATGAGATATATTGGCTTAAGTACTTTTTTATTTATATGAGTTTCTATATAAAGAGATATGTATGGCTGGGTTGTTTTGAACAATAAATTTGATTTCTTAGTTATTTATACTGCCTTATGACCATTTTCAAGAAGAGAGAAAATACCTACAGAGGACAGTTTTCTGTGCATCAACTGAAATATGATTCATCTTTTCTACCTTTTAACCCCCAAAGTTAGATAACCACAAACAAACCTTTGAGAAATTTGTCTGCAAAGTGAGTCAGACAGATGGTGACTGTGGCTTACGTTTGGAGATGATTTCTCTAAAGAATTCATAGTTTAACTCAGTGAATCTCGAATTACTGTAAAATGCAGGCATCTTTAAACATTTAAGTCTTGAATCCACTTGCAGCTTTTTCAGTGTGAAGGACTCAACTTTGATTAACCAGTTATTTGAATACTAATTATTGAATAATTCATCCTTGCTAATTTGATATACCTCTGTTATTATATATTAAATTAGTGTGTGTGTGTGTGTGTGTGTGTGTGTATGTGTGTGTATGTATATATGTGGGTCTGTTTCTGTATTTAGATTTTTTTTCTTTGCTTTTCATTGATTTGTGTTTTCTAGAACCAGTGTAGAGTGCCTTGGGTAATATGGACATTTTAACAATATTCTTCTGGTCCCTGAGCATAGTATATCTTTCTGTTTGTGTCATCTTCAGTTTCCTTCATCAGTATCGTATAGTTTATAGTTTTCTGAGTAGTTTATGCCTCTTGGTTTGATTTATTGCCAGGTATTTTATTCTTACATCCACTTTCTGACAGTTGTTAGTGTACATGCATTAGGTGCCCATAGATCTATAATGGTTATTTTATGTATTTTCTTTTGAAACGGTGATGAGGGAAGTGAGTTATAAACCCAAAATGCAATAACTGGCTTTGTTATTTACCCTGTATTGTTTAGTCTTATGGCTTCTAGCATTGTCCACTGTTTCTTCGTTTCAGCCTGGAGGTATTTATAGTAGGTATTTATTGTAGTATTTATTGTAGGACAGTTCTACTAGTAACATGCTCCATCAGCTTTTATTTGTCTGGAAATGTCTTACTTTTTCATTCTTTCTTAAAAGATAATTTTGCTGTGTTTAAAATTCTTGGTTCACAGACTTTCTTTTTTTCCTTGCAGGACTTTAAATATGTTATCCTACTGCCCTCTGCCCTTCATGGTTTCTGATTTAAAAAAAAAAACCAGCTGTTACTGAGAACTTTTTGTATGTAGTGAACTGTTTCTTTCTTCCTGTTTCCAAGAGTTTGTTTTTTATGAGTTTGATGTGTCTTCTTGTAGGTCACTTTGCATTTATAGTGGTTGGAATTTCTTGACCTTCTTGGATGTTTACATTTATTTTAACAAATTTAGGGTGTTTATGGCCATTATCTCTTCAAATATTTTTCTGTCCCTCTCTCTTCTCCTTCTGGGACTCCTGTGGTACATATGTTTGTATGCTTGGTGATATTCCCTAGGTCCCTTGGGCTTTGTTAATTTTTCTTCATTATTTTTCTGCTTCTCAAACTGAATACTTCCAGTTGTCTTATATCTCAGTCATCTTCATCATCGGAATTCTTGCTTGTTTCTTTTGAACAGTGTGTATATATTGACCCTCTATTTGTTAATACATTACTCTCTGAATTTCCTTTAGTTCTTGGTTCTTTTAGCTCACTGAGCATATTTTATACAGCTGATTTTTAATTTTTTACTAACAGTTTTAATGTCTGGGTTTCTTAGAGGTAGTTTTGAAATGTGAACGGGACATACTTTCCTGTTTCCTTGCTTTGTGATTCTTTGTTGGGAAGTTGGGTATTTTGATTGCCATAATGTGGCATGAAAATCAGATTCTCCTGCTTATCAGAGATTGCTGACTTTTGCCTGTTGGGTGCTGCAGTTAGCCTTTATTTGAAAAGTCTTTGTCCTTTCTTATGTGTGGTCACTGAATTTCCTTTTGCATTATATCTGTGGTCAGCCATGACCTCATAGAGGTTTTCTTAAATGTCTGGATCCAAAATACCGAGCTAAACAAAGTTCTCCCTGTCTGAATTTTTCAGTAGTTCCTGCCAGGGATGTCACTGTAGTCTGAGGGAGCCAAAACAGAGGCAAACATCTGCTCTGGTCCTTTAGGGAATGGCTAGAATAACCAAAATGTGGAGCCCCAAATTTTCATAAGACAAAGTGCTTACTGCCAACCCCCCCAGCACCAGCCGGCTGCTCCAGGACATGAGCTGCTTTCCCCACCCAGGCAGGGCCAGGGATGAAGGGTTATAATTGGCTCATACACTGCTCTCTGCTGCCAAATTTCAGCAACCTCTTCTTCATCAGGTATGTCTCGGTTGCTGTAAGTGTCTGATTAGGTTGCAGAATTCAGAAATAGTTGACTTAAAAAGAAATTTTAAGTCTCATTGGGATATAATTGAGATACAGCACTGTATAAGTTTATGGTGTACAACATAATGATTCAACTTTACATACATCATGAGATGATTATCGCAATCAGTTTAGTATCTATTACCTCATGTAGGTACAGAAGTAAAGAAATAGAAAACAAAATTTTTTTTGTTGAAGAATAGTTGGTTCTGATACTTTTTTCCAGTATAATAGTTGTTTCAGTGCAGAAACCAACCCTTGAAGCTTTCTACTCCATTTTCCATGATATTACTCTCGATTATCTTTTTAAAAAATTAATAAGATGAAACCTGTCTTTACCCATGCATTTGCCATTTCTAATGCCTTGTATTCCTTTCTGATACATCTCTGTTTCCATGTGATATCATTTTCTTTTTGCTTAAAGGACTTTAACATTTCTCAAGTAGGTTTGCTAGTGATGAATTCTTTTCGCTTTTGAATGTCTCGCAGTTTAAAAACAATTTATTATTGTTATTTTACCATTGTTTTTCAAAGATATTTTCACTGGTGAAGAATTCTAGGTTACTCACCTTTCCCCTTCTTTCAATGCTATAATGATGGTGCTCCACTTTTTCTAGCTTGCATTTGTTTCTAACAAATAATTTGTTGTTAACCTTATCTTTTTTCCTTTCTACATAATGTGTAATTTTTTTCTGGATGCTTTTAAGATCTTAACAACTGTATTTAAATAATTTGAATATGATATTCCTTTTTGTACCTTTCTTCGTATTTTTTGTACTTGGGTTCAGTTAGCTTCTATAGTTTGTCATTTTCATTTAATTTGTAAAAATTTTGAGCTTTATTTTTTCAATTGTTTTCTGAATTCTCGCTTCCCTGGCCTCTTTTTATGGACCCTAATTACGTATATGTTTGTGCACCTTAAGTTGTCTCACAGTTTACAGCCTTTCTGTTCATTTTAAAGAATTTTTTTCTTTGTTCTATTCAGTTACTTTCTATTGGTAAGTCTTCAAGTTGGCTAATGTTTTATTTTTCAATATTTAATCTATTGTTAATCTTTTTACCTCTGATATTATAGTATTCATCTTTAGAAGGTTGATTTAGGTTTTTTAAAACATATTATCAATGATTCTTAATACTTTCTGCTAGCTTTTTGCTAGCTTTGTGAACCCATGGGATACATTATATTAACTGCCAGTATTTGTGTCCAGTATTTCTCTTTAAGCATCTTTCCTGCAAGCATTGTCGTTGCATAACTAACTGGCTGTAAGGCAGTTTTGCCATAAAGATGAAATAACTGGCTGGCCGTTTGGTTTCATTTCTCTATTAACGCAATGCACCCATTTTTATATTATATAAATCTTAGCCCTCATAACAGTCTATACAATGACCAGTAGGTATGGTGATCTTAAAACAGTGAATGATAACAAACCATATATACTGAGTTGATAGAAAATATGGTGATAAAACGTACTACAAGTGTGAAATAAGAGAGGGTAGACCCAGGTTGCATATTATACTAGGAAATGATGTATCACTTTGCAGATCCTTTGGTGATCTGAACCTGCAGCAATGAAGCCACGTTTCCCTTAGAAGTTTGCAGTGTCTATCAACAGACATGAGGCAGTATAAGAGGAGCAGGCTGCAGTGTGGATGGCTTTCACGGAAATTCAAAGCTCAGTTTACAGATATGCATCCTAGTATTTGGAAACTGTTACTTCTCTTAATATAGGAAGAAATTTCATTGAAAAAGTAAAAGAGTAATGCCAACGAGAAGATGAATTAATAATAAGAAGAAAACGTATAAAATTCTGTGAATGAGAGACTTTGAAGAGAGTGCTATTACAACTCATAAAATCAGTTATTTGTACAGCTTTGTTATGACTTTACACACATTTTGAATATATCCCACATTTTTATATTTTATTATAGTTTCTTTTAATATATTCATTTCTTAATGTTTCATTATGTATTTTTAAATGTCCCTCTTTTTTATTATTAATCTTTTACAGCAAAATTACCTTATGACCAATTAGGTATGTGGTGAAAATATTCATGGCTGATATGTAGCAAAGATGCTTATGGTGAAATTACCTGGAACCATATATCATGGTCTGCTAATTCTATCATTCTGAGTCAATTTTGATTGTGTTTTTTTTTTAATTTTCACCTCCTCTTCTTTGCATACCTATTAATTTTTTATTCAATGCTAGATATTGTGTAGTTTTCCTTGTTGTGTGTTGGCTGTTTTGTTTATTTTTTTGAATTTTGTTATGAATTAGACTGTTACATGGAAACAGCTTGTTCATTTTGGTCTTCTTTTAAATATTGTTTAGTGAGATCATACCTGCATTTACTGTAGAGTTTAATTTTTCCTCACCTTTGGGCAAGATATTCTAGAACTCTAATCAGTGCCCCGTAGGTTTGGTATGTCATTTTGGATCTTGAAAATAGACCCTGTGCTGTGTGATATTTGACGACTTTTGTCTTTAATCCTTTTGGAGGAGTCTTTTCCCAGCCTCTGGTGGTTTTCTCACAGGAGTGTCTTGAGTAGTACTCAGCTGTATTCTTACTTATAGGTGACTCAGCATGGCTCTCTGGAGTTCTTTCTGCACAGTTTTCATGCTGGCTCAGACGGTAAAGAATCTGCCTGCAGTGTGGGAGGCCTGGGTTCGATCCCTGGGTCGGGAAGATCACTAGGAGAAGGGAATGGCAACCCACTCCAGTGTTCTTGCCTGGAAAATCCCATGGACGGAGGAGCCTGGTGGGCTTCAGTCCATGGGGTCGCGAAGAATCGGACACGACTGAGCGAGTCACCCTTTCTCTTCTCTGGTGCTCAGCTGGGCCAACTCTGGCCTCCTTGGCCTCCTTTTATTCCCGCGTTCATCTCCTCGGCTCAGGGAGACCACTGGGCTCTGCTTGGCTTCCCTTTCTCTTGGCTGCAGCCTGGAAACTTCCTCCAGGCAGTGAGCTTGGAAAATAATAATTATCACTGTTTTCCTTTCTCGTGGTCACTACACTCCCTGCCTGTATCCAGTGTCTTTCATATATTTTGTCTCATGTTTCAGCGTTTTCAGGTAGTAGGGTCAGTCTTATCCTTGTTACTCTATCTTAATTGGAACTGGAAAAAGCAGTGAGCAGAGTAGGGCAGTTTTTGTGTGTCTAAATAATAAATAAAAAGATATGGAGCAGAGGGTATTAGGGTAGAGACTAGGAAGCTACACTTTAAATTGATAGAAATTTAGAGAGCCCTAGATTAGAGAATAAAATATGATGAAATTTGGTTAAGAACAGTAGACAGAAATTATTGCGAAGAATTAGGAACTAGACAGTGTAAGGTTTATGAAAGAAAAGAAGTAGAAAAAAATTAAGGTAGAAAATTAGTCTTATCTTCTCTTTGTCTTAAGGGAAGACATTCTCTAGCCATTTGACATTTAACTTTTTTTTTTAATTTTATTTTATTAGTTGGAGGCTAATAACGTCACAACATTTCAGTGGGTTTTATCATACACTGACATGAATCAGCCATAGAGTTACACGTATTCCCCATCCCGATCCCCCCTCCCACCTCCCTCTCCACCCGACTCCTCTGGGTCCTCCCAGTGCACCAGGCCCGAGCACTCGTCTCATGCATCTCACCTGGGCTGGTGATCTGTTTCACCATAGATAATATACATGCTGTTCTTTCAAAGCATCCCACCCTCACCTTCTCCCACAGAGTCCAAAAGTCTGTTCTGTACTTCTGTGTCTCTTTTTCTGTTTTACATATAGGGTTATTGTTACCATCGTTATAAATTCCGTATATATGTGTTAGTATACTGTAATGTTCTTTATCTTTCTGGCTTACTTCACTCTGTATAATGGGCTCCAGTTTCATCCATCTCATTAGAACTGATTCAAATGAATTCTTTTTAATGGCTGAGTACTATTCCATGGTGTATATGTACCACAGCTTCCTTATCCATTCGTCTGCTGATGGGCATCTAGGTTGCTTCCATGTCCTGGCTATTATAAACAGTGCTGCGATGAACATTGGGGTGCACGTGTCTCTTTCAGATCTGGTTTCCTCGGTGTGTATGCCCAGAAGTGGTATTGCTGGGTCATATGGCAGTTCTATTTCCAGTTTTTTAAGAAATCTCCACACTGTTCTCCATAGTGGCTGTACTAGTTTGCATTCCCACCAACAGTGTAAGAGGGTTCCCTTTTCTCCACACCCTCTCCAGCATTTATTGCTTGTAGACTTTTGGATAGCAGCCATCCTGATTGGCGTGTAATGGTACCTCATTGTGGTTTGATTTGCATTTCTCTGATAATGAGTGATGTTGAGCATCTTTTCATGTGTTTGTTAGCCATCTGTATGTCTTCTTTGGAGAAATGTCTGTTTAGTTCTTTGGCCCATTTTTTGATTGGGTCATTTATTTTTCTGGAATTGAGCTTCAGGAGTTGCTTGTATATTTTTGAGATTAATCCTTTGTCTGATTCCTCATTTGCTATTATTTTCTCCCAATCTGAGGGCTGTCTTTTCACCTTACTTATAGTTTCCTTTGTAGTGCAGAAGCTTTTAAGTTTCATTAGGTCCCATTTGTTTAGTTTTGCTTTTATTTCCAATATTCTGGGAGGTGGGTCATAGAGGATCCTGCTGTGATTTATGTCAGAGAGTGTTTTGCCTATGTTCTCCTCTAGGAGTTTTATAGTTTCTGGTCTTACATTTAGATCTTTAATCCATTTTGAGTTTATTTTTGTGTATGGTGTTAGAAAGTGTTCTAGTTTCATTCTTTTACAAGTGGTTGACCAGTTTTCCCAGCACCACTTGTTAAAGAGGTTGTCTTTTTTCCATTGTATATCCTTGCCTCCTTTGTCAAAGATAAGGTGTCCATAGGTTCGTGGATTTATCTCTGGGCTTTCTATTCCGTTCCATTGATCTATATTTCTGTCTTTGTGCCAGTACCATACTGTCTTGATGACTGTGGCTTTGTAGTAGAGTCTGAAGTCAGGCAGGTTGATTCCTCCGGTTCCATTCTTCTTTCTCAAGATTACTTTGGCTATTCGAGGTTTTTTGTATTTCCATACAAATTGTGAAATTATTTGTTCTAGTTCTGTGAAAAATACCGTTGGTAGCTTGATAGGGATTGCATTGAATCTATAGATTGCTTTGGGTTGAATAGCCATTTTGACAATATTGATTCTTCCAATCCATGAACACGGTATGTTTCTCCATCTGTTTGTGTCCTCTTTGATTTCTTTCATCAGTGTTTTATAATTTTCTGTATATAGGTCTTTTGTTTCTTTAGGTAGATATACTCCTAAGTATTTTATTCTTTTTGTTGCAGTGGTGAATGGTATTGTTTCCTTAATTTCTCTTTCTGTTTTTTCATTGTTAGTGTATAGGAATGCAAGGGATTTCTGTGTGTTAATTTTATATTCTGCAACTTTACTATATTCATTGATTAGGTCTAGTAATTTTCTGGAAGAGTCTTTAGGGTTTTCTATGTAGAGGATCATGTCATCTGCAAACAGGGAGAGTTTCACTTCTTCTTTTCCTATCTGGATTCCTTTTACGTCTTTTTCTGCTCTGATTGCTGTGGCCAAAACTTCCAACACTATGTTGAATAGTAGTGGTGAGAGTGGGCATCCTTGTCTTGTTCCTGATTTCAGAGGAAATGCTTTCAATTTTTCACCATTGAGGGTGATGCTTGCTGTGGGTTTGTCATATATAGCTTTTATTATCTTGAGGTATGTTCCTTCTATTCCTGCTTTCTGGAGAGTTTTAATCATAAATGAGTGTTGAATTTTGTCAAAGGCTTTCTCTGCATCGACATTTAACTTTTGAATAGTTGTCTTAGAACATTCCAGTTTGATTTCTGGATGGGCTTATTTTTTTAAAAATTGTACTGTTGCAGAAAGGGTGATACTGATGTAATTGTTTAATTATTTTTCTTCCTTTGAAAACTTAAAATTTAATAATGACAAAAGATAACATGTATGATATTTACTTAAAAGATAGATACGTTTTATAATACTTTCTAAGCACATGGGGGAGATCACAGGTATGTTAACTAGCAGATGTGTGGTGCCATCTACTGGCTAATATGAAGAGCTGTTTGGTAAATAATGCTTAAGTTTGTTTTCTGCTGCATACATTTTAGCACTGAACGCTCTGGTGCTTTTAAAGTCAAAGATGCAGTTTTAAAGTGCTAAGGTATATGTATAATTTCAGTTTATAGTACCTTTAAAATTCTACCACATCAGTGTGATTTGTCATCACATGTACAAGCATGTTTATGCAATTTGCATATTTTATAATATATCCATATAAAACCAGTTTTAATAAGCGTGTCAAGTTTGCACATCTTTCCATCTGCTGTCTTCTTTAGTTCTTGCCCCTTTCCCTGGTCCAAGTATGTGCTTAGAAATCATTGCCTTGTGGAAGTTCACTGTTGTTGTAACACAATTCATTCTTCCTCCCGCCCTGTCTCATTGCATTTTGTAAAATATATCCAGCATGTTAGAATAATAGAGGAGACTGGCGATTTTTAAGTGGTTCTCTGAATTCTTAGAGGTTCTGTGTAGTCTGTCTAGGGGCTGGCATGGAGGTGGCAGAGGTTGAAAAATTTGCATTTGAAGGCTCTGGAAGTCTGAGGAAGACTGTTCAACTCTATTTAGCCCAGTTTTTCTTAAATGTATTTTATGACAGAACCTTTGCCATTCTTTTCTTACAAATAACACATATTAAAATCCTGTTATCTTGTGCTCTTTAGATCAGATTTTAGAAATTGTTCTGTATTGCCTTTATAAGAATAAAAGGATCCTGTGTGTGTGTGTGGGGGGGTGTATTATATATATAATATGTATATATAAAATTTCATTATATATAATTTCAATATACATTTATATAATGAAATACAGTAGCTTTTTTCCTGGTCATCTAATCTAATAACATTTGTTTATTATCAGTAATTTAGAAAATACAGAGAATTGTTTAGAAAATATATAGCACATAATTCTACCCTCCACAATAACAATTAATATTTCAATATTATCATATAATTTTTTAATTTAAATATATACATAGTTTAAACAAAATAGGTATCACTCCATGGATTATGTCTAGAATTTTTCTAACCTAATGTAACATTGAATATTTTCCTACATTAGCAACCATTTTTCAATTTATTTTTTTACTGTTTATCTAATTTTTAATGATAATATAGTGTTCCATTGTATGGGAATACTACTATTTATTAACCAATCTCCTATTTCTGGATTTTTAAAATGTACAAATTTGTGTTATTACAAATAATATTTTTGAATAGAAACATTTATTGTGTTTTCAGTAGCTTTATTTCCTTAGAAAAAAGTAATTTTTACCTTGACACAAAATTCCTGGAGATAGATTAGCAGTGTCAAAGAACATCCTAATTTTTAAGGTATTTTTAAAAGTTTATAGCTGTTTTCATTAATAATAATCACATACAAGATTATTTCCTCACTTCTTTGTTAAAAAGCTTTGTCAAATTGGTATGTTGTTTTACCCTCCCTTTCTGTGTTTACCATGAGTACGGATATTTTTCATGTTATTTTTTTTCCTGTTGTCTTTAATGAAAAATCCATGTATCTAAATTGAACTTTTAGAATTAGATCCCTTCCAGAGCCTGCTGTGCAGTGTTTTGAGTAGCCTTCCCTTTATTTTTGTAGCTACCAAGACTGCTGAATTAGCTTGTCCCAGATGGACTAGTCATCTAGGCATTTGACTTAAGAATAGAAAACAGCATTACTTGATAGATTATATTTAACTTTATGAAAGAAAATCCTACAGTAGGAGCAGTGTGCTTTGAAATAACACGGTGACCAAAGTATTCCACAGTGTCGTGTGCGCCTCAGTCTTCAGAGTTAGGTGGGAAATTTAGGCACAAAAGATTTAATTTTAGGGATTGTTCACAAAGAAATTCCTTGGTAAGACAGGAGTGGCTTAACCAGACCCAAAGGAGAATTTAGTTTTAATTCTCTTAATTTTCTTTTGTTGCCCTTGCATAGATCAACTGGATTACATTTACCAGTGACTTTTGGAATGTACACAAAGAATCTTAGGATATTTTTCAGTTTAATGATAATTTACATTTATTTGGTGAATGTCTATTTGAAATTACTCTTGTAGGTTTCAGTTCACTTCAGTTCAGTCGCTCAGTCGTGTCCAACTCTTTGTGACCCTGTGAATCACAGCACACCAGGCCTCCCTGCCCATCACCAACTCCCGGAGTTTACTCAAATTCATGTCCATCGAGTCGGTGATGCCATCCATTCATCTCATCCTCTGTCGTCCCCTTCTCCTTCTGCCCCCAATCCCTCCCAGCATCAGCGTCTTTTAGTTTATTAAAAATATCAAGTGCGTGTTAAGAGTGGTAACTTCTTTCTCTCTCTTCTTTTGCCATATCTTAATTTTTGCTGTCCTCTTCATTGTATAATTTTGAATTTTGGTTATAATATTTTTGATGCATAGAATTTTTATATTTGTATGTAGGAAAAAAGTATTAATCATTTTTATTTATGGGTTTTTGTTTTGTTTTTGTAAATTTTATGTAAAATCGAAATTAAAAAAAAATTTTTTTTTAAATCAAAATTCATTTAAACTTAAACATTTTTTCAAATAGCTAATATGTATGTGAAATCCCTGTATCTATACCCAGAAATGACAACATTGCTTATTGAATAACCTCTGAATCTATTTTTTCTTCACTGATTTGAGATAACTTTATCATATTCTGGCTCACTCTGTATACAAATTTACTCAACTTTTTATATGGTTTCATTATTCTGTCTATTCTTATGTTAATCTTGGTAATTATTTTAATATCTGGTTTAGTGAAATCTCATTATGCATCTCTTTAAACATTTTCTCTCTAAACCATCCCATAAATTCTTAACCAGAAAAACCCCTCTTATATTAATAAATACATCTTCATAATGATCTGAATGAATATCCTTAATGCCTAGCAATCACTACTCTTATTTTTTAACTATGATTTTGTAATTTTAATATGCTATATAAGTAGAGTTATATAATATGTGACCTTTTGAGACTGGGTTTTTTTGCTTAGCATAATGCCCTTGAATTCCACCCAGGTTGTTGCATGTATCAGTAATTTGCTGCTTTTTATTGCTGAGAGTACTTCATGGTGTCAGTGTACCACCGTCTGTTTAAATATTCACTTGTTGAAGGACAATCGTGTGCTTTCCATTTGGGGGGTATTACACATAAAACTGTTATAAAATTTTGTGTACAGGTTTTTGTATGGCTGTTGTGAGAGTGAGTTTTATGTGTCATCTTGGCCAGGGTATAGTGCTGTTTGGTCAAACATCAGTCTAAATGTTTCTCTGATGTATTTTTTAGATATGATTGACCTTTAAGCCAGTAATTTTTTGAGCAAAGCATATTATCCTACATAATGCAGATAAGCTTCATCTAATCAGTTGAAGGCCTTCAGAGGAAAGGCTGAGATTCAGCCGAAAAGGAAGGATTTCTGTCTATAGACGGCAAGACTACAACATCAACTTTTCCCTGGGTCTTCAGTCTGCTGGCCTGTTCTTAATGTTTCATATTTGCCAGCCCTGACAGTCATACGGCCCAGTTTCTCAAAATAAATCTTTCCCCCTCCCCTTCTTCCCTCCCACCCTCTCTCCTCTTTGTTCTGTTTCTCTGGAGAACCCTAATACAGATTTTGTTACTGAGAGTTCTTTTAAAGGAAGAGTATCTTAAGAATGCATTTTCCAAATTTGTTCGGGGATTTCTCCAACTGGTCCCTTGACCTGAGTTGATTTGAAGGTGCTGATTCTGTTTTAAGTGGTAAGGAGAATACTGGTTGTCCCTGGCCTGGTGTAGCAATAGTGATAGGCACAACGTCAGCAGTGGATACTCCTAATCAAATACTTCTTAAGAGATGAGATTGTGGGCGACCATGTATTTTAACACCTGGTAACATTTTTTTTCAGAATAACAAGCTTCATGAACATGGCCAGGGAGAAAAAGGTGAACATAGGGATTTGAATTCCCAGCTCATAAATCACCTGAAAATTTCTCTGTCTTCCCCTAAAGACAGCCTTATCTCTTGTAGTTCAGAGAACTGAGATGGCTGAAAATGAAATCCAAAGTCTCTTCCTCAGAATGGCTAAAATACAATGCAAACCGGATCCCCAGCTTTGTAGGATGTCTGTTCTTGAAATGAGGTTGTTGACTGGGGGGGATGGCTTCCTGAAAATTGGAATGGTGACACATGGGAAGAGCCTGATGAGTTTGGTGTTAGCATGACATGCCCAAGGAAGCTGCAGTGCCCTCCTCTGAGACAGATGCTTTGTGACACACTCCTGATTCTCCTTAAAGCCCTCCTCCACCATCCCTCTGTCCTTCTGGACCTGAGTGGACTGGAGTCTTAGCTGCCTTGGACATGAAGTGCAAAGAGTGACTCCTGAGGAGTTGTTCCATAATCCAGAAGAACTGCTTGATTTTTTTCCAATTTATATAGACGGAAACCTGGGAAATGTATCTGGGAACGACTGTTAAGGGTGTGGCATAGTGACAGATTAGCAGTTCCCAACCTTTTTTGGTGCCAGTGACTCGTTTCATGGTAGACAATTTTTCCGCAGACCGGGGACAGGGGGATGGTTTCGGGATGATTCAAGTGCATTACATTTATTGTGCACTGTACTTCTGTATTATTGCATTGTGATATATAATGAAATAATTATATGACTCACCATAATGTGCAATTAGTAGCAGCCCTGAGCAAAATTTTCCTGCAGCTGGATAATCCCATTTGGGGGTGATAGGAGACAGCGACACTCCAAGTGTGTTGCTTATGTTCAGTCTATAATCTCGTTTTGGTTGCTGTCGCTGCAGAAAACCCTGCTTCACAGAGAATGTTGGACATGGAAACAGATTTTTCAGTGCTTTTGTGGCCATCTCAAGATAGTCTTCCTTGACTTGAATCCCGAAATTACGGAGATTTGAGGTTGTCTCAGACATACTTTTAAGACCACCATCATTTGTAATCTCAGGCAGTTGATCCTCTTCTAGCAGTCATTCAGTTCACCTGGCTTATTAATAAGTGTTCTCAGATCCATTCCTTCCCAGTTTGGGGATCTTTTGTGGCTAGGAAGTAATGCTCATACTCTTGAAAGCTGAGATAAGTGATCATGCACCAGTTGGGAGAAAGAAGGCCCCGGCTCAGTCCCTTTCAAAATCTCTGCAACGTTTGAAACATATCAAAAATCCCAGTGTTCACTTGTTGCCACCGTGATTCCTGGAAAAGGAAATGGCAACCCACTCCACTTTGTTTGCCTGAAAAATCTCACAGACAGAGGAGCTTGGCAAGTTACAATCCAAAGGGTCACAGAGAGTCCAACATGACCAAGCAGCTAAACACACATAGAAATACTAAAAAATAAACAAAAACAGAGCTTTAGTTAAGGTAATTCTTTTATACTTAAAAAAATTTTATGCTTATTTTGTAGATGTTTGGAAATGTAGCTGTGCTGAGGTATACAAAGTATCTGCCTTTAAAAATTTAAACATCTTCCCTACCTATGGTTATGTCTCTGTTCTGTATTCTGTGTTTGTAAACAGTATGTTGGTTCAGATAATGAGATCTGAGTTAAAAAAAATCTTTTGTTTGAGTCTTGACTCTGCCACTTAACATCTCTGTGAATTTTAAATTATTCAATTCATCAAGTTTCAGTTTCCTTTTCTTCAAGGGTAGGGTTATAGAATGTGAATGGAAATATTACCTGTAAAATATGGCACAGTAAGCCTTGAATTAGTGGTTTTTCTTTTTTTTCCCCTTTTCATGCCACAGGGCATGCAAGATCTCAGTTACCTGATGAGGGATGGAACCCACGCCCCCTGCATCGGAAGTGTGCAGACCTAACCACTGGACCACCACAGAATTCCCTGAATTAGTGTTAGTTTTATTGTAATTATTGATTAGACTTATTAAAGGTGTATATAATTTATTTTAATTCTCCACCCCCACCAAATGTAAGAAAAAATTATTAAATTCTTGTACTGTTTTTAATTTTAAGTAATTGATGCTTTTACCTCTATTATTTCTACTGCTTTCTTTAGGGCTATTTTATGCCTTCTTTTTAAAACTTCTTTAATTGAATGCTTCATCCTTTTAAGATTTAAAAAAGCACAGCATTTAAGACTGAGTTACACTTTCATTAGCTGCCAAGTACTATCAAGATATTTGTGAAAATACAAGAGATGGAATATCAGACTCATTTTCACTGGAACTCAAGGAGACTAGAAATTGAACATTGTTTTGAATATGAGATAACCTAACTGCTTTAATAAGAATCCGATGGCATAATAGAAGGCTAGTTTTCACTTGTTAAAAACTTTATACTACTGATACTTATCTTTCATGTATTATGACATTATTTTACATTTTTGCCTAGCACGTTTGATTAAGCCAAAATTTTCATTAACCTTTATCAGCGTTTGGCTCCTAGTGGGATCATAACTTGCCATTATCTATGTTGAACTTCATTTTGTTTTGATGTATTATTTCTTTAGTATTTTGAGATTCCTCATGTGTCTTTCTTTTAATGAATTAGCCACCATCCCCAACATAACGTTCCTAACATCATCTACAAAATTAATGAACAATATTTTCAGTTCCTTCATTCAGTTTATTGGTAAAGGTATGAAAGTCAAAGTCGTTCAGCTGTGTCCAACTCTTTGTGACCCCCATAAACTGTAGCCTGCCAGGCTCTTTTGTCCATGGAATTCTCCAGGGCAGAATACTGGAGTGGGTAACTGTTCCCTTCTCCCAGGTATCTTCCCAACCCAGCGATCAAACCAGCTCTCCTGCATTGCAGGCAGATTCTTTATTTTATTTTAAATTAATTAATTTATTTTAATTGGAGGCGAATTACTTTACAATATTGTAGTGGTTTTTACCATACATCAACATGAATTAGCCACGGGCACACATGTGTTCCCCATCCAGAACCCCCCTTCCACCTCCCTCCCCATCTCATCCCCCAGGGTCATCCCAGTGCACCAGCCCTGAAAACCCTGTCTCATGCATCGAACCTGGACCAGCGATCCACTTCATATGTGATAATATACACATTTCAATGCTACCCTCTCAAGTCATCCCACCCTCGCCTTCTCCCACAGAGCCCAAAAGTCTGTTCTTTACATCTGTGTCTCTTTTGCTGTATCACACATAGGGTCATCATTACCATCTTTCTGAATTCCATATATATGCATTAGTATACTGTATTGGTGTTTGACTTACTTCACTCTGTATAATAGGCTCCGGTTTCATCCACCTCATTAGAACTGATTCAAATGCATTCTTTTTAATGCTGAGTGAGATTCCATGGTGTATATGTACCACAGCTTTCTTATCCATTCATCTGCTGACGGACATCTAGGTTGCTTCCATGTCCTGGGTATTGTAAACAGTGCTGCGATGAACATTGGGGTACATGTGTCTCTTTCAGCTCTGGTTTCCTCGGCGTGTATGCCCAGCATTGGGGTTGCTGGGTCATATGGCAGTTCTGTTTCCAGTCTGAGCCATTAGGGAAGCCCTTAAGCTGAGAGATCAAGTCATTGAGTTTTAGATGTAATCTTCCATCCTTTGGAGTAGATTTGTTCTTCCTGTCTTTGTCCATATCTGTATCTCAACACTCAGTCATGTCCACAGTTCCCTGATCTTAGGTTGCTGGGCCAGAAAAAGAGAATATTCAGTTAGGGAGTGACTTGCATGTTCTCTTTTGACAGTAGATCGAGTCTCCAATGAGGGCAGTTGTGATGAACGAGAGAGGTTGGCACAAGGCAAAAAAGCAAAGCTGGCTCTAATGCTAGCACTTCCCTGATAGATGCCCTGAGTGGTACGACCTGCCCTGAAGCCTAGTGACTTACTTTTTAGACTTTCCGATTTTCATTTAGAACCTAGATTCTGTCTGTAAGTTTGTAGATTAAATTAAAAATTTCATTTTAGAGGAAACTATGAGATTTTCCCAAGAATGCTAGACATGGTATGTGTTTTTTTGTCTACATAACTAGTCATTCTTTAACAGAAAGAAATCAACAACTCATCCTGAAATAAAGATTATTTAGAGACATAAAGATTATTTAGTGTCACATGTTTTTCTGGATAATTAAAAGTTGGTATTTTGATAACTTGTGTTAATCTCTTCTAGTGTCACAGCCATGGTTGTCCTTAAATAATAATAGCATTTGGCATTTTAACCCGCAGACTATATTTCATTTACCTGAATATCAGTGGGATCGTCATAGAAAAAAGATCACTTGTCGAAGCAAGTGAATGGCTTGCTAGCTTGTATATGTGTTCACAAGATCCTTAAGAAGTTTATATTTTTCCAGAAGATTGTGATATCCTGCCATGGATTGGAAGTTCCTCTCATTGGAAATAGGAGCATTAATGGAGCAAGTACAAGAAAAGTATTTTAAAAATTAATATAGGACCTTATATATGTTTTGCTGCATTTACTAGTTTAGGTATTTGAGACAGCCTAAAAGGTAGGCTCCAAAAAGTACCTCTTTCTTCTAGTCTGTTAGCTGAGGCACCTAGTATGTCACGTTATCACTGTTTTTTAGCTTGGATTGCTGAAATTGCGAAATGTGCTTTACTAGTCCACTTGCATCCTTATTTCTATACCAGAGTGAACTTATCACATGGTACTCAGTAATGTCTGGTTCTTCGCGACCCCATGGACTGAAACCTGCCAGACTCTTCTGTCCGTGGAATTTTCTAGGCAAGAATACTGGAATGAGTTGCCATGTTTCTTCTCCAGAGGATCTTCCTGACCCAGGGATTAAACCCACATCTCGTGTATCTCCTGTGTTGGCAGGGGGACTCTTCGCTGGCTGCACCGCCTGGGAAGCCACTTAGAGGCCCCACTGGTTTCAGGATAAAGTTCAGATTGCTCAGCGATCTTCATGGAGTGTTTCATGGTTTTGGCCTTGCCCACCATCCAGCTTTATCTCTACACACTTTATAGTTTTTATTCTATTCTCTTAAAATGTATTTCTCTCTTTTCTGTAGGAGGGGTTTTTTTTAACCTTAAGTACTCCTCTTTTCTCTTTGCTTTGCCTCCTCTTCTTTCTTGTTCTAGAATCTCTATGCCTTCATGTTTTAGTTTGGGAGTCATCTCCTCCAGGAAGCCTCTGTCTCCCAAGTCAAGGCTGGGTGCCCCTGTAGTGGTTACATTGCAAGGCCTCAGGCTTCAGGAGCCACATTTGTCTTATTCGGGCTTCCATTCCTACTGCTTAGTATCTATTGAATAAATTAAGGTACAGTTAGTACTTCTCATACATTTACAGTGACAGAAAAGAGAACGTTTATCCCCTATGGGTACACAAAGCTTCCTTCTAAAAGTATTAAAGCTTCATTGTTTTGAATTTTACTTTTTAATTGCAAAATTTTTTTTTATTTTTTTGTTATTATTTAAAATAAAAAAAGTTTACTTACTAGTTACATTATATAATATCTCCCTAAATCTCCAACTGAAATAGACGCTACTGAAAGATGTATCATGGTGTCCCGCCAAATTTTATTCCTCTTAGTTTCATCATTCCATTGCTCATCTTTTCCCTTTTTGACTGATAGATTCTTTCTTCAGTTATGTGATTAGTGCTGATCTTGTTATGGGTGATTTGGTTAACTTTCAGAACCACTCCTTATTCTGAAACCTTTTTGACTGAAATTAGTCCCTACTTTAATGATTTGAAGATTGAATCCACAACTTCTAAGGACCAAGACTAAAACTCCTGCCTGTGGCATCTGCTCCAACACAAGGTTTCATTTATGCAAGATGAATCAGTTCTGGAGATTGAATGCATAGCAGTGTGACTGAAATTATTAATACTGTGTTGTATACCTGGCAAGAGATCATAATGTGTTCTCGCCACAAATACCCACAAAAGATGATGACTATCTGAGGTGATGGGTGTATCAATTAGCTCGTTTGTGGTGAATATTCATAGTTGTACCTTAAATATATACAGTTTTCACTTGTCAACTGTGCCTCAGTAAAGTTGGAAAAAATATAATATGAAAAAATTTAAAGAAAAGAACTAGTTGACATAATATTAAAATATAGGAGGAAGTTCTTAGATGTGAAAGAAACTGGTTTGTATTTATCAGAATTTAATGGTTTAGAATTAAAATCTGAAATAAGCATATCTGAAACTATTTGACATGAGTTTGGCTTTAACTAGAAGGATTCTCCTGCAGTTGGCATTGTGTTGAAGTTTCAGAATCTTGTCAATGAAAATGAAAATCTTACTGAAAAGGAAGGACAAATAATCATTGGAAAAGTAAAAGGGGAAGAAGTGACCTTATCTGTTGTCCATACCATTTGAGATTAGATAACTTTGGAGGAATTCATACACATTGAATAGAGAAAAAATTTGAAGCAGGTTAACTCTTCTTTGTTGTTTAAAAGAATGTGTATGCTTTGCTGTTGGGTGATTTACCAGGAAGAAAGTTTTTCGTAGTCTAAACTTCATTGGAATTATAATTTTGAAGCCTCAGTCAAGACTGCCCTTGAAGGAGCAAGTCTGCTCTTTCAGACATAGAGCTTGATTTATTATTAACAAGTATTTGCTTTAAATATATTATCCTAAGTGTAGTAACTATACAGTGGAAGTGACAAATAGATTTAAGGGACTAGATCTGATAGAGTGCCTGGGCTGAGCAACTGAACTGAACTGAAGGGTAGTAAGTAGACTAAGTATTAAGTGTAAAGCCCAAGAATTATTATTATTAAGCCTAAGTATTAAGTGTAAAGTTTAAATATGTATTTGGTGTTCCATAATGCATAAATGTTTGTTTTCTTTTTTTCAGTTTTTAAAAACATTTAGTATTTTTTGCTGTTTTGGTATTTGAATGAAATTTCAATTTACTGCATGTTACTTAGAGGAAATACAGATTTAATTTATTGACGGTTTGACGTTTGAAACAAGTTGGGTAGCATCTGTTTTATCAGGCTTGTCAGGTGACTGTCTCCCAGAGGGGAGTTTTGTTTGATCATAGTCAGTGTCCCACGTTCCTGCCATCACCTCCTCACCCTGTTGTCCCTTTAAATTACTCAGCAGCCAATTATGTCACGTGTGAGTACATGTTTTTTTAGTGATTCTTTTTAAATAAATTCTAGAATTATAGATACATATTATTCCTTCTTTGATTTATATGTCATTCTTTCAGTTTTTCATCATTTACCTTATAATATAAAAATTTCACAGAAGTTTTTATTTGTGGGAGTAACTGAGATGTTACAGAAGGAAGTTTAAGCAAAACATCAAATTAATCTTTTATCTCCCTACATTGCTTCTTGGATCTCTGATGGTTGATCTGTTTTATGTCTAAACCAGAGAAAAATCAATGGAGTTTTTCTGATTAAAATCTGGGAAAACATTTAGGGATTATTAAATAGGGAGCAATGTTCTTTTTAAAATGGAAGTCGACTTCTTATATAGTTCACATCTTGTTCAAGAGATAGAATTGCATCTATTAAATGAATTATTTAAGTCTCCATGACAGTGTTGTTAGAGGACTAGTATTTCTTGCCCAGCAGCACAAATCAACAGTAAAGACCTTATGATGCAAACTGTAAGTTGTTTCTCTTTATTCTTATTTTTAAAAGAATTATTGTACAGGAATCATAAATCCTTTTTTATTTTGTATGTACTTGAAATATAATGGGCAAGATAGTTTTATGATATTTATTTTGTAACTAAAAATTAATATATTTTGATACAGATTAGAAGATAATGTTATTATATAAATAAATTTATATTGAAAGTGTTAATTTAATAAATAAATATCTCCCTTATAATTATATTTCAGTACTTCTTTGTATTTTTGGCAGAAAGTGGTATTTTTTTAGTTTACCTTTTGTAAATATATATATATATATATATATATATATATTCTTTTCTAAATATAGATAACTGCAAAGCCAGTTCCATATACATAGCATAAATAATTATTAATCTTGGACAAGCTAGACTTTTCGTATTTCCTGGTGAGATACTATAAACCTTGTTCCCTTAGTGACTTTGCAGTGCAGTCTTTAGATACCTCATACAGAGATCATATAGCTCACAGACACCTTCCTTATATTTTTATTGAGCATTACTAATGCCTGTCAGGCTTATTATTCTATAGAATACTTTATTTTTAAATTTTTATCTTATTAGCTTTCAAAAGTATCTTGAATAGAAAATACTATGATTCCAGTTTTATAATTTGTGTATTTGAGAAAGCTGAAATCAGTTCCCATATTTTTAACATATATACAAAGCTAAGCCATGAAATGTATTTTCATAATGTATGTACTAAGCTATGTTATTTGATCACGTGGCTTTCCCTTATTTTATATTTCAGGTTGGCATTTAAGAAAGCTCTAGTATTACTTGGTGTTTTAAGACCGTGGACTCTAGAGTCAAAGTATCTGGGTTCAAATCCATGTTCTGTCATTTCCTAGATTTGTGACTTTAGTCAAACTTATTACTCTCCGAGCTTTCGTTTTCTAATCTAAAGACTAAGATAATATGTAGTACTTATTAGCACAAAATTGTTTTGAGCATTACATTTAAAATGTAAGATTATAATAGTGCCTGGCAAATAGAAAGCAGTAGGGATTAGTGTTCAACATTTTGGGAGCAGGAATCAGTGTGCCTGTATTCATATCAAGATTTCATCTCACTGAATAATAATTTTAAGATCTTGAAAATTCTACGTATTCTTACTGAGCCTCAGTTCCCGTATCTGAAAAATTAGGTTGTAGTGAGGTTTCAGTTTGATAATGCTTGTAATGCATTTTCTAAAGCAGCCTGCAGCAAATACTAAGCACTCTTTAAATGTCTGATATTATTAATTTTGTTGTTGGTTGGTCTTGGTTTTATTGTTTAATTAGATGAGCAAAAGGAAAACTCCCAACTCTTTGTAACAAACCTGACCTTCATCAGAGCACTATCATATTTCTCTCTATACTGGACATCCACACAGCAGTAGTCTGCAGACATGCTCAAGTAACATGTCAAAACCTAAACTTGCTACCTGCCGCTCTTCTTCCACTGATTTCTCGGCTCCCATGCTCTAAACCATATACCTTTACGTTCGTATTTTTTCATTTTTTTAAATGGTGTTACCATTCACCCAGGCTTCCCAGGTAGCTCAGATGGTAAAGAATCAACCTACAATGCAGGAGACCCTGGTTCAGTTCCTGGGTCGGGAAGATCCCCTGGAGAAGGGAAGGGATACCCACTCCAGTATCCTTGGGCTTCTCTGGTGGCTCAGATGGGAAAGAATCCGCCTGCAATGTGGGAGACCTGGGTTCGATCCCTGGGTTGGAAAGATCCCCTGGGGGAGGGCATGGAAACCCACTCCAGTATTCTTGCCTGGAGAATCCCATGGACAGCGGAGCGTGCAGGCTATAGTCCATGGGGTCACAAAGAGTCGCACACGACTGAGCAATTAAGCGCAGCACCATTCACGCATTCGCTCAAGCTAGAAACTTTAGAATTACCTTCTGCTTCTCTTTATCCTCATTCTCTCCATTAATTGACTAGATTGTTATCAATTTTCTCTGAACAAATTCACCTCTCTTCTCTGCCATCACTGCCACCACTTCGTCCTCATATTTTGCCACCATCCACTCCCTGCTGTTTGCCATGTTTTCTGATTGTTTTAGGGCATGTAATTCTACAAGTACAGAGTCTGTAGGATGGTGTTCAGGATTCTTTGACAGTTTGAACCTTGCGTTCATTTCCAGTAACTGTTCTGGCCTACTTTTGTTCTTTCCTGAACACACACTCATTCATGCATTTGCAAATGTTTGTATAATGTCAGCTGGTGGCGTTGTGCTGAGAGAGGAGACAAAGGCAGACAAGACAGCCGTGACTGTTGCCCATTGGTGCGGATGGAATGCCGTGCGCACTGTTCCTGGGCTTTGATCATGCTCTTTCATCTACCCTTTACTCTTTAGTAGAGTTCCTGTTAATCTTTCATAGCCTGCCCAAGTGTTACCTCCTTTCTGAAGCATTTGTAACTCTGCCGGGTAGTGTCCCTTCGTTGTGTTCCAGTGGTACTTTAGATTCAGTACTTCTCTTGTCGCGCTTGCTGCATTGTACTTGTTTATAGATGACCTTTCTTCCTAGTCTAAATGTAGAAGTGGGAAGGGAGGAGGGAAGTGAAAGAGGAACACAGAAATAAGGGTTGAGAAAGGTGCAGGGAAAGGCAGGAAGGCAAGAAGAGAAGGGACACAGGGGAAGTATGAGCAGTAGTTAAAAACAGAGACTGGAGCCAGAAAGGGCTTGAATCCTGATTCTTCTGCTTACTAGATGGGCACGTGGTATAATATCTCCATGTCTCAATTTATAGTGGGGGTAAATGAGAGGAAAATTGTGAAGATTAAAAGAGTTCATAAATATAAAGTACTTGAAAGAGTGAATAGCACGTAATATATGCTATATGGTTTTTAGTAGCAATAACTCGCTTTTGTAAGTGAGGTGAGTTATATTTCCTCCGTCATGTAGTCTTCTAAGAGGTGGGAGATTTTTAAAAAATTTTACTAATTTATTTTTAACACCAAAAGCATTTTGTATTGGGGCATAGCCAGGTAGCAGTGTTGTGATAGTTCCAGGTGACCAGTGAAGGGGCTCAGCCTTACGGGGGTGGGCGAGTTTAAGCTGCTGATTATTACAGCTCAGGCTGTGTGTTCACTTCGGGCATCACATTCCCGAGTGCGCTTTGGACCTGCGCTGGAAAGGGAGCTCCTATCCCTCTGTGCTGTTTGCGGTGTAATTCTGAACCTGGTCACACTGAGCGATTTGTGTCTTCATACCAGATTCTGCCCTGCTGTGTTCTTCCTAGCTTTTAGATGTGCTGGTGATATTTTTTTTTTACCTGTTTTTTTTTTTTTTTTTTACCTTAACCTTCAGGCTTGATGGATCACGTTTTATGTCATATACCTTAGATTCTTTTATTAAACTCTGTTCCCTTTCCTGACTGTTCTCCAGCCTGAGAGTGAGACAGAAAGGGCTAATGTCTCGGCGTAGCGTCTTGGTCTGGTAGCAGGATCTGTTCCTGGGCACCAGGCTGCTATTCAGAGAGCACTTCTACCATTCCTGCCACCTTCTCCCTCACGCTCATCACCCCTGCCTTGGAATATCATTCTCTGCTCCATCCTCTACTGCGGTACTGTTGACCCAGCTTTGACCAGACCATAATATCATATCAGTTCTGCACCTGGGATGCCTGGCATTCACAAATGATAAAAAGCTAGGAGAGTAAAGCACTCATCATTGACTGGTGGGTGACTTCATTTTTAACAAATGAGTTAGATGCTAATTGTCGTGGTTCTTCAGATTAAAAAAGGACTTTTGGAGGAGATGACATTTTAGTCAGTGCTTGAGCAGTGGAGGAGGAAAGAGTAAGGTTGTTTTTGAGGCTTAGGATTCATTGTCTACCAACACCGAAGTCAGGCACTGAGATTACAGAAGTGTGGTTCTGTTTAATTCCAAATGACGGGTCCCACAGAGAGGAAGGATGCAAAAGTTGAAAAGAAAGAGATGGCGGAGGATTGGAGAAGTTGGAGAAGGTTTTGTGTGTGCTCACTCTACCAGATCTCCCTGGATGATTTCATGTATTCTCTTGAGAACCTGGTAGTTCATAACAAAGTTTCATGGAGTTTCTGGAATGCACAGTGATCTCCTGTCTCTTGGTTTCACATGCAGTTTCTTCTGCATGAAATAGTGTTCACTTGGCTAATTCTTGGGCTTCCCTGGTAGCTCAGACAGTAAAGAATCTGCCTGCAATGCGGGAGACCTGGGTTTGATCCTTGGCTTGGGAAGCTCCCTGGAGGAGGGAGCGGGTCCCCGCTCCAGTGTTCCGACCTGGAGAAGTCCATGGACTGGATAGTCCATGGGGTCGCAAAGAGTCGGACGTGACTGAGCGATGTTCACTTTCACTTTTTTGGCTAATTCTTCCAATGCAGTCACAGGAGCCGTAACTTGCAGAAGAGCTTGCTTGATCCTTCAGCACTGGGTTACATAACGTTGGTTGCACCGCGTTGTTACTGCCTTCACCAGCCTGTTCAAGGAAGATAGGAAATGCGTATGTGATATGCTCGGAGTATGGCTGCTGCTCCAGAGTGTTTGTTGGTTGAATGAATGAGTGGGATTTGGTATAGAGATGATACTTGGTCACTCCTGGCAAGGGGAGGAGGCAGACGAAAGCTCGGCATGTGGTAAATGGAATCACTTGATTGGAGGGTAGTATTGAAAAGAGGCTGGAGTTTTCAGTGCCAATTTAAAAAGTCCAGAGTTTGTTTAATAGAACAAGACCATTGAAGCTTTTAGAGATAGCAGCAATAGTATACATTCTCATAAATTTAAGTGCTTGGGAAATAAGTTTTTCTAAATCTTGTTTTAAAATTTTTTTAATACTCATCAGTGGACTAAATGTATGGTAACTGCCTCTTTGATAGACTCATTTCTTTTAAGATTGTTCCCACATAACTTACAGGGAAACTGTTAATATACTCTTCAATAAATATAAATATACTTTTGAATAAATTGAACAACTCATTAAACTGTGCAGATTATTTTTCTCACAAACTGAACTGTTGTGAACTATGAAAATTTAAAAATAAAATGCAAATAAGGCAGCAGTCTTAACCCAATGTATAGGGGTTTCCTTCTTTGTAACTTGAAGTGGAATAAATGCTTACAGCTGTGACTTTTTTTCCCTCCAGTATCTCCAGAGGCAGTTGGATTTTTGTCTGCTGTTGGGGTGTTTATTATCTTGATGCTGCTCCTTTTTCTCTATATTAATAAGAAGTTCTGTTTTGAAAATGTTGGCGGGTTTCCAGATCTTGGTTCAGGATACAGTGCAAGGAAGAATTCACAAGATAAAATTTGTAAGTATCATATCGCTGCTTCTCTTGTTTAGTCTTTCTACTGTTTATTATTTTATTTTAAAAATACGATATACATTAAAAAGCTTGATTCTGACGTACAGTAAACTAACCTTTAGACATTATTCTGTGAAAGTGAAAGATCTATTACATAAATTATGTTCAGCTATCTTTTTTATTGCCCATGAATTGCTACTATATTGCATAAAAATGAATTGTATATCATCATAGAATGACATTTTTATATACTTTAAGAAAAAGGACATATCTTATTACTTTCTGTGCTTAAATCCATTGTCCAAATAGTTTTCTAGAGAGCTTTTTTCCCATGTCCCTAGAAAGCTTTTGAAAGTATTCACCTTTTAATCTGCTGTTGAATTCTCAGTAATGGATAATTTTGTTGTTTAGAGAAGGTGGTTTTCTCTTGTAATGTAGTGTGTAAAATCTGATTATGAAACCTTAGTGTTCCTCTTTCCTCCTTGGCAACATAGATATATTTCTTAGATATATTTCCTTAATAGGAAAGATGAGGGCTGTGATATTCTTTTTCTTATGAAAAATTTTTATTTTTTAAAGTTATTATAGAGTTCTTTATTTGCTACTTCCAAAGACTGGCTTATGTAAATAATAGCAAAAAAAAAGAAAGCTGAAAATTGTAAAAGTGAGACATTAATTTAGAATTTTAAGGAAAAATACAAGAGAAGCCTTACATTTCTTGTCCACGTACAAATGTTGAAGAGATGCTTTTCTTTTATATCTGATAACTTAAAAAGTGATAGCCTCATTGTTTATAAAAATCTTATTGTTGAATTACATCATGCAGATTTTGCATTAAGGAAACTATAGTATTTTATGTGGTTTGGTTTGATTACTGTTTCTCGTACTTCACTTCAGTCCTGTTTTTTTTCATCATTTGTGTAGAAAAAATTGGTTAAAGAAACCTCTTTTAGTAGCCTCCAGTAGTTCTCTGTTTTGGCATTTCTAGTTTTTCTTTGGTCTTATCCCTTTACACTCTTAAAAATTATTGAGGACCCCAAAGAGTTTTTGTTTATGTGAGTTATAGCTCAATGATATGTACCAAATTAGAAGTTAAAAGCTAATAAAAATTTAAAATATTTTTTTAATTTATTTTTAAAAACCCAACAATAAGTCTATTACTTGTTCATCTAAAATGTATTAATTTTTAAAGCTGTATATTTTCTAAAACCAAAAAATATGTTTGATGAGAAGAGTGACATTGTTTTACATTGCAAATCTTTCTAATGACTGGCACAGAAGAAAGAAACAACTGGATTCTCATATCTGCTTCTGCATTCAATCTGTTACATGGCCTCGGGAAAACCCAAGAGCTCATTTGAGTGAATGAAAGTGAAAAGTTAAATATCCTCTTACTCTTTTTGTAGAGTTTTGACCTTGAGGATCTGTTGGAAAGGTTGGGGGACCTTATTAATTTTTCTGAGGCTGTTTCTTTTCTCACTTATTAAATAAGAATAATAATATTTACCTCCTAGAGTTATTATAAGATCAAATAAGAAAAAAATTTGTAAATCTCAATTCTTTACATGTAATAGCCACTCGGCAAATGTTCTCTCTCTGCTCTTCCCTATTCTAACTTCTGCAAAATTGTTTAGATACATAAACAAATACCTATTTGGGGGAATATATGTATTGGGGGAACCCTTAATACATTTTTTATTTTAAAATGGTATTGGTACTTTGTTAATAATATAGGGCAGTTCCCACACATAGACTACTAATAAGTTAACTAAAAAGTACATAATAAAAATCCTTTCTATACTTCTTCTTGCAGGTATAGAATAAAAACCCAATAGTATTTGAGGGAAAAATACTGTCTTGCTGCTGTTGCGACAGCTGTGGAGTGGGAAAAAATGTCGTTACATTTAAACCAAGTGGTTTGATTTTTTTTTTTTTTTTGAAGCGTCTTTTACTTCAACATATTTCTTCCATTGCATAAGCATTTACAGAAAGATTAAAAGCCATAATGTGAAATACTGATATTGAGCTAATGAATAGCACCATTTAAGTAAATGTTAAATTGAAACTCCAGAGTGCTTAATATTTTGAGAAGAGAAAATTCCATGATTGCAGCTTTAAGGAACAAGGAATTAGAAAATGGCATTTTTCAAAAGTTTTCAACAGAATCTGCCTTCAGTGTCCTCTCTGGTGGACACGATCAGTAATGCTGTGGAAGATTTGACTGCTGCTGTCGGAGAAGTCAGCTATGCGTTCACTGACTCAGTTGCTGAACAGGTAACAAGCATGATAAATGGCTTTCGCCCAGAAGAGGAAAGCTCTGCAGCCCCAGAAGCTGCAGATACTTGTAAACAAGAAAGCTCCACAATACCAGAAGTCTCCCAAAACTCTAAATGTCAGAAAGCACCATTCAGTTTAGAGAACCGAGCAAATCGAATCAGTAGCTATAATACTTCAGTTTCACAAAAGCAAGACCAAGGAATGAATGAAGGAGGAGGAGTTAAACATAATAATAGGCAGCAGATGCCATCACAATATCGAGAAGCAGATAGCGCTTTGAAAGACGATTCTTCTTTGAAAGGCCGTGTGAGTGACGGTAGGGTATCAGTTAGCAGGCAGAATGCAAGTGCTGGATCTTCTTGGCAAGAACTTGAAAGTACTGACAAGTGTAAAAAAAATGGATTCGAAATTTCCAGTGATGGTAAACGTGACTTAAAGGAGGTAAGATATCAAGAAATGAAAGAAAATTACTTAAAGAAAGCTGAAACACATATTAAAAGTAAAGGATACAAAGGGAATAACTATTCAGGAAATGAATGTTCTCCAAAAGATATTTTGGAAAGCAGTAGACACATGATACAGAAATCCATTAAGAAGGAAGACTTATATCCAGCAGCATCAACTAATTCTAAAGAGCAGTGTCAAGGAAAAATCAAAGAACAAATAAATCCAACAAAATACTACAAAGGGAAAGGAGATATAAAAACAAAGAAAATTGAAGCCATTTCTGCCAAAAAAGAAACAGCAAAGAGTAAAGATGAAAAATATTTTAAGATAATACCAGAAAAAGGTGAGGTCTCCAAATGTGAGTTTGAGTGATAAAATTTTCTCTTAATTTTTTCACATTAGGAAGAACATCATCCAACTTCTTTAATTGTTCTCTGTACATCTGTATTTCTAAGGCTTTCTTGAGTCCTTTTACTGGGAGACATTTTTAAAGTCATGCAGTTTTTTCTTATAGTCCTTTCAAAAGCATGTTGTTTGTATTCCTCTGATTTAAGTATTGCCCCTGGTCCCTGCATTATTTGGACAATTTTAAGGACCTTCATTTTACTTAATGCCCATTTATTGTACAACCCAGAACTCTGGTTTTCTTAAGTACTGTGCATCCTTTAATTGAGTTTATTTGGTGTGCTATAGTTGAATTTTAAAATTTTGTGTTTTTGTAACCTACCCTTAACCCTTTATACATTATTGCTCTTCACATCTTTCCTGGTAAGAATCTACCAAGTGTTTTATGTTTTCCTTGAGAGCAATGGATTTTTATTCTCTTGAAATACATGCTTCAGAATATGTCTTCTCATTTAGCCATACATTGAGAGTTTTATGTGACTTCTGTGTTTCCAATGCATATACATGAACAATCTATTTTTATTCACGAGTTCTCTGTGTACAATTAAGATTCCAACTAAGCAGTCACAGTTTTCATCCACAATATTTGTGACAGTTTTCAAAACAATTAGTTTTTCTTGGTTACTTGGTTTTGCTTTATATTGCCAGTTACCACTCCTGGTTATCCCTTGAAGTGAAGTGAAAGTGGCTCAGTCATGTCCAACTCTATGACCCCATGAGCTGTAACCCGCCAGGCTCCTCTGTCCATGGGATTCTCCAGGCCAGAATACTGGAGTGGGTATCTGTTCCCTTCTCCAGGGGATCTTCCCAATCGGGGATCAAACCCAGGTCTCCCACATTGCAGGCAGATTCTTTACTGTCTGAACCATGATTATCCCTTAGTCATTCTCATTTATTGTTGATCTGATCGAAGACCAGAAGTACACTGGCTTTTATTTATAAAAGATACATACGGAATTTTTGTGTATATTTACAGTCTCATAAAATAACAAAAAACTGAGTAGCACTAGAAATGCAGAAGACTGTTTCAGTTCTGCTACGTGACTTCATGTGTAATAGGAATCTGCTATCTCTCAGCTGTATGAATGATTTTTAAATGATATAATAGAGGCTGATCCAGGATGGATGAGCCAATTATAAAGGAATGTCAGTTTTTGGAAATATATCTGTTTTGAAGTTTATTCTCCTAGCAGTTGTTTGAAATGTCAGATTCAGTGGTTTTTGGTTTGTTTGTTTTTTTGGTAGCCTTAATTTAATTTTGGTAGCCTTATTACCTGAAGTAATAAAAGTTAAAAGAAATAAAACTAAGTGAAATAGTTTACATATTATCTTATTCATAAAATAGCAGAATGGATGCTATTAATAAATACTTCACAGGTAGTAGTGCAGAATTTAAAATTTTTATTTGTTTTAATTAAGAAGCATGCTACTACCTAAAGGAATACATCTCTCTCAAGTATTCCAGATTTTAATGAGTACTAAACTGAAAATCCCGTGGACAGAGGAGCCTGGTGGGCTACAGTCCATCGGGTCGCAAGAGTGAGACACGACTTAGCAACTGAACCACCACCTCCAAACTGAAACATATTATGATTTAAAAACCATTTTGAAAATCATTCAACCCATATGGATCGTCCCTTCATATAGCTGAACTGTAATTTTGCTAGTATTAATACCTGAGTCCTAGGTTCTGACAGAGCTTATGAGATATAATAAGAGGAAGAAGGGTTTCCTTCTCCGTTTCTGAATGCAGGGCTCCTTTAGGTAGTATTTTATAGTAGGTAAATTTCTTGCCGCCCTCCTCAGAGCTCTCCTGCTACCTTACTATCCACACAGTGCTAAAATCTGGGAGTCAGAATGCCTAGGTTCTAGACTAGATCTGCCATCATCTCAGCCCTGTCTGATAGGACTCTCTGCAGTGATGGAAAAGTTCTGCGTATCTGTATTGCTCCATACAGTAACCACTGTCCACACGTAGCCATTGAGCGCTTGGAATGTGGCTAGTAGCCCTGGAGAACTAGATTTTAAATTTTATTATTTCTACTTAATTTAAATAACTGCATGTGGCTGGTGACTAAGTATTAGATAGTGCAGAATATAACATTGGTTATGGCTTACCCCTTTGACAGTTTTATTTTCCTGATTTAAAAAGTGGAACTTAGACTAGTGACATTGAAGCTGCCATTATTTCTAACTCTGAATATTGAATTTCTATCCCATATCTTATACTCCTTCTTTGTCTCCCCACCAGAATTTTAAACTTTGTTTCCTGAAGTGCAGATGATTTTAACCTGGGTATAATGAGAGAAATGTCTAGACTGAACTAATAATTTCTGACTGCTGTGGTCTCTTTATCCTTCTAGAGTTGTTTTAGAATTCTGAGAAGGTTACATCTTGTCTAAATGAATCTCAACATGATGCAATTTCACAGTCTTTACCTTTTAAGTAAATGATATTAATGATAATTAGTGCTTTTTAAAAGAATATACAATTAGTTAATTTACCAGTTTGCCTTCTGGAAATGTAATTTGAAATTTGGGTACATGTAAGTAAAGTTTTCCTAGGAAGTCTGCCTTTCACAGATAATGTGTTAAGTTTGGTATATATATGCTTCCAGATATTTTTGTATGTGTCTATAAAGTTACACTGCATGGATGTGTGTATACATTGCATGTAGATGTGTGTATGTGTGTTAATCTGTTTTTTTTAAATGAGACTATAGCTTCTACTTTATTTCTCTTAACATTATATGGTAGGCATTCTTTCCCTGTGAGTACTTATAAGTTCACCTCCTCATTTTTAATGATTGCATAGTGTATCATTGCACAGATGTATCATGATCTACTTAACCAAGGCCCAGTGTTGGACATTTAGCTTGCATTTTTGTTTTCTTTTGCTGTTAAACACAATTCAGTAAGTTGTCTCAGGTACATATCACTGCTCATCTGTTAATTATTTTTTTAGGCTGAATTCTTAGAAATGGAATTGGTTAATTCTTATAAATGAATCAAAGAGTTTTATACAAATTGGAAACTTTGATATGTATTGCCAGATTGCTATCTAGAAAAGTTGTATCATTTACATTTCAATCAGCAGTGTATGTTTGTCTGTTTCTTCCTCCTTCTTATAGCGCTAAGCAGTGTCAGCTATGCAACTTTTGGCCAAGATGATGACCAGAAGTGTCTGTCGTAATGTGAATAATCTCAGTCAGATCCATATGTATTGGCAATTCTTAAACTTCTTGGTGTGCTATTAATGCTTTAAAAAAATTGTGTAAGGTGGCAAGCCCTATTATTCTGTTTATCTGTATCATGGTTGGAAAATCCCTGTGACTCACATTATTTGTGTAATTCAAATATGCAAGTCAGTTTTCTCTAGTAAAACATAAAAATCCAAAGCTTGGGCTTCTTAAATGAAAAAGCATTTTTCTAAAGCTGAAAATTCAGATTGTGTGTGTGTGTATATATATATGTTTATATATATCTGTGTGTATATGAATACATATGACACATACATAAGTGTATGACATATATATGACTATAGAAAATTTGCCATTATTTCATAGCATTAAATTTTGATCTGCTCTCCTTGTCATTCCAAATAGATAATTCCTACATGGACAAAGATGAGCATGGTTCATCCTCTGAAAGTGAAGATGAAGCGCTGGGTAAATACCATGAGGCCTTATCCAGAACACACAATTCCAGACTACCACTGGCAGATTCTAGACAAAAGAGCTATACTTGGGAAACGAGGCAGAAATATAGTCCTCTCTCTGCAGAGTATGATGGATACAGTAGTGAAGCATCAATAGATGAAGGTAAGATAGGTTAATTATTTCATTTTCTTAGATGATACGCTGTAGTATTTATTTGTTTCTACAACTCTAGTCATCTGTGGTTGCACAGTAAATAAGAGATAGCATGAATAGTCTGGTCACATTTCTGGGACTGTAATTTATTCAAATTCAAATCTTTGAGCTCAAGCCAAAACCAAAACACCCCAAACCAGAACACCAATAATTGAAATACAGTGGTAATTCTAGTGCTCTTTTCACAATGAACATATGTCTAGCAGTCATGAGATGGGAATTGTGAATCTGCTGTTGTCTCAGATGGAATCAGTTCCTAATACCTGTTATAGGAACTGATATCTCACAGTGTTGACTATGATTGCAGTGTGTAAATGAATGCGTTTTCATTCAGTATGGCCCCTAGCATGAGCCAAACACTTCATGCAGCATGTAGCAGAAGAAATGATGATCTGTTCCATGTAGAGGAAAAACTGAGATAAATTTATTGAGTACCTGTACTGCATTGTACTAGGTTTTAAGGGGAATTTAAGGCATTTTCAAGGATTATTTTGTCTCTAATTGATTTTTGCCTCACGTATGGACATTGACATTTGAACTCAACCTATTTAGAAGATACAAGTTCACTCTCACACATTTTTATATCTTTCTAAAAGAGAAATAAAAAAAGCTTTGCTATTACTTACAGCATTTTTCCTTCCACATTTAAGTAAGTTGTTCATGTACTTGATACAATGTGTGTCTGCTCCTAGTAATTATTATATATATGCCCAGATATGAAGAAAAGAGCAATATATTTTAAATAGCACTTTTATTATTGTATCAGACACAAACTAACCTTAATTTTATAGCTGTGGCTTGTGTTTTGGGACCTGTTATTATTGATGAGTTATTCTGGCACATACAGTTGTCCAAAGAGCTAAATCATTTACGTTTGTATTTGGCTTAATGCTAACTAAAGATTGGTATATATTCCTTCCTTTTATTTCTGCTAGTACATAGGTATAGTAAGAAATATAGATAACTCATTATGAGATGTTTAGGAAGAAATAAAAAATATTAGACATGGACTCTACCCTCAAAAATACCTTACTTAATACTAGAGAAAAATAAGATACGTGTTTACAGCGATAACTAAGTAATGCAAAAATGGCAAAGCCAGTCCCCAACTTATGTAAACCCTGGCTCATGAGTAGTAGAACAGGAGAGTGGGTCTTAAAGCCTGACCCTTGGCGTGTTCTGACCCTGGGACTCCCCAGGCTGTGAAGCCGTGAGCGGTGTAGCTAATCGCTTGTAGGTGCGTTTCACTGTCTCTGTGTGAATAACAGCTTGCTGATGGGGTTGTCATGGGCAGCAAATGTCACATGTGGTGTTCGTGGCCTCGTGTCTGCTGCCTGGCTGGTCAATGATCAGTAAATGGCAGTCACCGTGTGGTTGGTGAAGCGGTGAAGAGAGTGAGTTGCCACAAGCAAGTCCTGGGTGTGTCATGTGTGACTCTGGGCGCTTTCCTTTTCGCAGCTTCAGCTTAGGCTTTTTCCTCTACTCATTCCTTCTTTCCTACACTTCTGGGCTGGCCTGAGTGCTTCTTCCCGCTAGTCCCGTTACTCTCCCATGGCTCAGCAGTTTGGGAAAGCGGTAAAGAGAGGCGCATAGCCGCAGTGGCCCTCCCTCTGGAATCACCCCTCATTTCACTTCACCTGTGTGTTTAGGACTCACTTATACCTTTCTACCATTTCTACCCGAAATCATTTGGTAAAACATCCAGGATAACTTGATTTTAGGCATTCTGAAATGAGATTTACTTATTTCATAAGCATTTGTTGAAAGCTTTTTATGTGCCATACTAGATCCTGTGGATGTAAATAAAAGCATTTTATAAAAAACTGTCTAAAAGATTAATCAAAGCAAGCTTGTTTTAAAGCTCCCCCAGACTGGAGGAGGATGACCTGTGAGCACATGTGTAATGTTGTGTGGGAAAAGGTCTGTTAATTACAAGAACAGCGTCGTGCAGAAATACAGAGGAGGAGGTGATTAACACTTTGGGAGGTGAGGGAATGGGGGACCTGCACTGGATGGGTGAACTAGACTTCAGGGGGAACTGTTCAATCACCATAGAATAGTGATTGTAGGAAAGCAGAAGACACCGTGTTTCCGAGTCTTTAACCGAGGATCTATGCTTGGAGAAGGTGCGGTAATAGGACTAAATGCCATAGTCAGGAGTTTGGTTGTTGTCTTCCAGGAAATATAGAGCCCTAGAAAGTTTTTAAAGTGGCTAATGTGGCGCTTTTAGGTTAGTATTTAAATACTGTAATAGAAGATGAACTGGAGGTAGGAACTGCTGAAGACAGAAGGACAGATTGGATAAACAGCCATGAGATCCTCATTAGCAATGTTAATTGAGGGACAAAGAACATGAGGGGCTTCTCAAGAAGAAATTGAGGGACTTCTCAGTATATCCTGGCAAATGACTGTAGGTTATGTGTAAGGAAAGACTGTTTAATTAGTTTAGAAAGCATCTGAGAATTAAGTTTGTGGGAGGAGATAATTTAGTTTCAGTCATGCTGTATTTCAGGGATCTGTGGAATATCCAGGTGGAGATGGATATCCTTATTGTTAAAATGCTGGCACTGGGGTTTAGGATGGAGAGATGACCAAGTGGTAATGTAAGATAACGATCGACTAAGAAGATGATTTTTTGTATCATAGATTATTGATAATTGAAAAAACAGAGATTGCTGTCAGTCCAAAGTAGATTCAGTGGAGTAAGGGGGAGAATAGGAAAACTTGATTAGAGAGGGAAATTTCAGAGGTCTGGATTTTATTTTATTTTATTTTATTTTGGGGGGGGCATGAAATTTATTCGTCTTTATAAGATCTGCTCAATTTTCAAGGGAGGCCCTCTTCCCTAAATACTTTTTTTTAAATATAAACTTATTTATATTAATTGGAGGCTAATTACAATATTGTAGTGGTTTTGCCATACATTGACATGGATCTGCCACGGGTGTAATTTCAAGTGATAGTAAGTTCTGAACATGGCCACAGGCAAAGATGCAGAAATACACATAAAATACTAAAAGGTTTTAAGGAAGGGAGCGAAATAACATCCATTGGGGAAGGTGTGAGAGAGCTTCCGTGAAAATGGCAATAGGGTTCAGCTTTGAAAAATGGGTAGAAAGCTGGTGAAAAGAGCAAGTAGAGGTATCTTAGAAGGAAGTTAATAAATGCCACAGTACAAAGTAGTGAAATCTAGGGACTATTTCAGGAACAGAGAAAAGGCTCTTCTTAACTCTAACATAATAGGTGTGTGTATGTGTTATATGTGTGTGTGTGTATATATATATATATATATATATATATATATATATTTACATATGTGTAAAATAAAGTGGAAAGACAGATAAAGCCTAAATCCTGGAGTGGCTTTCTGAGAAGTTTGGATTTCATTGGTTAGCCAGCAGAACTCACTGAAAGTTTTTCACCAAGGAACCACGACCCGGGATGTGCTTTCAAAAGAGTAGTTTACAACAGGAAGACTATAGGTAAAAGTCACCAATTAAGGAGGTCTTTGGAGTCATCTACATGGGAAATGGTAAAAATCTGAATTATAATAATGGCAGTAGGAATATAAGAGGATAGGAGAGACCTTATAGAGTCATCGTTGACTGGATCTAGGAACTAAACGTACTGGAACTTTAGAAAGAAGGAAGGAGTGTCAAAAATGATCCTAGTTTCCAGCAAGTATGACTAGGAAAATGCTGAGGTCTTTAATATAAATAAGAAATCCAGAGAGGTATGTTTCTTACTTGGTAAGTGGAGGAGGAGTGGGAGATAAAAGTGGTTTCATGTATATGGTAAGGCAGAATATTTAAAAAGTTGGAAATGGTTGTGGATCTTAAAATCATGAATGAGTTTGGGAGAAGGTTTGTCAGATCATATATACTTAGCAAATAGAAACCAAGGAAAGTAATTAAATTGGTAAGGGAAAATGTATGGAGAGAAAAGAAAGTCATTGCCTTTCATTAACAGAATTAAGGGTGTCACTTAAACAGAGAAGAGTCAGTAACCGATAAAATGGAGAATCCGTAGAACGTTGTATTTCTTCAGCCGCAGAAGGAGAGTTTTGAATGCCACACTGCAGAGAGACAGGCTGAGTTCAGACTGGCTCCTTTGTCCATGGGAAGCTGGTCAGTAACTCCCAGTGTACATGTGAGTCATGCAGACTCGTGAGTGAGTCTGAAGGTGGTCAGGAGGGAGAGTGGAAAGGGGAAGAGTGTTCATTTGCTACCTGTATTTTCATCCTACTTTTTCTCCGTTTATCAAGAAAAAGAGGTAGATGAAGGGGTCACCTCCTGCCTCCAACCCCAGAACAGTAACCCTCCTCTGGCGTGTATTCGTGATGAGGCGGGGGGTGCTTCTAATACCCATGTGGGTCTCTGCCCGGCGGCTGTACCCCTGCATAGCTGACTCGGGAGAAATGCTGCTCACTTCACGGCCGCTCACCCAAGAGGACCCCTGAGTACCGTTCTCTCGTAGGATTTGTTCATTTTCCAGGGACACAAGTAAAGAGGTCAGCTGAATAGGTTATGCCTCTCGTTACCGATCTGACCCTTTACCTGCATACTATTCTGCATGTTTATGAAGATCGGACTTGACTGATGTCGGTTGAGGTGACTAAAGAGAATTCCAAGGTAGGAGGGAAGATATTTTTTAATGTGCATTTTTACATGACATACTGTTACCTCACTAGGGCTGGTAAAGGACCATTACCCCATTTCTCAACTCTGAATAGTTCCAGTAGAGAGGCTATGAGATAGCCAATACTGGAAGCATCTGTAAGAGAGAGGGTCAGGGAGGGCCTGGTAGGGATTGGGAGAGACCAGGGCAGGAGGGCTTTGTGACCAGGCAGGGGGAACCTCCATTCACCGAGCTCCTACTGTGTGCCTGACACTGAGTTTCTGAACCTGTTGTCACATTTAATCTTCACTGCAACACATGGTGATAGACAAGATTATTTCCATTTTACAGAAGTGAGAGGAGATTTTAGGTCACATAAGTAACTTTTAACCTAAGGTCACACAGTAAGTTAGAAAGACTCCGTCTGTCAAGTTCACTACAAAGTGAGCGATGCTTTAGCTTCTGTTAGGTTATCACTCCTGCCTTAGCATCCTCCCTAAGGCTCTTTTGTTTATGATCAATCTCTTCAGTCGGGTCCTTTAGAGAAGTGTATATATTATAAATCTGAAATACAGATACTGTAGCAAGAGTAAGAAAATATGACAGCCTGTATTTGTTGATCATTATTTTCTCCTCTAGGTGGCCATGTTCATCTTCCATTTTTTGGAATACAAAAGGGGATAATATCTCTTTTAGTAATAAAAAGAAATTTATTTTGGAAAAAATGAACATTAAAATAATTTATCAAATTTCCTTTATTCACAATTTTATTTTACTATGTTCTTAAAATTAAGCAGATTTTTCTGATAATCCTCTTAATTTAAAAAGGTTTAAAAGTTAAATAGTAGGTTGTGATATCTTGTTTAAGTTGGTAAGATAGAGCAACCTTTGAAATTCTATTCATGCTATTTAGCACTTTCCATTTTTATATAAGAGAAGCCTTGTTATATTTTATATAAAGAAAAAACAGTATAAAATTATTAAAATGTCTTTTTGTTATTTATAGCTTTTTATTCTTAGTTTACCATAGAGATTATAGCTATATTTACATATTGTGGCATAGCTATATTAGAAATCAAATGATTTTTTTTGGTGAGTTAATTTTAAATGCTATTTAAAAATAAAATAATTTCCAGCATCACTTATGTCTTAGGGTACATGTAACCCACACACACACACACACACACACTTGCCACTCTCTTTCTTGTGACTGCTTCACAAGCTCCATGCTGTTGACTTTGATGTTTTCTTAAGATTGTTGTTGTTCAGTTGCTAAGTCATGTCTTGACTCTTTTCTGACCCCATGGACTGTAGCCCAACAGGCTCCTCTGTCCATGGGATTTCCCAGGCAAGAATACTAGAGTGGGCTGCACTTTCCTTCTGTGGGGGATCTTCCCCATCCAGGGATCAACCTGCATCTCCTGCATTGCAGGCAGATTTTTTATCACTGAGCCACTGGGGAAGCTCACTCTTAAGATTGGGTTCATTAAAGCACATTTCTTTATTCCCTTTATTTAAATGTTACTTTTAAAATAATTTAATACTTAAGAGTAATAAATTTTTTGTTTATATTTTCTTTAAGTGCATTTTAAGTTCTTTATAAAGATTGTTCTATTGATTTTCACAATTTCTGTATGAAGAGGGTAAGTACAAAAAAATTTTGTCTGTATTTTTCACATGCTTTTGACACAACATTTTTATTGTCTTAACATAGTAAAAGTGATTTATATTATACATGATTCATTTAAATTTTTGGTAAGCATTTTCCTTGACTTCAGGTTTTTGTTCATGAAAATTTATCCTCTGAAGAATTCTTTATTGTGTATAAGTGTATATGTATACATGTATCTATACTCTAAATATGACCAATTTGAGGAGAAATTGATCTTGAAAACTTCCTACATTTTTGTGTTTTGGAGATCTTTTTTATGTGATGAGGTCAATTGTTACCAGTTGTGTAGAATTCTTTTATTATGCTCCTTTTGCAAACCACATCTCACCTATAAGATGAGATGTCTTTGTACAATCTAGTTAAAGGCATGGCTTGCTGTGTGGGTGAATTAGAAAACAGCACTGCCTTTGAGCAGACAGTACACCATGAGAATATAGTTCAGTGGAGCAGATACCACCTGTGTTAGAAGAAAAAGGCATTCCTTCCTTCGGGTATAATATATGGCAGACCAAAGTCATGTTGTACTTAAGCAAACCCACCTCAGCCAGGTACTTTTTTGCAGTGTACAGACTATACAACCACACACAGTGGTCCTAAACGCCTGTTTTTCTACACTTGCAATCTTAAAATAAGTTGGTAGGACTGCTGTGTTGAATGGATGTAGATCTATATAGATCCTTCATAGTTTTATTTTCTGTCCAAGATACTTGTCTAGTAGTGGAATGATGGAAATTAAATCATAGACATTAAAGATACCCTTAATTGGTTGATTACAAAACTGACACCCAGACATGTGCAGCTTTACTAAGATCATACAGTTCATTAGCTGCAAAACTGAGTCTCTAGGTGTTTGTAACCAGAGAATAGGTCAGTGTCTTAAAAGAACTACTCAGCCACGTGAATAAATAAGAGATAACTATAAATTTAACGTAGGCTCAGTCCATTGCTAGAGGCTGAGGCATGTCTGGGAAGTGGAGGAATAATGCTAATGGCATTCTGACAGTTAGGGTTAAGGTTGGGACCTGACACTTCAATGTACAGGTTTATTGGTGTTAGTGACGCCTGTGGGAACTCAGTCTCACCTGCATTTAGGGGGCATTACATAGAGTCACAAATGGATTGACAATAATGTTATTTCTAAAAACAGTAGTGGGTGGTTTAAACTGACTAGAACATCTGTATTTTCCCTGAGCTTAAGCTTACCAACAAGGTACATCTCCTGGGAAACCAACCCTAATCAGGGAGGCAAGTCTATTTGTGAGGTAATCTCTTTAAGGAAATGGAAAATTTGAAGCTATTTCTGAAGGCTAAGCCCAACATGGAGCCCAGGAGAAAAAACCCTCACTTGTTTTAGAGTGAGGTGGAAATTTGGAGGGCAGCATGGTGGGAAGGCCATATCATGAAGGAGCCCTCAAGCCAGAGGAATATTTATTCATGTGGCCCCAGTGGAATATGTGTTTGTTTTCTTTTAGGCACTGCTAAAGTCTTTGTATAGATTTAATTTTATCTTCACATAAATCTTTTGGTCTTGTTACTTATTTATATATTTAATTAATTAATTCGGAAACAACCCAGCATCTACAGAGGTACATTAATGTGCCCAGTTTTCCACAGCTGTCCGAGCTGGAGCCCAAATCCAGCTTCAGTTGGCTCAGAGCACAGGTGCTTGGCCACCATGATGTACTGTATCAGATACTCTCCTACCTATGCAAGAATGAAGGAACTTTTATCTTCTGAGATTGCTATCTTGTTGTTCCAAGAACATTTCACGAACACTTTGGACTCCTGGGCAAATAAAGAACTCTACAACTGGGGAATACCTGGGGTTTGGCCTCAAACTCAGATATGAAGCATATGCCTCCTGTATTTAGCCTCTCTGCAAGTTGTTTGTATGCAGACTTCGTATCCTCGGAACCTAGTACAGAAAGTTTGAGGAAATACTAGCGACTTGTTACTTTACCTGTTAGACTTATTCCAAAAAGGCCAGAGCTGGTTTTTTTGAGATACTGTGAAACAATAGTCATGACAGACTATTGTGAAAACTCACTTAGATAAGGGGAAAGATTTTAGGAATTGGTTCCTATGTGAAATATTTCAATTATCTAGCATACAGGAATCTAGAACTAGTCTTCTGTCACCTCCAGACATGTTTGTACTAAGCATACTGCAGCAAGAACATGAGGGTCTATGCAGGTAGCATGAAATGTCACATCTTAGGTTTTTTACTTTTTTTTTTAATGTTTGGCAGAAATCTTGACTATAGACCTTTGCTTTAGAGTATATGATAGGAGATTTAGGAAGCTCCATCTAACATTATAAGTCTTTGCAACAGTCTCGGCAGTAATAAAGGGTATCACTACTACTGTGATACTTAAAGTTCTCGAAACAGTGAGAAGGCAGCTGCTATTAATCTGGGCATCTCTGATAGAATAATAAACTAGTCAACTAATAAAGAGCTACACATTTCCTTCTGATGGACTGGTAGGAACTAAAGCAATAAATACAAAGAAGTTAATGTCCTTCCCTAATGTTCATACTACCCAGAATCAACAGGCATTAGTACTTCAGCGTATTTTTTCCAGAAATTTTTTGTGGCTCTACTTTAAAACAGTGTATATCCTAATGGGTGAATATATCTTGCTTAAAGATACTTCCTATCTGGAGACAGGCACTGGGTGGTGGGGAGGGAGGCAGGTGCTGCTGGTACACGCAGGGGCCAGGCTCTGAAACTCGTGTGTTTGGCCCTGGGAGTGGACGCCATCTAGCTGTGTGAAGACAGCCCAGACGGCCTGGGATGTGATCTTGGCTGAACCTTGGAGCCCAGTGTCAGTACAAAGATAGCAAGGCATGGCCATCAGAAAATACCTCAAGACAGCAATAATGACAATACAGACTGGGATACAGCAATAGCAGTTTTCCCAGAGGGAAGTTCATAGTGTTATAGGCCTTCCTCAAGAATGAAGAAAAATCTCAAACCACTAAGATACCACCTAAAAGAATTAGAAAATTAAGAACACAAAACCTCAGTGTCAGCAGAAGGAAAGAAAGAATAAAAGATTAGAGAAGAAATAAAATAGGGGTTTAAAAAAACAGTAAAAAAGATAAAGAAAACGAAGAGCTTGCTTTTTTAAAAGATAAAAATGACAAGCCTCGACCTAGGCTTACCAAGAAATAAAAAGAGAAGACCCAAAAAATAAGAATTGAAAGAGAAAAAATAACAACTGATACCACAGAAATACAAAAAGTCATCTGAGCAGTTATATGCCAGCTATTAATAACTGGACAACTTAGAAGAAATGGACAAGTTTCTGGAAACATACAATCTACCAAGGCTGACTGAGTCAAGAAGAAGCATAATGTTAACAGACGAGTCACTAAAAGTGATATAGAATCTGTGATTAAAAAAAAAAAAAAAAGCTTCTTGCAAACAAAAGTCCAGGATCAGATGACTTCACTGTAGAAGTCTATGAAACATACAAATAAGAACTTATACCTATGCTTCTCAAAGCCTGGAGAGAAGGGAACATCCCCAAATTCATTCTGTGAAGCCACCATCACCCTGATATCAAAATCAGACAGACACAACAAAAAAGAAAATTATAGGTCATTATCTTTGATAAATATAAATGCAAAAAGTCTCAACAAAATATTAACAAACCAAATCCAACAATACATAAAAAGAATCATACACCATGATCAAGTTGGATTCATTTGAGGGTTGCAGGGATGGTTCAACATATGCAGAGAAATCAGTATGATATACCACATTAACAACAACAACAAAAAAGCCATATGATCCCCATGGATGCACAAAAAGCATTTGACAAAATTCAATGTCTATTCATGATAAAATATCTCACCAATATCAGTATAGAGGGAGCGTACCTCAACATGTTAAAAACCATTTACAACAAACCCAATAGCCAAAATAATACTCAGTGGCAAAAAGCCACAAGCCTTCCTGCTGAATTCAGGAACAAGTCAAGATGCCCACTCTCACCGCTTCTACTGAACATAATATTGGGAATCCTAACAGCAGTCAGACAAGAAAAAGAAGTAAAAGGTATCCAAAATGGAAGGGAGGAGGTAAAACTATCATTGTGTGCAGTTGATATGATACTCCATATAGAGAACCTTAAAGGCTTCATTAAAAAAGTATTAGACCTAATGGATTCAGCAAGGTAACAGGATACTAGATTAGCATATAGAAATCTGTTGTATTTCTTTATACTACCAATGAAATAGCAAAAAAAAATGAAGAAACCAATTCTGTTTAAAATTATGTCACAAAAAAATACTTAGGAGTAAACTTAACCAAGGAGATGAAAGATGTATATGTATGCTGAAAACTATAAAACACTGATAAAGGAAACTGAAGGTGATTCAAAGGAATGGAAAGATACCCCATACTTTTAGATTGGAAGAATTAATATTGTTAAAATGGTTATATTACCCAAAGCAATCTGCAGATTTAATGTGATCCCTATCAAAACACCCATTTTTCACACAACTTGAAGGCATAATCCTAAAATTCATATGGAATCACAAATACCCAGAATTGCCAAAACAATCCTCAGAGGAAAAAAAAGCTGGAAGCATAACCCTCTCAGACTTCAGGCAAGACACAAGTACAAGTTCAAGCTACAGTAATCAAAACAGCATGATTATGGCACAAAAACAGATATATGCATCAATGGAACAAAACAACCCAGAAATAAATCCACACACCTGAGGTCAATTAGTCTACAACAAAGGAGGCAAAAATATACAATGGAGAAAAGACAGACTCTTCAGCAAGTGGTGTTGGGAAAGCTGGACAGCCACCTCTGAATCAATGAAATTAGACCACTCCCTCACCATTTACAAAAATAAACTCAAAATTGTTTAAAGACCTAACTGTAAGACACCATACCATAAAACTAGAAGAGAACAGAGGGAAAACATTCTCTGATGTAATTTGTAGCAATATTTTCTTAGATCAGCCTCCCAAGGCAACAGAACTAAAAGCAAAAATAAGTAAATGAGACCTAATCAAACTTAAAAGCTTTTGCAAAGCAGAGAAAATGAACAAAAAGACAAGCTATTGAAAGGGAGAGATGCTTTCTTGTTTTAAATTTTATTCTGTTGTTAATTGGAGGATAATTACTGTACGATATTGTGATGGTTTCTGCCATCACAGTCACCATGAATCAGCCATAGGTATATGTGTGTCCTCTTCCTCCTGGACCTCCATCCCACCTCCCACCCCTTCCCGCACCTCTAGGTTGTCACAGAGCACCAGATTTGGTTCCCTGTGGCACACAGCAAATTCTCCCTTGCTATCTGTTTTACATATAGTAACATATATGTTTCCATGCTACTCTCTAAAATCACCACCCCACTGTGTCCAAACCTCTTCTTTATGTCTGCATCTCTTTGTTGCCCTGAAAATAGGATTATCACTACCATCTAACCAGATTCTAAATATGCTTTAACACATGGTGTTTGTTTTTTCCCTTTCTGACTTAGTTCAATCTGTATAGTAGGCTCTAGGTTCATCCACCTCATTAGAACTGACTCAAATGCATTCTTTTTATGGCTGAATAATATTCCCTTGTATATGTATACCACAACTTTTTTATCCATTCATCTGTTAATGGACATCTAGGTTGCTTCCATGTTGTAGCTGTTGTAAATTGTGTTGCGATGAACATTGGGGTGCATGTGTCCTTTTCAATTACGATTTCCTTGAAGTATATGCCCAGTAGTGGGATTGTTGGGTCATGTGGTAGTTTTATTCCTAATTTTTTAAGGAATCTCCATACTGATTTCTGTAGAGGCTGTACCAATTTACATTCCCACCCACTGTGCAAGAGGGTTCCCTTTTCTCCACACCCCCTCCAGCATTTACTGTGTGTAGATTTTTTTGATGGTGGCCATTCTGAACGGTGTGAAGTGACACCTCATTGGTAATTTTGATTTGCATTTCTCTATTAATGAGCAACATTGAGTATCTTTGCATGTGCTTATTAGCCATCTGTATGTCTTCTTTGAAGAAATGACTGTTTAGATCTTCTGCCTACTTTTTGATTGGGTTGTTTATTTTTCTGGTATTGTGCTGTGTGAGCCACTTGTATATTTTGGAGATTAAACCTTTGTCAGTTGTTTCATTTGCTTTTATTTTCTCCCTGAATGGGAGAGAATATTTTTAAGTGATACAACCAGCAAGGTCTTAATTTCCAAAATATATAAACAGCTCATACAACTTAATATCAGAAATACAATCTAATCAAAAAATGGACAGAAGACCTAAATAGACTTCTCTCCAAACAAGACATACAGATGGCAAACAGGCACGTGAAAAGATGCTCAGAATTGTTAATTATTCGAGAAATGCAAATCTAAACCACAGGGAGATATCAACTCAAACCTGTCAGAATGGCTAGCATCAAAAAGTCCACAAATGATAAATGCTGGAGAGGGTATGGAGGAAAGAGAACCCTGCTATACCGTTGGTAGGAATGTAAATTGATATAGCCATTATGGAAAACAGGGAGATTCCTTTAAAAAGTAAAAATAGAGATAGCATATGATCCAGCAATCCCACTTCTGGTCATGTATCTGGAAAGACAAAACCTTTAATTCAAAAAGATACATGCACTCCAGTGTTCCTAGCAGAACTGTTTACAAGACAAGCGAAAACATGGAAACAACCCAAGTACCTAGCAACAGACAGTTGGCTTAAGAAAATATATATGGTGGTATATTACTCAGCCACAATAAAGAATGAAATGTTGCCATTTGTAGCAACATGACTGAATCTAGAGAATATCACACTAAGTGAAGTAAGACAAAGACAAATATGATATTATTTGTATCAGAGCCTAAAAAATAATACAAATGAATCAACCACAGAAAGAGACTGACAGATGGAAAACAGACCTACTGTTTGTTTCCAAACTTTGGAAACTTATGGTTTTCAAAGGGGAAAGGGAGCATCTGGGGAAGGATAAATTAGGATTAGCAGATACAAGCTATTATTCACAATATAGAATTATGAATTTACTGTGTAGCAGAGGGAACTATGTTCAGTATCTTGTAACAACCTATAATGGAGAAGAATCTGGAAGAATATATATTTAACTGAACCACTTGCTGTGCACTTGAAACTAACACAATATTGTAAATCAACTATAATTTTAAAAAATTTAACATGAAAATTAAATGTCCCCTTTTCTTGACCCCTTCACCCTTTCTCAGAGTCACTCTTAATAAGTTTGGTATATATGCTTCCAGTCTTTGTTTTCATATTTTATATATATGTGTAAGCTGTTCATAGAAAGTGTATTTTTGTGTGTTTTTAAATGTACATAAATGGTTACATAAATGGTTTCATCTTAGAACCATTGAAGGAATAATGTACCTTTTTCTTTGAGGGAAAAGGAGTAAACTGTGAGTGAAAGGAAATCAAGAAATATCAGTTAATAGAACAGCTGGATAAGATCAAAATCTTCCTTCATTAGACTCTGAACTTCTTTAGACAAGTTACTGAGTCTTCTATTTTTATTTCTTTTTTTTCCCATTTATTTATATTCATTGGAGGCTAATTACTTTACAGTATTGTAGTGGTTTTTGCCATACACTGACATGAATCAGCCATGAATTTACATGTGTTCCCCATCCCGATCCCCCCTCCTGCCTCCCTCTCCATCCCATCCCCCTGGGTCTTCCCAGTGCACCAGCCCCGAGCACCCGTCTCATGCATCCAACCTGGGCTGGTGATCTGTTTCACCCTTGATAGTATACTTGTTTCAATGCTATTCTCTCTGAACATGCCACCCTCGCCTTCTCCCACAGAGTCTAAAAGTCTGTTCTGTACATCAGTGTCTCTTTTTCTGTTTTGCATATAGGGTTATCATTACCATCTTTTTAAATTCCATATATATATGTGTTAGTATACTGTATTGGTCTTTATCTTTCTGGCTCACCTCACTCTGTATAATGGGCTCCAGTTTCATCCATCTCATTAGAACTGATTCAAATGAATTCTTTTTAACAGCTGAGTAATATTCCATGGTGTATATGTACCACAGCTTCCTTATCCATTCGTCTGCTGATGGGCATCTAGGTTGCTTCCGTGTCCTGGCTATTATAAACAGTGCTGCGATGAACTGAGTCTTCTATTTTTAAATACCCCTTTCCCCCAATCCCTTCATGCCTAATGTAATCTGATCAGGCCATTAAGTAATTTTCTTAGGGTGTGTCTACATCCCAGAGTTAATTATTCTAAATTAATTTACACTTTGTGGACCACTGGAAGAATATTTACAGTTAGAATTTTCTAAATTATTGCTTGTCTTTCTAAAACAGAAGAAGTTAAACAAGGAAAAGGTGGAAAGGAAAGCCTAATCAGAGCCTTAAAATATGAAATCATAATTGTTTATTTATGGTATTTGTGGTGATAATCCCTCATATATCCTTCTTTCATTTTTTAGAGGTGATTCTGACTCTGTAATGCTCAGTTAAAAATCCATCACCAAGAAGGAATGCAAATAGTTATAAATGCACACTGGAACTGAGGAATGTATCTGTGTTGTGTTGATGTCGTATTTAAAAGCTTTATCGTGAAGATAATAATTAGAAATGGATTAGCTTCCCTATACTGTTTTCCCAGTTTGCTTTTTCATGTTTCTCATTCTGTACATTTTATGTGGTACAGACTTGACTAGGCATTTGCACTAAATTTACTTACATGTTTTCTAAACTTGTTCACAATACTCTCTTTGAAAGGAGAAACTATAGCAGAAACTTCTGCTATAGCACAAGATAGAATATGAATGAATGAAGAGAGAAAAAAATAAGGCAGTTATGACAGCAACAGCATGAACCAAATGTTTATGTGATAATGTCAGAAGGATATGTCCGCCCCTCATTTGAACAGATAATAATCATGGTTTGAATTTCAGAGGGAAAGGGGAAAGAGACCTGAGCAAATGCAGACTTTATTGGGCCTTGGGGTAGAGTGTGAAAGTTGAGTTTGACTTCTAACTATACAAATCATACATCATGACAGGTAGTTACTCCTCCTGCTCCATTCATGGTGAGTAATTACTGAGCTGTTTCAAAGAGGGAAGTATCAACTTAATTGTCACTTTTTGGTGAAATGATGTGAGGTTCTGTTTTACTTTAAAATGATGAAAAATCTCTCCATCCCTTGGAAACTTGCTGCCTTTGAGAAAATATTAAACTACACTGATGTCTCTAATGTATGAGTCAAAATTTCATGTTGAGAAGCTGAGAGGTGTTTTGATGTTTTGGCATATCCCTTTCCTTTTGCTTGATGCCTATTCATACAGATAAAGATTTTCTTGGAAAATTTGGTTATATTTAAGTCTCTGAGGTGTTCAGTAATTTCATCAACCAAAACTAAGGTAATTTATATGGATTTTGACAATTAGTGTGGTAGTTATTCAAGGCCTACATAGTTATGAAGAAAGTTCTTTTCTTTTTACAATTTAAATTAAATTTTTACACTTTTACATTAAATTTTTTAAAAAATTAAAGTTTTACAATTTAAACCAAGTCATTATGCTTTGCCATAGTAGTTAAGAGAAAAGCATACTATGGGATTTTGGTCACTGGTAACTTTGGAAATGCTTCTTTAAGTATGAATATAAGTTTAATTAAGCATCAGTGATCTATGAAGGAAATATTTCTAAACTAAATCTTTCTAAATTTCATAGTGAACAGCTTTTTTAATATGATAGATTAAAATATTTTTGAAATCTGAAAATCTGTACTTTTACTTTGTTGACAAAAGTTTAGAGTTCTATAAATTCCACTAGCTTGACTATATTGAATGATTATGTAGTAAACACTATTCTCAACACCTTACGTAAATTATCTCTTTTAATTTCTGCAATAACCCTAAGAGACAGACACCATCAGTGTCCATATTTTGTGGATGTGGATAGTCGGAAGTTGTACACTAACTGTGTGAGGTACCCAGAATTCAAATACAGTCAGCTGTCCTCAGATCTGATGTCCCGGCCGTCTCCACTGAAATACCTCTGTCTTTTTACATAATTTTTTATACCTATTAATAAATAAGTTCTTTATTGCTGTGTATATAATAATATGTTCATTATTGAAAAATCAGAAATTACAGGTGAACAAATAGAATAATTATTCATATTCCCACTCTCAGAGAACCATTGCTTTTATTTTCAGGTATACTTATAGATATTTCTCTTCGCATATGTTTTTTAAATCCAAATGGCTTCTACTTTACATCATGTGTAGTAATCTGCTTTTGTTCCACTAAAAAATACAGCGTTTCTTTATACATTTCTACAACATCAAATAGATAAATTGTGCTAGTTGTGCATATATTATTACGTGGGTGTTACCATACTTATTTAGTCATTTCCAGTTACTGACATTTAATCTATTTATTATTTTTCCTTATGGATAGGTTGTTCTTAATAATTCCTGAAATTTGACTTCTTTTCTACCATGTTCTTTGACATTCTCTGTTCGTTCAGGATACTGACTTGAATTGTACTGTACAGAAGAGCTTTTTTCAATTCTGTTTATGTTTTTAATAAGACATCTGCTGTGATTTGTGCATGCTCACATTTTGTATTGTGCTAAAAACAATTCAAGGTGAGGTTCATTGTGAACTCCATTATAGTGAGAGCATTGTAGTGACTCAGAGGTGGTGATATTAAAAATATTTAACAACTGGTATGATAATATTAAGTAATATACAAAAGGGAGTAAGTAAAATTTGAATATAGTCACTTATTCTGTACCTAAAGTTTATCTATTATAAAGCTAATTACCGGAGCAGTATAAGCAGTATAAGTAGGAAAAACTTATCATAATTCTAGTAATTTTATACTCATTTAATTGTTTTTAAGAACAATTATTTTTAGAAATTGTTGCTGTGATCTTCTGTTTGCTGCTATTACCAGCTAAATGATATTCTTTTCTTAGCCATTATTTGACAGTGGAAGCTATCTGAAACTCTTCCAGTTCTTTTCCCCTTAAGTTTGTAGTCATTAGTAGGCTTGAGTCTTAATAACTGGAAACTTTCTCTTCAGTTCAGTTCATTCAGTCGCTCAGTCATGTCCGGCTCTTTGCGACCCCATGGACTGCAGCATGCCAGGACTCCCTGTCCGTCACCAACTCCCAGAGTTTTACTCAAACTCATGTCCATTGAATCAGAGATGCCATACAACCATCTCATCCTCTGTCGTCCCCTTCTCTTCCCACCTTTAATCTTTCTCAGCATCAGGGTCTTTTCCAGTGAGTCAGTTCTTCACATCAGGTGGACAAAGTACTGGAGTTTCAGCTTCAACATCAGTCCTTCCAGTGAATATTCAGGACTGATTTCCTTTAGGATGGACTGATTGGATCTCCCTGCAGTCCAAGAGACTCTCAAGAGTCTTCTCCAACACCACAGTTCAAAAGCATAAATTCTTCGGTGCTCAGCTTTCTTTATGGTCCAACTCTCACATCTATACATGACTACTGGAAAACCCATAGCTTTGACTAGATGGACCTTTGTTGACAAAGTAATGTCTCTGCTTTTTAATATGGTGTTGAGGTTGGCCATAGCATTTCTTCCAAGGAGCAAGTGTCAATCACTGGACAAATGATAGTAAGGATTAACTTTCATTTTTAGTAGTGAAATTTATATTATTATGCCAGTGTTGGCTAGATCTTCAATGTGTTTGTGAAACTCAGAAGAATATTAGACAGGACTTCCCTGTCCTGAGCATCTCCCCAGCCTCATATTGCCAGGCTACCCTGGTCTCTATCCCATTATAGGAGTGCTTGTGTTGCAACACCAAGACGATGCCTCCAGTGACTTCCGTTACCACCAACTCCTCCGCCATCCTTAGATCTTTCAGAGTCAGTTCTATAGGGACTGCAGTTACCATAAGGAGCTACATGTTGGAAGGTAGACAGAAAGCAGGTACCTAGAGCTCGAGTAGACCAGATGAACACTGAGCCTTTGTTTGCTGGGGGGCCAGTGCCAACACTGTCTCCTCTGGTGTCTGTGGGGACGTGTCAGGATAGGGCCTGGAACACTGCTTGGTAGCGGCTGGGGAAGCCCAGGGCTCCTGAGGGACCCAGATAAGAGGCCTTAAGTCAGTCCTCTCAAGTCCCTGTTGTGTCCAGAAGGTGGAACTTAATGAAATCTACTTGCTTGGCTCCAGGTAGCCTCAAGGAAGTTTCCAGATGAGGAAACCAAAGCTAAACTGGTATACTGGTGAATGTCAGCCTTGAGCTGATGGCAGCACTGATGATGATATGATTACCAGTAAAATAGGCAAAGCCCAATAATTTACCAAATAGTTATTTCCTAGGAAAAGTATATTTGTGTTTGCAATATATGAATGCTTAATATTTACACTGCTGTTGAAAGATATGCAGCATATATTAAGAGAGGGGAAAAATCAAAGTCCAGAAAAATGTGTGTAGTTTACTACTTTTAATGTAAAAAAAGAGAATATGTTTGTATTTGCTTACATTTTAAAATAATGGAAGGAAAAACAAGAACTTTAACAAATAGTTACGTGAGAAGAAGGGAGGAATGAATGAAGGGAATAGGGTAGAGGAGACAGGGATGGAAGCTAGACTTCTCTGGCAAGCCTTATTTTACACAATTATAAAGTAGAATTCAACTAAAAACATGTAATCCTAAAAACCAAAAGCATGGTGAAACAAAGGAGCTTAGCCATATATTCATTAGCTTAACCATACAGAGGGATATTTGATTTTTTTTTTTTTAAGCAAAAGGAGGGTTGGTAGGAGAATGTTACTATAATCCAAAGGGCGTATCATGGTTGGTTGAACTGCAGTAGTAGGAGCGGGAATAGAAGTAGGGAGATTTGAAACATTTTGGAGTGAAGATCAACAAATTTTGGATTCAGTATGGAGGTGACAGAAAGTGAGAAATCTAGGATAGATTCCTGGGTTTTTGGTTGATCAGTGAGAATGGTATGAAAAAGACTAGGTTAGAAATAAGGATTTTGTGGACATGTTAAGGCAACTTTGAGATAAGCCACTTAAAATACCAATTTGGTAATAGTTCATGGTATGTGTCTGAATCCTGCAAGGAAAGATTGAGACTAGGAATAACGAATTTGAGAATCAAAACTATAGATGGTATTTAAAACAAGGGACTCTTGTTTTAGTGAGGCTTATTTATTACATACTACACTATCATCAGTCTTTCTCGTAGTCCAGATTTTTGATTAGGATAATATTGACAAAGTACATTTCAGTAGTGTAGGGAACAGAATGTGTGTTTTTTAAGTTGTTTAAAATGTTATACTCCTTTTGTATTGACATCTCAGTTTAAATCAGTTCCCTCTTCTCGAAGGACTATCTCTGATTTCTAGGGGTGGAGCCCCATCAGTTAACGTGTGGATTTCATGACCTTCCCATGTGACTCTAGTTGATTGATCCAGCATTCTAAAGAGAAGGTTCATCAGCTTCCACCCTTGGGTCTCTAGAGGGATCCTGGTTCATGCCCCTTTTTAAAGGTTTAATTTTTCTATCATTTCTTGGATCATGTGACAAATATCCTTTTTCATATACGTTTATATTCGTCACCTATGGTGGCTCTAGTTTCTATTGCTAACTCTATAGAATTATATCTAATGACTCGTGTTTTACCATCTGAAGCTATCTGCGGAATTTCATTAAATTTTGAGATCCTTTAGAAATTTCACCTTGATTTTTTTCCCCCACTTAAACCACTGCTGACATCTGTCCTTATGTGGAAATTTTCTACTGCTTGAGACAATCTTTTAGTGAATCTAGACCATAAAAATCTTTTGTTTCAGTTTCAAAACTTTTCAGGGTGCTTCCTCCAGCTATTGTGATAGATTCATCCTTTCTGAATCTATTTGTATTGGTATTAACGATATCTTCCTGCACAGACATTTGTATTCTAAGGATAAAATTATATTAAAAGTTTTCCCCTTCCTTGGAATTTTTAGAAAGTGATTCTTTTTAATAATACTACATATTTTTATTGAATATATATTATTTTCCCATATATTTAGATTTTAAATTAATAGAAGCATTCATACGATACACATTCCATTGAAAGTTTCTAATACAGTGAAAATTGTGGAAGTTAATTTCATCAGTGTGAATTTGTCCACAAAATATTTTCCTAATGTATTATAAAACCTTGTCAAATGAAGATTTGTTTATTCAAAATAATACTAAATACAAAGTAGATGCTTTTCCCAAATTAATTAGATTTCTTTAAAAATATGAGATGCTTTGAATGTGGTTAATTTGAAGTTTATTTATTTCAGAATCACATTTCCATTTAATACATTTAAAATTAGTAAGTTTAGCATACTTGAAGGAAGGACATATCCTCTTTGTGTGTTCATGTATGTGTGGGGTTTTTGGCAGTCAGATAAACTTTAAAAACAGTATAATGCTACCAGCATTTTTGGAGGAATATGCTTTCATATGAGATGATGACTTTGAAAAAAGCTTCCTCTAGCCATTTCATGTCTCTAGTATAATTGTAGTTACATGAATAAACAAGAAGGGTTTTTACAAAATGAAAAGCATTTCTCATCTTTCTGAACTTTCGTTTAGAATAGCATTTGGATGAAATCTACCCTGGTAATAAAATGTTAAGATTTCTTATTGTGTTCTTTACACACACACACACACACACACACACACAATTTTTTTAAAAGGGAAGGCACAAGGAAACTTTTAGAGGTGATGGATATCTTTATTACCTTGATTATGGCGATGGATTCTTGAGTGTATGCACATGTTCAAACTCATCAAGTTGTGTATGTTGAATATGTACAGTTTTGTGTATCATTATACCTCTGTAAAGTTTTTAAAAGAAGGAAAAATTTTTTTAAAAAGTAGTTGGTGCTTGAAGGTAGCATTTTGGAGATGCATTCATCAGTAATAACTAGTAGACTCTGTGTATGAAATCAAGTAAGTAAAATCATTATATTAAGACAAACTAGATTTTGTAAGTTTTTATGGGAATTTTTTTTTGTTTCTTTTATAGGCAGAAGATTTGTCAAGTAACTTTATAACTTGTAAATTTTTAGAAAGCTGTCATTATATTCTAATTAATTCTCAAATAGTTTGCTGATGTTATTGTATGGTATATTTATCCTTGGGAAATACATTCTTTTGTGTCTTGTTTGATAATACAAATTACATGGTACAAAAATTACTTGATTTGTTTTAATAATTACTCATTTATTGAATATATTGCTTAAGTATTTTTTTTAATCAGCTTTATTGGTATTATTTTACATATAAATCTGACTCATTTCAAGTGTGTGATTCAGTTAAGTTTTTAAGTAACTTTACTTTACTAAGTGTTACAACTATCACCTTATATCATTTCTAGAACATTTTTCCTCTCCAGAAAGATCTCTCATGCACACTTACAGTTAATCTCTATCCTTACCCTTAGTCTCAAGCAGTTGCTAATCTGCTCTCTATAAATTTGCCTATTCTGGACATTTCATATAAATGGAAGCATGCAATGTGTAGTCTTTTGTGTGTGGCTTCTTTTCTTAGCGTAATGTTTCTGAGTTGTATCTCTTGATGTAGATGCGTCAATAGTTTGTTCCTTGTATAAATGTACCACATGTTCTGTATTCATTCATCAGTTGATGAACATTTTGTACGTTTCCAGTTTTTGACTATTCCAGTTAATGCTGCTATGAACATTCACATGCAAGTCTTCATGTGGTTGCCAGTAAGCATGCTAGGCTTTTTGTGTTTGATACATTTAATCTTCACATCTCTGTAGGTTAAATAGTAACATCATCCCCATTTTACAGATGAGGAAACTTTAAACTTACATTAACATCATACAGCTAGTAAGTGGTGGGCCCAAGTATGTAATCACTTTCATTAGTTTCTAGTTTATCCTTCCTGTGTTTTTTGTTTTTGTTTTTCAGAAGTAAGAGTATGTGTTTTGTTATTTCTCCTTTGTTGTTATATGAAAGGTAGTATACATATATGTACATATACACATATTTGTGTATGTATGTATGTGTGTGTGTTTGTGTGTGTGTGTGTATATATATATATTTGCATCTTCCTTTGTTACTTAATGTATCTAGGAAATCATTGCATGTCACATATACATCTTCCTTTATTTTTACACCAGCAGGATGCATTTAAATAAGCACATCGCATATTCAGCCAGTTCCTACATATGGGGGAAATACCATTCAGACTATTTTCTTTTTAATTTTTTAATTTTTAAAGAAGTTTTAATTGCAGTGTGGTTGATTTACAATGTTGTGTTAGTTTCAAGAATATAGCAAAGTTATTTAGTATTTATACATGCATATATATGTACAATATATATATATTCTTTTTCAGGTTATTTTCCTTTATTGGTTATTACAAAATATTGAGTGTAGTTCCCTGGGCTACAGTAGGTCCTAATTTATCCCTCCCCTCCTTTCCTTTTGATAACTATAAGTTTGTTTTCTATGTCTATAGGTCAGACTGTTTTGTATACAATATTAATATTGTTTCTTTGAAAGACTATAATCAGCTTTATATCTGTTATTTTGTTTCCTTTATACTTATATGATTGAGAGTACTAAGTACATTTTAGTTATTTTTAGCATATCATTGAACTTTCTTGTCTGTTATGTACACTAACTTTTGGACCTTTCTGCATATATATATATATAGCAAAATATATATAGTAAATAATATATATTTGATAAGTAAATGATATATTATAAATAAATATATATAGTAAAATATAAATATATATATAGTAAAATTTCTTGGTTTGTATTTTGAACTGAAATCTATCAGAAATACTCAAATAAAGTATTAACAATGACTTATTTAGTTCTTTTCAAGCTCTTATCTGTTAAGTTACTCTTAAGAACAATTTATTTGAACTCTTAACTACAAAAATTTTAGTATATTCAGGCTCTTGGGTTTTTTTTCTCCTATTGTAAACTGTTTAGAACCAATTTTAAGTATTAAAAGCTCCTAAGCACAAAAACAGTGGCATTCTTAGGCAATTTAATAGATAATAAAGAATTGACAGGCGGGAAGCATTGTGAATGGTTAGGAATTGCTCACAAGAAAATAAAGAGATATGTTGGTTAACAAAATGTTCCACCTGTCTGTTGAAAGTTTATAACTTTCCCTTTTTAAAAATCTCAATCCATAATATGTTACCTTTAAGTTTTAGGCTTGTCATTAAACGATCAGGTCCTTCTGTATAGAAAATGTATTCTGTACATTTTCTTACAACTTCCAGTATTGTAATTTTGTACAATATCTGCTTCGTGGCTCCAGATTTTCTCCATTTATTTGCACATAAAGACATAGTTCAGATCAAAGAAGGCTAAATTGCACTGCAACATGGACATTTGGAATCTCTACATATAATCTCATTATCTACTTAATGCCTTTTTGCTCTTTGACTACAGTGAGTTACTGATTATGCCACTATGCTGCATATAGAAAATAGCTTTTTTTTTTAAAGAGAAAATGAACTTTCGCTTGTGTCTGAGTAGCAACAAGTGGTCATATGTGGCTAGAGTGGCAGCAGTGAAATATGCGACTGAAAAGTTGTTGGTATAGGTCTTTTAGGTCTTAGCTGTTGGGCTAAGCAATTTAGACTTTATTTTCAGCAATGAAGAGCCATTATAAAATTTTTTAATAGGAGCATTACATGACCTGACACTTGTTCTAGGAAGATAGCACTGCAAAGTCTATGAAGAATGGATTAGAGATGTGAGAAATTAAAGTTAGGAAGATAAGGTAACTGTTCAGGCAAGAAATTTTTATGGTTTACTTCAGCAATAATAAGAATCTTGTCAAGTAGCTAAACCTAACAGTTCCTAGCATTCTTTAGGCAGTTCTGTAGATTATGTCTATAGAATGAATGCTTAAGTGTTCAACTTCTGGTACCAATCTCATCAAAACCTAAAGCCGTTAGTCGCTATTCTAACCCTGGTCTTGTCATCAGAGCACCTTTTAGTTTTTATGAAACTAATTCATGTAGATAAGTCCATAAAAAATCAACCATCTTCTTCTCTGGTTTACTTTTACATTTTGGTGTAGAATACATTGGGTTGGCCAAAAAATTGACTCACGTTTTTCCCTAAGGTGTCACAGGAGAACCCGAATTAACTTTCTGGCCAACCTGACATGTTCCAGTAGCTTCCAGAGAAATGTATTTGATGTGATCTTTTTGAAATGTTGCACTTGTGAAAATATCTTTATTCTAACTTCCTAGTTGATTGATGGTTTGGCTTGATATTTAATGCTGATTTAGAAGTCATTTTCCTTTAGAAATTTGAAGACATTGCTCTGTTGTCTTCATTTTACATTGTTGCTGTAAGTCTTATTCCATTTTGATCCTCAGTCATATTTCAGTGACATAGTTTCCTCTGGAAATTTTAGGACACTCTCCTCTTACATTGTGCAGTTTTGTAACGATGCACCTTGGGCACTACTTTATTATAAGTAGAGTTTCTGAGGCTGTTCAGTTTTTCAGAAGATGGAGGCATCACCCTTCTTTTGGTAGGCTTGTGGTAGTGGCTTGATTGCCAACTTTCTTGGAACTGAGTAACAATAGGCAGCTGAGTGTCTTGCTGATCATCATACAGATTTTCATTTATTCTGTTCTCAGCATGATGACCCTCTTCTTCCTGTGCCTATATTGGCATTCCTTAATGAATGCATGGATGCTTAGTATGGAGGATGCAGTTGGGATCAGGGGTGTTAATTGCTTATCATGCAGTTTTTGTCTGTCTTTTCTTGATTTGGGCAAACACTTCACCCACTGCCTTCCATAGTACATGAGCCTTCCTGGAGTTCTCTGGAGTTAATTTGTTTCTCTTCGTATTCTAACTTAGTCACATGAGTCAGGAAATGAATACACTGTGGACAAACTTAATTCAGATCCATCTTTGATTATTATTGTATGTGTAACACAGTTAGCTTTTCTGAGTCTAACTTATGGGAAAAAAATGAATTCATAAACTTGAAACTATCTACAGAAATTGGAACAGCTGACTTTTCATTAGTCAAGAGGGCAAAAGTATCCCATTTTCTCCCTATCAGAGTAGTATTCTTAAAAATAGAATTATCTCTCATCCAAAAAATTAATTCCAGTTGTATCAATAGTTATTGGTTAGATAATTAAAGTTTAATTTTAAATTAATTCTCAGTTGCCATTTTCACTTCACTCTCACAAGACTTTTAGAAACCACCTCTAAACAAGACCCTCCTCTTAGCATTTAGAAACACCATGTAGTTAAGATTTTTGATGCCATATTTTTTAAATATTTTGTTCTTTTGCCTGTAACTAACCTGAATTTTAGTGGATATTCTTCAATTATACATGCAGATGCAAAGTTTGCTTATCTTAAAATCACTGAAAATACTGGTATAAATTAGACCCAAGCCTTATTTTCATAAGTTTATGTTCTTTAAAGTACATCAGGTAACATAGTATCACAAAAGTTGCTCTGATGTAAATTATTTCCAACATTTAACCTACTGGAGCCGACATCTCTTAAGAGCTTGCAGTGAAACCATGCATAAAGGCATCTCTAGGATATGAAATTAGATGAGAATTGAACCACCTGAAGCTATTTGAGACCCCCTCCCAAATAGTCCCCAATAGTTTTAAACCTGTGCCGCATGGGTGGGTCCTGTGAATCCTTGGTAGTGGTTTGCTCTAGGAGAGAGAACAAATGAGGGGTGGGAAATGCAAATGGGGAGATGGAGATCTCGCTCCTCGCGTCTTACTGGTTTAAATAAATTAGACTTTATTTGAATATAGATTTGTATAACTAGACAGTTTTCTCTGAAAGTCATTTTAATAGTATTGATAGTTGAAATCAAAAGATTGAAGACATTTGTATATGAGGTAGTATAAATGTCTAACTAAGGCTCTCCTTGTTCCCTTATTGTTTAATAGCTTCCCAAGTTGGTTATTGTTCTCTGTGGTCATCATGCTTTTTCCTGACTTAGTACCTTTGTTGATAGTCTACCCAAATTTGGAATATCATAATTTTTTTTTTAACCTATTTAGCTCTATATTTCAAAGCAAAAGTTAAGGCCCGCTCCTGCCATGAAGCTTTCTTCCTAACACTCCCACACATTGATCTTCTTATTCTCACAATTTCCATAGCTCTTGATTATATTACTTTCGGTTGTTCTTTTGTGACATACAGTAATTTATTTCACGTCACTGCAGTGTGAATTCCAGTTTCTCACACAGTGCTCACAGGATACAAATTTAATAGATCAATAGTTTTTTTATTTAACTGAAATGAAGTTATGAACCCGATTTTCCCAATTAAAATCTGTTTCCCTCATTACTATGAAACATTAATTTTGTGAGTTATTTGCATATTTGAACTTAAGTGGGATTCTTTAACGTGCTTTATGCTCTTTCTCATTTTGCATTCAACTTGATTCGCCCACAGAATGGGATGCGAAGTCACTCACATTTGACGGCTATTCTCTTACTACTCTGTACCTTGGCGACAGAATACTCCTTCATACGTATAGATTTCTTTTGACTGTTTAGGGGTAAAGAGGATCATCCATCAGAATGTGTAGAATATGTGTACTTCCTGTCTGCTCTCACATAGGCATTTGATGCTTTTACCTTGTGTATCAGCATCTGTACAAGCTACAGTGATGTTTGCAGGAAATAGTTTATCCCAAGTTGAGGGTGTTTAATGGGACTTTTCTTGAGACATTTGTTTTTCTATAATTGGTTAAGTCAAGGCCCAAAGATAGATTGAGAAGGTGATTCTACTACATTCCCCAGACTCTGTCCTAAATCTGGAGCCAGCTGGCAATCTGAGTCAGAAACTTCCCTGAATGTGCGCAGACGGACTCTGTTACCCCCAGATATTCCAGCTCCTCCCATCTCTGCACCCATCCCGTGTCAAATAGAAGACTGAGACAGGAAAAGAAAAGAGAGTTGGGAGTCTGAACTAGAAAGATGGTCTGTTAACAGCTCTTTTTTCTCATCCCACCTCTCCGTGGGCACTTGAAATTCTTGGGAGGCATGGAGGTGTTTTTGAGGTTTCATGATCAAGAGCATGGGAGGTTGAAGAGGACGTAGCCACGGGGCTGATCGGGCAGCCAGCAAGCTAGAAGATCCTCCACCTAGTAAGGCGGTTGGGGGCGTGGACCGCTGATGAAGCGGGGGGAAGGCGTGGCTGTCCTGTCGTGGGGAGGCTGAGGTGAGGCTGGAGTCACCCAAACGAGTCGTGTGCATCTCCTATGAAGAAACCACCACATCAGTGAGAACTGCCACCACGGGTCAGGACTCAAGTGAGGTCTGGGGTTCTGCACCACCTGCAGGCAGTCAGGCAGTTCTAGCGATTTCTTCCATTTTCCTTCTTCAGCTGGAGTCGGGAGAATAAGGGGAAGACCGTGTCCCAGAGCTGAGTTACCGAAGTGCTGGAGTGGAAGGAGGGTTGCAAGTGCAGACTCAGCCTTGTCTCCCACTTGATGTGAGTGGAAGCTTAGCCAGCATCCGTGGGAGGGAGCAATAAAAGCTATTACTAATGCTTACACAGTGCTTACTGTGGAAAAGGTACTGTTTCAAGCTCTTCAGCTGTATTCATTTAATCTTTTAACAGCTCTGTGAGCTATAGAGGGTTGTTAACTGTTTTATAAATTAGAAAACTGAGATATAGAGGTGAGATTTGAGTGAGACTTGGGAATGGAGTTTTAAACTCCACTAGCTTGACATTCCTTACAGGCAGGAAGTAGCTGGCAATGTATGAACTTTCTTAAGGCCAAATTAAGGACAGTATGGGGAAATTCAATATCATACCATTAAAAGAGATCAGAATAAAAAATATGCTGCTTCATGCTATATTCTTCCAAAGTAAGAATGTTTAATAAACTGCTTACATATTTAAAATCAATTGAACTCAGCTTTCATGTATTCAAAATATATGTGGAAGAAGAAGTATTAGCCAGTCAGTCATGTCTGACTCTCTGTGACCCCATGGACTGTAGCCCGCTAAGCTCCTCTGTCCATGGAACTCTCCAGGTAGGAATAGTGGAGTGGGTTGCCATTTCCCTTCTCCAGGGGATCTTCCTGATACAGGTATCGAACCCAGGTCTCCCACATTGCAGGCAGACTCCTTACCATCTGAGCCACCAGGGAAGCTAAAATACATGTAATAAATATAATATAATAATATATAATGAAAACCCAGCTTTCTACATTTTTCTTTTAACTAAATCCAACATTAGAGTCAGAGAGAGTATGTAATATCTAGTAATTCGGGAAAGAATTTGATATTTAAGAGTTGATAACCTCACCCCTGCTAACCTGAATGAGAGAATGTGTGTGTATGTGTGTGTTTGTGTATCCACCCCAAATATTGCCAAGTTTTTCTGTCACGTGGGCATGAATGGGATCACATTACATTAATGCTCAGATCTTAGCAATTCCAGCTTTGTGTACTCATGCAGACTCTGATCTCTTGCATTTCCCGTTCCCTCAGCTCTTTTAGGGAGCTCTCCAGGGGTGCCATCTAGGTCAGGTTGCTGCTCCCTTTTTTTACCTCTGTTGCTCTACACTGGTCTCGGTTCTGCAACCCTGAGCACATTGTCAGCACTGCTTTTAACTGTGGCAGTTGACCTCTACCACCTTGGCCTCAGTAATGCCTGAGACCTGACAGCTCACATCCTTTTGCAAGGTGAGAAGGAGAATTCTCTTTTTGCATTATGCTTAGTTTGGGGAATCCTGGCTGAGTTATGAGCTCCAAAGTGTTAACAGAGTCTAAGAGACGACTCTTTCAGTTCGTGCACAGCGTGTTTTCTCCCCAGAGCATGAATACATGGCCGCAGCAGTTTGGCCTGATAGATTCGTCACCTTGTATGAGAGGGTGTCTTTTTCCCTGACTTCAGGCCCTAAAGCTCTGCATGATTTTCCTTAACAGATTGTGTGTGTCAAGAGTCCCATTGCTCCTCTGAGAAATTTGGGTTGTCTCATTCACTTCACCCTCTGATATTCCGGACGTATTTGCATGTAGTCTTAGCTTAAGGTATCTCCTGGAGGCTTCTCACCCCTGAACACCAGGGAGCAGAGAGTGAAGGAAGGTGGGGGTTGTGGAGTGGGAGGTGGGAAGTTGAAGGATGAGGATGTCAACTAATTCCTTCTATGAACTGTGTCTGAATCTCAGCTCTAGTCTGACTTTGGCCTCTGCTTTATCTGTATTACTGTGAAAAATTCATATCTGGCCTAGACTTATTTAAGACAAAGGCTTCTCTGGTGGCTCAGTAGTAAAGAATCCACCTGCAGTGCAGGAAACGTGGGTTCAGTCCCTGGATTGGGAAGATCCCCTGGAGGAGGAAATGGCAACCCACTCAAGTATCCTTGCCTGGGAAATTCCATGGACAGAGGAATCTGGCGGGCTGCAGTCCCTGGGGTCTCAAGAGTCAGATACGACTTAGCAACTAAACTACCACCACTTAAGATAAATGCTTTGGGCCATCACAGTGGGTTGTACAGGTCTGTACGCAGCCCTTTCGTGGTAGACGTAACTTCTCATCTGGCCCTTCTTACAGACCATTACTTTGGTCAGTTCACAGGCTCTTCTTCCTTTTGTGGAAATGATAGGGTTGAGCAAATGACCAAAGATTTATCCTAGTTCTCACACTCTGAGGTCCTGTGTTCCTAAGCAGAGCTGTTAAAATTCTATTTTATTGCCCTTATAGTTTCTAGTATAATATGTAAAGTGAGTTATGATGAATAAATTATATATTCAGTTTATAGTAATCATTCTTTTAGTTGTTTTAGTTGTTTTTGTTGGCTACTTTTGTAAAACTTGTCATTAGCCTCTATGTCTGAATTAATATGAAAATACTTTCTTTGGTGTTATGTATACTGAAGTGTTATCCAAGGTAAGTTTGTAAATAAAGGAAGAATAATTTGTAAATATTTGTAGATAAATATTTACAAGTAGATATTTGTAAAGAAAAATTTGTAAGTAAAGGTGGTAACTGTGCACAGAAATAACAGAAATTCAAAGGGAATTCAAAGAAAGGAAAAAAAAAGTTTGATCCATGGTCCATGCCACTTTTCTCTCTAAGAATTGTTGAACTCCTCTCTTTTTTAGGGCACTTTTCAATTTGCTGTTGCTATTATAATTTTTGAATTTCTGTGTATTGGTTTATCTTGCATTAATTGGTTGAATTGCTCTAAAACTTTTTTTTTTCCTGCTACTTTCTTATAGAATAGTTTTTGGACTAGTGTGGCGAATAGTGCTATCTATAAGCTCCTAATTAAATTCAGGTCTTAATCAATGAAGACATCTTTGATTTATCCACTCTGTCATCTGAACTTTTGTTTAAATTTTCCATCTCTGCAAGAAAACTGATAAGATATATTCTGCGTAACTGAACTAGATTCTCTGTCTTCACTGAAAGGACTTCCACGCCTTTACAGTATTTCCCCAAAGCCTGCCATTTAATCTTTTTTTCATTAACTCAGATACCATTGAATCCTTTTCACTATCCCATTAATTTCATCCTTCATATTACTGCACCTTGACATTAATGGACTGTCATTGTAGAGGATATTATGTTTGGTATGTCTGAATAGGACTAATAGGAAATTTTTATAATTGAGTTGAGTTGCCCGAGCAAGGATGTCGTTCGTATCTGGAGGGTTTCTTTAAATGATGAGTCAAATCTGAAGCCTGTAGGAGGAAGAATTATCAAAATATGTACATTTATTCTCAGAAGAATTTTAATCCAGAGACTCATCAATTATGTGTCACATTTCAACTTATTGGCAAATATATTTATGTTTTTAGTGGCCTCAAAAATAGACTGTTATAGGTTAAGACCCAGTTGTCTTTCTTTTTTTAACTTTTTGAAAAACAAATATCCATTATGAGGTGACAGAGACTTGACTGATACTGTAGCTATTTAGGGTGATATCTTGATATACTTAGCTAATAAACCTCAATTTAAGCTCAGTAAATCATGGTTTTCTAGACCTAAGCCATTTCTAGACATATTACTAGTTATAGAAGTTTAGTAGTGGGTTTTTTATTTAATAAATTTAATAAAATCAACTTTACTGATATTAAAACCATAATTTGAATTTAAGTGTAAAAAGAATTCTCAATTCACAGTATAACTTAGATCCTTGATTTTGTAATTTGATGTATGTTCCAGTTGTTGGCAAAACTTCATATAATTTATTGTTATATCATGAGCTTTGCTATTTGACTCTTGTTCAGCTTTATGTCTTTTGCTATTTAGAATTAATTTTCTAAGACTGCTGTACTTGCCTTATTTATTATTTCAATTATCTCTTTATTCAATAGTGTAAAGATCTATTATACAGTGGCTTTGCATTTTTGGCATCCCATTGCAGAAAGTATCAATTTGTCACATAAAAAGAAAAATTAGATATACTTTATTCATGTTAAAGTCACACCCTGGCTCTTTTAAAGGCAGCGTTGACTTAGATTTGCAAGCCTGAGGATACTGATTTGAATTATGCATGACTCTCTGGTGTGCAGTTGCATGAGCCTGCTGGATGGATAATGTAAACATGTTCTGAATTCTAAGTACATGGCAGTATATGAGTGGCAGGTTAAAAATAGAACTAATAACCAAGTGCGTATTTAGAAATTTGATTTTTACAGTGTAAAACTACACAGGGACGATCTCTGCAAATGGTTGGCTGCCAATATAATAACTTGTTTTGTATTTTATAAATATAAAATGTGTTGTCTGGCAAGTGTACTAGGTCAGTAATTTTTTTTCTAATTTGTTAAACTTTCGACAGTAGAAAACAAAAACATAGTAATAAACTAGTGAATAAGGATTACCTTTCACGGATTATGAGTTGATTCCTAGGCATGCCTGTCTCTTACATTTTTTTAAATAAAAATATGAGGAAGCTTTTTGTTGCTAGTTACAGCACCTTACCACGAGCATTTTGAACTTTACACATGAAATGTGGCATTCTAGTCTCTTAAAATCCTATATGTAGCACTTTCATGGAGATTGGGAAATAATAGTCTTAGTTGTTTGTTAGTAAATGTTTTTGTGGTTGATTTTTTTAATATTCTTGATATTGATTTTCTAACCTAGAACTTTAATAATATATTGATCAAAATTTTTTTAGTCTTTTCACTTATGGCTTTTGAATCTTATGTTTAGAGAGACCTTGCATATTTTTAAATTTGAACATTTTTTGTGTGTTTTCTTCTAGTATTTTTATGGTGTCATTTTTTACCTGTAAAGCTTTGATCCACAAGGTGGATTTCTTTTGATACAATGATGAAGTGAAGATACAGCTTTCTTCATTTCCAAATCACTAACCATTTATCTTTATGTAATTTACTGAACAATATAGTATTTTAACTACTAATTTGACATATCACTTTTATCATATATTAAATTTCTTTTTGAATTTGTGTCTATTTCTGAACTTTATTCTTTTTCAGTTGCTTCCTCTATTACAGTGTGTAATGATATTCTGTAACATTATATTGTGCATGTCTTAAGTTATTTCAGTCCTGTCTGACTCTTTGCAACAGTATGAAAGGTAGCCTACAGGTTCCTCTGTCCCTGGGATTCTCCAGGCTAGACTACTGGAATGGGTTTCCATGCCCTCCTCTAGGGGACCTTCTGGACCCAAGGATCAAACCTGTGTCTGTTATGTCTCCTGCATTGGCAGGTGGTTTCTTTACCACTCAGTTCAGTTCAGTTCAGTTCAGTCGCTCAGTCGTGTCCGACTCTGCAACCCCATGAATCGCAGCACGCCAGGCCTCCCTGTCCATCACCAAACCCTGTCTCATCCTCTGTCGTCCCCTTCTCCTCCTGCCCCCAATCCCTCCCAGCGTCAGGGTCTTTTCCAATGAGCCAGCTCTTCGCATCAGGTGGCCAAAGTATTGGAGTTTCAGCTTCAGCATCAGTCCTTCCAATGAACACTCAGGACTGATCTCCTTCAGGATGGACTGGTTGGATCTCCTTGCAGTCCAAGGGACTCTCAAGAGTCTTCTCCAACACCACAGTTCAAAAGCATCAATTTTTCGGCGCTCAGCTTTCTTCACAGTCCAACTCTCACATCCATACATGACCACTGGAAAAACCATAGCCTTGACTAGACGGACCTTTGTTGGCAAAGTAATGTCTCTGTTTTTTAATATGCTGTCTAGGTTGGTCATCACTTTCCTTCCAAGGAGTAAGCATCTTTTAATTTCATGGCTGCAATCACCATCTTTACCACTAGCACCACCTTATTCTTTGTCAAATTTGTTTCTAGTTATTCTTATACATTAATTCTTCCAGATGCACTTTAGAACAATTCACATGCTACTTTGATTGGGGTCACATTGACTTTATTACATCAGAGGTATTTTCTTGATTTCTCTTTAACCTTGATTTTAATTACCAATGTGAGGTTTTTCAGTGCTCCTCCTTTCCATTTCAAAATCTTTTTATTTTTGCCGATCATCTTTCCTAGAGGTCAAATAGTTCTCCTGTGCCTCTGCTACTTTCTGCTTATGACCTCAGCGAGAATCAGTTATCAGCAATCACTTGTCCTTTTTTTACTGTACAACTTAATTCTTTCCATGATTCATTTTTTTCTGTTCTTAAACTTTCTTGGATCTTCCTACATAAATAATGCCCATCCTTCTAAATTTTTTCTAATGTGTTTTTTCTTAAAATGTTGTTTAAAAGTCAGCTGATTTGAGATAATTTCTTTCTGATCTTTTGAGCTACTCTGTACTATTACCTTCTTTCCATTCCTAATACAGTAAGTTCTCTTTAAAGCTTAGTTAACAGTGTGTTCATATTTTCACTAGCTATTGTTTCTAATCACTTGAAAGCTGGATTTTAACTTTCTCACTCTAGTGAAATACTTTGAAGTTAATTTTGTTATTATGGTAAAATGTACATAGCAGAAAATTTGCCTCCTAAGTGGAACCATAAAATACTAGTATTCTGGGGTCTGGTTCATTTCCCTTAGCATAGTGTTTTTGAGATTCCCCTATGTTGTACTTTGTATCAGAAATTAATTCTTTTTACAGCTGAATAATATTCTACTGTAGATTTGTGTGTGTGTGTGTGTGTGTGTGTCTGTATACCACATTTGTCTATCAGTTCAGTCGTCAGTGGACACTTGGGCTGTGTCTGCTTTTTGGCTATTGTGAATAATGCTGCTGCTAAACATTTGCGTAACTGTCTGAGTCCTTGCTTTCAATTCTTCTGGGTATATACCTAGAAGTAAAATTACTTGATTCTGTCAGTTTTTACTTTATTTATTTTGGTGCTCTGTCAATAGGTGCTTATATGTTTATAATTTGTTATATATTTCTGATGGATTGACCCTTTTATTATTATCAAATGTCCCACTTTATCTCTAGTAACATTTTTTTGTTTTGTCTTAAAGTCTATTTTTCTATCATCAGGATAATCATTTCTGCTTTCTTGTGATTTCTTTTGCAAAATATATCGTTTTCTAATTGTTTAATTTTACTGTTTGTATCTTTTAATCTAACATGTTTTCTGTAGACACCATATACTTGTCATGTTTCTCTAAATCCAGACTGATAATCTTTGCATTTTCATAGAATTATTTAATCTGATCATGCTTAATATTGTTTGATGTGATTAGAATTATATCTGCTGTTTTATTTCATTTTTCTTCATACCTTAAGTCTTTTTTTTATTTCTCTTCTTCTTCTTTAACACTTTCTTTTGCTTGATGAGGATATGTATAATGTAGCATTTTAATTTCTTTAATTACTTTTTCATTGTACTATATGTAGTCGTTTTGTTTGGCTAGCAGTTTAACATGTACATGTTAACTTATCCAAATCAACTTCAAATTTATGTAAGGTTAACTCCATTGATATATGGAAATGTTACCCTTAGATAGCTCTATACTTTTTCCCCTTTTTTGTTGTATTATTTTATACAGATTATGCCATTAATGTTACAATCCAAAGAATGCATTGTCATAAATTATTACTTTGCCCTTATAGTCATAGTATAGTTTTACTCCCATCTACCCTATCGTGCTGTTACTGGCAAATATATTACGCATGTGTTACATTTCTATATATTATAGGTCCAAAAATATATTATATGCCTATAACTCGTAAGTTGCTTTTTAAACAAGTTAGAGTAAGGAGAACTATACATGTCTGTTGTATGTTTTAATTAATTACCTTAACCATCAGTGTATGTATTTCCTTATAGATGTGAGCTACAATCTGGGGTGCCTTGCTTCCAGCCTGAAGGACTTCCTCTAGTACATTCTTTTAGGGTGCGTCTGCTAGTGGGCACAGTCGCTCAGGTTCTGTTTATCTGGGAAAGTCTTTACTTTGCCTTCATTTTTATTTATTTCCTTTTTAAGATAACTTTGCTGGATATAGAATTCCTGGTTGACAGTTTTTTTTCCTTTGATTTTGACTATTTTATCCCATTGTCTTCTAGTGTCTTTGCTAAGAAGTCAGATGTTAATTTTGTTGGATTCCCTTGTATGTGAAGAGTAATTTTTCTTGGGCTGCTTCCAGGATTTTCTCCTTGACTTTGATTCTCCTTACTTTGATTTGTACTATGATGTTTCTGTGCATCTCTGCCTTTTCTCTCTCTTCTAAAAAATATTTTCGAATATTTTTTCTGCTTTTTTCCTCTCTTCTGCTGATACTCCCTTTTTTTGTATGTTAGTGTGCTTAATGGTGATCCACTTTTCAAAAAGTTCTTCATTTTTCCTCACTCGTTTTTTTCTCCTGGTTTGTTGGCTTGCAATATATCTGTGGATATAACTTGTGTTTACTTATGCTTTTTCCTGACAGTTTATATTTACTGTTGAACGTTTCCAGTGAAATTTTTATTTCAGTTTCTATGATTTTCAACTCTATCATTTCTATTTGGTTATTTTTTAAAGTAATTTCTCCTCTTTAATGATATTCTCTGTTAGATGCAACTTTCTGATCATACCCTCCTTTGTTTCTCTTATCATGGTTTCCTTCAATTCTGTGATGTTTTTAATAACTACTTTAGCATCTTTGTGATAAATCTGGTTTTCCCTGCTTCAGTTGCCTCTTATTTTTTTAAGTGTGTGATTCGTAGGTTCTTGTTTCTTTGAATGCCCCAGACTGGAGGCTTGTTATTACTGTTTGCTTGTTTACTTGTTTAGTGACTCCCTGGGTGGTTTTACTGAAATTTGTTTCTCTGCCACACTGTTCAGTTCTGATTTTAAGCCATAGCTTTGGGTAGGCCCACAGTCACCGTGACTGATAGTGGTTTCAGTAAGGCTCTTGTTCCCCGGACACACCCAGCTATCCAACTCCACTAGTTTCTAGCCGATTGCCCTGGTACTTATAAAAATGCCCTGAGTCACAAATTGCTCTATAAACTAATCCAGGGCAGTCTCTGCCTTGCTAAATGGAGAAAGAGTAAGAAAGGGGAGCGGTCTTCGGTCAAATACTATAGACTCTTGTCTTTCTTTCTTAGTGACTTTTCATCGATATTCTTAAATAGATGTTTCTTCATTTGTAGTTCATTTCCAGAGTTAAAATTTTTTAAATCATCTTCACCAGTTGCAGTGGAGAACAGATAAGTAGAGCTCCTCTTATTATCAGCCGGAAGTTGGTCTCATAATAATTTGTTTTTAAATGAAATGTTTTAAGCCTACAAATTAGTACAGATAATTTCATAATGATAACACACATTCTCTAGTGTTTTTAGATTCTAACATTCTATTATATTCCAAAAATTAAAAAAGAAACCTTAAATAGATTTGAAGACTTATGTATATATATATCTTTATAATTTGGTGTTTATCATTCCCATGCATTTTTTTAAACTTATTTTTAAAATTTACCCTCCATTCCCAATGTGTAAGTGTTGTTACTGATCTTTTATATGTTCATCAACATAGGTAGTTGCCAGACTTCTGCACTTTTGGCAGTCTAGTAGATAGCATTCAGTGTTGTGATGGAGTTCCTAGGAAGAACAGATAAGACAGAAAAATAAATGAAATTTGCAAAAAATTGAAAGGAAGAAATAAAATAGGCATTTCTGGAAAATGTGATTGTTTGCCTAGAAGAGGAAAGAGATTGTAGAGGCAATTATTTGAAAAGATACTTTATTCAGCATCTTTGTTGTTTTTAATAATTTCTAACAATTTACTTCTAGCTCTGGCTAGGAACTTCTGTACAATGTTGAATGCTAACAAATGCTTCTTGATCCTGTTTCAAAGGGATTTCTTCTTATCTTTTCATTTTGTAATGTTTGCTGTAGATATTTGGAAATTATCATTTATTGAGTTACAGAAATTTCCTTTTGTCCTATTCTAAGACTAGTTTTTTAGTTATTAGTTGACATTTAATTTTATCAATTGCATTTTGTGATCTTACAAGGTCACATGGTTGTTAACTTTTAATCTGTTTATCTTATTCACTATATTTAAAAGACATTCATATGTTAAATCAAACCTGCATTCTGGAGATAACATCAAATCATATCTACATTTAGTTTATTACTCTTGTTTGCCTTAGGATTTTTATAGCTATGTTCCTAAAGGAACTTACTGTAAACTTTTTTCATGTTGCCCTAGTTTGAGTTCTAGAATCAAGGTTTTACTAAAATCATGAAATAAATTTTAGATTATTTCCACTTTCTCATTTTCTTAGAACACTATATAAAATTGAGAGTATCTGTTCTTCAAGTGTTTGGTAGAGTCGGTCTGTAAAATCACTTGTACCTTACCATTTTTTTGTGGTTAGATTTTTTTTTTAATGATTTAATACCTGAATGTGACAGGTATAATTGGGTTCTTTATTTTCTTATTAAATCAGGTTTGGTAAATTATATTTCCCAGGAATTATATGTTTTATATATTTTCAAATTATGCTTATAAAGTTATGAATTGTATTCTGGTTTTTGTTCAATCATTTAGAGTTACTTTTTTTCCCCTTAGTTTTTTCAGGTAACTTGGTTGGGGTTTTTATCAATCCTTTCTGTTGAGTATATTTTTAAATTTTATTAATTCTGTATTTTTTTTCCTGTTTTCATTGGAATTAATCCTTGCTTTAACATCTTGAGCTAGAAACTTTATTATCTTTGTCGTTTTTGTCTTCTCAGTTCAGTTGCTCAGTCGTGTCCGACTCTTTGCGACCCCGTGAATTGCAGCACACCAGGCCTCCATGTCCATCACCAACTCCCAGACTTTACTCAAACTCATGTCCATCGAGTTGATAAAGCCATCCAGCCACCTCATCCTCTGTCGTTCCCTTCTCCTCCCGCCCCCAATCCCTCCCAGCATCAGGGTCTTTTCCAATGAGTTAGTTCTTCGCATGAGGTGACCAAAGTATTGGAGTTTCAGCTTCAGCATCAGTCCTTCCAATGAACACCCAGGACTGATCTCCTTTAGAATGGACTGGTTGGATCTCCTTGCAGTCCAAGGGACTCTCAAGAGTTTTCTCCAACACCACAGTTCAAATGCATCAATTTTTCAGCACTCAGCTTTCTTCACAGTCCAACTCTCACATCCATACATGACCACTGGAAAAACCATTTGTTTTTTAGCATACTGCAATTAAGGATATATGTTTCTTTACCATTTTGACTGTATCACACATTTTAGTACATAATATATTCGCTTACATTGGTTTCTGTGATTTCCCTAAATTCTATCATGATTTCTTATTTATTTTTTCATTCATAAGTTATTTTTATTTTTAAAGTTTAGAAAAATATTCAAACATATAGAAAATTTCCAAATAAATTGAGTTTTTTTAAAATTCAAATTAAAAAAAAAAATCTCTTCTAGTTCGTGAGTTCCAAGTAATTATGTTGTGATAACATAATCTATGTGATACTGACTCTTGTCATGTGTTAAGACTTGCTTTTTATGGCTAATGTATTTTGGGGAGAGTGAGAGGGCAGGTTGTCAATGTTTAATATCTCCATCAAAGGAATATGTATTCTTTAATTCTTAGTTGCAAGCTTCTATGAATGTCGTTAAGTCAAACTTACTGTGTTCAAATTGACTGTCTTTCCTAAATATTTTTCTGCTTTCCCTTTTTTTAGAAAAATTGAAGTATAGTTGATTGGTGATGTTACATTAGTTTCAGGTGTACAACATAATCCTTCAGTGTTTTTTATAAATTATATTCCATTTACCATTATTACAAAACAATGGCTATTCTTCCATGTAATGTACAATATATCTTTGTTGCCTATGTAAATATTTTATACATAGTCATTTGCATCTCTTATCCCATTCTCTTATCTTGCCCTTCCCTGCTTCCCTCTCCCCACTAGTAATCAGTAATGTGTTCTCTATCTGTGAGCCTGTTCCTGTTTTGTTATTTACATTTGTTTATTGTTTTTTTTTTTTGAGATTCTACATACAAATGATAACATACAGTATTTGTGTTTCTCTGTCTGACTTCAGTAGCATAATATTCTCTAGGACCATTCACGTTGTTGCAAATGGCAGAATTTCATTCTTTTTTAATGGCTGAGTGATACTCTGTTTTATATATATATGTATGTATATCGATAGTATAAAACATCTTAAGCCAGTCATCTTGACGGATGTCTTTTGTTGTTTAGTCGCTAAGTAGTGTTTGACTCTTTTGCAACCCCACAGGTGGTAGCCTACCAGTCTCCTCTGTCTGTGGGATTTCCCAGGCAAGAGTACTGGAATGGGTTGCCACTTCCTTCTTCAGGGGATCTTCCTGATCCAGAGATCAAACCCACATCTCCTGCATTGGCAGGTGGTTTCTTTACCACTGAGCTTCTAGGGAAGCCCGATGGATGGCTTAGGTTGCTTCTTTTATTGTCAGTTCAGTCACTCAGTCGTGTCTGACTCTTTGCAACCCCATGGACTGCAACATGCCAGGCTTCCCTGTCCATCATCAAACATCACCAAAACTCCCAGAGCTTGCTCAAACCCATGTCCGTCAAGTAGGTGATGCCATCCAACCATCTTATCCTCTGTTGTCCCCTTCTCCTCCTGCCTTCAATTTTTCCCAGCATCAGGGTCTTTTCCAGTGGGTCAGTTCTTCGCATCAGGTAGGCAAAGTATTGGAGTTTCAGCTTCAGCATCGGTCCTTCCAATGAATGTTCAGGACTGATCTCCTTTAGGATGGACTGGTTGGATCTCCTTGCTGTCCAAGGGACTCTCAAGAGTCTTCTCCAACACTGCAGTTCAAAAGCATCAGTTCTGCAGTGCTCAGCTTTCTTAATAGTCCAACTCTCACATCCATACACGACTACTGGAAAAACCATAGCTTTGACTAGCTGGACCTTTGTTGGCTAAGTCATGTCTCTGCTTTTTAATATGCTGTGTAGGTTGGTCATAGCTTTTCTTCCAAGGAGCAAGCATCCTTTAATTTCATGGCTGCAGTCACCACCTGCAGTGATTTTGGAGCCCAGAAGTAGTCTCTCAGTGTTTCCACTGTCTCCCCATCTATTTGCCATGAAGTGTTTGGGCCGGATGCCATGATATTCGTTTTCTGAATGTTGAGTTTTAAGCCAACGTTTTCACTCTCCTCTTTCATCAAGAGGATCTTTAGTTCTTCCTCATCTTCTGCCATAAGGGTAGTGTCAACTGCATATCTGAGGTTACTGATACTTCTCCCAGCAATCTTGATTCCAGCTTGTGCTTTATCTAGTCTGGCATTTCTCATGATGTCCTCTGCAAAGAAGTTAAATAAGCAGGATGACAATATACAGCCTTGATGTGTTCCTTTCCCGATTTGGAAACAATCTATTGTTCCATGTCTTTTATCTTGGGTATTGTAAATAATGCTGTGGACATTGGGTTGCATGTGTCTTTGGAATTCAGTTCAGTTCAGTCGCTCAGTCATGTCCGACTCTTTTCGACCCCATGAACCGCAGCATGCCAGGCCTCCCTGTCCATCACCAACTCCCGGAGTCCACCCAAACCCATGTCCATTGTGTCGATGATGTCATCCAACCATCTCATCCTCTGTCGTCCCCTTCTCCTCCCACCTTCAATTTTTTCTATCATCAGGGTCTTTTCCAATGAGTCAGCTCTCCGCATCAGGTGGCCAAAGGATTGGAGTTACAAAAGCATCAGTTCTCCGGCACTCACCTTTCTTTATAGTCCAACTCTCACATCCATACACAGCTACTGGAAAAACCATAGCTTTGACTAGCTGGACCTTTGTTGGCTAAGTTATGTCTCTGCTTTTTAATACACTGTCTAGGTTGGTCATAACTTTTCTTCCACAGAGCAGGCGTCTTTTGAATTAGTGTTTTCATTTTCTATGGATATATACCCAGGAGTAGAACTACTGTATCATATAGTGGTTCTCTTTTTTGTTTTTTTTTTTGAGGAATTTCCATAGTGTTTCCCATTTTCACTGCACTAGTTGGCCTTCCCATCAACAGTGTACTGGGGTTTCCTTTTCTGCGCATCCTCACTAATAGTTGTTATTGGTAGTCCTTCTGACGGTGTCAGGTAATACTGTATCTTAACTCATTGTGGTTTTGATTTTTCATTTCTCTAATGAGTGTCTGCTTTACCTTTTAGTCATTGAGAGGTGTGTTATATCTTTGATTGTTAACAGATTTTTCTCTTGGAATTCTCTCAGTTTTTCTTAAACTACTTTAAAGTTATGTTTTCAGGGTCTTACATACTTACAAAAATGCATGTTTTAGTAAATCATCCTGTCTATTGTTGTGTTGTATTAACCATCTTTATCTCTTCATTTTTATAGTTTCCAGGGAATGGACTCAAAAGCTGTAATATATAGTATTATATATTTCCTATATGTTTATTGTAAAACTTGTTACAGTTAATTCATATGTTTGAATTTACTTCTGCCATGTTCTTTTGTCTATTCACTCCACTTTTTCTATGCTGCTTTTTCTTTTTTTCCCTTCATCCTGATGTGATTTTTAGGGACATAATGTAGTGTGCATAAATATGTGATGGTCTCTATTTGACAGTATCTGTGTCTCTTGAAATATCCTTAGAAAGGAGGATATTTGTAAATATTCTAAACAAGGTTTAGGAATTTAGAAACACTGCAACAGAACATTGTTCACATTAAAGTTGAAATTATCTCTGAGATCTAGCATAGTGTTAATGTAAAATATCTGCAACATGTAATGATCACTTACATTTCTTGATATAAATGTCTTCTTCTCAGGAGGGCAAAATGTTTTTCATTCTTTTCCTCTTTTAACCTCTATCTGTAGCTTTTCTTGACATGCTTTCCATCTCTTTTTGTATTGTTCAATAACCATGTGGTTAGTTCTGGAATCTCAAAGCCAGATAGGATCTTGAAAGCTATGTCGTTATACGGGAAGGTCTGCATCTCAAATATCAAAAGGTAAAACTAGTTTTGAGCAAATCGACTTCAAGAAAGTAGAAGTCTAGTCCAGTTTTCTCTTACAATTCATCACATCTTTAGCAATTTTCACTTTAAGAAAATTAATCCCTTACTTTATTTCAGTTCCAAAATGGAACTGTTAAATGTTGTGGATTCATAATAGTTAAAATGGCAAGGATCTTTCTTTTTTAATTATAAAGATCTTTTAAATCATAAATTCACTTTCTTCAGTTTATGCACACAGGCCCAGAGTATATATGCTTACTTAGCTTCTTAGTATGAGAGCACAGTTTCAAACTCAGATTTTCTCCCTCCCTGTTCAGTGTTCTTTTTCTCCTTATCTCTGACATAAAAGCAAATGAGGTTTTCTTCTGGGGGCCAATGGAGTTTCAGTGCCTAGCACAAAATAGGTACCAAAATAAATACATTTACCATTTCCTAAAAGAGAAAGATAGGTAAACTTGGAATTGCTCTGTTTTAAGTTGTTGTTCAGTAGCCATTGTGTCCAGCTTGTTTAAGACCGCATGGACTGTAGCCTGCAGGCTCTTCTGTCCATGGGATTTCCCAATCCTGGAGTGGGTTGCCATTTCCTTCTCTAGGGAAATCTTCCCAACCCAGGGACTGAACTTGCGTCTCCTGCAATGCAGGCAGATTCTTTACTGCTGAGCCACCAGGGAAGTCCATTTTAAGTGGTTTACACTTCATTATATGTGAGCCTGTTGGGGAGGCCTGTTGAAGTCAGGTGGGTGCTTTTCACTGTGGGTCTACATGTTATTTCCCGAAACCACTCAACAGAACGTGGCTTTGGGTCTCCTGTGGCAATCATGAGAGGAACTGGTTTAGGTAGATAATTTTCTCTGCCATTCACCTAAATTCAACAAGGACAGTGTGAGTATAATTTTTTCCACAGACTTTTGCTATATAGTCGTTAGTGGTAAAGAAAACAGGTATTAAATGTTTACTGTGAATCCTTGTAAGAATTTCAGAGATGTATTATTTTTCCCTCAGTGAACTCTGATTTAAACCAAGTAATCTCATTTTCTCTAACTGTTTTTATGATTTCTATTTAGAAACTTTCTTAATCTTTCAGTAACTACAGAAGATGCTTTCCCCCTCTACAGATGGAGAAGTTGAGGCAGTATGAAATTTGACTTGAAACTTGTGTGTAGAATCCATTATATCAGACTGAATTTCTGTATTATGTTTGCTACTTATAAATTCAGGAGCTTTCCTTCAGTAAATCATACATTCATTTGTTAGGTAAAAAAAAATGTGTTTATTTTTCTATATGATTTCTAGATCAAATGTCCTTATAATTGAAATAATATGTTTATTACTAAGTCGATATCTTAATCATAAAATTTAGAGTAATTAAACTTTCATTAAATGACATATCTGCCCATATTTAATAATTCTTGCAACTTATATCCTCTGAAGGGAATGAAACTGTGTATATATACTTTTGTCTTTAAAAATAAAATTATATAACTCTTATAAGAAGTCTGCCGTACCACCCCTTACCTACTTACACTATTTTTTTTTAAATATAAGTTACAAAAGGAGATGCTGAAATTGTTCCTTGCTAGAAATAGAGTTTGACTTTAAATTCTTGATTTTTAAAATAATATATTTTACAAAGTGAATAATTTTAATTTTTTAAGAAAATATGATTGCTACAGTGAAAGAAAAAAGTATAGGCAGAGGAGATGGTTTCTAACATTGTTCAAAGAATTTTTATTGGTAATTTTGCTGATAATACACGTTCTTTTCTATCTTGCAGTGATGTTTTTGTTATAAGGCAGCAGTTAACTTAAGACATCCTACATATTCTCATAAATGAGTTCTGAAATTTTTTATTATGGGCTATATTTATAAATGTCCCTATGAGATGTTCTTTAGTATAATTTAAAATGTTTGTAACCTAAGTCCAGCTTTCATTTTGGACCCTATGAATCACTGATGGGCGATTGTATTGGTTTATTTTAGTATTTGTACCTTTTCTTTTATAATACCTTTTATTTTTTGTCCTGTGATTTGATTTACCAGCTGAGCCACAAGGGAAGCCCTGATATCTACTCAGAGTTTCAAAAATATTTTGCTGGTCATCTGGTTTGTTTACTTAAAGTATTTTTCTATTTTTTTTTGAAAACCATGAATAATTGTACAAATAATTAGAAATTCATAGTATCTAGATGGCTTGATTCCTGCCATGTCAGTTTTTCTTGTGTTTGATGAGACACATAAAGCAGTTGTGGGAGAATGCTTGTCACTGGTATCCATGGCAACTCCAAAGATACTTTGAAACTCAGATGGATAGAGTAAGCCACAGTAATAGGTCTCATTATAAGGGCAAAATACATAAAAGGTTCAGGCATATGCTTTTAATTAGTTTCCAAAAATAGCTATGGCTGGAAGGATGCAGTGAAGTAATATTTTTCAGTGTTAGAAATAGTATGGGCAGCACTTGAAATTTGATGATTGTTCTTTTTCTTACAAAAGTAAGGAGGTGTTTTGTTTTGTTTTGTTTTGAGGTGTATGTTTTGAACACTCATGGTAGTATAATTTCATAATCATAATTTGAACCTGTGAGTTCACATTGATAAAAAGCAGGCTGAGATTCATATTGATACAAGTGTGGAATTTATTATTTTTAATTCTTATCCCTCCAACATAGTTTATTCAAAACAGCACCCTCAGGCTTTTTCTTACAGTTTCTAATGTACCTAGCAAACATACTTTCTATCTACACAATGTGTGAGAATGAGTCCATGAATTTTTATTTTAAAATGCATATAAGACAGTAGCCAAAATTCTTATTGTTCAGGTATATTAAATTTTCAATCTTTTTTGGAACGTATTACATTTGAATGAATTAAAATAGGATTCTGGAAAAGTAGGCTAGAATAATTAAGTATTTTCTGTTGGAGAATTATGGTGGATAAAAGATTAATAACTCTTTTAAGACAAAATTCTTTAAAGATTTCCTTTTGAATTGCAATCTGTAAAGAATAATCTTGTATTGCATTGCAATTCAACACATTATTTCTTCCTGTTGCTATAGAAACTAATTCTGGTGCAGCTGTGATTGCTAATCAAAATTCTAACATTATACAACCTTTTTCCCCCTTAGTGCTTCATTTTATTTTTAGTTACAAAATAATAAATTTCAAATGGTGAGTTCATAACAATGGTCAAAACACTAATGCAAATTAAAAAAAAACATGAGCCCTTTCCTGTGAAAATAAGGAGGCATTATTATTGTATAGTTTCAATATGAATAAAAGAAAACAAAGCCTTTTTGCTGAATTACAAAGGTCTATACTTGCTATATTACATCAACATTGTGAAGCACTTAACTGCTTCATAATCCTGAATTGCTACTGTTTCAACCATCTATTTTTGAAGTGTCTGGCTACTTGGTGTTATAAAAATGAAAAAAATAAAAATCCTCAGAATGCCTGAAGTCTTTTAACACAAAATGGTAATGACATCTGCCTTATTGTTTTATTCTCAAAGAATTGAGATCACATCCCCAGTTTATGTCATAAGTAAAAGCTAATTAGTTGTTCTCATTCTTGTCTTTACTAGTGTATAACCCCCACCCCCACCTCCAGCTACACTTTTAACACCATCCTGTGTAAATGCATGTATATTACAGGCCAGAACTGAACTACTCTTTTGTCTTTCTAAGAACATTGTTTTTTTTTCCATTTCATAAAATAAATATAAAAATTTCTCACCAGATTATTCATGGCAAAAAATATAAAACTCAACTAGGCTTACACTGATTTTAAAATTAAATATTTGGTATGTGTTGTATCAATTAGAGTATAACATTTGCATATATAGTACTTACATTTTATTTTCTGGTTTGATACATCAAATCAGGCAAATAAACTAAAATTTATTATTCCAGATTAATGACTGAATTAAATTAAAACTCAGACATGTGAAAAAAAATCTTTACATGAGTAAAAAACACAATGGGAAATGTAGCAGATAAGATTTTGTAATTCAGTTATATTAATTTTTTACTTTCATTTACTTATAAGCTTATTTTATATGCTGATTTACATACACATGTAAAATTTTAGGAGTCTATAAAATGTTGGAGACGAGAAGTACCAGATATCTAGAATTTGTACTTGGAAATAAAGTCAGCTATACTTTAATAGATTTGTTGCATCTCTGATGTAATATGAATGCTATATGTCACAAGCTTTCTATATTCCTCAAAAGATAACGGAATTTATTCCTTAAGCATGAGAATTCTTCAGTTTTTTAATGGAAATCTTTCTGATTTGTATTTCATATGTAGCTTAATTGTATCTTTAGTGGTAATTTAGAGTCATGATTAATATTGATTACTATGTACAACCTAAGTATGTATGTAGAAGTAAAAATATATGAAAATAACACAAAAGGTCAAAGGAGATGTATTCTATTGTAAGATTTTTATATTATATATGAAATTATTTGAAGATAAATTTTCTGAAGTTACAGATAGATATTATAAATCCTAGAAGAACCACTGGAAAATAAAACAGAACTGATGGCTAGTAAGCTAATAGTGGAGAGAAAACTGAATCATAAAAGTACTCAATCCAAAAGAAGTCAGAAAGAATAAAAATGAATAATTTTTTTCAATAATCCAACAATTTTTTATTCAATATATTCAACAGTTCAACAATATTCAGATATTCAACAATTCAATAATTCAACAATAGCAAAAAATTATTGGGCAAATAAACAGATTTCAGGAGGGTAGATTTGACTCAAACGTATAGATGAGGTATAGGTAAACTATACCCCATGAAGCAGATTTGGCATGCAGCCTGTTTTTGTATGGTCTGTGTGTGTGAAATAATTTTTACATTTTTCTTAATTATGAAAAATATATATGACAAAATTTACATTTTAAATGTTTTAAATGTCCATTTCAGTGACATTAAGTAAATTCACATTGCTGTACAGCCATCACCACCATCCAGCCTTTTTCGTCTTCCCTAACTGAAACTCTGTACCCATTAAACTAAAATTCTCCATTCCCTACTCCCTCAAGTTCCTGCCAGTCACCTTTCTGTCACCTTATCCTTTCTGTCTCCATGAGTTGACAACTCTAAGGAACTTAACATAAATGGAAGCATACAATATTTGTCCTGTTTTGTCTGGTTTATTTCGCTTAACACAGTGTCTTCAAGATTCTTTCATGTCATTCATGTCATAGCAAATAGCAGAATTTAATCCCTTTTTATGGCTGAATAATATTCTGTTGTACTAATATGACAGATTTTTCTAGTTTCAAAGTATTATAAAACTCATAAACACACACAAGTATGTGTGATAGGCACTATGTGTGGTCTACAAAGTCTAAACTATTTATTCTGTGTGGTCTGTTAGAGAAAGCTTGTCAGTCCTTGATTTTGATAATTACACTAAATCTACATGATTTAAACATGCCAGTTAAAAAGCAAAGATTGTCATATGAGATTTTTTAAAGCAAGACTATATATATAAAAACAATATCCAAATATATGTGTATATGATAAACCTAATTTTTATATAAAATCATAAATAATTTATAAGTTAAAGGATAGGAAAAAAATGATATACCTACCATGCAAACATGAACTCAGAGAAAGCTGAGGATGCTATATATATTAACATCAAAGAATATTTTAGAATAAGTATTCTTACCAGGGATAAAGAGAGACATTTCCACAACAGTTTGAGTCAGTTCATCAGGAAGATATCCCAGTCCTAAATAGCAGTGTCAGTAAACTTGAAGCAAAGGAGAAATAGAAATTCGCAGTTGTATTCAAAAGATTCAGTACTTCTCTCTTAGTAAGGAATGAGAAAAGTAGATTGAAAATCAGTTAGGATGTAGAAGACTTCAGCAACAGAAAGCAACCAACTTTTTATGGTTAACATTGATAGAACACTATATTCAACAATAGCAAAATATACTTGATGGAGAAATGTTTTTTACTGGATTCAACTTCCATTCATGATAAAACCTTCCATGAAACTTTTAAAATCTTTTATATGCACTGAGAAGAGTTTCCTTCTTTCTTAGCTCTCAGGGCCTCTGAAAGATTATAAAGATCACTATAATCCCAGAACATTCCACTTCTGGTTTGGGGCATATCATTAGCTGTAATTTTTTTGTATTTTACTTTTGGTTGTGCCGGGTCTTCGTTGCTGTGCATGGGCTTTCCCTAGTTGTAGCGAGCGGGGGCTACTCTCCATTGTGGTGTGTGGGCTTCTCCTTGTTGTGCACAGGCTTTAGGGCACGCGGACTTCAGTGGCTGCAGCATGTGGGCCGTGTAGTTACGGCTCATGGGCGTGGACGATGCAGTCTTCTGCGCTTGTGGCGCACGGCCCCCGTAGGCATGGCTTGTGGGCTCTAGAGTGCAGGCTTAGTTGTGCGGCACATGGGCTTAGTTGCTGCGTGACATTGGAATCTTCCCAGACCAGGGGTCAGGCCCACGTCCCTTGCATTGGCAGGCAGATTCTTTTCCACTGTACCACCAGGGAAGTCCTAGACATAGTTTTTTAATCAGCATAGTTGTGAAGCTATGCATGCAGGCTAAGCAAGATAATTACAATACCTCCTTTGCTTTCAGAGCCTCCTCAGTCCTCATGCAAGATCTGCCAATTTCCCTTGATGGTAGAGTGCAGCTTGACATTTATAACTCAGTAGCTAGGTGATCATAAGCAAGCTGCTACATACTGGACAAACCACTTTGACTTCACCTGCTGAAATAGGTGTAATCTTTTTATCAAAACCTAAGAGTCGAGAAATGAGAGGCAATGAAATTATTTTCTATTCAGAAAGTAGATGCACTGAATAAGATTGTACTGTTAGAAAGTCAGTAGCTACATTTGAAGTTTGGTTTAAATCACAAATTATTTCAAGCTATCAGGGAAATAAAGCAAGAAAGGTAAGGCATGGTACAAAAATAATCTGATCTGTGTCTTCTAATAAAATGTGTTTGGAGGTACAAAAATACCATATTTTTAAAAATCAAAAAGCCTCCAATGCCGGTCTACCATCAGAACTTCTCAGTGATGCTTTTAAGCATCATGACCTACTGCAGTGGTTTGAGGACCATCTGGTTTGCTGAATCTTAAAGGTCAAGAGTAGAGTTTATGCCACTGTACCTGGATCACCTGGAGAGACTTACCTTGCTCTGGGTGCCACTCAAAGCTAATAGCTTTTTATTTTATAAATGTATCAGAGCTATACACTCAATTGTGATATGTGCTACTCTTCAAGTTTACAGAGGCCAACCAAATTTTTGTGTCCCTAGTGTCAGGTAGACAAGGGGTAGTAAATTCTCTTTGACCTTGGGAGAAATTTTCCAACAAAATCCTGGATCCTCAAGAACTTGATTGACGAGGCAAGTCCCCTGTATTTCCTTAAGATTTAGTTCTCACTTCCGTCACACATGTATACCTACCAAGAAATTTCATCTGTCCAGTCTTCTACTCTTCTAAGTCCTAATAGCTTGCTGTCTTTTAGAACAGGTTCGAGGAGATGTTGTTTGGAATGTGAAGGCAGCCAGGGTCTCTGCAAAGCAGATCATGGCAGAGAACAGGAATATTTTATTATGTTTCCCTGAAGTAGAAGTATTGCTGTTCTCACCAGATGCGATGTAAATAACCTGTTACTTTTGTTCACTCTGGATTGCTATGAAGGGAAAGGCATTTGCTAAATTAAAGGTAGGTATCAAATACCAAGGCTGTGTTAATTTGCTCCGTAAGGAGGCTCCATCTGGAGTGGCAGCTCCACTTGATGTCATCTTCTGATTCAGTTTATGGTTATCTGCCATTATTTTTCAGTTCTATTAATTTTTGTAGAGGCCAAACTAGTGGAGGCCGTCACCACACCTCAAGCCTCTGACTCAGACTAAGCTCTGCTTTTCCTGTGAGATGTCATGTTGCTAAAGAAAGGAGCCTACAGTAGCTTCTAGTTGTCGCTTCCTGTGGAACATGGACATTGCTTGGAAAGGCAAAGTGTAGATTCTGCCAGTGGCTTTCAGAGAATGCATTCTGACAGTAAACCCCCACAATAGCAGCAAGGTGTTTTCTGAAGTTTATTTTTAGATATTTGGTGTTCAGTTCAGTTCAGTCACTCAGTCATGTCTGACTTTTTGAGACCCCATGGACTGCAGCACACCAGGCCTCCCTGTCCATCACCAACTCCCAGAGCTTACTCAAACTCATGTCCGTCAAGTCAGTGAAGCCATCCAACCATCTCATCCTCTGTCATCCGCTTCTCCTCCCGCCTTCAATCTTTTCCTACATCAAGGTCTTTTCCAGTGAGTCAGTTCTTCGCATCAGGTGGGCAAAGTATTGGCGTTTCAGCTTCAGCATCAGTCCTTCCAGTGAATATTCAAGACTGATCTCCTTTAGGATGGACTGGTTGGATCTCCTTGCAGTCCAAGAGACTCTCAAGAGTCTTCTCCAACACCACAGTTCAAAAGCATCAATTCTTCAGTGCTCAGCTTTCTTTATAGTCTTAACTCTCATATCCGTATATGACTACTGGAAAAACTGTAGCTTTGACTAGATGAACCTTTGTTGTCAAAGTTATGTCCCTGCTTTTTAACATGCTGTCTAGGTTGGTCACAGCTTTTCTTCCAAGGAGTAAGCGTCTTTTAATTTCATGGCTGCAGTCACCATCTGCAGTGATTTTGGAGCCCCAAAAAAGAAGAGTCTCTTACTGTTTCCGTTGTTTCCCCACCTATTTGCCATGAAGTGATGGAACCAGATGCCATGATGTTAGTTTTCTGAATGTTGAGCTTTCAGCCAACTTTTTCACTCTCCTCTTTCACTTTCATCAAGAAGCTCTTTAGTTCTTCTTCACTTTCTGCCATAAGGATGGTGTCATCTGCATATCTGAGGTTATTGATATTTCTCCCAGAAATCTTGATTCCAGCTTATGCTTCATCTAGTCCAGCATTTCACATGATGTACTCTGCATATAAGTTAAACAAGCAGGGTGACAATATACAGCCTTGATGTACTCCTTTCCCTATATGAAACCAGTATGTTGTTCCATGTCCAGTTCCAACAATTGTTTCTTGATGTGCATACAGATTTCTCAGGAGGCAGGTTACGTGGTCTGGTATTCCCATCTCTAAGAATTTTCCACAAGTTTGTTGTGATCCACATAGTCAGAGGCTTCTGCATAGTCAATAAAGCAAAAGTAGATGTTTTTCTGAAACTCGCGCTTTTTCGGTGATCCACTGGATGTTGGCAATTTGATCTCTGGTTCCTCTGCCTTTTCTAAATCCAGCTTGAACGTTTGATTTTATCTATTGCTATTATATGTGGGATTGTTTTTCAGTTTCACTTTCTAATTGTTCATCGCTTGTGTTTGGAGATTCAGTTGATTTTTTAAACAGTTCTCTCATAGTCAGTATTCTTTCTAAATATGGTAAGTCTAATAGATTATCTCTAAATATTTTGAGTTTTCTATATCACAGTCATCATTTGAGCATAATGGCAGTTTTATTTCTTTCTTTCCAATCCCTTTCTTTTTCTCAGCCTTTTCCATTGGCCAGGACCTCTGGCACTTTGTTGTCTTTCCTTTTTTTAAAAAATTTATTTTTAATTGAATGATAGTTGCTTGATAGTATTATGTTGGTTTCTGCCATACATCCACGTGAATCAGCCATAGGTATTCATACGTCCCCTCCGTCTTGAACCTCCCTTCCCCTGCATCCCACCCCACCCTTCTAGGTTGTCACAGAGCACCAGTTTGAGCTCCCAGCGTCATGTAGCCAATTCCCACTGGCCATCCATTTTACGTATGTAGTGCATATGTTTCCCCGCTCCTCTCTGCATTCGTCCCAACCCCTCCTTCCCACCGTGTCCATGAGCCTGTTCTCTATGTCTCTGTCTCCATTGTTGCCCTGCAAATAGGTTCATCGGTACCATCGTTTTAGAGTCATATATATGTGTTAATAAACAATATTTGCTTTTCTCCTTCTGACTGACTTCATTCTGTGTAATAGGCTCTCAGTTCACCTACCTCATTAGACCTGACTCAGATGCCTTCCTTTCTATGGCTGAGTAATATTCCCTTATATCTGTACTATAGCTTCTTTATCCATTCATCTGTTGACAGACATCTAGGTTGCTTCCACTGTATTTCTGTTTCTATTGTAAATAGTACTGCAGTGAACACTGGGGTATACGTGTCTTTTTCAATTATGATTTTTCTCGGGGTTTATGCCCAGTAGTGGGATTATTGGGTTTTACTCCTGGCTTTTTAAGGAGCCTCCATTCTCTCCTCCACGGTGCTATATCAGTTTACATTCCCACCAACAGTGCAAGATGGTTCCCTTTTATCCACATCCTCTTGGGCATTTATTGTTTGTAGATTTTTTTTTTTTTTGCCACTTTATTTTTTAATTGGAGGATAATTGCTTTACAGAATTTTGTTGTTTTTTGTCAAACATCAACAAGATGATGGCCATTCTGACCGATGTCCGGTGATTATTTCATTGAATTTTTGATTCACATTTCTCTGATAATGAGCAATATTGAGCATCTCTTCATGTGTTTATTAGCCATCTGTATGCCTTCTTTGGTGAACTATCTATTTGATCTTCTGCCTACTTTTTAAAAAATTATTTATTTTAATTGGAGGATAATTACAATATTGTGATGGTTTTTAATAATATGCGTTAACCTGAATTGGCCTGCCTACTTTTTGATTGGTTTTTTTGTTTTTCTGATATTGAGCTACATGAGCTGCTTGCATATCTTGGAGGTTAATCCTTTGTCATTTGTTTCATTCGCTGTTATTTTCTCCCATTCTGAGAGTTGTCTTTTCACCTTTCTGGTACATTGTTGAATAGAATTGATGATAATAGGCATCTTTGTCTCATTCTTGATCTCAGAGGTAAAGTTTTCAACATTTTACCGGTAAATTTGATGTTTACTATAGGATTTTAGGGTTTCCTTGGTGACTCAGGCATAAATAGTCCGCCTGCAATGCAGGAGCCATGGGCTCACTCCCTGGGTTGGGAAGATTCCCTGGTGGAGGGTATGGCAACCCATTCCAGTATTCTTGCCTGGAGAATCCCATGGACAGAGGAGCCTGGCGGGCTATAGTCCACAGGGTCACAAAGAGTCAGACACAACTGAAGTGACTTCGCACGCATGCACACACAGAGGACTTTCAAAAATACCCTTTATGAGTTAAAGGAAATTGCTTTCTATTCCTCATTTGCACAGAAATCTTTTATCATAATTGGATAATTAATTATATCAAATGATTTTTAAAATCTATTATAATTGTCACATTACTTTTAACCTTTATTCTTTCAATGCATTGACTTTGATAGATTCATTTTCTAATGTTAAATCCATCCTGTACTTGTAGCAAAACTTTACAGTCCTTTTTTCCACCTTAAATGATTTGAGGGTAAATGGGTTGCTTCTTCACTCTCAAATACATTAGTGTATATTTTTTACAAGCAAGAATATTCTCTTGCATAGCCTTAATGTAACCATCAAAATTAAGACACTGATATTGATATTTTGACGTATTATTACCATTTAATTCTCAGAACCTACTCAAGGTCAACAGTTGTCCAAATAATGTTGTTATAGCAAGAGGATCAAATTCAAAATATTGTCTTGCTTTTAGTTACCTTTTCTTGCTAGTCTCCTTTAGTCTAGAACAGTTCTTCAGTCATCCCCCTTCTGACTATTACACTTTTTTTGAATATGTGAGTTTGTCTGATATTCCTTATGATTAGAGTCAGGTCATGCACCTCTAGCTGGAAGTGGTGCCTTATTCCTATCATTGCATCTTAGTGGATGATGCACAATTTTGATTTATTCCACTATTCAGAATGTTCCCTTTGGTCTCATCATTAAGGAGGTGTCTACTAGGCTTCTTCACTAAATTACTCTTGATAATGAAGTCCTTTATCAGAATGCATCTCTAACTAAAAAATGACCTATTTTCTCAAAGTTCTTTCAATTTATTTTTGTGTTTATTTATATCTAGATGGACTCATGATTTCCTCTTTTCCTCTGTGTCTTATGATCCATTATTGTGACTATTTATTTATTTTGAAGCTCAAATTGTTAGTGAGATTTGGTCAGTGTGACCCCCTTCAAGCTGGCTTCTTTGTCCTTTTGACATGATGCCATCATTCTTTGAGTGTGTCCTTACTCCCAACACAAGAAGCTTGTGTAAGCTTCTCTTGTATTTTCCTTTCCTCGGCCCTGGAATTAGCCACTTCTTCATGGAGTCCTGGTTCCTTTTAGTGAAGACCTGATTGAGAAGCCAGGATCGGAGCATTTAGGTATGCTTGTTGCTGTCAGAGGGTTTTTCTTAAGCCGTGGATAGAGCCAGGATACTCAAAAGTGTGTGTGTGTGTGTGTATACACATTATATGCATACTTACACTGTATTTCTGCCTACTACTAAACACCTGAGCAGATACTGATATCTTTTCATGTTAATCCAGCATCACAGCGTTTGTTCTAGTTTTTTCCCTGGTTCTCCAGCTCTGGCCCCTTGCCTCAGTGCAGACAGATTTCTCAGTCTGGGCTCTGTTGCCCCAGGCTAAGCTTCCTTTCTGTGGGGAACCCTCTTACCCTGTTGAGGCTCCGGCTCCCTGAGCTGGGTCTTTCTCACCCAGACTGGACTCCGTCATGCTGCCTGGCACTGCCCCACGTGCGGATGCCCTCTCTGCCTCCTTGAGCTCTGACACGTGGCTCTGGCCCACGCGGCTTCTGGTGCCACCACCAGCGCGGACCGCTGCCTCCCTCGGCCCCCTGGATAGCTTCGGGACTGACAGATTTCCAGAAAGGGGAGAACAAAGGGAAAGCTCGCTGTCTTTTTAATGTGTCAAGGAGCTGAAATGATGTCCTCTTTTTTATTCTTGATATTAATAATTTATGCCGTCTCTTTTTCTTCTTGACTAGTCTCTTCTAGGAGCCTATCAATTTTATTAGTGTTCTTAATGGATTTTATTTTGATTTGCTGCCGCTGCTGCTAAGTCACTTCAGTCGTGTCCAACTCTGTGCGACCCCATAGACGACAGCCCATCAGGGACCCCACACTGTCCCTGGGATTCTCCAGGCAAGAACACGAGTGGGTTGCCATTTCCTTCTCCAATGCGTGCATGCATGCTAAGTCACTTCAGTCGTGTCCGACTCTGTGCGACCCTATGGACAGCAGCCCCCCAGGCTCCTCTCTACGGGAGTCTCCAGGCAAGAACACTGGAGTGGGTTGCCATTTCCTTCTCCTTTGATTTGCTAATGCTTTTCTATTGTATGCATGTTTTCTATTTTTTATTTCTGTTCCTTCTTTCATTCTTCCTACTTCCTTTGAATTTCACTTGTTTATTTTTTAAAACTTCTGGAAATGGGTACTCAGATTATAGTTTTCAATCTTCCTCTCTCCCCTGCCCTCCCCAGTATATGCACTTAGGCCTGTACATGTCCTTCTTAGCCACATTCCACAAGTATTTATATGAATTATTTTTATTATCATTATTTTCAATGTATTTTCTAATTTCTCTTGTGATTTCTCCTTTAATCCATGGGCGGTTTAGAAGTTTACCTTAATTTCTAGTTATTTTATCTAGATTTCTATAACTTTTATTATATTTTTGTTTCTGATTTTTAACTTAATTCCACTATGGTTTGAAAACATCTCTTTTACACTCCCAGTTTTGTGAAATGTGTTGAGCCTTAAGTTATTAGCCAGAATATGATAAATTTTAGTAGATTTCCACAGGTATTTGAAAAGAGATGTGAATTCTACAGATGTTGAATGTTCACCTCTGTTTAGAGCTGCAGTTGCCAAACTTTGAAAACCAGTATCTTAAAACACAGTGTTCAGATCTACAGGTCATACTCCAGATGTGCACACATCCTACTTTTTCCTGAAGTAGGAAGATACTTGGTCTTGTTTTCTAGGTGCTATGCAATATGCAAGTGGAAAATTAAAATGCTTAAAATATATTCATGCGTGAACCCTTTTATATCATTTCCATAAAACAGAGTATAAAATTGGGTTGTAAAACGAGGGGTAAAGTAAAAGTATGGCATTATCTTTGGTGTTTGATAGTCCCACAAAAAATTTCTTTCTTAGGTTGGATGTTTATACTGTAATCTAACAACTCTGACATAAAGTGTGCTATTTTATAAAACAATTGTCTTAAAATTTTTCCAACATCAATTCAATTTAAGCCAAGTTCTTACACTGTGTAGACAATGTAAAGCAGTTAGCAGCTAGAGAAAAAAAGATATTATTGCAGAAAGTTAAAACAAAGAAGAAATCCTCATAACTGTATCTTTTCAATGAAATTTAGATTCCAGATACATTTGGCCTTCTTCACTTTGAAAAGTAAAATGCAAGAGTAAAATGAAAATTAAAGAAAAAAGTGTGGTAATTATATTCAATTATATAATAATATATAATTATATAAACTTACATAATTTATAAATCCCAATGTTTATATGTATATCTATGTAATTCCAAAATATTTTATATATTCCACTTCACAGCTTTAAAAATTGTTTCTATCAAATCTAGAAACAATATTGAAATCAACCCATGGAGCCTGCTTAGCATCTTTAAATATCAGTAAACCTTCTTTGGGATAACTTATGCTTTAGTCTTTGGAGCACAGTGACGCTAACTCTAAATAAGATCCGGATGACTGGAGGTCAGCTGTGTGAGGACCACAGCTGGTGGCAGCTAGACAGGGACCTGATATGAGTAAGCCAAAGGAAGTAAGGTATAACGTAATTACCAGACAGAAACTGTATGTGCCGGTCACATCAAGAGGAAGTGCAGAAAAGGATTATGAAAAGTGGAAATGGAGCCACAGAAAGAGAAGATTTTCTTTAGTAAAAATGAAGACTGAAATCAACTGCTAGACTGATGGATAAGAAAAGCAAGGATCCTTTATCTTCCTCCTTCCTGGCACCTTTAGGCATGCTCTTTTTTGTTTTGTTTAATGTGTGCATGTTTTTATACTCCCAAAGTGCGTAAGTTTTTGGAAGGAAAATATTGAGTCATTTTTTACTTTTCCCAGTTTTATTGAGATTTAATTAACATATGCTGCTGCTAAGTCACTTCAGTCATGTCCGACTCTGTGCGACCCCGTAGACGGCAGCCCACCAGGCTCCCCCGTCCCTGGGATTCTCCAGGCAAGAATACTGGAGTGGGTTGCCATTTCCTTCTCCAATGCATGAAAGTGAACTCTCTCAGTCATGTCTGACTCTTAGCGACCCCATAGCAGCAGCCCACCAGGCTCCCCCATCCCTGGGATTATCCAGGCAAGAGTACTGGAGTGGGTTGCCATTACCTTCTCCAACTAACATATAACTTTGTGTTATTCCAAGATGTGCAACATAATGGTTTGATAATATGTAAATATTGCAAAATGATTACCACAATGGGCTTAGTTAATATCAGTCATTTTACATAGTTGCAAATTTATTCTTCTGATAAGAATTTTTATCTATTTTTATTCTGCTTTCAGCACATTTTAAATATACATTGCGGTATTGTTAAGTACAGTCGACACTGTGCATGACGTCCCCAGGACTTATTTATCTTGTCACTGGAAGTTTGTACCTTTTACCACCTTCATCCCTTTCCCGCACCCACAACCCTGCCTTTTTTTGCCTGCCACCAACCTGTTCTCCACATCCATGGATTCATTTTTTTTAGAGTCCATGTATAAGTGACATCTTACAGTATTATTTTTCTCTTTTTTTAACTAACTTACTTCACATAAAATTGTTGTCCTCAAGGTCCATCCCTGTTGTCACAAATGGCACCTTTTCCTTTATGGCTGAATATAGTCCATTGTCTGTATAAACCACATTATCTTTATCCATTCATTCATTGATAGACACTTCAGTTGTTTCCTTGTCTTGGCTATTACAAATAATACTTTAGTGAATATGGGAATGCAGATATCTTTTCAATATAGTGATTTCATATCCTTCAGAGAAGTAGAATTGCTGGATCATATAGTAGTTCAATTTTTAATTTTTAAAAGAATCTCCATATCGTTTTCCACAGTGGTTTCAACAGTTCACACTCCCATCAATGGGAGCTCCACATGCTACCCAGCACTAGTTATTTCTTGTCTTTTTGATAATCACCATTCTAACAGATATGAGTTGATATTTCATGGTGGATAGCTAGCATCTCTCTGATGATTAGTGATTTGAAAACTTTTTCATGTTTCTGTTGGTCATTTGCATATCTTCTTTGGAAAACAATTTTTTCCAAAGGTATTTTTAGTTTCTCAACCCATTTTTCAGTCAGATTGTTAGTTTTTTCACTGAGTTTTGTGAGTTCTGCATGTATTTTGGATATTAACACATCACCAGATACATTATTTGTAAATATTTTCCACCATTCTGTAGGGTGACTTTTAATTTTGTTGATTGTTTGCAGTGAAGAAGCTATTCAGTTTTGTGTAATCCTGCTTGTTTATTTTTGCTTTTATTGCCTTATTTTTAGTGTCAGATCTAAAACATTGTTAAGACCAATGTCAAGGAGATTACACACTATGTTTTCTTCTAGGAGTTTCATGGTTTCATTTCTTATATTCAAGTATTTCATCCATTCCAAGTTGATTTATGTATATGATGTAAAACTTATGTATATGATGTTCAGTATCATTCTTTTGCATATGGCTGTCCAGTTATCCCATCACCATTTATTAAAGAGACTATCCTCTCCTCATTGTATTTTCTTGGCTCCTTTGTCATCAATTAGTTGACCATACATATGTAGGTTTACTTCTGGGCTCTAAGTTCTGTTGGATTATGTGTCTGCTTTTGTGCCAGTAACATACTGTTTTGATTAATGTAGATTTGTAATATACTTTCAAATCAGGAAGTATGATACTTCCCACTTTTTCCTTCTTTTTCAAGATCTCTTTGGCTATTTGGAATCTCTGTGTTTCCATACAAATTTTAGGATTATTTTTTCTATTTCTGTGAAAAAAAATGCCATTGGAATATTGATAGCTATTGCATTGAATCTATAGATTGCTTTGGATAATATGAACATTTTCACAATATTCTTCCAATCCATAAACACAGAATATCTTTCCATTTATTTGTATGTTTTTCAGTTTCTTTCATCTGTGTCTTACAGTTTTTAGTGTAAAGGTATTTCACCTCTTTGGTTAAATTTCTTCCTTGGTGCATGCTCATGCATGCTCAGTTGTGTCTGACTCTTTGCGACTTTATGGATGGTAGCCCACTAGGCTCCTCTGTCCATGGGAATTTCTAGGCAAGAATACTGGAGTGGGTTGCCATTTCCTTCTCCAGGGGATCTTCCCAACCCAGGGCTCAAATGTATGTCTCATATGTCTCCTTCATTAGCAGATGGATCCTTTACATGCAATTGTAATTGGGATTCTTCCCTTAACTTATTTTTATGATAATTCATGTGAGTTGATAAAAACACAACTGATTTTTTACATCGATTTTGTATCTAGCAGGTTTACTGATTATGTTTATTAGTTCTAAAAGGTTTTTTTTTTTTTTGGTGGACTCTTTATAGTTTTCTATATATAATATGTCATTGCCAATAGAGATAGTTTTACTTCTTCCTTTCCAATTTGGATGTCTTTTTTTTCTTGCCTAATTTCTATGGCTAGGACTTCAAGTACCATGCTGAATAAAAGTAACAAGAGTCAGAATCCTTGTCTTGTTCCCAGTCCTTTTTTTTTTTTTTTTTAATTTGTTGAGTGGCATCTACTCTTTTCCATATAGATGGAATTTCCAATTTGATGGCTTCTGGTTAAGCCAGTTATGGTAATCACATCTCCCCTACCACAGATGGGTTTAGAAATAAACATGTGACCCAGTTCTGTCCAGTGAGACTTGGGGTATTATGGGATAATATGCTATTAGTAAGAGACGTCTGGAAAAGATCATCTCTCTTTTTTAAAAAATTAAGATAAAGGAAAAGATGGTATGCTGATTCTTAGAACTACTGTGTTGGGAATTTTTTAATTGACTTCATGTTATAGTAAATATTTAGGTATTACAATTTAATTTATAATTCAGTGACTGGTTAAATAGACACTTTTAAAGGGAGAGAAGGTGTCAGTTTAAAAGCAATCAGTAGAAAATATATTTAGAAACAAAAGAAAATTCAGATATCATGTTTGGGGGGTTTTGTTTTGGATACGGTGGGTGGGTGGGGGTTGACTCTGCCTTGCAGCATGTGGTATCTTAGTTCCTTGACCAGGGATTGAGCCCATGCCCCCTGCAGTGGAAGCTTGGAGTCCCAACCACTGGACCACCATGGAAGTTCTTGTCTTTGTGGGGTATTTTTTTTTTTAAACAAATAGGGATATATTTGTCTCAGACATCAAGAAGTTTTGGAGGTAGCTACTGAGTGATTCTTCAGATGCTTCTTCATCATCCTTAGTTTTCATTCTCATGCTTGTTACTTCGAGGTTATGAGAGCTACACCTCTAAAGCAGGAGAAAGGGGAAAGGCCAGTGGGCAAAAGGGACATGCAAGTTAAGTCTGCTGCTTTCTCAGGAAAACAGTAGCTTTCCTGGAAGCCCCATGCTGAAATCTGGTTTATTGTGTTTTATTGGCTACTACTTCCAATCTGTCTCCTCAAATTTAGTTTCAACTTAAGTCATTAATTTTTCTACGTTATGTTTATTTCCTAACACTGGTATGTTAGACTCACTAGGTGAGACATTTAATTTCTTTTTCCAAAATTAGGACTTTGGGTCAAATATGTAAATCTGTGCTAAGTTCATGCAGATTAGTATTTTTATTTGAACCAGACATCATGGTAATTTTTAAATGAGTTTTATAGTTCTTATGTAAAGTTTTTTATTTTAAAAATGCAAGAAGCTTTTCTCTCTTAGCAAGAATAGAAGACCTGTTGAACATTTCTCCATTATAAGAATTACAAACGACCTTTTTTCCAGAGTTCCTTTCAAGAAAGGAGACAGTCCATCAAAGGAAAAACTGAGCCATGTTTAAGTTTTATATCTGATATTATGTCCAGGAATTATTTGCACAGATTTAGCTATCCCTGAGTTGTATGGTGAATTTTGTTTCCTAACATATCCTCCTGTCCCCACCTCTGTCCTGTTCACAGAAATGCTTATTCTGTTATTTAGGTAAATCATTAAAGTAAAAGTTAAAAATTTAAGAGAGAAAAAAAATGTGGGGTTGCAGATGCCTACTATAGACAAGGTAGAGTGGACTTTAGGAGTCCTGATGCAGGATGTGGTGGAGCGGGGAGTGACCTCTTTATAAAGGAGACAGGCTGGAATGCAGACTTCAGACTTTGCTGGTGGGTGGTGGGTTACAGTCTATGGGGTTGCAAAGAGTCGGACACGACTGGGTGCCTACTAAGCACAGCACAGGAGGAGTTAGGCCTCGACTCAGAGTGCTCTTCATTTCAGGATTCTGGATCTGGGATAGACAGGAAAAAATAGTTTCCAGTGCTGCTGGGTGAATGCTAGTTTAAGTTCATCTCAGTAATTGAAGAAAATTAATGAGAAAATAAATTTATAAATTTATTTATTTATTTATTTATTATAAATAAATGAGAAAATAAATTTATATTTGTTTTACCTACCATATTTTTACCTATTGTGACTGGAGATGTCACAAGGGAATAGTTGAAGTTTGTATGCTTTAGGATTGTTTTGAAAGACAGACCTATATAAATCGTTGATTTCACTAGTATTTATCACTGTCCCATTTCTACAGTATGAAACAGAGTGTCTTGGTACGTAACTTTTATTTTTCGTGATCTTATTATGCAGGAGAGGATTGGGAAACCAGATTATTTGATTTCTGCATCTGAACCAGGGAAGAAGAAAACCCATTAGTAAATCTAGTAACCACCTTGCCACAAAATTTTAATCCAGTTTTTTTTTCCGTTATTTACAATTATTGTGGACTGTACTGCATGTTGAGGCTAATTGGAAACAGTGACCAGATTCTTAATCATTATCAGGAAACTGCATTCAGAGAATGAGAAGAACACCCCCACTGGATGAATTGCAGCCACCACCATATCAGGATGACAGTGGTTCTCCCCACCTCTCATGTACACCCTCAGAAATTGGGGACAGTAAATGTGAATTTTCCCACTGCAGCAACAGTCCAAGATGCTCATATAACAAGTGTCCGAGTGAAGGAAGTGCAGGTCACGAAGTAGAAAGCTTTCACAACAAGGGATATGAAGAAGATGTTCCGAGCGACAGCACTGCAGTCCTGAGCCCTGAAGTAAGTAAGAGCACGCAGAATATTCAAAATTAATGTTGTTTGGAAGATGATAACCCTGTGCTTCTCCTACTGGTCAGAACGTTTTCTCACTATCATGTCCTTTGTGGCTTATGGTTTCTGGTTTTATCCAGCAGACCTTTCAGGGCTGCCCCAACCATGCTACAACTCCCCCTCAAAAAAAGGAGCAGATTGATAAAACTGAGAGCAAATGCAAGATACTGATGAGTATCTTCCCCGACATTTCAACTTCTGTTGGGGTTTAAAAAAATTTTTGTTCACATTTTACATAAAATATTCTGGAATTACCCATTTCTTTTATGTTAAGGTTCCTGTTTGTGTTTATTTTTTAAATTACTGAATTTAGATATTTTTACTATTGGGAGGTTGCTCTTTAATGTTTTACACACCTACCAGAATATTGTTTGCATTTTCACTGTCTGGAATATGGAAGGGATAAGTGATGCTCAGCTTTACTATGGAGTTTGAATTCATGGCATCATGCATTCAGAGTGATTGGTTGGTTGTGCTTTAAGATTTCCTTTTTGTGGAGCAGAAAATGTGAAAATGGCAATAAAAATAGGTGTGTTATACTTTTGAAGTCTTTCCATGTTCTAAAAATCATTTGTTTTGATCTTCCTATGATGATGGAAACTGTAAAGGTAATCTAGAGGTTCTCATAAGGCAGTATTTACTTTCTTCTAGATTGCAAGTTTTTACAAGTTTTGTCCCATACAACATTTCATTATACTGCAGGGTGTCAGTGTTCTTACTAGGTGAATTTTTATCTGTTGGCAAAATAAAATAATGAAAGTAGAGCTCTGAATACAATTTCCTTAAATTTTTTCTTACATAAAAATTTCTAAGGACACTTTTTATCTGTTGTTACTTTTCTACTATTTCTAATGTTATTATTATATAGTATCTAAAATTCTACATGGGTATTATTAGTTTAATATAGCAGTAGTTCATGATTTTCCACAAAGAATATTTCTCCATGTTCTATACCTGAGCAAATTTGTGATAACTATTTTATAGACTTGGAAACCAAATATCTAGCCAAGAAGTTAACGGTGAAGCCTGGATTGTGGAACTAACAACAGTAATAGCGATCACCAATCGTCCTAGGAATTTTGCTGTAATTTTTACACAGTCAGCTCATTTAATTCTAACAACATCACCTTCAGGAAATTGTTATTTCCATTTTAGAAAAGAAAGCATTAAAACTCAGAGAATTAAGCAGTTTGCCCAGTATAAGGAGATCTTAAATGATAGAACTGTAATTCAAACCCAGGTGTACCTGACTGTGAAAACAGTGCTCTAAAAAGCTTTGCTACGTTGCTCCTCTTCAGCTGAATCATAGTGTGGGAAATTACTCTGGACCATTGGTACCCTCCAAGTACACCTCCAGGCAAGCAACCCCAGAGGACTCACAGACCGAATTAAGATGCTCAGATTACCCTGGTGCGTGTATGTGTGAGTGCGTGTACATATGTGTGCGTGTGTGAAGCTATTTCAGATATAAAGCAAGAAGTAAGAGGAGCAAGAGAAGGTAGGAGAACACACTTAGGATAGGATACCAGTAAGTACAGCTGGCAGGACCACACCGTGTAAATCCCAGTTTACGTGATGTCCTTCTGTCCAGTCTTACTGTTTCTGCTCGATTAGCATTCCCTAATTATGTCATGTTAACAGGGACGGAAGTTGAGATTTGAACAGGGCTCCCAGGGCCATGCTGGTTTTATGGGAGACGTGCGGGGGACGATCCTCCTGGCCACCATAGAAACTTGCAGTTAGTCTACTGGACACAGATTTTACCTGCATTTCTTAAATGGAACACATGGGTGGCAGAGCTGTCAGCCCAGAGGTGCCTTCATCATAGCTTAGGCTTTCTGTCCCTTTCCATAGCTAATAGTCATTTGTTCTATCCTATTTTCTGTTTATTCTGTCTTGAGCATATCTTGCAAGTGATTAATTTAGTTATTATCTATATTTACCACATCTTCTGAATTCTGCTTGTGTCTCTGAAGTTACTTCCTTACCTGTTATCTGTAGTTAACAGAGCCTGTGAGTTTTGCCCATATTTCAGAAGCTTGCTTTCTGTGTTAATACTTCTTATGAGGAGTCTCCCCTATCCTGCTTGTATTTATGTCTTCTGCCACAAAACTGAATATATTCAAACTACAGCAAATGCATGTCACCTGAATACTTCAGTGCTGATAACACTTAGTATGAAACTGATTCTTGTGTCTTTTCCAGTTTATTTGCTTACCACCATCCCTTTAATAGATATTATTTATCAACTAGAAAATTCTTACCTTCCTGTTGGTTTAGTCCAGGATCCAGCTCTCTTAGAGCCGTTCTATCTCCGTACAGAGTTGAACTGGGAGAGGACCAAGGAGGAATCACAAGGTTTCCCAGGCAAGGAGTTCATTAACTGTGTTGATAACCTGTTGCTAGCTAAAGATTAGTCACAACTTTGGCTCAGAACCTTGAAAAGAGAAGTTGTTTTCTAATTACCTATTGGTGGAATACAAATAGTAGCTTTTATCTCTAAAGGTACCACCCTGTTAACCCTCAGTTTCATGACAACTCTCAGAATGCCCAGTGGGGGAAAAAAAATAGGAAGACACCGAGAGAAGCAAAATTCAGAAATAGCTTTCTGGGACCTTATAAACATTTTTATTGCCTTGACAATCTTAGCTGTCATGACATTAGTTTAGAAAATATTTAATCTAAAAATAAATTAATGTAATTAATCATCTATAATTATGAAGTGGCATGCATTAAAACATCTTGTTCTAAACTGTAAGTGTAACAGAGTAAGAATGTCTTTATACCGATCTAATCATATTGCATAAAACACTGAGTTCCCCTGTGAGAGTTTGTTCCTATTCCTAAAGAATTCTCCTTCACTTGCCATCTTTTCTTTCATACGTGATAGCAGTTGGATCATCATAGGTAAACATGGAGATTTATAAGGTCAAAGACTTGTGTCTTTTTGATTCTCTGCTGCATCCTGCCACTTAAAATACAGCCAGGCACATAGTAGGTGCAATAGTTAAGTACATGTTAAGGTCCTATTGGGCTTCCCAGGTGGCTCAGTAGAAAAGAATCTACCTGCCAATGCAGGAGGTGCGGGTTCCATCCCTGGGTCAGGAAGATGCCCTGGAGAAGGAAATGGCAGTATTCTTCCCTGGGAAATCCCATAGAGAGAGGAACCTGGCAGGCTACAGTCCAGGGACTTGCAAAACGTCAGACTCAACCGAGTGACTAAACAACAAAGGTCCTAAAACAAGGAGACAAATACAACGTCAAATACAAAGCCATGGAAGATTGCCTTTCATTTGACAGACCGTTGGACAACATCATCCATCAGCCCAGTTCATGCTTTTTAGTCACTGTCATTCCCTTGGGCATTGACCTAATCTACATGGTCCAAGCTGCCCACACATCCTCTGTGTGTATCTGCTTGTGGGAAGAGTGACAGAGAAAGAGAGTGCAGAGCGGGTCGTTTCTTCTGCAGACCCAATCTAGATGACTTATACAGAACTCTGTCTCTTTTCCATTGGTTGGAGCAGAGTTACACAGCCGCATCAGCTATCAGTCAGTTCAGTGGCTCAGTCATGTCCAACTCTTTGTGACCCCATGAACCGCAGCACGCCAGGCCTCCCTGCCCATCACCAACTCCCAGAGTCCACCCAAACCCATGTCCATCAAGTCAGTTATGCCATCCAACCATCTCATCCTCTGTAGTCCCCTTCTCCTCCTGCCCCCAATCTTTCCCAGCATCAGGGTCTTTTCCAATGAGTCAACTTTTCACATCAGGTGGCCAAAGTATTGGAGTTTCAGCTTCAGCATCAGTCCTTCTAATGAACACCCAGGACTCATTTCCTTTAGGATGGATTGGTTGGATCTCCTTGCAGTCTAAGGGACACTCAAGAGTCTTCTCCAACAACCCAGTTCAAAAGCATCAATTCTTCGGCACTCAGCTTTCTTTATAGTCCAACTCTCACATCCATACATGACCACTGGGAAAACCATAGCCTTGACTAGACGGACCTTTGATTTGTTAAAATACTTGAAGGGGTGAAGTGGTATAGCTGAAAAGTCTGAGAGCTGAATTTGGTACTATTCAATAACTAGCTGAAACTGTTACATCCCAGACAGTTAGATTAGCAGGAATTTGAGACAACCAAAGTGGGTACAGTTTCTTTTACTTTTATAATTAAAATACACAGTTTATCACTTTTTTAACTTTTGAAGTATCCTGCCATTTTCAACAGTGATTAGTATTAAAAATAATATATACTTTGAAATTCTAGTTAAAAATTGAAATAGTGTGTGTGTTATGGAAAATAAATATTTGGCTTTAAATATTTTGAGGCTTTTGTGTTTATACTTTCATATTTCACCTTTCCATTGACTTTTAAGCCTAAATATGTTAACATTCTAATACAGGTGGGGCATTTGGGGACATACCTGAAATTGGAACCAACTTTTTCAATAGCGTTATTCTTGTATTTATGTTCTCTTTCTCTCCAACTTGATATTGAGCTGTCAGTTGTATTGTTTATAATGTTAAAAATTTAGCTTCTTTTTTTTTTTCACAAAAAGAACAGAGATACACATTGAAATATATATTTTCCAATTTCTCACAATAAAAACATACAGCCAACTTTCTCAAAATGGTAATGGTGACTATTCCATGTCTTTATTTTATTAAGTTTTTGAGTTTAACTTGCGTTATTCTGCCTCCATAGAGTAACTTTTGATTGTAGTTGACTGTTGATTATTATTAATTTCTTTATGATAGCAAATCAAAACAGTTTTCATATCACCCTTCTAAAGAAATACCAGGTACTTATTTACATGTTGAATTAAATAATGGAGTTAAAAACTGAAAACATTTAAATTTGCTTTTCTTAGGATGTGTCAGCTCAAGGATCATCTTCACAACTTCCTAAACCTTTTGATCCTGAGCCAGAAGCTAAATATGGCACCCTGGATGTGACTTTTGACTATGACTCACAAGAACAGAAGCTTCTGGTAACAGTGACAGCTGTCACAGATATCCCAACATATAACAGGACAGGTGGCAACTCATGGCAAGTACACCTTGTTCTTCTACCTATAAAGAAACAGAGAGCAAAAACCAGCATCCAGAGAGGACCATGCCCTGTCTTCACAGAAACATTCAAATTTAATCATGTTGAATCTGAGATGATTGGAAATTATGCAGTTCGGTTTAGACTGTATGGTATACACCGCATGAAAAAAGAAAAGATTGTGGGGGAAAAGATTTTTTATTTAACAAAATTGAATCTTCAAGGGAAAATGTCATTACCTGTGATATTGGAACCTTCTTACAATCATTCTGTGAGTATCTGCTCAAATAGCCCAAATACAGTTTATGTCATGGTATTATAATATACACAATTTTTAAAATCGATGATCAACCCACCAACTTTCTCAGCCTATTTTTTCCCATGGTAATCATACCTACAAAATTTCTAAGTCCTAGATAGGTAGGTATAACTTTTTCTCATCTATAAAAGTTGCCCTTGAAGATTATATATGTTTTATTTTATGTGTTTTATGTTCACAGAGCCTGACCTGATGTCTTACATATTTATTCCTTCATTAAACATGTATTAGATGATTGCTTATGACATCATCTGAACTCTTTAGAGAATTTATTGTTTTCTTTCCATGTTAAATATAGGTTGATATGTTAACAACTATCTAGCCCCATAGCTTATTTGATATACTATAGAAATTATTTGTTCTTACAGAATATATGCTGCTGCCTCGGTCATAAGTGATTGTCTTTCCAGAACAGCTGTGAAATTATCTTTAAGGGTTCAAAAAAACCTTGCCCTTGTTATACTTTCTACTTTTTTTTTAAACAAAGATTTTTATGGTGTTTCTGGGAGAATATTTGTGTTTAGTCCTTTTCTCCTTTTTCCTCCAGGTTCTGATCACATACCCTGTCTGTCTGTCTGTCTGTCTCTCTTCGTATTTTAAACTAAATTGCCACAAGGCATTACAGGTCACAGGAGAGCTGCACAACTTATTTAAACCAGGAAGATATACTATGCCACATAGCTATTTAGATTATGAGAAAATCCATGATGTGCTCTAAATAGAAACTTTGAATTATATTTAGTCCTCTTACAATTGAATAAGAAGTATTTTTACCCATAAATACACAGGTTTGGAATAAATCTGTGTATTAAAATGAAAGTATACTATTTTAGAGTTGTTTCTAAGCTTTTATTTATTTATTTTTTTTAATATTATTTTATTAGTTGGAGGCCAATCACTTCACAACATTTCAGTGGATTTTGTCATACATTGACATGAATCAGCCATATAGTGTTTCTAAGCTTTTAAATGTCAAGCATTAAGTCCAGGATTAGTCTAATTGAACTTCTGCCAGGCAGCATTTGAAGGTCTCATAGGACCTTCATCCCCAGTAGAGCCATACCTTTTCAACTAGATGATTTCAGCATTTTTAAAAACCAAAAGGTGATAATTTAGTATATCTCTGTGGATTTTTAAGATAATATTTATCCTTTATTGGGTAAATTGATAGCCTGTTTTCACTTTAAATTTTAGAATTACTGTAGATGCTCAGAAGGGAGCAGGGGAAAAAGTACAAGCGCTATTTCCGAGGGGAAAAGACAACTTTTTAATAAAATTAAATATTCTGTGATTCTTACTGTGATTTTTTTAAACTTTCTCATTATTTGGTTGAGTGGTTACTAGTTCATCTGTGAAAAATGCATTCTTATATATAGAAATACCTGATTTATATTAGAAGAGAATGCCTGTACCATCAAGAGGTATGTATTTTGTGTTTCTTTATTTGCTTTGATTTTTCTGTTCCCAATTCTGTATTAATTATATACTTTTCACAAAGAAAATGAAGCCATACAAAATAATGTGGTTTTAACATGTTTTTTTTCCTCTGGCCAAACTAAATGATTTCTGTACACACCTCCATGACATGTATTGGCCTAAATTTAATTCTGTATTTCTGTATTTCTGACAACCAGTGCAATTAATTTCTGTGGAGTGTTCACAAAAAGAAAAAAGTGCTAAGTAGATAGCATCTAAGACATAGCGTTTAAATCTGAAGAAAACCTATCTTCTGCTCTTAGAGAATTTTTTCTCTGCGTTGCCATGCTTCTCAAAGCCTCTGCTGCTTCTTAAAGTCTGTGCCTGTGTTGAATTGTTACTCTCTGTCTTCTTTTTTTCTCCACCTGCTCGAAATCTCATTGCTTGTTTTTGGCTTCTGTGCCAAAAAGAGCTAGTGTTTGACAATTGCGAGGTTAAGACTCCAAATTCTGTCTATCAGTTTTCTTGTCATAAAAATAAAAGACTAAAAGAATGTATACATTCTGGCTGTTCTCTAGTGTTAATGTTCTCTTTGCTGAAGTTCTGATATTAATTGTATAAAGAAATCATATGATTGTAGATCACCTAGGTGATTTTTAGCTCCACTTTTGTAAGATATAATAATATATAAGTGAGAGGTACTTTCATAATTAAACATTTATTCTTAGAGCTTTTGAATAATTTCTTCTTGTTGAAGAATATTATTAGCCTTTTGGCAAGGGAAAGTTCTAATCTAGTCAAAAAATTTACAAACTTTGGTTAAAGCATATTTGAAGCTTAATTACAGTTCATGTCCATGAGTAATAATACAAAATTAGAATTCTGCATAAAGAATTTAGTTTTATAGCTAATTTTTCAGAAACTGATCCAAACAATACATTGAGAGAAAAATGACCAGTATCACCAAACTCACTTTCTGAGAAGTAAGCCCTGAGTTTCCTTGAGGGTAAGATTTAAGTTTAACATTAAGATAAGTATATCATTTGATCAGTGAACAATAGAAAATATACGAAGGGTTAAAAAGCATGTGTTCTTCCTACTAACTAGTTGGGTGCGTTTGGATAAATTATCTAATAATTTTGAGTATCAGGTTTCTTGTTAGTAAAATGAGAGAATTAAAAGAAATGATCTCTAGGGTTCTACCCATCATTATGTTCTCTGATTCTACTAATATATATGGGGGGGGGAGTTAATGATTTTTAGGTGAGTTTTGTATGCTCAGTATGTGATGTTTGATTGTGGACATTTGTTATGTTTTCTCACTTCTTCATGGTTTTTCAGCAACCTTCTTATGTCTGAGGAAGTCCCAGCTGATACTGCCCCCTCCCTCAGTTAAGCTGTGTAATTCACTTTCCCAGTCTTGCTGGTAGCTAGGGCAGGAGGCCTGTTAACTAGATGCTCCGCTCATACTCACCTCCAGGAAACCTCGGCACAGACTGAACAGAGAAGCAGATGCTGACTCAGTTTGTGTTCTCATGAGGCTGATGGTGGAGGAACCTGACATCGAGTCAGTAGTATTTCTGAAGTAGTTCTGCTGTTGCAGAAATTGTATTGGTGCTGAACAATGTTAAGTAATAATTGCAGAAAAGACAAGACCTTGGCACTCAAGTCCGCAGTAGGAGCAGTAGCAGATTTCCTCCCCTGCTCAGTTCTGCCGTATAATTTTAGATTTTGCTCTTGAGGAGCTTAGCCATAAGCCTGGTTCTCTCGTCACCCCAGTCCCTTTAATAAATTGCTGTTTCACTTAGAGTTAGCTTCCAGTGATTTCAAATAAGAACCCTGACTGGAAACTTTGACGTAGCCACATGGTATAGTATTTACTTGCAATAGTCATTTCTTAAGCTATACTCAATAGTTAGAGTGTTGCTAGTTACCCTTCCTACCATGGTGTGAAAGTGGAAGTGTTAGTTGCTCAGCTGTGTCTGACTCTCTGCAGCCTCAGGGACTGTAGCCTGCCAAGCTCCTCTGTCCCTGGAATTGTCCAGGCAAGGATACTGGAGTGGGTTGCCATTCCCTTCTCCAGGGGATCTTCCTGACCCAGGGATTGAACCCAGGTCTCCTGCATTGCAGGCAGATTCTTTACCATTTGAGTTGCCAGGGAAGTCCACCATGGTGTATCCCTCTCATAATTTGAACTTATCTCTTACTCTCAACTTGTTTATATGACATTCTTTCCTTGTGGCTCAGTTGGTTAAGAATCCACCTTCAATATGGGAGAGCTGAGTTTGATTCCTAGGTTGGGAAGATCTCTTGGAGAAGGGAAAGGCTACCCACTCCAGAATTCTGGCCTGGAGAATTCCTAGTCCATGGGGTCACAAAGAGTCGGACATGACTGAGTGACTTTCACTTTCACTTTCCTTGTGTATTAATATAACCCCAGTTACTTTCTTCACATGCATTTTTGGCACTGTATAGTAATCTTTCTATTACAGTTGTCTGAAATAGCTTCTTCCCTTTTCCCCCCTGAAGTTTTATTTCTTATTCAACTTATTAAATTTCTTAATAATATTATATGTATTCATTATGATTTATTAATAATTAGACTTTATTCTTTCTTTCATAAACATGCAACCCTTCCTGTACAGACAGTACTTAGTATAATCTATGCATAGTGGGAGGCCTGGGTTTGATCCCTGGGTTGGGAAGACCCCCTGGAGGAGGGCATGGCAACCCACTCCACTATTCTTGCCTGGAGAATCCCCATGGACAGAGGAGCCGGGTGGGCTACAGTCCGTGGGGTCACAAAGAGTTGGACACAGCTGAGCGTCTAAGCACAGCAGTGGGCAGCTGAGATGAATAGAAGATGAAGACACTGGAGATGGACCAGTTGGTCAAAGGAGGCCAGGTTCTTGGATGGGTTATCCCCATGAGAGTCATAAAAGATGGTGGCAGAAGTTGAGGTATGAAATAGGATTGACTCAAGGATTGTGATTCTCAAGAAACAAAGAGAAAATGATTAGGGAGTAAAGAGGAAATGTCTTGGACAGAATAACTATGAAGACAAAATGACGTGCTCCTTAAAGGAAAATTGTTGTTCTTTTCCATGATTTTAGAGGAACAGTGCTTGCAAAAGCAGCAGAAAACTTTGCTGCCTAGGTATGAGAGAACAACCAGGGTGAAGACTGTAGAGAATGATACACTCTCAGGGAAGAGTTGGAATGCAGTTAAAGGTGTTGAGGGTTCAGAGAAGAAGCTCAAGTTCTGGAGGAGCTTATCATAAATCAGGAGCACCTGAAGGCACAGTGAGGAGATCCTGAAGAGGAGGAGCATGATGGAACTTCGTGTTGGCAAGGAAGTGCCAAGAATACGTGAGTATATTGGGTTGGCCATAAAGTTCATTCGGGTTTATGGAAAACCACAAACCAACTTTTTGACCAACCCAATAGAATGAATGTTAAAGTAAAAGAGATGACAGTATCATCAGGGATTTGCCTTCATTTACATCCGGGAGTTGGTGATGGACAGGGAAGCCTGGCGGGCTGCAGTCCATGGAGTTGCAAAAAGTCGGACACGACTGAGCAACTGAACTGAACTGACACTATACCAAGATGTCATTCCCAGTCATAATTTACGAGCTAGTCTTGTTGGAGCTCAGATGGTCAAGAGTCTGCCTGCAATGCAGGAGACCCGGGTTTGATCCCTGAATCGGGAAGATCCCCTGGAGAAGGAAATGGCAACCCACTCCAGTACTCTTGCCTGGAAAATCCCATGGATGGAGGAGCCTGGCGGGCTACAGTCCATGGGGTTGTAAATAGTCAGACACAACTGAGCAACTTCACTTAATCATAATTTGAGTCTATTTAAATCTCAAATTTCCTTAAAAGTCTAATTTAAATACAATCTTTATGAAAATTTATTAGATTATTTCCAATATAATTTAAATTAGTTGATCTTTCTATCTAGAATCAAATATTCTAGTACTGGCTTTTATTGTTGTTTAGTCATTAAGCCATGTCCAACTCTGTGACCCCATGGACTGGAGCTCACTAGGGCCCTCTGCCCATGGGATTTCCCAGGCAGGAATGCTAGAGTGGGTTGCCATTTCCTTCTGCAGGGGATCTTCCCAATCCAGGGATCAAACCTGGGTCTCCCACATTGGCACACAGATTCTTTACCACTGACCCACCAAGTAAGCCCACCCATACTGATTACTGCTATATAAACGTTGAATGGATGGATGGGTGAGTAGGTGCATATGGTATATAATATTTCTCAGTTATTGCCCCTCTTGCTGATTTTTGCAGCTAGCCCTGTGTTTTCTTGTTCTCTAACTTATTTTATATCTTCCTTCTAGAACTAAACACTTGGAGAATAGATACTCTTGTTTTCCTTATTTGACATTTTTCATACATCCTAGAACATAGGTGAAATTGATTCATTTACATGTTTGGCTAAACCGAATTATTTTAAAAGTCTTACCGAGTTCTATATAATGTTATTCCCTGATAGATATCAGCTCACTTGTTTAGTCACTCAGTCATATCCAACACTTGAGACCCCGTGGACTGTAGCCCACCAGGCTCCTCAATCTATGGGATTTCCCAGGCCAGAATCCTGGAGTGGGTTGCCGTTCCCTTCTGCAGAGGATCTGTCTGACCAAGGGATTGAACCTGTGTCTCTTGCATTGCCAGGTGGATTCTTTACCACTGAGCCCCCAGGGAAGCCCAGTAGTTTGCTTTAAACAGCTGTATTAGGAATATTTTGTGACCTGGAATTCAATAAATATGCACCTCAGGGTAATTAATAGAAACATAGCAGGAATTATTTTATTTTTAAATCATGATTGGCTAATTAGGGACATAAATACTTATATAATTTCTCATTCAGGAGTGTAATGCCACAGTGTCCTAAGAACGATCAACTTTCCTCATGACTGACTTATTTTAGACCCTTGTATTTTCACCCTTTAATTTGTATTATCCCTGTGTCTCAAGAACAACCTCTCTTTATACTAATGGATTGAATTAGTTTGATATTTGTACTATTGTTTTTAAGAGAGATGAATAACTGCTTACACTTTATCGTTGAAATGTGTGTTCCTCTAAGAATCATACTTGAGTCTCTATTAGCAAATAACTTTTAAAGCTTATACCTGAAATTAACACAACACTGTTAATCAACTATATACTCCAATATAAAATTTTAAAAAAATTTAAACTTCACCAATTTTCGTATTCCCTACAATTAACACACTACCATTGTCAATAAAAAGCTTCATTTTCTCAACATAGATTACACTTACTTCTTTACCATAAAGTAATTTAAAATAAATATTTCATGATAAACTAATGATCCGAGTTAAAAATTTCTGCTTCAAGGAGAAAGTTGCATGTATGCAATTCAGTTCTCTAGATACTAACAGTAATGTGAATCATGGCTCACTTTAGTATGAAACTAAATAGCTATAGGCCTATTTAGAGACAGTTATTCAAAGAGAAAGGCTTTCCCTGATAGGTAGGTCAGTTGGTAAAGAATCCGCCTGCAATGCAGGAACCCCAGTTTGATTCCTGGGTTGGGAAGACCTGCTGAAGAAGGGATAGGCTACCCACTCCACCATTCTTGGGCTTCCCATGTGACCCAGCTGGTAAAGAATTTGCCTGCAGTGTGGGAGACCTGGGTTCAATCCCTGGAATGGGAAGATCCCTGGAGAAAGAAAAGGCTACATACTCCAGTATTCTGGCCTGGAGAATTCCATAAACTGTATAGTCCATGGGGTTGCAAGAGTTGGACATGACTGAGCGACTTTCACTTTCACATTCAAAGAAAAATAAGTGAGCATATATTATCAGTAGAGAGCAATAACCCTAGTCTCGCACGAAGAATTGTTAATCAGGTAAATCTTTCAGTGAAAAAGAGAAGCTAAAGTACAGCATAAATGGAAGCTTTTTGTTTAAATCAAAGTCTTATTTTAAATGTTAAGTTTAAACTTAGTTTAAAAAGAAGTCTAGTTTAAATATTAAGTCTCAAGAAATTTTGCATGCAGAAAATTTGAATGAGAGAAACTGAAATTCCAGTGACTCAAATCGTTGTTTTTTAATATCTACTGTGGGAAATGAAAAGCATGAAGCGTCTTAGCTGGGATTCATTTAGTTGAACCATCCAGGTGCTAAATAAACTATAAACTACCGAGAACCAACTCATACTTCATTCCTGTTTTTGTATTATTTTTTCAAATATAAGCTAGAAAAGTAAAGTTTGTCCTTAAGGCCTTCCCTTTACAAACAAAAGAAATACCAAACAGAAGCAACATTTTATTTTTTTTTCCTAGTCATTCTCCTCATTGTGTTAATGTGAAACAGCAGGGCAGTATCTAATAGGCAAATGCGAATCAAAACCAAAATCCTTAATTCTAGGATTTCCACATTTAAGGTCGTGACAGATATTATAGTAGGTTATTTACTGGAAAAAAAATATTAAAGTGCTAGATACTAACTTTGAATAATTATAGACACACAAATATATTTTATAAAAAACCAGTACTAATGATAAAAAAAAATAGTACTAATGATATTGTTTAAAGTATTTTCATCTGGATTCATATTATTCCTAATGCTTCTTCCAAAAGAGTTGTGGTTTTTATCTGCTGTGATATTTATTTTGAGTTTGACAGGATTTGGGCTTCCCTTATAACTCAATTGGTAAAGAATCTGCCTGCAATGCAGGAGAACCTGGTTCGATTCCTGGGTCGGAAAGATCCCCTGGAGAAGGGATAGGCTTCCCACTCCAGTGTTCTTGGACTTCCCTTGTGGCTCAGTTGGTAAAGAATCGCCAGCAATGTGGGAGACCGCGGTTCGATCCCTGGGTTGGGGAGATCCCCTGGAGAAGGGAAGGGCTACCCACTCCAGTATTCTGGCCTGGAGAATTCCAGGAGAATTCCCTGTATAGTTCATGGGGTTGCAAAGAGGCAGACATGACTGAGCGACTTTCACTGACAGGGTTTAATGATGCTTTTCTAAGGTAATGGCTATTTAGGCATACAGGGGGAATCTAAAGAGAACTGATAAATACTAATTACAAAAGCATTTTTCTGAAATTTAATTTTAAAAAGGCAGTTTACGTTTGATGCATTTATATTCTTACCATCATGTATGAACTTAAGAAATACTGCATTCAGGTTTAGGACAGGCTCATGCTGACGCTAAGTCCCTCAGTCGTGTCTGACTCTCTGTGACCGGGCTCCTCTAACCGTGGGATTTTCCAGTCAAGAATACTGGACTGGTTGCTATTTCCTACTCCAGGTGATCTTCCCGACCCAGGATTGAAACCCATGTCTCTTGCATCTCCTGCATTGGCAGGCACATTCTTTACCACTAGCACCTCCTTACTCTGAAATAAAATTCATATTCTTAATTTATTTTAATCATTCTGCTATTATTTATTGTTTTATAGTTTAAAGATACTCTCTGGTCTTACAAAAATAATGACTTTTGTATCTTAGACCTAGAGTTGTTAACATAGGCCGTATCTTACCTAGTAACAGCGTTCACTTTATAGTCTGTCATTTATTGATGATTCATACTAATTATATTCTTTTGTAGCAGAGAAAAGCTAGTAGAGCGAACTGGAACTGAAGACTTAAGTCTGGCACACATAGTTTTAATTATCTCATGTTATATAATCAAAGTATGTAGTTTGTATTCTCAAAGTTATATGTCTCAATATATCCACATTCTACAGTAAAAAAGTAAACTGATTAAACTTTAATTTGGTTCTTTTTAAAGAAACATAATACCATTTAGTTGATGGAAAATAGCATGTGTTTTAAGTACGTTTTTCATATTAGATTATTGGGGTGGACATATTTTTCTTTGAAATGAAAGCTTGTTCCTTAAGCTATATTCATGTTCTAAAACTGTATTCTTTATACTAGCTCATTTGTGGTTTGTTATAAAAGGTTTAAGAATTACTGGATATCATGTTGATATTTGGCAGAAAACAACAAAACTCTGTAAAGCATTATCCTTCAATTAAAAAATAAATTATAGAAAAAGGATTACTGGATAGTGGAAACTTAACAGTTTTAATGCTGAAATTGTTAGATTTTCAAGATCAAGTTTATATTTGCTTTTAAGAGGATTGATACAGCATAGGGATTAAGAACATAGAGATTATGAGGTCCCTAGAACACGTCTTAGTTCCCCACTTCCTCCTAACTGTGTGTTTTTAGATGAATATTCAACCTCCGTGTGCCTCATTTTTTTCATTTGTAAACAGGGATGATTTAAAAAAAAAAAAAGTTATCCATATAAAGAACATCATCTGACCCAGAGTAGAAACTTTTAAATGTTAAAAAATTAAAGAACATTAGACAAATTTTAGCTAATGCTGTTTAAAAATTTATTACATTGTGTTTTTCAAGTTTCAGAATCAGAAGGAACATTGCAATCAGGAAGAGAGGAAAGTAGAAGTGCTTTGATCCAACAATACAAAGAGTGCTTAGTCCAACAATGCAAGTAACTAGGAAAATACTCTTTTTAGGAACCAAATGTAATTCAAGCCTTGAATGTTTTTCAGATACAACTTTTTAGAAATATATTTTTAGTAATTATTAGGAACTCTGAATTATAAATATTACTTAAAGAAGTGCAGGCAGATAGAGTAATTTATTACTTTAGCAGAACTTGCAAGGCAGTTTTAAGCAAGTTTATTTTGGGATAACAAACCCTGGAACTTTCAGTGCCTTATACACAACAGAGGTTTCTCTCTCACTTGCGCTGCATGTCCATTTTGGGTCAGTTTTGGCGCTATTCTGCATTGTCTTCATTCTGGGGTCCAAACTGATAGGGGAGGTGCTTCCTGAAACTTTGCTGGTTGTCAGAGGATGCAGCAAACTAATCTTTATCTTTTAAAGCTTCTGCCCAAAATTGACACGCTACTTCCATTGACAGTTCAGGTGTCTAAAGCGAAGGTGGGCAAACTTTTTCTGTAAAGCACCAGAAAGTTAACTTTGTTTAGGCTGCACAGGCCACAACATATGGTCTCAGTCACCTATTCTTTTATTCTTTAACCCTTACTTAATTTTCTTCCAGTTCTACTGAGATAAAGTTGATATACAGTACTTTATCAGTTTAAGATGTACAGCATTTTAAGTTGACTCACATACATCATAAAGTGATTATCTCAATAAGTTTAGTGAATGTCATCTTGTATATATACAAAATTAAAGAAATAGAAAAATTATTTTTTCCTTGTGATGTCTGTGGCTGCTTTTGCACAACAGTGGATTGTGTAGTTGTGACTGAGATCATATGGCTTGTGAAGAAAAAATTATTTACTATCTGGCTCTTTACAGAAAAATTTTGCTGATCCATTAGTCACAAGATAGAATTGAGAAGAAATTTCCAGAAATAAAGAAGAAAAAAAAGAATAGATAAAATAGACATAAATACAAAAAAAAATTAAGAGACTTAGACAACATAAGAGGATTTAACATAATTAAAAGGTGAATCATTTTTTTAAAAAATACAGAGGAGAGAAGAGGAAGCTGTATTAAAATGCAAGAAAATTTGCCAGAGCTGAAGTACTTGAATGTCCAAACAAAGAGCCTGAACAAGCAGTGAAAATGTCCAGACTTAGACATGTCATTGTGAAATTTCAGAACATCAAGGGAAAATCCTAAAAGGGCCCCGGTAACATAGAAACGAATGATGATCAGAATGACGTCAGACTTCTTTCTCAACTGCAATGCTAGATGCTGGAAACTTAAGGCTTCAAAATTGCAAAAGAATAATGTTTATTGTTTTCTTAAATCCTCATCACAACCCCATTATGAGTATCATTATTTGTCCCCCTTTTACCAACGAGAAAAGGTACTTCCGTGACTTTGACTACCCCGAAGTCACTGTGTTACATGGCTTAGCAATCTGCGATTATTCCCAACCTTTTCTACTTTCTTTCCTGTGCTTCAGAGGATGTGCCTCTCAGATTCCCTAGAGTTCTGAATGCTAATCAGGTTCTCCCAATTAGATGCATTCATGCATGACTTGCAAGGTGGAAGTGAGACAGAGGCCATCTTCCTGCTGCTGCAGGCAGGCAAGTTCAAGGGAAGATGCTTTTTCCCCCCTCTAGCAACATTCTAATAGCTAGTTTTTGACTTCGTGGATGCTAAGGAGTGATTGTAATGGCAGTGATGACTTCCTGATCCCTTAATGAAGCTAAAATAGTTATGTTTTTCAACTCATACTGTATCTCCCCACCTTTTTGGTAAATGTAATAGATCCTTTGGTGAGTCAATTTTTCTGTGTTCTAAGGAGTCATTCCTGCAGGCCCGGCCTGGACTCTGCTCCTCCAGCTCTCCCTGCTGTTCTGTAAGCACCTAACTTAACTGAATTAAGTCTCTTTCTTCTTAAAATACCTGAAGTGATTTCTTTTTCCTTCACTGAGCCCTGACTGACACAGGTCACAGCAAAGGCTTAGTGTTAATGTTAGAAAAGGAGATCTCAGATTTTAAATTTTCAGGTTTTAAAAATTTTATCTAAGTAGTCCATGCCTTACAAGGACACTGTCAGTTATAACTTGGGTTTAATTCTAGTTAAAATATTTTGGCTTATAATCTCTGAAAATAGTTACATTAGTACAAGAAGTTAGAACAAATAACATTCATTTACTGTCAACTTGAATGGTGTATCCATGTGCTAGGTACAGTTTTAAGTACTTGCTGTCATTTAATCCTCACAATTACCCTTGAAGATAGGTAGTAGGTACTATTAGCCCCAATTTATAGCAAGCAGGCATAATAGGTTAACTGAACTTCCTAGGGTCACACAGTAAATTGCAGAGTAGGAATTTCAGTTCATCGCTCCACAGTCTGTGTTTTTAGTTACTCTCTACTTTACCATTTGTTGTGGTTGTTCAGTCACTGGGTTCTCTCCGACTCTTTGTGTCCCCACGGACTTCAACATACCAGGCTCCTCTGTCCTTCACTGTCTCCCAGATTTTGCTCAGATTCATGTCCATTGAGTCAGTGGTACTATCTAACCATCTCATCATCTGCCGCCCTCTTTTCCTTTTGCCTTTAATGTTTCCCAGCACCAGGGTCTTTTCCAGTGAGTCTGCTCTTCGCGTCAGGTGGCCAAAGTATTGGAGCTTCAGCTTTAGCATCAGTCCTTTCCATAAATATTCAGGGTTCCTTTCCTTTAGGATTGACGGCTGTGATATCCTTGTAGTTCACGGAACTCTCAAGAGTCTTCTCCAGCACCACAATTTGAAAGCATCAATTCTTCAGTGCTCAGCCTCTTTTGTGGTCCAGCTCACATCTGTACATGACTACTGGAAAAACCATAGCTTTGACTATACGGACCTTTGTCAGCAAAGTGATATCTCTAGTTTTTAATATGCTATCAAGCTAGGTTTGTTATAGCTCTCCTTCCAAGGAGAAAGCATCTTTTAATTTTATGGCTACAGTAACCATTCGTAGTGATTTTAGAGCCCCCCAAAATAAAATCTTTCACTGCTTCTACTTTTTCCCGTTCTATTTGCTGTGAAGTGATGGGACCAGATGCCATGATCTTAGTTTTTTGAATGTTGAATTTCAAACCAGCTTTTTTAGTCTCCTCTTTCACCTTCATCAAGAGGCTCTTTAGTTCTTCTTCACTTTCTGTCGTTAGAGTGGTATCATCTGCATATCTGAGGTTGTTGATGTTATTCTTGGCAGTCTTGATTCCAGCTTGTGATTTGTCCAGCCTGGTATTTTGCATGTTGTACTCTGTGTAGAAGTTAAATAAGCAGGGTGACAATATACAGCCTTTTCATATTCCTTAAATTTAGAATCAGTTGGTTGTTCCATGTCCAGTTCTAACTATTGTTTCTTGACCCACATACAGGTTTCTCTGGAACAAGGTAAAGTGGTCTGGTACTCCCATTTCTTGAAGAATATTCCCCAGTTTCTTGTGATCCAGTCAAAGGCTTTAGAGTAGTCAATGAAGCAGAAGTAGATGTTTTTCTGGAACTCACTTGCTTTCTCCATGATTCAGCGAATGTTAACAAGTTGATATCTGGTTCCTCTGCCTGTTTGAAACTTTTTCATTATATAAGACTAAATTTTACCTAGAAGATGGTTAGATTTGTCTATGAGTATTGAAAGACCTACTTTAAATTATGAATGTCTTTACTCCCATGAAATTTGTCTTTATTAGATGTAATAATCTCTCAGAATCCCTAAATGTCAAGATGGTAATTTTTAGAAAAAATATATATAATGTAAAATAGATCCAGAAATGAAAACTAAAAATGCTTGTTAATAATTAACACTGGTGTCCTGCTGAGAATATATCATAACCAAAATGATTTCATGAAAAAGTGTTGGATTCTCTCACTGTTACTGTGTACCATTTCTTTTCAAACTTTGTTCCTTTGAAACTGCCAGATTTCTTGGATATTTCTCATCATTTACTTCTGAGTCTTTTACAATCCTGTACCCTCAGTTCAGTTCAGTTCAGTCTCTCAGTCGTGTCTGCTTCTTTGCGACCCCATGAATTGCAGCACGCCAGGCCTCCCTGTCCATCACCAACTCCCAGAGTTTACTCAAACTCATGTTCATCGAGTCGGTGATGCCATTCAGCCATCTCATCCTCTGTCGTCCCCTTCTCCTCCTGCCCCCAATCCCTCCCAGCATCAGGGTCTTTTCCAATGAGTCAGTCCTTTGCATCAGGTGGCCAAAGTATTGGAGTTTCAGCTTTAGTATCAGTCCTTCCAGAGAACACCCAGGATTGATCTCCTTTATAATGGACTGGTTGGATCTCCTTGCAATCCAAGGGACTCTCAAAGAGTCTTCTCCAACAGCACAGTTCAAAAGCATCAATTCTTCAGCGCTCAGCTTTCTTCACAGTCCAACTCTCACATCCATACATGACCACTGGAAAAACCATAGCCTTGACTAGACGGACCTTTGTTGGCAAAGTAATGTCTCTGCTTTGTGATATGCTATCTAGGTTGGTCATAACTTTCCTTCCAAGGAGTAAGCATCTTTTAATTTCATGGCTGCAGTCACCATCTGCAGTGATTTTGGAGCCCCAAAAAATAAAGTCTGACACTGTTTCCACTGTTTCCCCATCTATTTCCCATGAAGTGATGGGACCAGATGCTATGATCTTAGTTTTCTGAATGTTGAGTTTTAAACCAACTTTTTCACTCTCCTCTTTCACCCTAGAATGAATTATGTTATTTCAGTATCAATCCTAAAATTTCACAACTCAGAGCAGTTTAGCAGTTTACTAAATTGTGTTAGCCTCAACAAGAGAGACTAGAAATGTAAATGTTTCGCATTTTAGTCTTTCTGGTGAGAGGTGAGCTCTCCAAGCAAGAAATAAAAAGATGGAGAATGAATGTTGAGTGGACAACTGACAGTAGTCACTGTGGCGTACAACCAGGAGTTTTGGTAGCTGACTTCAAGTTTATATGTTCATAAGTTCATTTTGGAAGAATATGTGTAAATGAAAATTTTCTCCTTCAAATTTCTCCCCTCTTTCCAAGTATGCAGTATTACATATTTAAAGTCTGATGATGAGATCATGTATATAGCCACTAATTATTTTCAAAGTGAGTATATAAATGTAGTTTATATACTACACAGCTGTCTTACACTGTTAAAGCAAGCAAAAGTTTATCCCTCATATAAAATATTTCTTCTTCCCTTCACCCTAATTGTTTTCATCTTCTTTTAACAAGAATTTAGACTTTTTAACCTTTGAGTTTGTTTCATATTTTTATGTACATATCATAAATGCCACTCCAAAAAAATGAATGTTTAAAATGCAAAATTAAAATCTAAAATATTTACTATGAAGCAAATCAAATACCTAACCCTCTTCTCAATAAGTCCTGTAGTTTAAAAGCATAATTTCTCAGAGTGAGCTCTTCAGTCATTCTCATCAATTTGGGGGCTCAACACCAGGTCCACCAAACCAGAATCACTGGGAAGCAGCCTAGTAATCTTTACTGTAAACAAATTCCCCAAGTGGTCATTAACTACATTAAAGTTTGAAGACCACTTATATAGAAAATATTAATAATAAGATACATAAGGTGTTTAGGGTCAGTTCAGAGGATACATTATTTTTTTCTATTTCGTCAGATCTCTTCATCTTTTATTATTGTCTTTGGTTTCCTTTTCAAATATTTAGCAGTGTATGTTCTTTGGGCATTCAAAAAATAATTCAGAGGAGTAGAATTACAACAAAATGTAAGTGAAATGATAGTAAAAATACGAAGAGAAGGTACCTTTTTGGAAAATCCCACACTTTGATTTCATTAACTGAAGCACCCATGAGGAGCCAGTGATTACACTGAGTAAACATTTGCGTCAGTTAAGATTCTGTCCGTTGCAAGAGAATGCGACAAGCTCAAAATGGCTTGAGCAGTGAGGGAACGTTCAGATAGTAGGTGTGTCTTCAGGCAAGGCTTCATCCGGCGACATAGTTGCCACTAAGGTCCTCGTTTCTTTCTCTTTCTGCTTCCCTACCAGTCTGTGTTCCATGTGTCAACTCCGTAGTCAGCTTTCTATAGCAGCTCTCTTCCTGTGTCTCACTAGGCTCCGTGCCCTCTCGGAACCAGTCACTGTGGCTGCAGTGATGGGCTTTAACCCACACTAAAACCCATTAGTTTTAACCCTAGAGCTGAGTGATGGGTCACTTCCCAAGCCACACTGGATAAGAAATGAAAGAGAGTACATTCACTGCTGGAAGGAAGTGTTGAATGGATGCTAGGGAGATAACCAACATAATGTTTGTTTAAATTCCTTGAAAATGAAATTCACCAAAACTTTAGTGATTGAACATAACATTGGTGGAATCCTGTTTCCGAAGCTTTGATAATACCTCAGAATTAGGCATACTTTTCTGTGCGTTGCTTCAGGAGTCTTGAGTTCTCTGTTTGACACAGTTGATGTCTTTCTGACATGCTTAATTGGCGATGAACTAAATTCTGAAAATCGTCATTCTCAATTCTGAATCCATTAGTTCAAAATCATCAACCCAAAAAGTTTTAGATACTTGTAAAGAGAATTAGATTTTTATAAATTATTTTGAGGTAGGCCACAATAGGAGGAAATACTGTTACGCATACCAGTAAATATTAAGTTTCATTGACTTTGATTTCTTTTAAAACTTTGTATTTCAGGTATATTATAAAATATTAAAATTATTTATCTCCTTGACTCATTAGAAGCTTGACATAGTTTGAGAACAGAAAAAGATGAGAAAGATTTTAAAGGGAATTAAAGACCTTATGGCCGTCAGAAAAATTGTTTTACCAAAAATATTTACTATATATAAAACCTGAAATATTATAGATAAGATTTTCTTTGGATTCAGTTTACTTAAAGTTTATTGTGGCACTGAAGATACTATAACTGAATTTTCAGAAATTGACAAATTTAGCATTTCCTGGGTTTCAGTGGTCTTTTAGGAACATAAGTTTTGTAAAATACGCCAAGGGCCACGTAACTGTCTTCAAGGCCGTCTTTATACTGTAGTCCCACCTGGACAATCCTGAAATTCAGACTGTAAAGTTACATAGGTAGAGAATGAAAATAGCATTAAAATTTTTTGTTCCAAAATAGGACACATTGTGATGAAGTAAAATAAAAGGCATTGCTATTTCTATTAACATTTCATTTCCTGGGAACTACTTTGAATGCTCTATGAGGATATGTACAAAAACAACAGTAATAACATCATGTGAAATAACTCTGATAGCTTGGGAATTCATTATGAAGTTCCATTAAGACTCTCAGAAATATCCTTCTATATTCATATTTTAATGAACATATAAATCTTATTTTGCTATTTCATTTGTCACTAAATTATTCATAACATTCAATTTTGAATCAGAACTAATCTTCAAATAGTCTGTTTTGTGGCACAAGAGAATTGTTATTACCATTTTAAAATTTAAGAAAGGAAATTTGAAGTTCAAGGTGTTTATGCATTTAAACTGAAATCATCATTGTTCTAATGCCTTAGTGATGAATGTCTTTAAGATTTTAATTTGTGTAAAGTAGTTACACATTACCTGGGACTCAGTAAGCCCTCAGTAAATATTAGCTATGCCAATATCATCATCATCATCACTACATTACTACTATTATCAGCCACTACTATTTTCACCTTTTACCTATTTTTTGCATAAGAATAGTTTAATTTGGTTTTCTTTTGGTAGCAGCCCACAGTTCATTACATTCACAATTCATTTGGTTCCTGTTAACTTTCTACGTGAATAATTTTTTTAAAAGTTTTCCCTTTTGACATGGATAGTCTCACTTATATAGAAATGTTGTTCAATTGCCGAGCCGTGTCCGAGTCTTTGTGACCCCATGTCCTGGCAGTACGCCAGGCCTCCCAGTCCCTCACCGTCTCCTGGAGCTTGCCCAAGCTCACATCCATTGCATCAGTGATGGCATCCGGCCATCTCATCCTCTGATGGCCTCTTCTCCTGCCCTCAATCTTTCCCAGCATCAGGGACTTTCCAGTGAGTCAGCTGTTCACATCAGGTGACCAATACACTGGAGCTTCAGCTTCAGCATCAGTCCTTCTTTCTGTGTCATATCTTTTTGTCTTTTTATTCAGTTTATGAGATTCTCATGGCAAGTATACTGGGGTGGTTTGTTGTTCTCTCCTCTCGTAGATTACATTTTGTCAGAACTCTCCACTGTGACCCATCCATCTTTGGTGGCCCTACCTGGCATGGCTTATGGCTTCATTGAGTTACAGAAGCCCCTTCGCCAGAACAAGGCAATGATCCATGAAGGGAATATACAAGTAGGACTTGTTATAAAATATGAAGAAAAAGTAAATTTTGAAGCTTTAATTTTACACTCGTACCATAAAAACTATCCTAAATATCTTACATGGCTCTTTCATAGATATGACATAAAATATTTATTCTGTTTTCTGTTAATATGTATGTATATGTACATATTTACATTTGTATATATTTCTGTGTCTGTATATTAAAAGTTGTGTGTTCACACCGAGAACCAATTCCAGTTCAACACGGCAGGGTTCATTCTAATTTGTAACTACCTTCTCTGACACTGAGGAGCCTTCTGATGTCCTTGATGCACTAATGTGACCAGTCCCTGTGTGTGTAACCAGTGTCCATTGCAGCCCACACTCGGGCTCCAAATCCCTGTGTCTGCTCCTCCTGCGGAGAAGCTCTTACTGTGCTCAATCTGTACCCTCACCCCACCACTGCGTGGACGACCTCTCAGCATCCGAGGCTTGGCTGTGACACCCCCACGCTACATCACCCGTCTGTGGAAGCAGCCTCCTTACCCTGTTGGGATCCGGCAGTCCCCACTGACCCATCCTATGAATGGGTGCCTTCCCCTGCTAAGTCTGATAACCCGCCTATTTTACTCCTCAGTGGCCTCAGCAGGACGGCTTCCTGACCCTGCCCAGGGGCTCTGCACCCCAGGTGAGGCCACACCGCCTCATTCTGCTCTGGACCTGATGGCCACCATCAGGCTGCCCATCTGGATTCTTCTCCCCGCACCAAGCGACCACTTCACATCTTCTGCCCCACCCCAGCATGGACATGTTCCTCATCCTGCTTGGGCTGGTGTCTGGTTCATCTTGAGGATGCCCTCCTCAGCCTGCTTGGGCTTAATAGATTTTTTAAGTTAGTGACCCCTTGCCAGTCCCTCGGTGTGAGGTTAGGAATAATGGTGATGATGATGTGTTTCTGCTGATAGCAACTAACTTTATTTTGGCCACAAAGAACATAGGCCTATACTCTGCATCACAAATAATTGAGATATTTCTTTTCTGTGTGTCTTTAAAATGGCCACCAGGTACAATCTTTTTTTTTTCCATTTCACATATTTTAAGGTTTATTTACAAATTATGTTTTATAAAAAATTTATTTTTTTTCCATTTATTTTTATTAGTTGGAAGCTAATTACTTTACAATATTGTAGTGGTTTTTGCCATACATTGACATGAATCAGCCATGGATTTACATGTGTTCCCCATCCCGATCCCCCCTCCCACCTCCCTCCCCATCCCATCCCTCTGGGTCTTCCCAGTGCACCAGCCCCGAGCACTTGTGTCATGCATCCAACCTGGGCTGGTGGTCTGTTTCACCCTTGATAGTATACTTGTTTCAGTGCGGTTCTCTCAGAACATCCCACCCTCACCTTCTCCCACAAAGTCTAAAAGTCTGTTCTGTACATCTGTGTCTCTTTTTCTGTTTTGCATATAGGGTTATCGTTACCATCTTTTTAAATTCCATGTATATGCGTTAGTATACTGTATTGGTGTTTATCTTCCTGGCTTACTTCACTCTGTATAATGGGCTCCAGTTTCATCCATCTCATTAGAACTGATTCAAATGAATTCTTTTTAATGGCTGAGTAATATTCCGTGGTGTATATGTACCACAGCTTCCTTATCCATTCGTCTACTGATGGGCATCTAGGTTGCTTCCATGTCCTGGCAATTATAAACAGTGCTGCGATGAACATTGGGGTGCACGTGTCTCTTTCAGATCTGGTTTCCTCGGTGTGTATGCCCAGGAGTGAGGTGCCATTACACAGCAGTCAGGATGGCTGCTATCCAAAAGTCTACAAGCAATAAATGCTGGAGAGGGTGTGGAGAGAAGGGAACCCTCTTACACTGTTGGTGGGAATGCAAACTAGTACAGTCACTATGGAGAACAGTGTGGAGATTCCTTAAAAAACGGAAATAGAACTGCCATATAACCCAGGTATAATCTTAAGAATATTGCATCTTGGTATAAATTTTGGCCTCTTGGAATTAAAGACAGAGAAACTGGGTTGGCGTGGAGCTGTCCACGGTACTGACAAGTCTTTGTGGTCTCATGGACTTTAGCTGCCTTGAATCTTCTTACTGTTATACCTAACTATATTCCTTAACCACTCCTGAGATTTCTCCCCAGCTTTGTTTACATGATTTCCACATTGCATTGAGTAACTTTGTGATGATTTAATACACATCTATACTATGAAATACTTGCCACAATAAGGTTAGTACATCCTTTACCTCACTTACTTACCATTTTGTTGTTGTTCCGGGTTTGATCTCTTGGTTGGAAAGATGGCCTGGAGAAGGAAATGGCAACCCACTCCAGTATTCTTGCCTGGGAAATCTCATGGACAGAGGAGCCTGGTGGGCTACAGTCCGTGGGGTCACAAAGAGTCAAACTGAGCGATTAACCACCACTGCTGCCTGATGAAAACGTTAAAGCTCTACTCCCATAGCAATTTTCACATGTGTAATGCGGTATTAACTATCGTCACCATGCTATACACTAGATTCCTGGAAGTTACTCATTTTATAACTGAAACTTTTACCCTTTGGCCAACATCTCCCCATTTCCCCAACTCTCAACTCCTGGCAGCCACCATCATACTCTCTTGTTTCTACAAATTTTATGTTTTTAGGTTCCACATAAAAGTGAGATTATAGTGTTTGTTTATCTGACTTAACTTCACTTACCATAATGCTCTCCAAGTCTGTTCATGTTTTAGCAAATGGCAAATTTTCTTCATTTTTTTCCCTTTTTAAAAAATTGAAATATAATTAATGTAAAAATATTATGTTAGTTTTAGGTGACTTGACATTTGCATAATGAGCGACTAACACTTTCACTACTACATACATTATGAAATGATCATGATATCTAATAACCATCTGTCCCCATGAAAAGTTATTATAATACTATTACCCATATTCCTTGTGCTGTATATTACATCCCTGTGGCTTATTTATTTTATAATAGATGTTTGTACCTCCTAATGCCCCTCACCTAGTTCACCCCACACACCCTCTGCCCAAATCAGTGAATCTGTTTTAGGATTTTCTTCATTTTTAAAGTGGTGTGTGTATATATCACCTTTTCTTTATCTATTTATCTATTGACAAACACTTAGATTTCTTCCATGTCTTGTCTATTGTGAGTAATGCTGCATGATATCTTCAAGATAGTGACTTCAGAAATAAAATTGGTAGGTCATATATGGTGTCTCAGATGGTAAAGAATCTGCCTGCAGTACAGGAGACCTGGGTTTGACCCCTTGAGAAGAGAATGGCTGCCCAGTCCAGTATTCTTGCCTGGAGAAATTTCATGGACAGAGGAGCCTGACAGGCTACAGTCCATGGGGTTGCAAAGAGTCAAACACAACTGAGTGACTAACACTTTCACTTTTTCACATGGTATAAATAGTTTTTAATTTTGGGGGAACCTCCATGCCATTGTCCATCGTGGCTGCACCAGTTTACGTTCCCACCAGCAGTGCATCAGGTTTCCCTTTTCTGCACATCCTCGCCAGTGTTATCGCTTGTCTTTCTTATAATATATATTTTTAAAGTGGGGAGGTGTGAGATCACCATAGTTTTTATTTGCATTCCCTTGATGAGTAGTGTTGTTGAGCACCTTTTCATGTACTTTTTGGTCATTTGTGTGTCTTTGAGAAGTGGTCTGTTCTGGTCCCCTGCCCATTTTTAAATTGGATTGTTTGGGGTTTTATTGCTGTTGAGTCATATGAGTTCTTTATGTTTTGGATACTAACCCGTTACCAGATAGGTGGTTTGCAAATATTTTCTTGCATCTTACAGGTTGTCTTTTAGTTTTGTTGCTCCACAGAAGCTATTTAGTCTGATATAATCCCACTTGTTGATTTTTGCTTTTGTTGCCTCTGTTTTGGTATCAGGCCATCAGAAAAATTCATTGCCAAGACTGATGTCAAGGAACTTTTCCCCGTACTTTCATCAAGGAGTTTGACAGTCTCAGACCATACATTTAAGTATGTAGTTTATTTTGAATTGATTTTTCTGCGTAGTGTAAGATAGGGGTTCAGTATCATTCATTCAGTATCATCCAGTTTTCACAAAACTGTTTACTGAAGAGACTATCTTTTCATCAATGAATATTCATAGTCCCCTTTTCAAGTATTCGTATATACTTGGGTTTATTTCTGGGCTGTCGGTTCTGTCCCATTGATATGTTTGTCTGTTTTTATATCAGTACCATACTGTTTTAATCATTATATCTATATAGTATGGCTTGAAATCAAGAAGTGTGATGTCTCCTGTTTTATTCTTTTTCAGGATTTCTTTCTATATTCAGGGTCTTTTGTAGTTCCACAGAAGTTTTAGGGGTGTGTTTTCTATTTCTGTTAAAAAAAAAACAAAAGCCTTTGGATTCTTGATAGGGATTACATTGAATCTATGGATGGTTTTTGGTAGTATTGATATTTTAACAATATTAATTCTTTCATCCCCTGAATATAGGATGCCTTTTTATTTATCTGTATAGGCTTTGGCTTCTTTCATCAGTGTCTCATAGTTTTTAGGGTAGAGCTCTTTCACCTCATTGGTTAAATTAGTTTTTGATGCTAAGTAAATGGGATCGTTTTTTAAAATTTCTTTTTTAGAGTATTTGTCTTTAGTATATAGAAACACTACTGATTTTTATATATTAATTTTGTATCCTGCAGGTTTACAAAATGCCTTGATTAGTTCCAGCAGTTTTTTGATTGAGTCTTTAGGATTTTCTCTAAATAAAATTACATAATCTGTAAATAGACACAGTTTTACTTCTTCCATTCCAATTCTGATGCCTTCAATTTCTCTTTTTTACCCTGATTGCTCTAACTAGGACTTTCAGTTCTAGGTTGAATAAGAGTGGTAAGAGTGGTGTGTGTGTGCAAAGTTGCTTCACTTGTGTCTGACTCTTTGCAACCAAATGGACTGTAGCCCACCAGGCTCCTCTGTCCCTGGGATTCTTCAGACAAGAATACTGGAGTGGATAGCCATGCCCTCCTCCAGGGGGTCTTCCCAATCCAGGTATCGAACTCAGGTCTCTTATGTCTCCTGCATGGGCAGGCAGGTCCTTTACCTCTAGCACCACTTGGGAAGCCTGGTGAGAGTGGCGACCTTGTCTTTTTCCTAATCTTAAAGGAAAAACTTTCATGGTTGCGTGTGATATTCACAGGTTTGTCATACATGACCTTTGTTATGTTGGATATGTTCCTTCTTTGCCAAATTTGTTGAGAGTTTTTATCGTGCATTGATTTTTGATTTTGTCAAATGCTTTCTCCTGTGTGTACTGAGATGATCATATGATTATTGTTTCATTCTATTAATGTGATATAGCACATTGATTGATTTGCATGTGTTAAACCATCCTTGAATCCCAAGGTAAATCCCACTAGATCATGGTGAATGATTCTTTTAATGTGCTGCTGGATTTGGCTTGCTCATATTTTGTTGAGAACTTTTGCATCCATCTTCATCAGGGATACTGCCCTATAGTTTACTTTTCTAGCAGTGTCCTTATCGATGCTGACCTCATAAAATGGGTTTGGAAATAGTCTTTCCCTTTAATTTTTTGCAAGAGTTTGAGAAGGATTATTGTTAATTCTTCTTTAAAAGTTCAGTAATATTCACCAGTGAAACTATCTCGTTCTGGGTTTTCTTCATGGGAAAATTGTGATTACTGATTCAATCACCTACCTAGCAATTGATCTATTCAGATTTTCTATTTCTTCATGGTTCAGTCTTGGTAGGAAGTATATTTTCCATTTATTCTAGGTGTCCAGTGTGTCCTCTTTCTTTTTCACTCATTTAGTCTAACTGAAGGTTTGTCTGTTTTGTTTTATCTTTTCAAAGAGCAACTCCTAATTTGGTTAATCTTTTCTATTATTTTTTCTCTTCTCTATTTCATTTATTTCTACCTTAATCTTTATTATTTTCTCCCTTATGCTGACTTTGGGCTCTGTGCTACTCCTTAAGACATAGAATTAGGTTGTTTATATGGAATTTTCTTGCTTCTTACTGTAGCTATTTATTACTATGAACTGTGGTCTTGGAACTGAAGTTTATATCCCTTAAGTTATAGTATGCTGTGTTTGCATTTTCATTTGTCCGAAGAAACTTCTTAATGTCATCTTTAAATCCTTCTTTGATCTCTTAGTTGCTCAAGAGAATGTTGTTTAATTTCCATGTAGTTATGAATTTAGTTTTCCTCTTTTATTGATTTATATTTAGATACCATTATGGTCAAAGAAGATACTTGGTACGATTTCAGTCTTCTTTATTTGCTAAGACTTGTTTTGGGGCCTAACCTACAGTCTTTCTTAGAAAATGTTCTGTGTGCACTTGAGAAGATTGTATATTCTGCAGTTGTTAGATAGAATGGTCTCTATATGTCTGTTAGGTTCATCTGGTCTACAGTGTTGTCCATCTCTGCTATTTCCTTACAGATTCCCAGTTTGGATGATGTATCCATTGTTGAGAGTAGGGTAGTAAAGTCCACAGCTATTATTGTATTGCTGCTTACTTCTCCTTTTAGCTCTGTTAGTTTTTGCTTTATATATTCAGGTGCTCTGATTTGGGGGTGCATATTTACAACTATCGTAGCTTTTTGATGGACCGACTCCTTTATCATTACATAATGATCTTCTTTGTCTCTTTTAATCATTCAGTTTTTGAAGTCTGTAACTATTACATACAGTTCTAGGATCATCTCATTATTAATATCATGATTAATTTTATAAATAATATTGTCTAACTTTTAAACATGTCTTTTCTTGATAATTTATCAAACACTTTTTAAAAGTTCCTTTATGATGCTTGAAACCTTTGCAGTTCTGCTATGGGTATGTTGCAAGTAATACTAATTTCTATCATAGGCTTTAATATCTTTTGAATTTAGAAATCCTGAAATTTTAAATGTCAGCTACATATTCATATTTATATTTATGTTTCATGGGGTATTTAAAAGTATTGTTAGGTTGTAAATTAGAAGGGTGATTTTGACCGCTAATGGTGAGTTAGGGTAACTGGATTAACCCTTTCACTAAAGGTACCTGTGAATAAAGCTGGAGGAGACATGAAAAAATACCTTAAGCACTTCAGAGGTAATAAGATTCTGAGGAATTACTGAGTTCAGATCTAGAGAACAGACTGGAACCCAAAAGGGTGAGCATAGCCCTAAAGTCACTTCGACCTGGAAGTCATTTGTCAGACCAGATAATAAATTACATGTGATCACTTACTTGGCTCTGTTTAAGTCTGTTATATTGCTATTTGCTTCCTGTTTATTCTGTGCTCCCCTTTCCTCATTTTTTGGTCTCCTTTTGGAATAATTGAGTATTTTGTTATTTTACTCTACCTCCCTTATTGGCTTAATTGTCTGCATCTCTTTTTTTGTCGTCGCTGATGTGTTGTTTTAGTGGCTGGTTTAGGCTTTGTGGTTTACTCTAACTTACACTGTGTCAGCAGTAATATTGTTCATTTCATATATAGGCTGAGAGCTGTATGATAATGTAATTTTATTTTCCTTCTTTCAGTATGTGTTATTATTGTCATGCATGATACCTCTGTGTTATGAATCCCATAATAACATTGTTGTTATATTTTGTTTAAAAAGTCAGTTACATTTTAAAGACATTTAAAACATAAGAAAAAGGTCTTTTATGTTTACCTACATATTTACCATTTCTGGTGTTCTTTCTTCCTTTGTGTAGATCTGGCTTTACGTATGGTATTATTTTCTTTCTGCCTGAGGATGCCTTTTAAACTTCTTATAGTGCTGATTTGGTGGTGACAAATTCTTTCACTTTTTGTGGGTCTCAAAAAAACCAGTTTTGCCTTTGTTTTGGAAAGGTATTTTGCTGGGTGTGGATGTTTAAGTTGAGAGTTGTTTATTTTTCTTTCAGTGCTTAGAAAATGTTGCTCCATTTTTTGTGGCTTGTAACAGAGAGTCTCCTTAATTCTTGTCTTTGTTCCTCTAGTTTATAATGTTCCTTTTTCCCTCTGGCTACTTTAAAGATTGTCTCTTTTTATTTAAGCAACTTAATTGCTATATTACTTGGTATAATTTTATTCATAATTCTTTCATTCGGTATTTGTTAAGCTTCTTGGAGCTATAGGTTTATAGTTGTAACTTTAATGTGGATTTTTGTCATTATTTCCTCAAATATGAATTTTGGCTCATGTACACATGTGTTAGACCATTTGAGGTTATCCCATAGCTTACTGTTACTCTTTCTTTTTCAGTGTTACTCTCTGGTTTGCTTTTGGATAGCTTCTATTGCTCTGTCTTCAGGTTCATTAATCTTTTCTTCTGCAGTGTCGTCTGTGTTGGTAATTCAGTTTAGTGTATTTTTCATCCCAGATATATGTTTCCATCTCTAGAAGTTAAATTTGGGTCTCTTTTATATCCTCTTTGTCTTTCCTTAACATGTTCATGCATTCTTTTATTATCTTGAAATCTGGAATATTTTTATAATAGCCATTTTAATGTCCTTTTCTAGAAATTCTATCATCTGAGTAATTTATGGATCTGTCACTTGGTTTTTTCCGCTTATTCTGAATTGTATTGTCCTTCTTTCTTGTATGCTTGATATTTTTTTTTAATTAAATGCCAGACATTGTGGGTTTTATGTTGTTGTGTGCTGAATTCTTTTGCCTTTAGTATATTTGAACTTTGTTCTTGCACGCAGTCAGGTTACTTGAAAATGGTTTAATCCTATTAAGTTTTGTTTTACAAAGCCAGAGATTCTTTAGTCTGGGGCTTATTTAGCCCCACAGCTCAGGGATTATCCTTCTCTGATTATTCAACCTGATACCCGTATGAGTTTTTTCCATTTGTCTGTTCAAAGTATGAATTATTCCCAGGCTTATGTGAGTTCTGAGAATTGTTCTGTCTGATTCTTTTCATTGCTGTTCTCCTTGGCTGTAAATAGTTTCCTCACATGCGTGCACTAGTCAAAACTCAGCTGAAGATTCAGTTATCTTTTGAAGACCTCAGAATATTTGAAGATCTCTTTGTGCTGCTCTCTGCTCTCTCAAATTTGCCCTGTTAAATCTTGGTTACCTTGTTGTTGTTTGGTCACTCAGTCATGCCCGGCTCTTTGTGACCCCGTGGACCGCAGCACTCCAGGCTTCCCTGTCCATCACCATCTCCCAGAGCTTGCTCAAACTCATATCCATTGAGTCAGTGATGCCATCCAACCATCTCATCCTCTGGCGTCCCCTTCTCCTCTTGCCTTCAATCTTTCCCAGCGTCAGGGTCTTTTCCAGTGAGTTGGCTCTTCACATCAGGTGGCCTAAGTCCTGGAGCTTCAGCTTCAGCATCAGCCTTCTAATGAATATTCAGGACTGATTTCCCTTAGGTTGACTGGTTTGATCTCCTTACAGTCTAAGAGACTCTCAAGAGACTTCTAAGCACCACAGTTCAAAAGAATCAATTCGGTGCTTAGTGTTCTTTAGGGTCCAACTCTCAAATCCGTGCATCCATATATACTGGAAAAACCATAGTTTTGACTATATGGATCTTTCTTGGCAAAGTAATGTCTCTGCTTTTTGATACGCTGTCTAGGTTGGTCATAACTTTTCTTGCAAAGAGTAAGTGTCTTTTAATTTCATGACTACAGTCACCGTCCACAATGATTTTGGAGCCCAAGAAAATAAAATCAGTCACTGTTTCCATTGTTTCCCCATCTATTTGCCATGAAGTGATGGGACCGGATGCCATATTTTAGTTTTTTGAATGTTGAGTTTTAAGCCAACTTTTTAACTCTCCTCTTTCACTTTCATCAAGAGGTTCTTTAGTTCCTCTTTGCTTTCTGCCATAAAGATGGTATCTTCTTCATATCTGAGGTTATTGATATTTCTCCTGGCATTCTTAACTCTAGCTTGTGCTTCACCCAGCCCGGCATTTCACGATATACTCTGCGTGTCAGTTAAATAAGCAGGATGACAATATACAGCCTTGATGTATTCCTTTCCCAGTTTATAACGAGTTTGTTGTTCCATGTCTGCTTCTAACTGTTGCTTCTAGAGTTGCATGGGGGATTCTCAGGAGGCAGGTAAGGTGATCTGGTAGTCCCATCTCTTTAAGAATTTTCCAGTTTGTTGTGCTCTACACAGTCATCAGCTTTACCTTCTCATATTTTCCATACTGTCTCCTTAGCTCACGGAGACCTCAGGCTCTGTTTGATTTCTCGCTACCTACATTGCAGTCTAAGAACTCCAGGCAGTAAACTACACTATCCTGCACTGCCTGTTGCACATTATATGAAAACCATTTTTATGTGCATTAGTATCTGTTGTCTTACTTGTTTAGACCAAGAATAAATCCAGTTCCTGCTACTCCATCATGGCTGGAAATTGAAGTGACAAATTTATTTTAAAATATATAGGACATAAGTCCTCTAAAAGCGCATCCCTGCTGACACTTTAATTTCAGATTTCTGGCCTCAGAATGGTAAGAGAATACGTTTCTGTGGTTTTACGTCATTGATGTGTGGTAATTTGTTACAGCAACCCTATGAAGTTAATCGGAGAAGGCAATGGCACCCCACTCTAGTACTCTTGCCTGGAGAATCCCATGGACGGAGGAGCCTGGTGGGCTGCAGTCCATGGGGTCGCTAAGAGTCAGACACGACTGGGCGACTTCACTTTCACTTTTCACTTTCATGCATTGGAGAAGGAAATGGCAACCCACTCCAGTGTTCTTGCCTGGAGAATCCCAGGGACTGGGGAGCCTGGTGGGCTGCCGTCTATGGGGTCGCACAGAGTCGGACACGACTGAAGCAACTTAGCAGCAGCAGCAGCCACAGCATGGGACATAAAATGGGTAAAACAATTTTGTGAAAAAAAAAGATGGAATACTTATATTCCTGATCTCAAGATTTACTACAGAGGCACAGTAATTAGGATGGTATGATATTAGTATAAGAATAGATTCAGTTCAGTTCAGTCACTCATTCGTGTCCGACTCTGCGACCCCATGGACTACAGCACACCAGGCCTCCTTATCCATCACCAACTCCTGGGGTTTACTCAAACTCATGTTCATTGAGTCAGTGATGCCATCCAACCATCTCCTCCTCTGTCGTCCCCTTCTCCTCCCACCTTCAGTCTTTCCCAGCATCAGGGTCTTTTCCAGTGAGTCAGTTCTTTGCTTCATGTGGCCAAAGTATTGGAGTTTCAACTTCAGCATCAGTCCTCCCAATGAATATTCGGGACCGATTTCCTTTAGAAGACAGTTATGTATCATATGATTACATTTGTATAAAGTTTTTTAAAAAGGAAAATTAGTCTTTCAGTCTAAAACTAGTGTAAATCAGATCAGTAGTCATCTGAGATGGGAGAATTGATTGAGAAAAGATGCAATAGAACACTTTCTGATAAAGTATTCTGCATATTGGTTGGGAGTGATTGCATGTAAATATATACATTTGTCAAATTTTTTAAACCGTACACTTAAAATTGCCACATTAACTTTACTGAATGATCATTTCAGATATGAGATTAATTTTTAAAAATAAAAAAAAATATAGAAAGGAAAGAACAAAACAGATAGTAAAAATAGAAAGCACAAAGGAACAGGACAGAGGTGTCAGTAATAACATGACATGTAGTTGACTACTGAAAGATAAAGACTCTCATGTGGATTTTTTTAAAAACTATGTTTAAAAGAAAACTATTTAGCACAAGGTTCCTGCTAACCATGAAGAGGCTGAGAATTTAACCTACTTCTAGTAGACAAGTTAGGCTACCACAGTCTAGTGGATGCTGGAAGTAAGGATCTTGATTATTCTTACCATTATAAGCCACATTGTTATCAACTTGTCTGCATCCATTCCCCTGCCCTCGAGTTCCATGAGGGCATTACAGGTGGACCCAGATGGATGCTTGCCAGTCAGATGAGATGAAGGAGGATGCTCTGCCCACATAGTCCCTCGGGGATGCATTTTTCTTTCATTGTGGTTGCTGTCACATATACCCCTAGGACAGAGGTCAGCAGACTTGTTCTATGAAGGGCCACATAGTAGTTATTTTAGACTTTGCCAACCACATGTAGTCTCTGTCACATACTCTTCTTCTCCCTCTTCTTCCTTTTTTTTTTTTTTTTTTTTTTTGCAACCCTTAAAAAAACATAAAGTTCATTCTTAGCTTGCAGACTATAGAAAAACAGATTTGGGGCCCAATGTGGCTACACATGATTATTTACCAATTCCTACTCTAGGACATTGTCATCAGTGTGACTATTTAAATGTGATTGGTCTGCAGTGCACCCAGATTTCAAGTGATGAGAGAGGGGCAAAGGTGATGGAGAAGAGGCGTGGCCATTGTCTTATGGTCCGGGCCTAGAAGTAGCATCCCCTTCTCTGCTTATATTCCATTTTCAAGAGATCTGTCCCATGTCCATACCTTAACTCAAAAAGAAACTGAAAAATGGGGCAGTCATGTGCCCATCCAGAAGTGAAGAGAAAATTCTTGTGAACAATTAGCAGTCTGTGTCACAACAAGAAAGATAGCAAAAGAAAGCAAAAACAGAGAATGGCATTGTTGTAGCCACGTGTTCCCAGAAACAAACTCAATCAGAAGGACAATGTGGAGTGCAGTTTATTACAGTGGCGGGCCCAAGGCAGAGTCTCCTCTTAGCCAAGGACCCCAACCAGTTTTTGTGAAAACCTTATATACCCTAAGTGTACATGCTCAAACCCACCTCCCCAAATTCCTTGAAACTAGTCTGGATAAGGTAAAAGAGAGATTGATCAAAGTTAACCCATGATTCATGTGTCATAAGCCTAGATATTTAAACAGTAGACATTTATAAATAGGCCTGTGGTCATACCCCAATAAGTATAATGGGATTTACATAATGGGATTTACGACTTAGTTCTGTTACAGAGATAATTAGCATATTCTTTTAGGCAAAGGAGAGTCTAGGTGCAAGTCCCGAGGCTCTTTCATCAGGGGGATCTGGTTTTCCAGGCTGTATGTCATTTCCGTAGATAAGGGCACATAGCTCAAAGTCCACAGTCTGGCCCAGGATGAGTCCTGTTTTCAAGATGGACCCTGTTCTGTTTCCTCCTTCAGTATCACAGAAATGAAGGATTGCGTTTCAGACAGAAAAGGGTAGTAGGCTGTATTGAATGTTACCTATTAGATTTAACATAGAGTTCTCCCTAGTGATCTTAATGAAAGAACTTTTGGAGGAATAGTAGAAGCATAATGAGTTCAGGAATAAGTGAAAGCTGAGGATATGGAATAATGTAGACCCACTCTTTAACCAGATTTGTTGCTGAATGAGAAAAACATAGAAGAAAAAAGGGGAAAGAGAGAATAGGATACCTGGAGGAGAGTTTGGGATCCAAAGAGTTCTTTTTTTTAAATAGGAGTGAGACATGAGCATATTTAAATATAGATGAGAAAAATCCAGTGCAAAGAGATATATAGGATATGAGAGAAAAAGACATGCATTATTTTGCAAAAGGTTTGAGGAAACAGAATCTAGACAACATGTGGAGAAATTGGTCTGAAATAGAAGGAATTCCTTCTCTTAGGACAATGATAAGAAGGGAGGAAAGGATCCAGATGTAAGAGTTTGTAGATATTTTGGCAGGAAATTGAGGAAGATTCCATATGGTGTATGTGTGCATGTGTGTATAGAGAGAAGCAAAGATAAGTAAGGGAGAAAACAGTGTCAGGTTCGGTGGGAAGAATGAATGATACAATCATTGAGAAAGGCAAAAATTACTAGGGAAGTACAAGAATACTGTAATTATAACCAGACAGTGACTCAGGCAAAGTTCAAATCCACTGAGCTGTGTGATAACTTCCCCAGTACAGTAAATTCATCCAAGGTTAGCATTTTGCCAGCCTATTAAGTGTGCGGAATAGACAGAAAAGCAGGGAAGTTTAAGTGAAGAGAAGATTGAAATGACGAATCTTGATGGAGGAGGAAGTGAGAACAGGGAGAGGCTGATGAACGAAAGTCTAGCATCAGTGGAATGGACGTCTAGTCAAAGGAGTGGTGTTGTGAGAGTGGTAGTTGAATCAGCAAATTAGATAACTCAGAGGCTGTGCTTGACACCCGGGATTTTTCCTTAGTCATTTTGGTAAAGATCCAACCAGAGCCTCTGATGACGCTAAGAGCCAAAAAATAATGAGATTGGGAGGAAGAAATCATTAGAGGGGAGAAAATCAAATACCTTAGTGCCCATGGGTGTTAGAAGGGCACTATGTGTGGAAATTTGATTCACCTTAAGTCAGAACAAGTTGGGGGAAAGGAGAAGTCCGAGAGCCAAGTGGGAATCTTCAATGAATGAGCAGGCCTTAATGGATGATTTGCAGTTGAAAACATTGCTGAGGGGGAAGAGGACAGCACGGTCAGATCTCAGTCAGATCTCGCAGGCGCTTCAGACAGAAATGTGTTATACAGAAATAATCCAGGGATTTTAGAAACATATGCTTCAAGATTTTATAAAAATACATTTGTGTCAGTGGTATGGGCAGGTTTGAGGGAACGGTATCTGACTCCATAATTTTATATCAGCCCCCACTGAAAGCCACCTCAAATAATAAAGGAAAGTCTCAAGAAAGAGGGTGTGAGCTCCATGTTTGAGAGGGAATTGCGCAAGACAACCTCCAGCGCCTGTATTCACCTTCTTGATAATCTGTGGACCACTCACCCACCAATATCCCATCACCATCCCGTCATTCCAACAACTGCTCGCCCCATTTTTCCTCAGCAGCAATTTGGGGACCTTATTGCACTCACAAACTGCAGGGAAAGAAATATGGCACTGAATTTTAGGATGAAGCCAAATTATAGAGGTTCTTGAAAAACAGAATGGGGATTTGAACTTATTAATATTAGTAATAAATGACTGTGAGACCAAGTGTAGTGAGCAGAATCCTGAATCCCAGTCCATTTTCTTTTTTCTGTTTAACTATTTGATTTCATTTGGAAGTCGCTCAGTTGTGTCCAAGTCTTTGGCACCCCATGGACTACACACTCCATGGAATTCTCTAGGCCAGAATACTGGAGTGGGTAGTCTTTCCCTTCTCCATTATTGAACTATAGTTGATTTAAATATTAGTTTCTCCATTATTGAACTACAGTTGATTTAAATAGTAGTTTCAGGTGTGGAGCAGAACGATTCAGGATTTTTGTGGATAGTACTGCATTGTAGGATATTACAAGATAATTATAGTTCCCTGTGCTATACAGTATATCCTTGTTGCTTATCTATTTTATACATACGAGTAGTTATACATAACTAGTAGTTAATCTCATACCCCTAATTTGTCTCCCGCCCCTCCTTGCCTCTCTTCGTTGCTACATGGGCTTTTCGCTAGTTGTGAAGAGCGGTGGCTCCTCTAGTTTCAGCACGCAGGCTTCCCGTTTTGGTGGCGTCTCTTGTGGGGAATGGGGTCTAGGCTGCATGGGCTCAGTAGCCGCAGCTCCCGGGCCCTGGAGCCCAGGATCAATAGTCGTGCACAGGCTCAGCTGCTGCGTGGCGTGTAGGATCTTCCCGGATCAGGGATCCGACCTGTGTCTCCTGCACTGGCAGACAGATTCTTTGCCCCTGAGCCACCAGGGAAGCCCACACATGAATTTTAGAATTAGCTTCTCCACTTCTGAAAAAAATACCTTTGGAATTTTGATAAGGATCGCATTGAATCTGTTGATTGCCCTGCGAGGTATTACCATGGTAACACTGTTTTAAGTCTTCCAATCCATTAATATGAGATGTCTTTATATGGATTTAGGTCTTCTTTAAGTTTCTTTCAAAAAACGTTTTGTTAGTTTTGGTATAGAAGTCTTACACTTCTTTTGTTAAGTTTATTCCTAAGTATTCTGTTCTTATTGATGGTTTTGTGAATGAAGTGGTTTCTTAATTTTGTTTTCAGTTGTTTATTGCTAGTGTATAAAAATACAGCTGATTTTTTATTGAAGTATAATTGATTCACAGTGTTCTGTTAATTTCTTCTATACAGGAAAGTGGTTCAGTTATATATATATATATGCCTTATTTTTTATATTCTTTTCCATTATGTTTATCACAGAGTATTGAATATATTAATAGTTATCTGTGCTATACAGTAGGACCTTGTTTATCCATCCTGTATATAATGGTTCACATCTGCAAACCCTAAACCCTCAATACATCCCCCTTCTGCTTACCTGCACCCCCGCCCCCTTGGTAACCACAGTCCGTTCTCTACATCAAAATATACTTGATTTTTATATGTTGTCACTTGGGAGAAGAAAATGGCAACCCACTCCAGTATTCTTGACTGGAAAATCCCATGGACAGAGGAGCCTGGCAGGCTATAGTACATGGAGTCACAGAGTCAGACATAGCAACTAAGCAACCACATTATGAAGCCTTGCTTGCTTGGACACACTCCACTAGTTCTAATGTTGTTCTTTTTTTTTCAACATGTACTTTAGGATTTACTGTATTGAAGACTATGTCATCTGTGGTAGAGATAATTTTTCCCCCCAATCAGAATGATTTAACAAAGGCTGTCCCATTGACCACATGTTAATCAGTTTCCCCCTCTGACCCATCTTTTCGACTAAGCCTCTACCTTGATCCAGATCTTGTGTTTAATCAGCTCAGCCCAGCCCAGTCTTAGCCAAGAATCCTGCTAAGTCAGTTTAGGAAGAATTCCCCCTACCTTTGATATCTGATCAAGTTCCTCATGCCCCACTCTTGATACGTAACTCTTTGACCTGCCTTAAACAGAAATGCTGTTAAGCCAGTTTAAGAAGAATTTCCCTCCCCTTGATGTCTCTTCTTGGAAATTTTCCATTGACTGATGCCCTCACTCTGCTCCCTGGCTATGAATCTGCAGTTGTCTTTGCTGAATTTGGAGTTAAACCTGATCTCTCTCCCTAGTTGTGATAATCTTAGCAGCCTTTTATTTGTTTTTCTTACTACTCACCCTGACTAGATCCTCTAGTACAGTGTTGAATAGAAATGTTGAAAGCAGACATCCTTGTAGTTTTCCTGTTCTCAGGGGGAAAGCATTCAGTCTTCAACAACTAATGTGAAAGGTCAAAGTGTCAGTTGCTCAGTTGTGTCCAACTCTTTGCAAACCCTTGGGCTGTAGCCAGTCAGGCTCCTCTGTCCATGGGATTTTCCAGGCAAGAATACTGGAGTGGGTTGCCGTTCCCTTCTCCGGGCACCTTCCCAACCCAGGGATCGAACTCAGGTCACCTACATTGCAGGCAGATTCTTTACTGTCTGAGCCACCAGACTTTGCCTTTTCGACAGCTAGGTATACTAGTAACTATAGGTTTTTCATATATGCCCTTTATCAAGTTGAGAAAATTCCCTTCTGTTCCTAGTTTGTTTAGTATTTTTATCATGAAAAGGTGTTGGATTCTGTCAGATGCTTTTTTCTGCATCTATTAAGATGACTGTGGTTTTTGTCCTTTATTCTGTTATTATGACATATTACTTTGGCTGATTTTCATACATTAAATTGATATTACATTCCTAGGATACATCGCCCTTAGCCATGATGTGTAATCCTTTTCATATGTTACAGATTTGGTTTGCTAGTATTTTAGTGAACTGAGGACATTTATGATATTCATAAGAGACGTCGATCTGTAGTTTTCTTTTCTTGTGATATCTATGCCTGGCTTTATAGTATTACTGACCTTAAGGAATGAACTGGGAAGGGCTTCCTCCTCTTCTATTATGTGGGACAGTTTTTAAACTTCTGGCAGTGTACTTGTCTCCTTGGAATGCCACAACAAACTGTGTGGCTTAAAACAACAAAAATTGATTCTTTCACGGATCTTGGGGGCTCAGAAGTTTGAAATCCGAATGTTAGCAGGATTGATTCCTTCTGATGGCTCTGAAGTAGAATTTGTTCCATGATTGTCTTTTACTCCAATATGATCTCATCTTAATGTATGTCTTAATGAATCTGCAAAGACCCTGTTTCCAAATAACTTTATACTCATAGGGTAACAGGTGTTAGGACTTGAACGTATCTTTTGGAGGGTTCATTCAGTCCACAACAGGTAGAATTTACCAGTGAAGCCATTCAGCTCTCAGCTTCCCATTGTGGGAAGTTGTTGTTTATATTTTTTATTACTAATTCAGTCTTTGCCTATAGGTGTTCACATTTTCGGTTTCTTCTTGAGTCACTTTCAGTATTGTGTCTTCCTAGGAATTTTTTCCATTTCATTTAGTTTATCTAACTTGTTGAATTGTGTGTAATGTTTTCTTATAACCTCTTTTACTTCTGAAAGTTCAGTAATGATGACCTCTCTTTCATACTTTCTTTAGAGTTTGAGTGCTCTTTTTTTTTTTTTTTTTGGTCATTCTAGCTAAAAGTTGATGAGTTTCACTAATCTTCTTAAAGAAACATTTTCAGTTTTATTGCTTTACTGTTATTTTTCAGAGTCTTTCTACTCCAGTCTTTATAACCTTTCTTCTGTTTCTCAATCTTTATAATTTTTCAGGTTTAGTTTGCTGTTCTTTTCTGGTTTCTTCAGGTAGGAAGTTAGGTTATTGATTTGAAATATTTTCTTCTTTTTTTTTTATAGGCATTGTCTGCTATAATTACCCCTAAGCTAGTTTTCAGTCTCCTTTTTGATTTGATATGGTGTGTTTCTATTTTTATCCCTCTCAAGCTTTTTTATTAATTTTCTTCATAATTTTATCTTTGGCCCATTGGTTATGATGAAAATGTTGTTTTGTAGTGAACTTCCAAAAATTCCTTCTGTCAGTGCTTTCTAATTTAATACCGTTGTCATTAGAGAACATAATTTGTATGATTATCAGTCTTTTTAAATTTATTGAGACTTGCTTTTGGCCTAATAGATGGTCTGTCCCCATCTATGCAGAGAGAAATGTTTCATGTGTTCTTGAAAAAATATGTTCTGCTGTTGTTGGGTAGAATGTCCTGTAGATATCGTTTAGATATAGTTGGTTGATAATTGTCCAGTCTTCTATTTCCTTGTTGATCTTCTATCTAGTTGTTCTATCCAGTATTGAAAATGAAGTATTGAAAGCTCCAACTATTATTGTGGAATTGTCTGTTTCTAATTCTGCCACTTTTTGCTTTATATCTTAGCGTGGATATTCTTTATTTGGTGAAAAATTGTTCTCATTCCTTAAGTCTTTAGACGCAGTTTTCTTTAGTTCTTTGAACATATTTCAGTTCAGTCACTCAATCGTGTCTGACTCTTTGAGACCCCATGGACTGCAGCACGCCAGGCCTCCCTGTCTATGACCAACTCCCGGAGCTTACTCAAACTCATGTCCATCGAGTCAGTGATGCCGTCCAACCATTTCATCTTCTGTCGTCCCCTTCTCCTCCCACCTTCAATCTTTCTCAGTATCAGGGTCTTTTCCAGTGAGTCAGTTCTTCACATCAGGTGGCCAAAGTATTGGACTTTCAGCTTCAAAATCACTCCTTCCAGTGAATATTCAGGACTGATTTCCTTTAAGATGGACTGGTTGGATCTCCTCGCAGTCCAAGGGACTAAGAGTCTTCTAAACACCACAGTTCAAAAGCATCAGTTCTCCAGTGCTCAGCTTTCTTGATAGTCCAGCTCTCACATCCCTGCATGACTCCTGGAAAAACCATAGCTTTGACGAGACAGACCTTTGTCAGCAAAGTAATGTCTCTGCTTTTTAATATGCTGTCTAGGTTGGTCATAACTTTTCTTCCAAGGAGCAAGCATCTTTTAATTTCATGGCTGCAGTCACCATCTACAGTGATTTTGGAGCCAAAGAAAATAGAGTCGCTCACTCTTTCCATTGTTTCCCCATCTATTTGCCATGAAGTGATGGGACCAGACATCATGATCTTAGTTTTCTGAATGTTGAGTTTTAAACCAGCTTTTTCACTCTCCTTCTTCACTTTCATCAGGAGGCTGTTTAGTTCCTCACTTTCTGCCGTAAGGGTGGTGTCATCTGCATATCTGAGGTTATTGATATTTCTCCTGGCAATCTTGATTCCAACTTGTGCTTCATCCACCCTAGCATTTCACATGATGTACTATGCATATAAGTTAAATAAGCAGGGTGACAATGTCTGGCCTTGTCATACTCCTTTCCTGATTTGGAACCAGTCTGTTGTTCCATATCCAGTTCTAACTGTTGCTTCTTGACCTGCATACACATTTCTCAGGAGGCAGGTAAGATGGCCTGGTATTCCCATCTCTTGAAGAATTTTCCACAGTTTGTTGTTATCCACACAGTCAAAGGCTTTGACATAGTCAATAAAGCAGAAATAGATGTTTTTCTGGAACTCTCTTGCTTTTTCAATGATCCAGTGGATGTTGGCAATTTGATCTCTGGTTCCTCTGCCTTTTCTAAATCCAGCTTGAACATCTGGAAGTTCACGGTTCACGTACTGGCTTGGAGAATTTTGAGCATTACTTTACTAGCGTGTGAGATGAGTGCAATTGTGTGGTAGTTTGAACATTCTTTGGCATTGCCTTTCTTTTTGATTGGAATGAAAACTGACCTTTTCCAGTCCTGTGGTCACTGCTGAGTTTTCCAAATTTGCTGGTATATTGAGTGCAGCCCTTTCACAGCATCATCTTTCAGGATTTGAAATAACTCAGCTGGCATTCTCTCACCTCCACTAGCTTTGTTCATAGTGATGCTTCCTAAGGCCCACTTGACTTCGCATTCCAGGGTGTTTGGCTCCATGATCACACCATCGTGGTTATCTGGGTCGTGAAGATCTTTTTTGTATTGGTCTTCTGTGTATTCTTGCCACCTCTTCTTAGTATCTTCTGCTTCTATTAGGTCCATACTGTTTCGAAATGCCCTTTATTGTGCCCATCTTTGCATGAAATGTTCCCTTGGTATCTCTAATTTTCTTGAGGAGATCTCTGGTCTTTCCCATTTTTATTATTTTCCTCTATTTCTTTGCATTGATCACTGAAGAAGGCTTTCTTATCTCTCCTTGCTATTCTTTGGAACTCTGCATTCAAATGGGTGTATTTTTCTTTTTCTCCTCTGCCTTTAGCCTCTCTTCTTTTCTCAGCTATTCATTTAAAGAGCTGACTTGAAATCTTACCTGTCGAGTCGAGTATCAGGGATTCCTCAGGACAGTTTTTGCTGACTGCCTTTTCTCTTGTGGTTTAGCCATATTTCCCACAAGGTGTCAGTAGTACTTTAAGTAAGGAGCAATTATAGCAGTTATTTAGATGGGACATCTACATTTGTTCAATGTTATGCAAATTGGTGGTTTCCCTGGTAATCCAGTGGCTAGAACTCCATGCTCCCAATTCAGGGTGCCTGGGTTTGATCCCTGGTCAGGGAACTAGATTCTACATGCAGCAGCTAAGACCGGTGCAGCCAAATAAATAAATGTTTTTTAAATAATATGCAAATTGGAAGCATATGATTATATTTATCTGTTCCCACTATCAGATTGTGTGTTCTTAATAAGTGTGAGTCACTCAGTCATCTCCAACTCTTTGCAACCCAATGGTCTGTAGCCCGCCAGGCTCCTCTGTCCATGGGATTCTCCAGGCAAGAAAGAATACTGGAGTGGGTTGCCATGCCCTCCTCCAGGGGATCTTCCCAACCTAGGGATATTCTTTACCATCTAAGCTACCAGGGAAGTCTTAAGTAGTTGACAAATTTCATTTATTATTTAGCACTGCTTCCATATTTTACCATCTGCATTTTTATAGTCTTCCTGCCTACTGTAGAGTTACTTAACTATAATACTAAAGTTTAAGTTTTGACTTCTCAGAAGATTCAAAATATATTAGAGAAACTGGGTCAGCAGGGGGCAGCACAGCCTTATAGTGTTTAAAATTTGGTCTTTCGAGTGGACCATTCAGAAACAGAAGAGTACAAAGACAGTGTGGTACATGACTTTTCAAGTTTCTCAAGCGTTCACATCCTTTATTTCAAATGAAATATTATTGGTAACCCAAATATATAAAGTAATTTTACTAACAGAGCTCTTACCTTGTAATATTTATTTATAACATCAAACACTGAGAATAATGGAGTTGTTTCTTGAACAAGAAAATGTAGAATAAAAATTTTGAGATAGTATTAATACTATTTCTAACTTTCTTTTATAAATAAAGGAATTGAGTCTCAAGGAAATTTAAAAATATGCCAAAGGTCATACAGATGGCAAAATGTCAGAGCTTGCGTATAAACCCATTGTCTTACTTCCAAGCATGTGCTCAGCTGCTCTGTCGTGTCCGACTCTTTGTGGCCTCATGGACTGTAGCCCACCAGGCTTCCCTGTCTGCGGAATTTTCAAGGCGAGAAATAGCACAGATACTTACAATTATGCAGTTGCTGATAATACGTTTTAATCTTAACTTCAGCTCTTAAATTGAATCCAGATTATTTTTTTTTAATATTACACAACAAAATCTAAGTCTGAATCACACAGATAGAGTTACAAATGGTACCTCTTTTTAAACAGCTTGCGGTGCAGTCTCCAAGTACTACTTCTAAATAAACAGACATGGCAGGCAGGTAAATCTTTAGTCCAAAATACAAAATTAAACCTTCAATAAAAGTAAATGCAGTAGTATTCTGTGGTTTGTTAGTGTTCAGTTTAACTACTAAGAAAGTAGACAGTTATTACAAGTTTTTTAGATAAAACATGGAGATGCTAAGTACCTTGCGTAAAGTCACATTCCGTAACTGACAAACTCTGATAGTCTGACTCCAGTGTTTGCTTACCTTATCAGTATGCTGTATCACCTCTCTATTTAAATTCTCACTTATGTGCATTTACAGTTATTATTTTAGATTTTAAATAGTTTAAATTATTTTTTTCAAAATGAAATTCAATAGGTTCCATTAACTACAGTTAGAAAACCAGTAGCCATTGGGTAATAGAATATAACCAAAATTTAGGAAGCATTTTGTAATATTTTGTTGGCCAAAAGTTCATTTGGGTTTTTTTTAAGAGTTTACAGAAAAACCTGAATAAACTTTTTGGCCAACCCAATAATTTTGGGCTGTTGTTACCATTCTATTTCAGTTTCCAATAGTAAAAAAAAATTTACATTTCTAGTAAGAACACAGATTCAGATCATCTGATTTAAAACAAACTGTTTAAAGGAAAAGTTAGCATGTTTGGAATACACTAGGAATCGCATTGCATACGAATAACTGTGATTCTAGACCTCTGTAAGCTTAGTGACCGGTTTTAAAAAGCTTACACCTCCCACAGGTGTTTATGTGAGGAGTTGTATGTATTTCTGGAGTGCAGCATCTATACTATCTTAGCAATACATATTTCCAGTGACTCAGATACCTTAGAGGAAAAAAGCTTTTGTGCTTTTCAGAAATATGATGGATTATTAAGAGAGAAGTCAGCTACATTTATTTTGAAACAAAAGTCTTGGTTCTTACATGCTAAAGCTGTTTTTCAGGTTACAAAAATCTAATATGATTACTTCCACTATATAACATGTTTCTAGATCTCCAATACCAATCAAAATAAATTATAGTAAATCATGTATTTTTAAAGTCTGTGTTTCCTACAAAGTAAAAAGTTGCAGTTTTTTTGCTTAAGATGTAAAATGTACCCAAGGACACACTACAAGTACTCCTCTAGAAGAGGACTCTCTGTCACTAGCCCAACAAAGCAGAACGTGACCTCTGCCCAGCACTCAGTCCTGCCCGTGTTTGGCCATCTGCTATTTTTCCTAAGGCGTCGACCTGAACTGTTGCTTCCAGTTCACAGTGCCTCTCTCTCTCGCTCTCCACTGCTTAGAGAGCAGGGCCAGTATTTCTTACTCCTACATTTCACGTGTTTCACAACTCATTCTTTTTATTAAACAGTATTTGTTAGGTGCTTGCGGTGTGAGAAGTACTATACTAATTTGGGGCCATGAGAGACGAATAAAACAAAGGTTCTACCTTCAACAGACTGACAATCTAGCAAGAAGGACAGACAAAGCAATGGTTATAGTTTATGATGGAAATATTCACCTAGTTAGGTGAGTAAAACTTGGCTTCAGTCTTACTTTCTATAGCTACATTTTCCACCCCTACCTACATACACCAGCTATACCAGATCAGTTTTTGGTGTTTTTTTTTTAACCAAATATGCTATCCACATTTGGGCCTTAGCTCATTATGCTGTCTGAAATGCCCTTCCCTGTGCCTATTGAAATCCTGTTAGGGCCTACTTCAAACTCTGTTCTTGGGAATAGAGTTTTTGATATTCCAGAGTTGATCACATCTACCTGTATTCTCCCATAAACCTCTCAAGACATTTTATCATAGTCTGGCTTAGAATTAGTTCATCCCTCTCCCAGAGCACTGCTATGTGCAGAACAAACTTTCAATAAATTCTTATACTGCTGACTTCCAAAATGTTTTTGATTCTATTCTATTCAGTTTCCTTCAGTAATATAAAGAAAGCAATATTTGCTCTGTTAATTACTTCTTTGCAAGTAGCCTGAAGTCTGGTCACAAATAAATTAAGTCAAGATTGTAAGATGAGTATGAGTATTTCTAAAAATTATTAAACAAGCTGAGAATATAAATACTGGACATGGGGGTGTAATGGCTACCACTGGTTTTCTACCAGTATCTTGTTCCCTACTACTTCTTGGTTCTTTCCTTAAGTAACATCTTATTTTGTTCAGGTTGCCAAACCTAAGTAATACAGAAAAACAGAGAAAAACAGTCCTTCTTGAAGATGAACTTACATTAGAAAGCAGTATGAGCAGAAAGAAATAACCCACCATGATGACAGCAGGCCCCAAAAATAGATACGTTGGCATCTCTAGGACATAAATTAATAGGACACTGTTGTTACTGTTGTCGTTGTTTAGTCATTAAGTCATGTGTGACTCTTTGCAACCCCAGGGCTGTGGCACACCAGGCTCCTCTGTCCTCCACCATCTCCCAGAGTTTGGTTAAATTCATGTCCATTGAGTCAGTGATGCTATCTAACCATCTCATCCTCCACAACCCCTTCTCCCCCTGCCTTCAATCTTTGCTAGCATCAGGGTCTTTTCCTAGGAACTGGCTCCACGCATCAGGTGGCCACAGTATTGGAGCTTCAGCTTCAGCAACAGTCCTTTCAATTTAATAGGACATTATGAAAGAGGTTACAAAATAAATATGCTTTAAATGAATAAAGAGCTAAAAGATGTAATAGAAACCACAAGGAAAGAACAAGACAATATGGGAAAGAGGCAGATTTAAATAATGACCATATGGAACTTCTGGAATGAAGAATAGAGTCATTAAAAATAGAATCAATGAAAAATATGAATAACATGGTATGTAGAATGAAGAGTAAAATGAGAGTATTAAAATATATTTTCTTTTAAAAACTCCAGAATGAGAGACTAGAAATAGTAAGAGGAGACATTTGAAATAGATAGATCATCAAATTGAAAAAGTGCAGGTGCTAATAAGCAGGATTATCATAAATGAAACCACATCTACAAAGGTTACAGTGATAGGATGAACACTGAAGACAAAATGATAAAAGTAAAGACCGAGGAAAGGGAAGGGAACAACAATTTGTCTAACAGAAGGCTTCTCAACTGCCCTAAACACTAAACGGCACTGGTATAATATCTGTATGGAGCCAAAGCAAATGAACTACCAACTTAGAATATTATAGCCACCTCTTTATTGCTAAGGAAGGGGGCAAATTCCAGTGTTTTCAAGCAAAGACCAAGAGAGTTTAGCACTCATAGTTCATTGCTGGGGTAATTACTCAAGCATGTACTTGTATAGGAAGAACATTGAATTCAAAAGGAGGAAGTAAGGTAGAAGTAACTGTGAGCTGAGAGATTATTAAGTGTGTAGAAAATCTAAAGCAGAGATAGAGCAGGCAGAAAAATACTAGCAAAGATATGGAAGGTCTGATTTGATTTAATGTATAACAGATTTAATTTGATGGATATGTATGGGACCTCTACTTAATAAATGTAAGCGTACGTAGAGTAGTTACAAATGTCAGCCATACATATGTCAGACCACAAAGGAATTCTCCCCAAATAACAAGGAATTAATATATAAACTTCATTCTTTGACCGCAATGGATTGAAATTAGAATTTCCTTCAACAAATATCTCTGACACACACATACATTATATGCCAGACATCATCCTGGTGGTTTGGTATACTGAGTACATTAATGAAAAGTAGAAATTTTACCTGCACAGAATTTAATTCATTAGTGGAGAGGGAACACTTGGGATACAGTAAATATAACAAGTATACAGTATGTGAGGAGGTTATAACGATAGCGAATGGGAAAAAAGGGTGAGCAGGATCAAGAGTGCTAGTTGAACAGGAATTGTGATTTAAACAAAAGGTCACGATAGGCAATGCAACATGTGGGCAAAGACTTAGAAGAACTGAAGAGTTAGTCATTTGCATATCTGGAGAAAGAACATTGCAAGCAGATAGAGAGCCCATCCTGAGAGCCCAGAGTGTGTGTGATGTTTTCAGGGAAGAGCATGGAGGCCTGTTTAGCTAGAAGTCCATGATTGAGCAGTAGAGTGCTAGGAGGAGAGGTGAGAGGGAGACCTCATGCCCCGCCCATCCCTCAAATCGATGTGTAGATAAACAAGAAACTCTTTAACTCTGGGTCAGAGAAGAAAGCATAATGGAAATTAGAAATTTTTAGAAACAGACAAAATGAGAACAGAATTAAATTTATGCCCTACAGATATAACGATATTACAGAGAAATATATAGCCTTAAATATATTTGTAAGAAGAGTGGAAATTGATGAGTTAAGTATTCAACACAAGAAGTTAGAAAAGGAAAATGAGAAATCAATGAAAGAAAAACAGCAAAGAGGTTTAGGAAAAACAAAAGCTGAGTTTTTTTAATTGCTAATAAGTTAGATAAACCTCTGGAGATATTGATCAGGAAAGAAAAACATTATGCTAAGTGAAAAGGGGGACATAATCATCAATTCAGTGGAAATTTCAGAATCATAAAGAGAATAATTTTAGAAAAACCAGTTTGAAAACTTAGATGAAATGGGCAATTTTTTTTTAAATATGAATTTCTTAAAAGTGATTCAGGAATAATAGAAAACTTGAGATGACTTATTACCGTTAAGAAATTTCAATCAGTAGTCTAAACAGATTCTCATAAAATAAAGAAGAAAGATGGTTGAGTTTCAAAGGCAACTTCAGTGAACACATAACTCTCTTGGAATAATACCTATTTGATGAAATATATATACGTAGTTTTTGTTGTTAAATTCAATTTAATACAGTATTTAGCTTGGGGTTTCTGCATATATATGGTTATAAATGAGATTTGTTTATAATTTTATATTCTTCTTATCTAGTTAGTGTCAAAGTTACACATCTCCAAAGAGAAAGGTACTTTTCTTTTGTATACTCTGAAATAGTTTATGTATTGTTAGAGAGCATGGGAAACATTTTGTAAATTTTATAAACCAATCTCACAAGCTCAAACCAAGCTTTCACAAACATGTATGCAGAAATGCCAAATTAAATATGTTCATATTGAATGTAGCAAAAAAGAATATGTGCACATATATATAAATATATATCTACATATACATATAGAAATTTAGATAAAAGCAGGAGTTTTTATGACCATTTCCACAGAATGCTGTATTCAAGTATTGGTACTAGAAAAGATCTTGTTTTTATTTGTTTTACAATTAATTTTTTTTGTATCTTAAATCTTACCAGTACATCTTCTTCAGTGTTAATATGAAAAAACTTTCTGTATGAAAGAGAAAGTGAGAATTTGCTTCTTTTTTCTCCCACTCTTCATTCAGTTCAGTTCAGTTGCTCAGTTGTGTCTGACTCTTTGCGACCCCATGAATCGCAACACACCAGGCCTCCCTGTCCATCACCAACTCTTGTCCATCATGTCCATCAAGTCGGTGATGCCATCCAGCCATCTCATCCTCTGTCATCCCCTTCTCCTCCTGCCCCCAGTCCCTCCCAGCATCAGGGTCTTTTCCAGTGAGTCAACTCCTTGCATCAGGTGGCCAAAGTCCTGGAGTTTCAGCTTCAGCATCAGTCCTTCCAATGAACACCCAGGACTGATCTCCTTTAGGATGGACTGGTTGGATCTCCTTGCAGTCCAAGGGACTCTCAAGAGTCTTCTCCAACACCACAGTTCAAAAGCATCAATCTCCAAAAAAAAAAAAAAGAGAAACAAAAGCATCAATTTTTCGGCACTCAGCTTTTTTTATAGTCCAACACTCACATCCATACATGACCACTGGAAAAACCATAGCCTTGACTAGACGGACCTTTGTTGGCAAAGTAATGTCTCTGCTTTTTAATATGCTATCTAGATTAGTCATAACTTTCCTTCCAAGGAGTAAGCGTCTTTTAATTTCATGGTTGCAACCACCATCTGCAGTGATTTTGGAGCCCAAAAAATAAAGTCTGACACTGTTTCCACTGTTTCCCCATCTATTTCCCATGAAGTGATGGGACCAGATGCCGTGATCTTAGTTTTCTGAATTTTCTGAAAAGTTTAAGCCAACTTTTTCACTCTCCTCTTCCATCAGAGCTCTGCTCCACGAGGGTAGAAACATTTCCTTTCGCTGAACCATCATTTCCTTTTCTTTGGCTCTTGCAAAGCTAATGACCTCAGAACAAACCCAGCAAAGAGACAGAGGGAAGCAGTCACGGTTGGTGCAATGGCGGCAGCGTCACCAGCTCCTCAGCAGCAGGGGTGATAGTCCTCACTGAAGGTCACGGGGGAAAACGCAGGGCAAACAACTCAGGTGAATAGGCTCTGTAGTAGACATCTGTTCTTTCTGCCTGGCTTCCGTGTCTTCCTGTGGCCACAGTATCCACATTTTGCTTGGGAGGCCAACCTACCCCTGTACTTTTGATGAAGTGACTTCATTCTGGTTGGAGCAGTCAGGATGCTGTCTTCCTCCTTCCCACAACACTCAGAGCTGCTGAAAACTATCTGGCAGGTCGGAGCAAAGAGCCTACCTGTGAATAAAGCCAGATTTGGGAAACAAACCCAAGGAATGGGAGAGAACTCCTTCCTGGAGACACGGGTTGAGGCCTGGACCTGTGAGCATCTGAAGCTGCTCTAGTGTTAACTGTTGTGTTACAGAAGCCGTAAATTCCCCTGTGTGTGTTCAGCTCGTGAAAGTCGGTCCTTTGATGGTAAGTGCCAGAAGCTTCTCAGCACCAGGCTTCCCTGCAGGGAGAGAGACAGACTGGTGTTCTGCAGGCTGAAATGAGCCTCCTTCCTCGTGGAGTGCAAGGGCCCCAAGCAGACAGGGGGAGGGCTTGCTGCAGCCTTCCGGCTCTCTTGGTCCTCCCTTTTGGGTGCTTTTTGTCTTTGTCCCTCCTCTGTTTTTGGTAGGCAGCTCTTGGTGGCCTCCGTAATGTGTTGCTTTGGGGGCAGACCCTGTCTGGGAAGGCCACTTCTTCCCCTGCCAATAGCCATGGTCTGTCACTTACAACCGGAAGCCTCCTGATTCCAATACCACTTTGAAATGTAAACGATCCATCCATCCCTCGCTTACTCCAGTTAAGTTATCCTTTAGAGTCAGTGGGCATTTTTACCCCTACCAGAGTACAGGGTGACTCTCCTTTACACCGGGTTGGGGAGGCAGTGGAAGTGGAAGAGGGGTAAGGTGTGGAGCAGTTATGCTGTTACTGCTTCCTCCTTCCTGAAATTGCCCCTGGGGGGCTTTTCTGGCGGCTCAGTCAGTGAAGAAGCCACCTGCAGTGGTGGAGACGCGGGTTCGATCCCTGTCCCGGGAAGATCCCTGGAGGAGGAAATGGTAACCCACGCCAGTATTCTTGCCTGGAGAATCCCATGGATGGAGGAGCCTGGCCGGTTACAGTCCAGAGGGTTGCAAGAGTCAGACACGACTGAGCGACTGACCCACCCCCACGTCTGCTCCTCTCCTTGTCTGACCGGTGCTCGTGCCCTGGGGCTAGGGATGGGCCCTCAGTGTTGGAGCAGCTGACTGCCCTCTGGCACTTCTGCACCCTCTGCGCCCCCGTCGCCCCATTTTCAGGAAAGTGTAATGGAAGCATTTCATGCTTTGCCAATTACCTTAAACACCAGAAAATATCTTCGAGGCACAGGGAGGATAAATTCAATGTGAAATATTCAAATTCATCATAATTACCGTTATAGAGTTCAGCAGTTTTATCTTAGAAATACTGAGTAGAACTGGTTACAAGTAAGGTGGAGTCAGTTTAGTATTAATAAAAAACTCAGTACATTTACCTAATAGTTCTGTTGTATTATATGTTTTAATCTTATGTTTTTCTCTCTATATTTACAAGTTCCTACCTGTTTTTAACCTATTAGCATAAGGACATGTAATGGCTATCATAAGCGCTCATTCTGCTTATGGTAAACATTAAATAGAGTTGGTTTGTTTCTCAGAGAAATTAAACCATTTTTTTTTCTACAGAATTGCTTATCATCCTTCACCCTAGGGCAGAGGACTCAAGAGGAAAGAAAAGAAGTGTGAAAAAGAAACGAAGTATCATGTTATATGGGAAGAAGTTATACTTTCACTTTAGGGAGCCTGTGGGACAATCCCTTTAAGTAGACCCAGTTATGATTGGGATTGGTTTGACTTTGGGTTAATCACCTGCAGTTACTGCCGCCAAGGCAAGCCCTAGTGATAAATTAATGATGGAGTCTGCAGCAAGAGTAGGTAGACATTGCTGAATGCATGCTGAATGGAACTACCTGCCCTGAGGAATCATCGACGGGAAGATGCCACTTGAGTCCAGAGCATCTGTATTTAATTTGTCTTTGCTCTCCAGTTACTGTTTATACTGTTAATCTCTGCTGCTTGCAGTGTCCTCGGTGATGCCCACGCACTGCCACACCTATGCCAACCCCGGATAGGCAGTGACAGCGATGGCAGTGGGAAAGGCCGTGAGATTTGCACTTTTTCTAAGGTATAAATTCAGAATGAACTCCTCAGAAAATAGTCGTTTTTCTGTTAAACACTACTATATTTCAGCAGGGCTTACTGAAATAAAATGTGATCACTGAAGATCTTAACCACTCTTCTTTTTTTGTTGGGCTTGGAGACAAGGACATTTTTGTAGCAGATAAGCAGCAACATTTTGGGGGAGATAAGTTAGCTGTTTTTCTTAGGAGTGAGAAAGACCTTTCCCAAGACTTTCCTTAATGGGACATCACTTAATGACCTTAATGTGTGAATAAGAAAACATTAGGTTCATATCTTACTATCTGACAGTAGGTTAACATGAGAAATACTATACTATGAAAAATGCATTTCACAATACTCTAACAGATGCTGCTGGTATAATAGCCTAATGTAGCAAACGCACCAAATGTGCTTGAGCATGTTTCTGACACTATTTTCATAAGTGATGATATATCCTAATTGAAACTTACTAAAATTATGTTTTCTCCTCCAACTGTCATGAAAACATACCAAACTATGTGTTTTGTGTACCCGTGATTTAGGAACATAAGATATATCTTTTTTTTTTTTTTTTTGGCTTTCTCCTCTGTGGTTTAGAGTTAGATTTGACAATAGGAGACTTTTATCCCTCTCAATATTAGTCCAGTGAGTTAATACAATCCCCAAGTAAGTATTAATTCTCCTTCATTATTTGTATAAGCCAACCTAAATTCAAACTTGAAAACTTGTATAAGACATTTTTAGATTTTTAAAATCTAAACATCTAAATCTATAAATTTTAAATCTAAAAATTTGTTGTAGAGTAATAGTAGTATCAGTTCAGTTCAGCTCAGTCGCTCAGTCATGTCCAACTCTTTGCAACCCCATGGACAGCTGCACGCCAGGCCTCCCTGTCCATCAGCAACTCCTGGGGTTTACTCAAACTCATGTTCATTGAGTCAGTGATGCCACCCAGCCATCTCATCCTCTGTCTTCCCCTTATCCTCCCGCCTTCAATCTTTCCCAGCATCAGGGTCTTTTCAAATGAACCAGTTCTTTGCATCAGATGGCCAAGTATTGGAGTTTCAGCTTCAGCATCAGTCCTCCCAATGAATATTCAGGACTGATTTCCTTTAGGATGGACTGGTTGGATCTCCTTGCAAACCAAGGTACTCTCAAGAGTCTTCTCCAGCACCACAATTCAAAAGCATCAATTCTTCAGCGCTGAGCTTTCTTTATGGTCCAACTCTCACATCCATACATGACTACCGGAAAAACCATAGCCTTGACTAGACGGACCTTTGTTGACAAAGTAATATCTCTGCTTTTTAATATGCTGTCTAGGTTGGTCATAACTTTTTTTCTAAGGAGCAAGCATCTTTTAATTTCATGGCTGCAATCACCATCTGCAGTGATTTTGGAGCCCCCAAAAAATAAAGTCAGCCATTGTTGTCACTGTTTCCCCATGTATTTGCCATGAAGTGATGGGACCGGATGCCATGATCTTAGTTTTCTGAATGTTGAGCTTTAACCAACTTTTTAACTCTCCTCTTTCACTTTCATCAAGAGGGTCTTTAGTTTGTCTTTTAACTCATGGAGTGAATCCCTTTAGGAATGTGCAAAGAAAGCCCTAAATATTTTATCATTATTTTATCCTAAATATTTTATCATATTTTTATACAATTTTTATCATTATAAATGTTGTATCCTTGTATCATTAAACCTTTTTTCTTGTGAAACCAAATGCATAGAGGGCTTCCCAGGTGGCGCTAGTGGTAAAGAACCCATCTGCCAATGCAGAAGACAGAAAGATATGCAGGTTTGATCCCTGGGTCCAAAAGGTCCCCTGGAGGAGGAAATGGCAACCCACTCCTGCATTCTTGCCTGGAGAATTCCATGGAAAGAGGAGCCTGGCGGGCTGCAGTCCATAGGGTTGCAGAGTCCGACACGACTGAAGCGACTTAGTATGCACGCACACAAACACATAGTAGAAATTATTGTAAAAGACAGAAATGTACAACCCGTGTGACTACCATCCAGGTCAAGAAATAAAATGTTGCCTGCACCCCCTGAAACCCCTGTGTCCTTTCCAGGCACTCTTCCTTCTCTCCCCACCCCTGGGGTTAGCCGCAATTTTGACTCATAAGTTAATTACTTTCTTACTGTCGTTATCATTTTACCATCTATTCATGCATCGTGCATCTGAAATACTGAAGTTTAGTATTATCCTGGTCTGTCTTTGATTTTTGTTTTGGACTTTTGTTGTCAAAATTTAAATAAATGGAACCATATGGCTAAGTATCGTTTTAGGTTCAGCATTTTTCACTCAAAATCATGTTTGTAAATGTAGTTATAATTAGTTTGATTGCTGTCTAGTGTATGTATACTGTATGTGCAGTATAGTTGCTGTATTTTATAAATTCACCACAAATTGTTTATCTGGTCTACTCTTCAGGGCCATTATAAATAATACTGCTAAGGACATTCTTTCATATGTATCTTGGTAAGCATTACACATATTCCTGATGCAATAAGTATATGGAATTGACAGATACTATGGTTTGTGCATTTTTAACATTTTGAGAAAACATCGCTTTACGTTATAACCATTGGAAAATGAGGCCTCCCTTTGCTCTTTGTCCTAATCTCAGTATTGTTTTAGCTCATCTGTTTGGTATGTAGTGTTACCTCATGGTTTTAATTTCCTTTTCCTTGATTTTTAATGAAGTTGAACAGCATTTCAGATTTTTATTGGCCATTGTTTTATGAAAGTGCTGGTTGAAGTATCCGGCAAGTGTTTTTATATTGTTGTCTTTTTCTTATAGAGCTATGGGTATTTGAGCTAGTATATTTGGAATTTGAGCTAATTGTGAACTATATGTATTTCAGACCTCTGCTCCTACCTGATGATTTTGCCTTTTCACCATCCTAAAAGTCTCAGTTGAAGCTCAGGAATTCTTAATTTTAAAATTATGTTGCTAGATTCACTAAACTTTAATTTATGATTAATGCTTTTCTGTCCTCTTTAAGGAAGTCTCCCCCTACCCTGAGATGGTGAATATAGTCTGTTATTTTAATGTATAGGTTTATCATTTTACCTTTTATATTCAGGTGTAGAATTGGGGGGTTTGGGTATATTTTGAGATAGAGTTAATTTTCATGTATTTCTGTGTCAATAACTTGTTGTTCTATCACTATTTATTAAAAAGACTATCCTTTCCCCATGGTTTTATAGTTCTACCTTTGTTGTAAATTGCATCTGTTATGCGTAGATTAATTAGTGGGCTTTCTATTTAGTAATCTGTTATACATTGTTTTATCACATTGTCTTAAACAATGTAGCTTTTATTATAAATTTTGATACTCAGTAGGGCAGAGCCCCCTATCTTGTATTGTATTTATTGTGGTAAGAACGTTTAATGTGATGTCTAGCCTTTGACAGATTTTAAGTGTGAAATATTGTTAACTGTAGATTAATTGATTACTGTACAGCAAATCCCTAGAACTCACTCATTGTGCATAAGTGACACTTTATACCCACTGAACAACTCCCCACGTCCCCTCTGCAGCCCCTGGCAGCCCCCGTTCTACCATCTGCCTCTGTGACTATCTTAGATATCTCACAGAAGGGAAACCACACAGTGTGTGTCTGTGACTGACTTATTTCACTTAGCGTAATGGCCTCCAGGATCATCCATGTTGTCCCAGATGTCAAGATTTCCTTCTTAAGACTAAATGCTATTCCAGAGTACCTATATACTGCATACATTTTAGAATTAGTTTGTCAAGTTCCACACAAAAAGTCTAAGGTCTTAATTATGATTGCATTTAATCAATTTGGAAAGAATATTGCAAAATTGAACCTTATAATTTGTTAACACGGTATATTCAGCACTTTTACATTTCTCTCAGTAATATTCATGGTTTTCTGTATAGAGTCCTTGCATATCATTTGTACATTTATTCCTAGATATTTTATATTTTATCCTCTAATAGATGCCATTTCAAAATAAGTTTTATTTTGAATTTGCTGCTGGTGTATAGCAATATATAGATTCTTAAATTTTACCTTTGCAACTATGATACATCTGCAGACTTTTTCAATTTCCTGGTTGTGTAACTGTATAGAATGTACGTAAGGACAGTCCAAGTCACTGTACCTTTTATTTCATTTTATTGCCTTTCATAAGGCTAGGACCTTCTCTAGCTGGAATCTCCAGTGCAGCGCTGACTACCAGTGGTAATAGTTGGCATCATTGTCACATCCCCAATTTCAAAGGGGAAACATTAGAAATTTTTACTAAGTATGATGTTATCTGCTGCTCAGCTTGGTTTGCTCAATGAGTATTTAGTGTTGAATCTGAGTTTATGAGAAAATTCTGTAATTTTTTAATAATGCACTGTCAGGTTTTGATCTTAGGGTTTGGCTGTTTTTGCTCAGCCACACCACGTGGTATGTGGGAACTTAGTTCTCCAACCACAAATGGAACCCTGCCCTGTTCAGTGGATCCTAACCACGGGTCTTAGCCACAGGACCGCCAGGGAAGTCCCGAGGTCTTGCTGCTTTCTTATGGGAAACGGGGCAATGTTTCCTCTTCTCCTACTATCTGAAAGAGTTTGCTTAAGACTTCTTTACCAGTTGGGCCACAAGGGAAGCCCAAGAATCCTGGAGTGGGTAGCCTATCCCTTCTCCAGCAGCTCTTCCCAACCCAGGAATTGAACCGGGGTCTCCTGCATTGCAGGCAGATTCTTTACCAATTGAGCTATCAGGGAAACCCTGCATAAGACTAGTGTGATTAATTAGAAATCACTGTTGAAGCCATTCACCTAAAGTTTTTTGTTTTATTTTCTGTTTGCTTTGGAAATTTGTTTAATTACTAATTCAGTTTCTTCAGTAAGACTGTTCAGATATTATATTTCTTTTTGTGTCTATTTTGGTTAATTGTATTATTCCAAGAATATGTCTATTACATCAGAATTTCAAATTTGTTGAAAGAAAGCTGTTCTTACTCATCTTCAAAAAATCTTTTCATGGTCTATAGAATATATAGTATATATATATATATAATATATAGTGTCTCATTTCAGTACTGATATTTTTTTATTTGTGCCTTGTCTCTTATTTTCTTAATTGGACTGTCTAACATTTATATATTTTTGTTCATCTTTTCAAGTAACTTATTTTCATTATTGTTTAGGTACTCATGGGTTATTTATAATTATATCCTTAATTTCCAAATTTATAGGAGTTCTTTCTTCACTAGAAGATAGTTTGCATTTATAGCTGATTTTTTAAAAATTCTGAATTATTTCCATCATTTGAAATTTGTTTGCTTTTTTAATACATATTTTTGTAAAAATCTATTGTGAAAAAAAGGAAAAAATATCCACTACGTGCTTGAGAAAATATATAATCTGTAGTCGTAGTGTATGATGTTCTGCATATTACCATTAGGTCCATTTTACTTATCATGATATTCAAATCTTCTGCACCGTTACTGTATTTATTTTGCCTCCTTCTTTGGTCAGTTACTGAAAGTATGCTGAAGTATCCCACTGGTTGTAGATTTGCCTGTTTCCTTTCTAGTTCTGGCAGTTTTTGCTTTCTAAATCTTTGCTTTTGAGCCCATGCATGCAAATTTGGAATTACTTTATCTTCCTGGTAAATTTGAAGTGTTATCATTATTCAATGTACCTGTTTATCTTTAGAAATGATTATTGCCTTAAAGCTCACCTTGGCTGATACTAATGTAGCTACACCAAATTTCTTTTGCATGGCAAATATTTTCCCACCCTTTTTTCTTCAACTTTCTATATGTCAGTGTTTTATATATCAATTTATAAATAGCAGATTTTTTGCTTATTATCACAGTCTGGCAATCTGTGTCTTTAAAGGCACAATTTAATGTAATTGAGTATAAATCTATGTCAGTCTTTAAACAATTTTTTGCATTTGGGAAAGAGTTCATTAGCAGCTATGAGTTTAAGAAATTTCTCTCTTCTCTTTGTATACAAACATGCAAGAGTTTATGAAACCTCATCTCCTGTTACTCCTTTGACTGTCACATGATGAAAAGAGATCCAGAAACCAAAATATGCTAAAAACATTTCTAGTCTAGTATTTTGGGAATTTTGCTTGCAACTCTTAATCTTTATCATGGTTAACCTACCTCGTTCCAACAGACAGGGCATTACCAACATATCTATTAATATATCTTTTTCTTACAAAATACTATAAAGATCTCGTTTTTGATTGCAGGGCTGTGACTCCCAAATGAGTGTGTCGGAAATGTCCTGCAGTGAAAGCACGTCCTCCTGTCAGTCTCTTGAACATGGCTCAGTCCCAGAAATTCTCATTGGTCTCCTCTATAATGCCACAACTGGAAGGCTATCCGCAGAAGTGATAAAAGGCAGCCACTTCAAAAACCTGGCAGCAAACAGGCCACCCAGTGAGTGAAAACTTTTCTTAATTCTAATGTTTTCTGTACTTACGGGATTCTAAGTGTTAGGGCTCCAATCCTATCATTTAGTCATAGCCAATCAATAATGGTGTAATCACCAGCTAATCTGTTTCATGTTTTCTATTTCCAGTCATTTGGGAAGTAGAAAGATTTGAAAATCAAAATATTAATTGTAAGCTGACAAGACTTTACATTTTTCAGCATCTTCAGAATAAATCAGCTCTATCATAGCCATTATCTTCTATTACCAGAAAAAGTTATGAGTCTTTTTTTAAGGTAATAATATTCCACAAATATGATGAGGAATATATATATATAGCTATTGTTCACTGAAGATGAATGTGTTTTCTATCTGCATGCAGTACTATGAACTAATGTGTATCCTTCTGTATTTTTCCTTATTGTCTGTGTTAACAATTTTAAGAAAAAAAAAATGTTTCTTTACATTTTTCCTCCTTTAAAATTATAAATCAGTACTGCTAGCAGAGTCTTATCTTAAATGAAATATGCTTTGCTTTTACCAGGACAAAACGAATAAGGAACAGTTTGATGTTTATGCTGGATGCTAGGGAAGGAAAGCTAGATGGTATACATCCCTCTACCCTGTCCATCAGCCTCTCCCTCTCCTCTCTCATCTCTCTCCTAGATCAGGAGGTGGGAGTGGGCCAAGCACAGGCAAATTGGCACAGTACACCTCCAAAACTGTTGACTGTTATCTGTAGAAATGAACTGGGAGAGTAGCAGCTTCTTTATATTTCTGTAAAATTAAAGCTGTTGATGGCCTAAACTCAAAATTTGAAAGGAAATCTTGAACAGTGATGGCACCCTTAAATTTGTTTCATGATTTCTCACAAACTTGCTGAAAGCAGTATTTCACTCCAGGTAGCAAATGATTGTTGGAGGAGGGGAGACTTTTTCCACCCTTGAGTTAACTTTACTTCTAAGTATTCTAACAATTATTTTTTTTCAATCAAAGTGAAAAGTCATAAAAATAAATTTAATGTGCCCTCAGTAGTACTGGAAACCTTGCTTCTCACATACATCACACAGTGGATCTGTCCCTGCATTAAAAAGTCAGAGGCCAAAATTAGGTTTATATTTCTACCCTGGGATGAATGACCTAACTCCCCTGAGTCTGTTTCCTTATGTGTAAAACTTAAGATTGTATCTCACAGGGTAATTGTGATACTCAAATCAGATAAAGGCACGTAAAAGGAATGTAATTATTATTGTCCCCTTTTTCCTTTCGAAAGGAAAAATTCAGAGGGAGGAAAGAAGCAATTACTAAACAGCTTTGGAAGTGTGACTTGGTTATTTTCATTGATCCACACTAAGAAAGCAAACTCAAATGGCCTGGGAAGTAATTTAAATGAGCAGAATTTGTATATGAAAGATAAAATCATGGAAAGAACTGTGACAACTGCAAGGGAGCACTGTACTCTTGCTTGAAACCAGGAGAAAGTTTTACTTGATTTGCTAAACATTGAGTGTTTTTGAAACACTGTAACAGATAAGACATTATTTGGGATTACGTTTAATAACACACCATCCCGTTTGCCACTCCTACTTTAGCTAGTAGTTCAATTTTTTGACAAATCTTTAACTTGAAATGCTAGAAAGGAGCAGAATGAAACGATAGGTTTGTCTTTCTGTCCTTGCTGAAGCCACTCTGATAGAAACAGAGAAGCATTCATCAGAACTAAGATGAAAGATGGGGAGTAGAGGCAGGAGTGGGTAATAAACAAGTTAAGAGAGATTTGCATCCACAACACGTTGTCGGTCTTTCAGGTTAAAGAACAGGTTATAGAAATTTCCATTATTTTAGATTTAGAGCTTCAGGATTAGGACAGTTACTGGTGTAAGCTGGGAGGTAGCTAGTAGGTAAATACAAGTTAACAGTAATCTTTATTATATGAAATAAAGTATCTATAAGGTAAAATAGAAGACAATTTTATCAGTTTGTCTACTGTATATATTATATAAGATTGTGACCCTTCATATATACCTGGGTTCTAAGCTTTGAACTGTGCTATAGACTGACTAATCCAGTTTTTATCTCAAAAAGAACAATGGTAACATTCAGGAACAAAAATTTTAGTAGTTCTATTTTCATAACTTAATTTTATATTACACTGGGAGTAATAAAAGTGTTGGAAATATTAAATATTGCATGGATAAACTTAATTTAGCAAAATAGCCATTATAATGATCTTTTAATGACTTTTAGTCAGTCTTTTATAGTCTGATAATTTGCATGATTCTATGTTCAATGTGCTTTAGACCACAAGGATATCATTATAAAGATGTCCCACTTTAAAACAGTGTAATTTTTGTTTACGATTACACAATGACCTTAAAAATTCTCATTCCATGAAATTTACCCAACATACCCTTTGTTCAACCCTCTACCTGAATTAAGATGCTAAAGTTTTGTGTTCTTCCACTCCAGTGAACAGCGTTTCCTCTTTAATTCTAACCTTTGACCCTCTTTCACCCAACAATTGACATCTGGTCATTATTTCTTTTACTGCTTTCCACCCCCTGTTGTCAGATGGACTGTTCTGTTGTCTAAAACACTTGATAGGTGGACAGGTTTATATAATCCGAGGTGAGTTCCTGTAGAGGCTAATTGGATGTTGTCTTTTCATGCAAAAACAAAATACCCTAAAACTTGCCAGCAGTGAAGCTGTCCACCATGTTGATTTCCAAAAAATGCACATTTATTATCTGTGGTACTTTGAATAAAACTAACTTAGAATTTATCTCTGATTATGGATGATGGTATTCAGAGTATCTGTAAAATTAGCAAAACTTTTCAAATTAAAGGTTTTAATTTTTATTCATTATATTGATTCATGTAGAAACAAATATTTCATTGAGAAATATTGAAATTTTCATAAAATTAATTGAAATTTCGATATGAAGTACACATGATGGATCTACATGCTGAAGATCATTTGCATGAGTTCTAAAGAAATTGAAAACACAGTTGTTTGAAATGAGGGTTTATCTCCTAAGTAACCAGGCAATGAACTGTTATGTTTCACTTGGTATACTAAACATCACATCAACGTTTTTTTTTATAATTCATGAAAATAGTTGATACCGTACTTAAAATTTCACATTAAATTGTGCCAAAAAGGAACCCTGTAGTATTTATTTTTAACCATCCAAAAAGCACATTAAATGTACTCTTGCATGAAACCAAGGAGAAAGTTTTAACTTAACTTGCTAAATGTTGAGCCTTTAGTGCATTTGGCTTCATTTTGGCCCTGAAATGTTTTAAAAATGTGTTTAAAAACCACATCCATGCAGAGATTTTTTTGACATTTCATCCTAAGCTGTTTCGATGTCATCTTTGCATTCTTGTCTTTCTCTTTTCCTCCTTACCATTTGCCTTCGTTTCTGTGTTCGTTTATTCTCACACTCTGAAAACGCAGTGGAATGCTTTACAGCTCGTGGCTAGCTGGGCTTGCTAAGTGTTTATTGATGCTGTGGTGTCCTGCTTAGTGAAGCTAAAAGGGGGTGCGGGCGGGCATGGTGGGGGTTGGGAGGTTGGGGGGGCAGGGTAAGGGAAGGATTATGAGGTATACCTTAAATTCTGCAAATAGTGAGGTTAAGATATTATTACCCCCCAAAGATTTTATGCCTACTTAGCATTCTCTGTACTGGTCACATTTTGTGATCATCTGCATCAAAATGGAATTATTAGATTTCTACTAAACGTGGTATACACCATATCCTTATAAAGTATGAATACTTAACCTCATCAAGTGTTACAAGAAAGACATTTTGAGTTTGTTTCAAATGATATTTGTGGTATGTTTTTGTTTTTGTTTTTTTTCCTGTAGATACATATGTTAAATTAACCCTACTGAATTCCATGGGTCAAGAGATGTCCAAATGCAAGACATCCATCCGCAGAGGGCAGCCAAATCCAGTATACAAGGAAACGTTTGTGTTTCAAGTGGCCCTGTTTCAGCTCTCTGATGTGACACTGATACTGTCGGTGTATAACAAACGCAGCATGAAAAGGAAAGAGATGATAGGCTGGGTTTCTTTAGGTCTGAACAGCTCTGGAGAAGAGGAACTCAACCACTGGACTGAAATGAAGGAGTCAAAAGGACAGCAAGTCTGTAGATGGCATGCGTTGCTGGAGTCATGATGACCCGGAGGAAGGAGCAGTTACAGTTCAAGGCAGCAGCATTTCTGAGTGCAACCTGACTGTTCTTACCTAGTCACCGTTAGAAGAGCTGTTCTTTGAAGAATCATCTTTAACATTCTCCCCAAAAGCTTTAAGTTCTGTGGAACGAACGTCTAATACTGACATAAATGAAGAAAATATGGGTCTCTAGCAGAACTTGTTTGAGAAAATGAGAAACTTGCATCCTCTTTGCTAAACTAACAGTCCTCCAGAGCTTTCAGAGCATCCTTTTGGTTTGAAGTTAATTTTACTGTAGCAAAAGAGCCAGTAATTTCATGGAAAGTCAAGATGATAAATGATTTTGAAAATCAGGATTTTTAGCTGCAGCAGTCTGTTAGTGTCACCCTACACATGATCCACAAAACTGGCTCATCCCTGGTGTGTGTAATCTTCTTTAATATGAGAAAGTCATCCTGCATCAGTCAAGTCTAATGGTGAAGGCTTTCAGTCACATTGTAAATTGTTTTATTTCAGATTATTTTCCTTTTCGTTGTGCCTCAGTTCTTCTCAATAGCACTAAATCTAAATGCAAGCAAGTATTCATTTTCATAAGGGAATTTTTTTATGTATTATTTTAAGAAAAGTTCACTTCTTCAATTGCCTCTGATTTTGCCTGATCCAAAGAGACCAAGTCACGATACTGGTCCTTTGCAAGTCTTCTAGACAGGTTGTACTGTAGAACCATGTAACTTTCTGTTGAAAGCACTTCCTGTATTCTTGTATTCCAATGTAGGAAGCTAATAGAGCAGGACTTTACTTAAAAATCTCTTTCAGTGATTGACTGTTTAAAATTGTAGTAATGTGAAAGTAACATTTTTTTACAAACTAAAACAATATATGGTGAATAAGGTGTTGAAAACTGAAAACAATTCAAGTTAAAGGAAATTTTAATCATCTGCTCTGAGTGTTTAGTGACCAACACTGCATAAAGCAGGTAGCATTCAACTAAGAAACAGTTCTCTCTTCTTCACTCTTCCTTCAATTTGTATTTGTGATATAAAGACTCTTCCGTTCTAAGTTTGAATCAGAACAGCATAAACAGTTCTGAGATTCCTTAAAAATGTTTCTAGTAACTTGTGACTAGATTTTATGAAATTTACAGATAACGTTCTTCAACGTGATGTCATCCTGTGCCTTCCATGTAAGTTAAATTTGCTCATACAGCTTGAAAGTTGTATTTGCAAAATTAGGCCTTCAATTTTTATAAATGTAAAGATTAGATTCCTCAGAACAGTGTCACAAGATCTTTATCTCCTCTGAAGTATGTAAAAGTTGTAATGTGCTAATTTTTTAAAATGGCAAGGCGTTTGTTGTTTTTATATTTAGGAACTCTGATTATCAGGAATATTATAAGCTGTTTTCTTTTTAATTTTGCCTCTTACCCAATATATAATTTTATGCACATACTTTATTAAATAGAATATGTTTTGTATATATGAAAAATATTTTTTTTCTCTTTCTAATTTCCAAGTTAAATTAGACAAAACAGACTCTTCACCAGTTATTCAAAAGCAGTATATCATTGTTCCTAGTCCCAACTAAGTACTATGTATTATTGTAAGCTAGAACTTGTTATTACCATAATAAAAAAATGCATAGATATTATTACTTCAGCTTGGCTGTACTGAAAGGCCTTAAAAGAAATCCAAAAAGACAGTGAACTTCTAATATTTTTTAGTTTAAAAAAATGGCAGCTCTGCATTCATATACATTGAGTTATATGATACAATACAAATGCCGTATCAGGTAACATGGGGTTTAAGAATGTATGTTACAGAGATGCTTTAACGGGAAGAACCCATTCTCTTATTATTACATTAATGAGCATTTTCCAGGGTTTTTGACTCAGTTAGGCTATAAAGTTAAAACATGAATCAAATGGAAAAATATCTCATGAAAGTATTTTTAGCAACAGATACCGAAAGAGATTAGAAGCGGGTATGTAGGTTTTACTGAGAAATTGGATTTAGGCATTTGATGCTGCAGGTAACTTTTTTGGCTTCAAAACAACTAAGTGCTCTGCTAAGAACCAGGATTGGCCTAATAATTAAAAGAGTTATCAGTCTCATTTGTAGCTGTAACAAAGCCTAGTCAAACACATTATGAGACCAGCTTGGTGCTTTCTCCTTCAGCAAGCAAAGAACTAACTAGATGTTATTTGTGAAATCTGTCTTTCTTCAGACTGTGCCCAGAATTGTGTGTGTGCGTGCTTGGATATATCCTTAGGGGGTTAGCTAGTCTAAGGATCAAATCCAGAATGGCCTAAAATTTAATCAACAATTTTTAAAAATTTTAAGAAGGACCCTACCTCCACCCCAGCTGCCAAGTCCTCAAAGATTATGAAGTATGTGTATTTATACACAGTACACACCTGCACATAATATATATGTGTATATATCTGTGTATATATACATATATGTGTGTATTTGTAAAGATGAAGGTGCCCTGGCTTTTTCAGATAACTAAATAGAAAAGCATTTACAAAGTTTATGGATTATTTTTCTCCTCTGTATATTTACTAGAAATTATATTTGTTTTGGGTGCTATTTGCCACCATTCTCTTCCACACACAGCAAAATATATATCTTTTTATTCTTTGGATTGACACAATTTAGAGTAATTACTACCCCAAATTTGTCTGTTCTCTTAGAAAAAGATTAAATAGGGCTCAAGAGACCCACTCACTCTGCTGAATCTTGTGCTTAAATTTGCATGAAAGCTTAAAGGAAAAATCTTATATCTTAGCAATTAAAGCAAATAGGGGCCCAGTGGTGGGCAGCAGGTGTTGTCTGAGAAACTTGAGAAAGACAACCCACTTTCTTATTGTTCTCTTCAAATCCCCTAAGTTTTGTAATAAAATGAGATAGTCCAGATCCAGCAATTGACTGGCATTCATGGGAGCGCCTGAGCTTGGAATTACAGGTTTTATTTGTCTCCCAAATGAACTGCAAAATGTAGTTGTTTATTACTGCCCAGGAAGCAACGTGTATCTTAAATCGGTAGAGAATTTGTTTCGTATATCCTCTTACCTTTGAGAAATTTTCCTCTGTAATCTGTGTGTCTTCTGTACTGTTCACATTTTATGTGAAATCTCTTCGCATATTTTCTTACCATGCATTCAGTGAATTCTTGATATTGTTGAACTTAGTGACAAAAAAATAAGTTGAATCACAATTTTAAAAAAAGAAAAGCCAATGAGAAAATATCTAATCTCCCCTTACTTAGAGAAACATGTTTAAGTTTAGGGCCTGGCGGACTCTCTCATCCAGTCTAGTTCAGAAGCCCAAGGCTATACGTTAAATCATTTTCTCGATTCCTTCATCATCTTCACTTTACTTGTCAAGTGAATCAGAAACGTAATGCTTACAAAAACTATTATATATTATAGCACAAGAGTTCATACAGTTGAGGGTGTTCTTTAAGATGAAGATGGAGATCAAATGACATCATAGCTTGTTTCTAGTGGACTGAGAGAGAGGCTGAAGTATACATTTAAATGAAACTAGAACAGTAGTTACCAACAAATTTCTCAAGGTCTCTATCCAGCTGTTAATAGCAATGACACAAATCCACTTTCTGAAATTGCTGTTTCCCTACATAGACTGGAGAGTCCGCTCATGGAGATTTTTCTCATTGAGAGCTACTATTCCAAAGTTTTCCCCTTTTTCTTTCTCCTTTCACTGGCACCAGTTCACCCATGGCCTACCCTGGAAGTAACCATTGTGTGATCATCATCACCAACAAAACTCAATATCGAGCACAAAGTTAAATAGAGTACTTTTTTAGATTAGCTTTAAAACACCATCTGTGTTCACCAAAATGTATAATAATGATGATGGTAACTGCTATAGTTTACTAAGATGTAGCACAATAATTTGTTATTTTGATTCTCATATTACAACAGTAACATGAGGTAAGTAATATCATCAACATTTTATAGATGATGAAGCTGCAGGTTAGAAGTTAAGCAGACTTAGTAAGTAATAGAACTGGGATTAGGACCCACATATAAATTACTCTAAAACCTATATCATACATATTACAATTGTATCCCTCTTTACTAATTGCAAGAAAAAAACTGAACAACATTATATTCATCAATAATACCCCACACACGCTTTAATTGGATGGCAGAACTAAAAAAAAAAAAGACCAAAACAAATAGAGCTTGGGAAAAAGAATTACAAGACAAAGAAGAAAAGATCAGAGGGTTTTTTTCTTCTCAGGACAAATGGTACTTTTGTGTCATACTTTGTAGATGGCTTATATTTTCAAAGACTTAGGGATTAATTTACTCTGCCAGTTTAGCCTGTACTTACTTATATTCTGAAAATGTATGAACCAATTTGTTCTGCTGCTTGTCCACTACTGGGAATCCAAGTATTTCTATTGTACACGTTCACTTTTCTGCCCTACGAAGTGGATCTCCTGTATCCATGATTATATATCTTGCCCATACTAGCGATGAGTATACTTCCTCTGCACTCTCACTTTAATTTATGTTGCTTCTCTACCCTTTGTTAAGGTTTAACTGGATGACAGCTAATTTTATTATATGCATCTCTCCTCTCAGCAGTACTTAATGTCCTGTCTTGTTATCTTTATATGTCCCTTGCTCATAGTAGGCACACTATAAATATTGAATTTAACTAAATTACCTATACAGAAGAAGTCAATAATAATATATCTCAACATTTATTTGTGAATCTTGTGCATGGATTTATTCTTCGTTTCATATATATGAGTACCTACTAGGTACCATGTGTTTTTCTAACTGCTACAAATGGAGAGATAATAAATTGGGTAGACAAAGTCTTTGCCCTCATAGAGTTTGCATAATAAAGTGGAAAGACAGCCACAGAATAAGTTTCGCAAAGGAATAACATGGAGTTCAGAAAAATCTTCCTGGAGAAAAGAATGCCTGAGTTGAGTCTTAGAGATCAAATACAGATTACACTCCCATCACAGAACATACTTTCCAAGGGCAAAATTTAAAACAGTGGTTCCCAAACTGTTTAATAATTATTTTTGAGAGCTTAATTTGTATTCCAGAGCCCCACCTCCAGAGATTCTGTTTCATTTGCTCTGGAGTGGAGCCCAAGAATCTAAATTTTATTAAGCTTCCCAGGAAGTTCTCTGTTTAGATGCATTGGTATAGAATGTAGAGCTCGTTAGATAGAATTACTGGCAGTAGTGTTTCAGTGCCCATAGATTAGATCTTAAAGTGTGATAGTGATGAAGAAGAGCAAGATTAAGCTAGGATTAGTACTGTTGATTTGTTTTTTACTTGTGCTTCCTTAAAAAGAAAGATATTTAATGAAAAACTTAAAAGGAATATTTAATTATGAGTTTCTTTGCATTCACATTCAACATAACTTTTCCAGAGTGTTTCATGGTATAATAAATAAATTCTATTATGTTAGTTTTATTATTCCTGAAAATTTGTTTGGTATTATTGTTCAAATATTTCCTTGCCAACTATCTTTACAATGATAGGGTTAAGGCAAAGAGCGTCTGAGAAGATATTTACCTATAGTGTACCTGTCAGTATTCCAAATGAAATAAGACTGACCTTTAAGTACATGTGGACAGGTAGCCATAGGTGGTGGCATTTTTCTTTTTTTTTTTTGGCATTTTTCATTCTTGTGTATAGTAAGCTTTCTTGGCTTCTGTCATCACCCTGAATGACTTCATTGTCATTATATTCATCAGATGAACCTCATTCCTGGATTCTCCTCTCAGGAACAGCAGTGTTTCTATCACTTCTGCTCTGGTCTCTATTTCCTTGATTGCTTAGCTCTTTCTTAGATTTTTTTATTTGAAATAGCAAGTTAACACATCAGCCTCGAGTCCTTTTTCTCTAAAAATAAATGCCATATATATTATGTTCATCTGAGTTTCTATTTTCTCTCATTTAAAATGTTATCATACCTCCTTCTCTGCTGTAATATGTTGCATGAATGTATTTTACATTTTGAAAGTATTTTCCCGACAAAGATCTGTGATTAACCCACTGAAAAATTAGGTTCGTTGAATATTTGAAATAATGTGGTGTGGAATTAGGCTGTTTTGTGAATTCTGCTGTGTCGGTGTTTGGTCTGGTTATAACTTAAAATCTGGCTAACACAACCTTAACATGAAAGAGTTTGACAAGTTTGATTTATTAATCCATTATCAAAAATGAATATAAAAATCTAGCTTTATTCTCTCCCCATTTAGTCAAGTCTGTATCTTGCTTAAAATGTTCCTTCTTCCTTCCTCCAGAACTTTTTTCCCCACTCCTATTCATGTATGGGGCTTCCCTGGGTCTCAGTGGTAAAGAATCCGCCTGCCAGTACAGGAGGCGAGGGTTCGATCCCTGGGTCAGGAAGATCCTCTGGAGAAGGAAATGACTACCCACTCCAGTATTTTTGTCTGGGAAGTCCCATGGATGGAGGAGCCTGGACGGCTGCAGCCCATGGGGCCACTAAAGAGTGAGACGCGACTTAGTGACTAAAAACAACACATTCATGTACATTCACAATAGATTCCAGAGTTATCACAGCTGCATAATTCCCAACAAAAAGTGATACCCTGACTTTTTGCACTCAATCACATGAACTGGACAGTAGAGAGGACTAGATAGGATTTCTCAGAGACGCAGCAGCAGCAGAGAGAAAGCAACGTATGGCCCTCTTGGTCATCAAGTTTGTTGTATCCCTTGTGATGGTTGCTGTTGCGGGACACTCTTCTTGAATCGTATGATTCCCTCATTATCATGTTGCATGGCTTGGGAGCAGAGAAAGAAATTTGATTATTAATGTAACAAAAGTTTGGCATAATTTTATTATAGAATTTCAGCCCCTTAGTACATAAAAATTTCTAATTAATTAATTATGAGAACAAAGTCACTGATACAGCAGTAGTTTTGCGAGATGTTTGACATTATTTCAATGTCATTTTATCAGTCTGCTCCTCCAATTGTCCTTTTATTTCAGGGCCCTTCACCCTTTTTTGTTGTTGTTGTTATTCTCATGACTATTTGATATTGAAGTTTGTCTTTTAAATATTCAAGGCAGTTTTAAAAAGAAAACCCTAACACCTTTCTGTTTCATCCGTTACCATGTGATCTCTCACCTGACACTTATTGTGTTTAAAATGAATACCCAACAGAGGAAATATAATACCCTATTATACACTGAAAAAATAATTATCTGAAATTTGTTTGTATATTCAGATATTGCTAGAATGCTTATTTCCATAAATCTAAGCAGTTAATATTAAATATGGCTATTACGTTTAATGAGAAAATAGGAATTTCCCCTTATCTCTGAGATTTATTGTCTCTCTTGCCTTTTACATCTGGCTGAAGGCTGTGAACCTCTTACCAACACTTCATTTGTCAGTCTCTGAATGTGCTCACCTCCTCCAGATGGTATTATTTTCAGTAACAGCCAAACCATTCATACCCTCAAGGTCAGTCCTCACCAGTGATTCCTATTCATAGCCTCTGCTAATGTTGATAAAAGTAATACAGAAGCACCTATGGAGGAAAAGACCCCTAAATGTAAAGGATCAATGTCTTAGCACCCTGGTATGACACCATAAATACTCAATACCAAGTATGATTTCAGTTGTAATAGAGTAGAAGCCAACTTCTTGGAAATGAGATTTTGGGTCATTATGTCCTAAATTCTCAACTTTTGGTCTTTTCACTTCCCTCTCTAGCTTGAATTTAAGTTTGGTGAGAAAGCCTTTTTTAAAGTCCTGGTTTTAAATTATGTTGACTTAACTGGGAACTTTTATTTAAAAAAAAAAAAAAAAGGAAGACTGAAGTAGATAGTCATAAGGCGGCTTTGGGCAGACAGGATGCTTGTCTTGTTGGGGCAGTCTTTCTGCATAAGTATTGAGAGTATTTACAACATTCTTTGTTTTGTGAGGGGAGACCAAGGTAGCTTTTACATATAAATTGGCTCTCTCAGTATTGAAGTATATTTAAACAATTATTTGAAACACAACTAGGAAATAATGCTGACATTTCTGACAGTATTTTGAAATTATAAATATTACTTTAAATTTACAAAGAAAATTTCCAGTAGTGGCTTGCATTACAAAGTTAATTTATGATGTTTCTACATAATTCTGTTGAGATGGCCTTTGTTTTTGTGGTGAAGATAATATAGTAGCAACAATTTTGAGGAATCTTTAAAGATGTCATAGAGGAGATAGCCAAACTTTGGCTAGATTTTTACTAGAATGTTGAAATAAGAAAATGTATCAATATACTTTTCAGTTCAGTTAGCCTTGATGAAAAACAGTTATTATATGAGTTTAAGGGTCTTGATAATTGTTGGCATCTGTTCTTTTTCTAAAGCTCATGATGGTCATCACAGCTCAACACTCTTGTATTATATTTTATTTGTCAACATAATGTAATTTTATGGAAAACTCAATTAGTGGAATCTTTCATTCAGTATTCCCTTATTTTGCTTCTTTCCATCATCATTCCTCTTTCTTCTTTTGTTGAGGCAAGAAGCTTAATAGTATAGTTTCTACAGAGCTTTCTAACTTATTTTTCTAATAATGCATATAACTGTGTGATGAAGTTTAAATGCTCTGTGAGCAAAACTCTATTAAACAACCTGAAGAAATGCACTGCTGACTAACATTTCCCTTGGTCTTAAATTGTCTCCAACGTATTTTCTAGTGTCTCTACACCATTAATGGATCTTGTTAATATAGCGTCTGTATGGTTATCAACAGTGCTGTGTTATTGTCACATATTAATTTGCATTTTTGATCAAAAAATATAAACAGATGCGTGTGTGAAGCAACCCATTTTGTAGGATGAGCATATATCTAACCATTTTCATGTAACTGAAAATGTGCTGTATGTTGCATTTTATTCTCACATTGACTTTTCTACTATCTACTCACCGATTGTCTCGGTGCCTTTTTCCTTTTGTATTATTGTATTACTTAAAGAAATTGCTGACCTCTGTGTAAACAGTGTAAAATCTGTTAAAATTATTAATCCAAGGAGATTTTAATGTCAGTTTAATTTTCCAGAGAATAAATTTTTGTGTGGGTTACAAGTTACTTTTCTTCACTTTTCTGTAACAAATCTCTTTACATTTTAGTACTCATTTGGAATAGGTAAACATGTGACTTCTCTGATGATGATACTCAAAAATCAGCCTGAATTCTTATCACTGACAAATAAATGACTGTTACACAAAATAAAATAATGTCACTTTCATAAGCAGATATCAAGTGGACATATATAGATGTTATTGAGATCTTGAGTTTAAAAGGAATCTTATTTAAATGTACTATAAAATACTGCTATCGAGATGTTTGGGTTATATTATTTTCTTTTCATTCTAAGTCAAATCTGACATGCAAAGAAAATAGACTACAAACAAATTTAAATATTTTAAAATAATCTTTAAAGTGTTCAAATCAGAAATGAAACTAAGTAGCTTTAAAATGATCATAATGTGTCTAGCTGGAATAGGCACACATATACACTGTTATCTAGCTTGCTTTTCATTTATTGCAAACTTGTCATAATTCCTATCAGTATTGTCATTCTGTTTAACAAAATAATTTTCCATTTGGCAGGAATAGTTTGTTGATTTTTAATTCTTTTTTACTAGGTAGTTGTTATATGTTTCCCAAAGACCTTAATTTAGATATTTTTCATATTTCATTCCCTTGTCCATTTCATTTCCAGCAGCAAAGGTCTATAAGAACAGAATTAACAAGTACTATTTTCCATATTCAAAAGAATCCAAACTTTTGGTGCTCTAAAATTGATAGAAATTTAAATTGCTACCTTCTCTGATCTCTGATTGTCTTTGGCTCTTTAGTTCCATAAATAACCCAGAAGCCTTTTTTAAATTAATTTTTTAAACAGTAGAATATCAATGTCCAATTAATCTGGTTAAGTTTTTTCTTTGTTATTAGTCATCACTACTTAAACACAAGAAAAACATGAAACACTTCTGCTTAAAATAAATGGGCTCGTTATTTAATCTCCAACTAAGTTTACAGAATTTCTATCCTTTCCCAGTACTTGCTGCTGTGTCCCCCATCCTCTTAACATCCTGGGCTTCCATTGTTAAGACATTGAAGTTTAAGAAGGAAAAATAACAGTCTTGCTTATGAATTTACTCTGAAAAATGTCATCTGGGTCATGACATGTCCTTCATAGAATTAAAATTAATCTAAAAGTGAAATTCCACCAGAAAATAGACACTTCTGCATTATAACTAGCAAATCAATTGTTATTTTTTATTGTTACAGGGGAGTTTAAATAGTTTATTCATCATACTGTGTTCATACTTAAGATTAAGTTTTAATTGCAAGTTGACTAAATCCTTTATTTTCAATATGCAAAATAATATTTAAGTCAATTTTTTTCTTTCCTAAGATTATCAAAATATTCCATGACGTTTCCCATTTGAAGATAAAGTCATTTCCAATTCAGAAATAAAAGGTCTCAGTTAAATATATGAAATATTTTGTTTGAATAGTACTTTATAATGAAATATAATAGTGAAAAATAATACACTAAAGGCTTCTATACATAAGTATCAATAAATGCCAAATAAATAAGGACATATTAGGAGGATCTGATAAATTCAATTAGGAAAAGGGAAAAACTGACAGCACATTCTCAATTGATATAAAGAAATATATCTAAAGGAAAACCTTCCAAATAATACTTTTAATATGCCCACTCTACCACAATCCATGTTTGTCTCTTCTTGGCCATAGGACCTACTTAACATTTCTTGGTCTTCCTTACAATTAGGTATGGCCGTGTGACTTGAGTTCAACCAATGGGATGTGAGCAGAAGGTGGTGAACACTGATTTCAAGGAGGCTTTTTAAGAAATAACGTGCTCTCAATGCCATCTTCCCCTTTCCACCGGCCGGTGACAGAAGGAAATGAAAACTGAGAGATGGAATAGGAAAAAGGAGTCCAAAATGGCAGTGGCTAAAAGACAAAGAAGGGAAAAGCCCGCAAAAATAGAACAAAGGAAGGTCCGAGGACTGGAGTGAGGACCTCAGCTAAAACAAACAGCCCTCCTGGCTAGCCCAGTTTACTCAGAGCGGGCTCAGGCGGGAGGAGCCGAATGTATGAAAGGAGGAAGCCTAGAAGGATCTCCTCCCTGTCTTTCGGGTCAGTCCGCCCTCTCTCCTCGAGGGTGTACTATCCTTTGTTTTTCCTAAGGGGGCTGAGCTGTGACACCAATTCATCCGTCACTTCGAATTTTTGCTGCCGTGAGACAGAACCAAGGAAATGACACTCTCCCCCGATATTAGCATAAATGAGAAGAAAAGCTCCTGTTGTGTTTGCGCCATTACACATTTTGGACTCATTTGTGACTGCAAACAATTGAAGCTAAAATATTGGGATCTTCCAGTGGGGTTCTGGGAGGATGAAAGTCTGCAATATGGTACATTGGTTTAGCAGCCAAGCAGCCAGAGGAGAGGAAATAGATACAACAGGCTGACTAACTAACCCACTTTATGCCAGGGCAAACATTTTTACTTGGAAGGGGGTCCCTGTGACTGCTGGACTTGTAACTTAGGGGAGATGGATACAAGGAGTCAGAGTAACAATGTGCTTGAGATGGTTTTTTGCTAAAAGATACTACAAGAAGGCAAGAAATAAATGGTCTTCCAGTAGAGATTGAGGGGAGTGGAGAGGGCCCAGAGACTCAGTGCTTTAAGCATTTGAAAAGATCACTGCTTCTGAATCCCAAATACTAAGATTATACTAAAATGGGTTTTGAGTTTAAAAGGCCTATGAAAACTGCAAGAAAGCAAAGGGACTCAACTACGTCCCAAGGATAATTTTGAATGTGTTGCCTCTTATTTTAGAGGAACGCAAAGTAAACCTGTGTGTGCTCATGGAGCAAACTGTGAAAGTTGCATAGCTCACAAGAAGGAAATACTTCTCAATACCTGCTTGCAACGAAATCATCGCACATAAGGGAAAAGGAAAACCTTCCTGGAAGTCAGAGCAGGAAACCATTGAGAATAATGGATAAGGCAGTTTCTCTAAGAGAAGAAATGCAGAGCAAACCAAAACTCCTCTAAGAAGGAAGTAGGGGGTTTCACTGCGATGAATCAGCTTCTGCTGTATGTTTCTCATTTTTCTCATTTTCAAATGAGAATTCTAATTGCAGCTATCCACTTTCTGCTCCACACTGTATATGTGGTGGATGTCAGGGGTGGATGACTTGTCTTTAAATCCTGAGGTCACTGAATTATCAAAGTCAAACCATCAGGTAAGGAGAGTGCATCGCCAGAGATAAAACTTTGAAAGAATTGCAGGAGCTGAATGTGACTTGAAGTTGTCTTCCTTAGGGAGAATGTAAGCTATTTAACAAAATCTTTGTTCTCCTCTTCCTAGACACACACGACTACCTTTTCTGCTCTCTTGCAAATATTTGTGGCTACGTGACTGAGTTCTAGCCACCTGGATGTGAGAAGAGGTGACACATGTCATTTCTCGGTCACATGCCTGCTTCACTGTCTCTTTCCCCACTCATTAGCTGACAGCGGGTGCCCAGAGGGATGGTGAGTGCAGGATGAAAGGAGCCTTGGTTCCTGAATCACTGCTTTGAGATCGTCTTACCACCATCTTCCCACATTACATGAGCAAGAAAAAAACATCTGTGTGTTGGGATGTTACACATTTTAGGCTCCTTTTCTTCCCACAGAACCTACCTGACACTAATAGGTAAGTTCACAGATTCCAGGCTAGCAACTGAGAGAAGTCTGATGTCACCATTGTCAAAAAAAATAAAACTTTTGTACGATGTGAGGAAGGACAACCTCTGACCCCTGATTGTTTAGGGGCCAAAACCAAAGAATGAGGTAAGTCTCAGGAATGCTGCCTGCAGCATTACCTCAAGAAGTTATTTTTAGAAGCAGGTTTTAAGGGTATTAGAGCGATTCAAATTGCTTGTCTCTCCAACTTGACCAGAGAAGCAGGTTTGACTGTGACCCAAGAAATGAGATGAGGTGATGGCTGGAAAGCCTAAAACATAGGCGTCAAACCCAGAGGCAGAACTGAAGTAGTAAGAATGTTGGAGGAATACAGCGTAAAGAGAGAAGGAAACCCAGATGGAACAGATAACCCAGCAGAAAACATCATGGGGGACAAGATGACAGACAGATTGTTTAAAAAATAAAAACACCTTGAATCCCATCCAGAGACTTATGGACTTAAGATATAGAGTAGATGAGTGAGTTTAAGAAGGGTAGGCTAATAGGGGATAGGAAGCTATTCTTAAAATCCAGATGTTTTACAAATACTAAGTAACTAGATATGAAGGGATACCAGCAGTTTAGCTTAGATGGGTAGAGAGAGTCTTTTAAAAATGAGATTGGTGAAGGAATTTCCTGGTGGCCCCGTGGTTAGGACTGCGTGCTTCCACCACCAAGGGTCTGGTTTCAGTCCCTGATTGGGAAACTAAGATTCTACAAGGCACATGGTGTGGTCAAAAAAAAAAAAAAAAAAAAAAAATGAGATTGGTAAGACACTGTTAAGGGAAAGTTTCTGGAACTTGATGAGTAATTGAAAGGGCTGGTGAGGACGCTGCATGAAAGCGGATGGAATTGAATACTGTGATTTTTGAGGAGCAGGTAAGTAAGGAGTAGGGCCATTGATAACGGAGTTCAGAAAAGAAGGTGGGCTTAGAAGGGTTGGTTTCAGCTGTGTTGACTTTCAAATGACATTTTGTGGAAAACGTCCATGAATTGGAAATGAAGGACTGGAATTTAGGAAAAAGATATAGTCTAAAATGAGTTTAGGGACTGGTGCAAAGCTCTAAGTCACAGGAGCCAAGAGCCAACCCATCATCTTGCTAGAATTGAGTCCTCTGATGAGAGGAAATATTTATCTGTTTTGTTCACAGTTGTATTCCCGGTGCCTAAAACAGAGTCCAGGGCATAACAGATATTGATGAGTTTCTGTTTCTGACTGAGTTTGAGATCTTGAGAAGTGTGGGTGGGAGGATTTTTTGGTGGGTTTTGGCAGGGGGGGGGGCGGTTCTTTGTTTTTTGGTCTTTTTTTGTAATTACTTATTTCAATTGAAGAGAATTACCCAGGAAGGCTCTATTTACTGTGCATTATTTACCAAGGCAAGAAAAATATAGAAATACATTTTAGAAACCTAGTACCTGAAATGAAAAAATTTCTTGTCTAACTGTGAAATTTGATTTATGAAGCCCCATGACATATAGGATTTCTGGTTCATTTGATTGACAAAAATTCCATTCCTGACATAGTTATAATTGTTAATAGGAAAACAGCAATATTATTAAACTGTTAGTGCCTAACAACTAACTAAAGCTTGCTAATATTTTAACTAAACTTTATTTTAGAACAGTTTTATGAGGGGAGGATAAATTAGTAGTTTGGGATTAGTATATACACACCACTATATATATAAAATAATCAACAAGGCCCTACTGTATAGCCCAGGAAACTATTCAATATTCTGTAATAACCTATATGGGAAGAGAATCTGAAAAAGAATGGTTATATGTATGTGTATAACTGAATCAGCTGTACACCTTAAAACAACACTGCAAATCAACTATACTGCAATATAAAAGAAAAGTTAAAAAAAGAAAAATAACAACCAAAAATAATCTGATTTACAGAAAAAGAATAGCATAATGAGTCCCTGTATATCCTTACCCTGTTTTTCCCATTATTACTATTTTTTATGTGTTGCAACTAATGAGCCCATATTGACACATTCTGATCACCTAGAGTTCATCATTCAATCAGATTGCCTTCGTTTCCACTTACTGGCCTTTTTCTGTTCCAGGACATCACACTGCATTTAGCTGTCACGTCTGCTTAGGCTCCTCTTGACTGACAGTTCTCTGACTTTCCTCAGTTTTGATGACCGTGACAGTTTCAAGTAGTTACTGGTGAGGCATTTTGTAGAATGTCCCTCAGTTGGGCTTTTGTCTAATGGTTTTCTCGTGAATAGACTGAGGCTGTGGGTTTTGGGAAGGAAGACCAGAGAGGTGAAGTGCCATTTTCAGTGCATCTTATCAAAGGTGCACACTATCCTCATGCGTCACCACGGTTTATGCTAGCTTTTGATGGTTCGACTTCACTGTGACGTTTTCCCTTTTCCTCTTTGTATGCTGTACTATTGGGGAGGAGTCGCCTTGCACTGGCACGTAAGGAGTTATGCTCCGCCTCCTTGACTGCAGAGTATCTGTGAAGCTCACTTGAAGTTCTGCACAGGAGATTCATCTCTTTTCCCATTTATTTATTTAAGCATTTAATATCAGTATAGACTCATAGATATCTTGCACTTTGAGTATATACTACTATATTGTTTGTTGTTCAAATTGTTTTAACTTTGGCAGTGGGGAACTCTTTCATTTGGCTCCTGTGTCTTTTTGACATACTTCCTACATTATGGGTGCATTATTTGCTTCTCTTTTTTCTCTCTCTCTTTCTCCCTTCCTTCCTTCCTCTCTTTCTTTCATCCTCTCTTTCTAGCGCTTCCTTACTTTCTGGCACTATGAGATGCCCCAGCTCAGATCATCTTGTAGATTTCTGGCCCCAGTTCTGAAACAGCCATTTCTCCAAGAAGTCCTTGTTGCCGCTATTAGGGAAAGGTATCAGAAACCACTATCTGGGCACTAGGTGTGCTTTTTGCTACTGGGATATCGTTGGTTGCAGGCCTTCTCAGCTGAGAGGAAATAGTGTGTATACTAACCTATATATACACATATCTACAAATGTGTGTTTTACAATCTGTGTTAAGCTGAACATGAGTTCAGACTGTCTTCCGCTCTAACCATTGCCGCAGGGATCATTCTAGCCTCCTCTCCTCACTTGTCTGTAAAATCCCACCCCGTCAGTGAGCTTCGGCCATCCCTTTGGTACAGTGAGAGTGAAAGTGGCTCAGCCGTGTCCGACTCTTTGCAGCCCATGGACTATTGCTGGATCTGTTCAGTTCCAGTATACCTGTATAGCATATCACACCTGTCACCCCATACCCCATGCATAACAACGGTGTCGGCTAGGGAGGAGTACAGCTTCTTTTCCTTTGTTCTTGCTACAAGGTCCACTCATTGTCAAAGCTGCTTAAGTGACCACCTTCCCCCACTCCCTTCAGTGAGGTGGTCTTACACATTGCTAATACAGTTATTTTATCACGTCCTGCATCCCACCCTGGGATTCCTTGACCACCTGAATGGTTTTTAAATTTTTTCATACATTAAATTTCGTTCATCGTTTGATAAACTTCTACAGGTTTTAACAGACTCGTATGTCGTTAGCATTTCCCTTAGCTTTCCCATAGCCCGTGTATGGGCTTCCCCAGTGACTCAGCGGTAAAGAATCTGCCTGCAATGCAGGAGTTAGTTGTAGGAGATAGGAGTTCAATCCCCGAGTCAGGAAGATCTTCTGGAGGAGGGCATGGCAACCCACTCCAGTATTCTTCCCTAGAGAATTCCACGGACAAAGGAGCCTGGGGCGCTACAGTCCCTAGGGTGGCCAAGAGCCACACACGACTGAAGCGACTTAGCACGCAGTGTCATGTATCCACCATGACCATATCATACAGAATGGTTTCACCACCCTGAAAAAAAATTCTGTTTAACTATTCAACCCTCTTCTTCTCACCTCAAGCCTCAAGCATTTACTTTTTATCATCATTTTGTGGCCTTGTTTAGAATGCCATATAATTGGAATAATATTGTGTATAGCCTTTTCAAACTGGCTTCTTTCACTTAGCAATATGTATTAAAAAATCACCCATGCAAAAAAAAAAAAAAAAAAAAAAAAAAAAAATCACCCATGCATAGTTTATCCATTGCTTATACTTTCGCCTACTGAAACACTTCTTGGTTGCTTCCAGTTTTTGTCAACTCTGAATAAGGTTGCTACAGGTTTTTGTGTAGACATAAATTTTCAAACTAAAATTGGGTAAATATCTATGCATGCAATTGCTGGATTGTATGTTAGCATTGTGTTTAGCTTTGTAAGAAACTGCTAAACTGTCTTCCAAAGTGGCTGGAGCATTTTGCATTCCCACCAGCAATGAATGAAAATTCCTGTTGCTCCACACCCTTGTGAGCAATTGGTAGTTTTTTGGATTTCAGTCACTCTAATCGGTACATAGTGATATCTCACTGTTGTTTTAGTTTGCAGTTCCCTACAGATGGGCTATATGGTTTCCATCTGTACATTTTCTTGACTGAAGTATATATTCAGATCTCTGCTCTTTTTTAAATTGGTTTGTTTGTTTTCTGAATGCTGAGTTTTCAGGGTTTTTTGGTGTATTTCACATACAAATCCTTTATCAGATAACATGTTGTGCAAATATTTTCTCCCAATCTGTGGCTCGCCTTTTCATTCTCTAGTCATTGTCTTTCACAGAGCAGAAGTATTTAATTTTAATAAAGTTAAGCTTATCTGTGCTTTTCTTCATGGATTATGCTTTTGGTTTAGTACCTAAAAACTTTTGGCCAAATCCATGGTTACCTGATTTTCTCCTTTATTTTCTATTAAAATTTTGATTGTTTTTGCATTTGATTGTCCAATTATCCCACCACCATTTGTTGAAAAGACTATCTTTTCTCCATTGAATGACCTTTCTCCTTTTTAAATATGAGTTGACTGTATTTGCATGGACCTATTTCTGGGCCCTCTGTTCTTTTCCATTGAACTGTATGTCCATTCTTTGACAAATACCACGCTGTCTTAATTACTGTAGCCGTACAATAAGTCTTGATAATTGACTACTGTACACACTCTTATCTTCATTCTTCTTCAGTATCATGTTGGTTACTCTATGTTTGCCTTTCTGTACAAACTTTAATATCAGTTTGTCAATACCTACAAAACAGTTCACTGCAGTTTTACTTGAAATTGGGTTGAATCTTAAGATCAACTTGGAAAAAACTGACATCTTCATAACATTGAATCTTTTAATTCAGGAACACAAAATATTTCTTCATTTATTTAGACCTTTAGATGATTCTTTCATCAGATCTTTGTAATTTTCCGCAAACAGCTCCTATATGTATTTTGGCAGACTCATATCTAATATTTCTTTCTTTTTTGTCTTTTTCATCCACCTTACCACACGGCAGCAGGGATCTTAGTTCTCCAACTAGGGATCAAACCCCTGCCCCCAGCAGTGTAGAAGTGTGACTACTTAACCCTGGACTGCCAAGGAAATCCCTAATATTTCCTTTCTTTTAATTATTGTTGTTGTTCGGTCACTAAGTTATGTCTGACTCTTTGTGACCCCATGGAAGTGTAGCACCCCAGGCTCCTCAGTCCTCTGCTATGTCCTCAGTTCAGTTCAGTCCAGTCGCTCAGTCGTGTCCAGCTCTTTGCGACCCCATGGACCGCAGCACACCAGACTTCCCTGTCCATCGCCAACTCCCAGAGCTTACTCAAACTCACGTCCATCGTGTTGGTGATGCCATCCAACCATCTCATCCTCTGTCATCCCCTTCTCCTCTCACCTTCCGTCTTTCCCAGCATCAGGGTCTTTTCCAGTGAGTCACTTCTTCATATCAGGTGGCCAAACTACTGGAGCTTCAGCTACAGCATCAGTCCTTCCACTGAATATTCAGGACTGATTTCCTTTAGGATGGACTGGTTGGATCTCCTTGCAGTCCAAGGGACTCTCAAGAATCTTCTCCAAACACCACAGTTCAAAAGCATCAATTCTTCGGTGCTCAGCTTTCTTTATGGTCCAACTCTCACATCCATATATGGCTAGTGGAAAAACCATAGCTTTGACAAGATGGACCTTTGTTGACAAAGTAGTGTCTCTGCTTTTTAATATGCTGTCTAGGTTGATCATAGCTTTTCTTCCAAGGAGCAAGCGTCTTTTAATTTCATGGCTGCAGTCACCATCTGCAGGGATTTTGTCGCCCCCCAAAATTAAATCTGTCACTGTTTCCATTATTTCCCCATCTATTTGCCATGAACTGATGGGACCGGATGCCATGATCTTAGTTTTCTGAATGTTGAGTTTTAAGCCAACTTTTTCACTCTCCTCTTTCACTTTCATCAAGAGGCTCTTTAGTTATTCTTCGTTTCCTGCCATAAGGGTGGTGTCACCTGCATATCTGAGGTTATTGATATTTCTCCCAGCAATCTTGATTCCACCTTGTGTTTCGTCCACCCCAGTGTTTCTCGTGATGTACTCTGCATATAAGGTAAATAAGCAGGGTGACAATATACAGCCTTGACCTACACTCCTTTCCCGATTTGGAACCAGACTATTGTTCCATGTCCAGTTCTAACTGTTGCTTCCTGACCTGCATACAGGTTTGTCAGGAAGCACGTCAGGTGGTCTGGTATTCCCATCTCTTTCAGAATTTTCCACTGTTTGTTGTGACCCACACAGTCAAAGTCTTTGGCTTAGTCAATAAAGCAGAAATAGATGTTTTTCTGGAACTCTCTTGCTTTTTCAATGATCCAGTGGATGTTGGCAATTTGATCTCTGCTTCCTCTGCCTTTTCTAAATCCAGCTTGAAAATCTGCAAGTTCTTGGTTCATGTACTGTTGAAGCCTGGCTTGGAGAATCTTGAGTATTACTTTGCTAGCATGTGGGGTGAGTGCAATTGTGCGGTAGTTTAAACATTCTTTGGCATTGCCTTTCTTTGGGATTGCAATGAAAACTGACCTTTTCCAGTCCTGTGGCCCCTGCTGATTTGTCCAAATTTGCTGGCATATTGAGTGCAGCACTTTCACAGCATCATCTTTTAGGATTTGAAATAGCTCAACAGGAACTCCATCACCTCCACTAGCTTTATTTGTAGTGATGCTTCCTAAGGCCCACTTGACTTCTCATTCTAGGATATCTGTCTCTAGGTGAGTGATCACATCATCGTGGTTATCCATGGAATTCTCCAGGCCAGAATACTGGAGTGGGTAGTCTTTCCCTTCTCCAGGGGATCTTCCCAACCCAGGGATCGAACCCAGGTCTCCTGCATTGCAGGCGGATTCTTTACCAGCTGAGCCACAAGGGAAGCCCTGCTAACTCTTGGGTTTGCTTAAATTCATTTCCATCGAGTCAGTGTTGCTATCTAACCGTCTCATTCTCTGCCATCCCCTTTTCCTTTTGCCTTCAATCTTTCCAGCATCAGTGTCTTTCGTTTCTTTTTAGTGCTATTAGAAATTGCATTGTCTTTAATTCAATCAATTTAATTTCAAATTCCCATTTTCATTATTCATATGTTGGAAAACCACTGACTTGTATATTAATCTTGTGTCCTATGACCTCTCTACACTCAGTGGTTTAAGAGAATTTATTGTTAATTCTTTGGGATTCTCTACATAAACAGTCAAGTCATCTGCAAACATAGAGAGTTTTATTTCTTCCTTCTCCTGTGTATACCTTATTTCCTTTTCTTTCCATATTGCACTATCTGGGACTTCCAGTAAAATATTGAAAAGGAGTGATGACAGAGGAGACCATTGCCTTGTTCCCAGTCTTGGGGGGACTTTGTCTAGTTTCTCACCATTAAGGATGTCAGGCTGTAGAGTTTTCGTGGATATTCTTTCAGTTTGAGGAAGTTCTCCATTGCTACTAGTTTACTCAGAGCTTTTATTGTGAATAGGTTTTGAATTTTGTCAACTGCTTTTTCTGCATTAATTGATACTGATCATATGATTCTTCTTTAGCCTATTGAAGTAGTAGATTATGTTGGTTAATTTTCTAATGTTGATCCAGCCTTGCATATCTGGAACAAATATCACTTGGTCTTGGTGTATAATTGTTGTTATATACTGTTGTACTCAACTTGCTGATATTTTGTTGAGCATTTTCGCGTCTGTGTTATGACAAATATTGGTCCATAGATTCGTTCTTTGTAATGTCTATCTGGTTTTTGTATTGAGGTAATTCAGCTTCATAAATGTTTGTTAAAGTTCATGTGTGAAACCATCTGGGCCTGGTTATTTCTCTTTTTGAAGGTTTTAAGTTACTGATTCAATTTTTTAATAGGCTAAGCCCTATTTAGATAATCTATTTATTTTTGTGTGTTTTGGTACTTTGTGTCTTTCAAGGAATTTGCCCATTTCAGCTAAGTTATCACATTTGTGGGCACAGAGTTGTTATAATTATATTCCACTATATTTATATATATAATTATATTTATATAGTTATATTCCATTATTATCCATTTAATGTACATGGGACTTATAGGGCTGTTCCTTCTTTCATTTCTGATATTAGTAATTTGTGTCTTCCTTTTGGTTTTGTTGATTTGCTGTATTGATTTCTTATTTTGTTTCATAGGTTTCAGCTCAGTTTTTATTATTTATTTTATTATGCTTGCTTTAGTTTTAAATTGGTCTTTTCTTTTTCCTAGTTCCTTAAGGTAGAAATTTAGGTGATTGGTTTTAGAACTTTTTTCTTTTCTAGTATATATATTTAAACCTGCAAATTTTCCCTTAAGTACTGCTTTCACTGTACCTCACAAATTTTGATAAGTTGTATTTTGGGGTTTTTTTTTTGTTTTTTGGCCACTCCGAGCAGCATGTGGGATCTTGGCTCACTGACCAAGCATTGAACCCTCACCCCCTTCATGGAAGTTTGGAGTCTTAACCACTGGGCCACCAAGGAAGTTCTGATAAGTTGTTATTTTTTATTTTCATTTAGTTTAAATATTTTTAAAAATTCTCTTGAGATGTCTCCCCTGTCATATATATCATTTAGAAGCATGTTATTTAATTTCCAAATCAAGAAAAGTAGTTGATTTCCACTTTGTTCAGTTTTTTTCTTATTTTAAGGATATAAGTGACAATTTCCAAGCTTTATATTTTGGAACTGAAACCAGAAGTCCTTGAAAAGGTTTTAAACGTTTGCACTTATTTTCTCATCTGGAGATACGCTTTAACTGTTGGACTGCATCACACAGGCTTACGAGGCCTCGCTTGCCCAGCTTCAAGGCTGAAGAAAGTGCCCGGAGTCAGCAATAGAGATATCAGTGGTTTAAGGAATGGGGGAGCCTGATGATGGGCAGGAAATGGTGGCAGGCTTTGCTCCTGGGGGTTGGGGGTAGAGAGATCACCAGTTATAGGGGAATTGTCATTGATGTCAGGTGGGCTTATTAGTTACTAGGGAAACCAGTAGAGAGGAACACCCCTCACCACCCCTTTGATAAGAATAATCATCATCTGGGGCATAGGCAAGTGTGTAGGAAGCTCAGCCAGGTGCTGGTCAGGCAGGGGATGGACAGAGAGCAAGAGATCAGCCACTTTGAGAGGCCTGACCATACCCTTGCTCAGCAGACTTATGAGTTTTAAACGACTTGACTGAGATTATCTAGCACGTACTTTTTAAGTGTTTATGTACTTTCATTTATCTCCATCTTTTCAGGCTTAATGGAAGGAAACTCATGAGCTTTAGCATAGTAACTTCATATGCTTGAGAGACATTATTAAATCAATGATTTCATTCTAAAAATACTAATACCTTCCAAAAATCCTATTTTACAGCTTTTCCATCATCTAGACCTTTTTGAACTACCTTAACATCATCATAAGTTGTGAGATCAAAACCATTACTTAATCATTTATTAAGAATCATAACATGATAAGGGCTTACTTTATGACTCTACATTTTATACCACTCATCTTATTTTCTTTATTTCTAAGTCACAAAATGATTATGAAGATTCAATTTTAATTATTTAAGAAATTCTGAGCAAAAGTTTTATTTAAACAAACCAAAAATTTTGAGAATTATTTTTAACCACTAGGCAATATTTTGCTATAGCTGTCCTTAAACTATGCAATACAGATGTTCACCCAAATTAGTTTCACATTCTGTTAACTGGAAGTTGCCATATACTGCATACCATACATGCATATAGATATCCAGAGAATTTGAAAGCAAAAAAAACTATGTTAAACTTCAGTGGAGATTTTGTTAATGAATCAGAAACAGTACTCTAGAATATTTATTATGAATACCAGCTTTATAAGTGATATGATCTCAGACTACATGTATGAGCGTGTGAGAGAGAGACTGAATGTGTGCAGATTTTTCTTTGTAGAAACACTCATACTGTCAAAGGACGTTAACCATTTATTATCTGAATCTATACTATAGATTTTATGATACCAGTTTTTTCTTACTATTTGATAAAATTGAAATGATTTTAAAAACCCACTTTTTTACTAAGGCCTGAAAACCAACAAGGCAAGAAATTGTTAAAGGGCAAGGCTATAAGTCTGTAAATGGTATCCAGGCTTATAAAGGCTATAATGGTTGGTTCTTCTTTGCGACTGGGGAGTGGGGAGGGCAGGGTGGAGTTTTCAACTAGTATCTAACACATGAGTACAATCTGAAAAGAGAAGTACATATTGTCTAGGGATTTGTGGTGAAGAAGTAGCAGATTGAACACAGGCATGAAGACATAGGCAGCACGCTTCTTTTTGATTACCATGCGTCCTTGATCATGGCTGGAACATGACATGTGAGGACGGTAGGATGAAAGAAAGTGCTGGAGAGACAGGCAAGGACTGGATCATAGAGGGCTGTGTTTGCCTCTCTGAGAATTTCATTTACCAATGGGCAGAGGAGGATTCCTGAAGAGTGAAAAGTTAGATAGCAACAGGATGAGATTTTCATTTTCTTAAGACCATCCTTGCAGCAATTTGAAGGATGCATTCAAGCAAAGGGAAAAACTAGAAGCAGAACCTCCTACACATAAGTCATTGCAGTAATCTAGGTAGGAAATGTTTGGACTTGGACTAGGATAACAGCAGGGGGTAAAAGGAGAAACTATTCAAAAAGACAACAGGCCTTGGTGAGTGACTAGATGTGGAGAATCAGAGAGGGAGAAGTAGGGGAAGATACTCCATTTCTGGTTTGGACAGATGGATAGAGGATGCTGCTGACTACTGTGGGAGGGAGAACAGGGCGAGCCTCTCTGAAGGTAAGTTTGTTTCAGATGTCTGTGGGAATAGCCCAGAGATTTCCAACAGATTGTTGCATATGTAGGTCCGAAGTCCAGAAGAAAACTCTAAACTGAAGAAATGAATTTGTGGTTCATCAAATTTCAAATTATCTGAAGTTTAGATAAATGGGGTTTGTTAAATGCCAATAGTATATAGGACAAGCAATATATGTCACATGGGTGAACATTTAAAAATCATTTAGGCAACACTAAACCCAATGGGAAGATGCATAGTGTCTAACCAACACTCCTGCATGCTTGCATGCTTAGTCGCTTCAATCACGTCTGACTCTGTGCGACCCCATGGTCTGTAGCCCGCCAGGCTCCTCTGTCCATGGAATTCTCCAGGCAAGAATACTGGAGTGGGTTGTCATGCCCTCCTCCAGAACCAACACTTCTACCACTCACTGAAAAGGACTATTTTAAAGTAATTAGAAGAGATTTCAAATAAATTAAATGACAACAAAAATTTTTGCACTGGAATACAAAGAGCCACCATAATTAATGTTGTGATTACTTAAGTTGCTGTTGTCCTTCTGCCAGTTAGCATCATTATCAGGAACTAGTTCTTTTTGTTTGTTTTATTTTTATTTTGTTTGTGTTTTTAATTCTGTTTAGAATCAATTTCTCCCATTATTGTCCTATAAATGTTTGGTGGATGGACAGTAACTACTAAATAAATAATGAAAATTGTAAGGGGTGATTAACATGTTGAACAATATAAAATAATAAAACTGATTTTAAAAAACAAAAACATTTACACTTTACATCGAGTGTTGTGCTTTGGTAGTCTTGAGACATGGTATGCTACTCATCCATTTGAATAATACAGCCTTATTCAAAACATTTTAAAAACATATTCTTTCAATACTTTCAGAGCTTCCCTAGCAGCTATACAAGAAAAAGACTTCATTGTTTTATAGTCAAATCTCACTGTTTAGAAAAATCAGGCTGTCTTCCCTCCTTTTTGAATGTTTTATTATGGGAAATTTAAAACAAATACCAAGTAAACAGAAAAAAAATGAATTTTATGTACAGATTTACTATCAACATTTTGTTGTTCTTGTAGCATCTATACATTCATGTACATGTCCCACTCTCCCTTAATTTTTATTTATTATTTTTTAGTTTTTTAAGGTAATTTTTGCATACATTGAAATGCATGAATGTTAGCAGTAATTTAGACAAATAGATGCATCTTTGGAACCCCACACCTCTGTCATGATAGAGACAAGTTTCATCCACCAAGAATGTTCCTTTATGTCCCTTAATCAGGTGCGCCTAAAAGCAACCACTTTTGCAATGAATTTGTCTTATATTAATTTTGCCTATTCTGGAATTTCAATTAAATGGAATCACGCAGTCTATACTTCATGTCCAGCTTCTTTTGTTGAGCACAAGAGCTATGAGATTCATCTATGTTGTTGTATCAGCACATCATTCCCGTTTATGCCTGGATAACATTCCATTGGACGGATAGCCCACAATCTGTTTATCCATTCTCCTTGTCCCAGTGTCCTATGGCTGCATAACAAACCACTTCGAATGAAAAGTGGCTTAACAACTGGCCACCCTTTATTTCACTCATGAATCTGCACTTTGTGAGTGGCAAGGAAGGGACAGCTTCTCCCCATTCTACGTAGTGTCAACCGGGGTGCCTCAGAGGCTGGAGGTCACTTGAAGGCTAGAGGCTGGAATCCTCTGAAGGCTCATTCCCATGCCTGACGGTGGATGCTGGCTGTCAGCTGGGAACTCAGCCAGGCCCTTGGCTTCCCCACAGCCAGGCAGCTGGGCTCCGAGAACATGCACCCCAAGAGAGCAAGGCAGAAATATGGCATTTTTAGGACCTAAGCTCAGAAATCACAGAGCATCGCTCTCTTCATGCTCTGCTGGCCATCACAGTCATAAAGTTCTGTCTGTTCAGTGGAACAACACATAGACTTCATGACTTGGAAGGGTCAGTGTCACACTGCAAAATGTGTGAGATATAACATGTCATGGTGGACATCTTTGGATAGTGCTGTCTGCCACAGTTGCTATTCTGGCCACAAGAGTTCACATCCCTTCCACATACAAAGTATATTCAACCCCTCTTCCAAGAGTCCTGAGCCTCTTACCAATATGGTATTCACTGACAGTCTGAGAACTCATTGCAGCATTCAGGTCTAAGTGTGGTCGAGGCTTGGGAGCAGTTCCTCGAATTCAGCTCCTTAAGTAAGAGTTCTGAAGAACTATGAGCTAAAGAGACAAGTTAATACTCAATATAGCCTCCCCATATAATGATGGTTCAGGCAGAGGATAACCACTCTAAACCCTGCTGTTCAAAAGAGAGTTCTGCTCTCTGAGTAGTCCTTTCTTTGCCATTAAATGTAGAAGGGCTTTTCTTAAAAGCCCTTCTCGACCTAGGAATCTCTGTGGGGCTGCTATGAGACAAGGCCCTCAAGATCTTTAGAAAGATTTTTTTTGTCTATTTGAAAAGGTCCATAAAACACCATCTTGTCTCTCTGAGGTCTTAACAAAGAAATTTCCAGTCATGTCCTTGGTTTCATATTTAGACCACATTTTTCTGCAGCACCATTGATTTTCCTAGAAGCCATTTCTTAATTTGAGTGTCATTTACCATCTGGAGAGGCTGAAAATGAGAAAGTTCAATTTTTGTACCCAGCAATTCCTGGTTTCTTCTAAGTTTAACTATTATTTCTCTTATCCCTTTTCTAACGCACAGCCAGCGAGAGGTCAAGTGGCATGTTCACTACCCTACCTGCAAATCTCCTTAATTAAATTATTGACTACGTTAGGTGCATTTCCTACTTTCTCTGTTACTGCAGGTGACTTTGGGGACAGCTCTCCACCACTATAAAACAAAGGACTTTCCCCCCAGCCCCCAAGAACATTTTCCTCAATTTCTTTTCAGTCGCTAATGAGCTGTCAGCTCGGACATTTATGCATGAATTTGTCTTGTTTCCCAGCACCACGGTATCTGGGTTCGAAAAGCCAGTGTCCCAAGAGAACTGGCATTTGTCTGACCTGGCCTGAGAAGCCGCGGTGTCACCGCCTCCATTCTCTGCAGGTTGACACAGCTGCAAAGGTCTATCCAGGTAAGAGCGGAGGGAATGTGGGAGGTATATTATGGGGTGGCAGGCATCTCTGGGAAAGAAAATCTGCCACACTACTGTGGAGAGATATTACTTAGCTTTCCTGATGGCTCAGACACTGAAGACCCTGCCCACGACTTGGGTGATCCCTGGGTCAGGAAGATCCCCTGGAGAAGGGAATGGCAACCACTTCAGTATTCTTGCCTGGGGAATCCCACAGACAGAGAAAGGAGCCTGGCAGGCTACAGTCCATGGGGTCTGCAAAGAGCTAGAAATGACTGACGACTAACACTTCCACTTTTACAGTTTTAACTTATATCTTATTCACAAGTCTAGGTCCCAAATGATATTTTTATATTTCTGAAGATCAAACCCATTTTCAAGGAACTATAACTAAGGCAGCGGGAAGAATGCAGCAGAGGCTTTCAAATACCAAGAGTTTTTATAAATGTTTTGAACAAAGATATTGGAAAGACTGTTTGAACCTATGTTTAATTCTAACTCAACCCTTTAAAATAGATTGCTTATCTGTGTAATTGACTGCTTTGTCTACTTTGACTATAAATTATAATGATGAGATTATCACTATCAAGGAGAGAATTAATTTTTCCGGCAAGGGGCAGACTAGTTAATTTCCCAAGCTCTCTTGTGCTTAGTCACTCAGTCGTGTCCCACTCTTTGTGACCCCATGGACTGTAGCCCACCAGGCTCCTCCGTCCAAGGGATTCTCCAGGCAAGAATACTGGAGTGGGTTGCCATTTCCTTCTCGAAGCTTCCTCCCTAAAACCTGCCAATAATTTTATGAGACCTTTGATATTTTTAATTATGAGCTTGATTTTTCTTTCCCACTAACACATTTCTATGAGGAAAATCAACTAATACATACTTTGCATGAATATAGCCCAAGAGTATGTAACAATCTAATTGTATGCTTAATTCTTCCAAGAGGTAGCTTTTTAAAAGTTGGTTGTAGGGTCTGTTACTAAACTCTTGTTTCCAGAGGAGGACGTAACTGATGCAGACTTTTAGGGCATCCCTGAGAAGTATTTAATATATAATCCTTTCTGCTATATTTGAAATTTTCAAATGGAGAATATTCTATAGATATACGGAAGATGCCTCTCCTCTTGAAAACTTCTAGCTATAAATAAACCATTAATGGGGAGTATATACATTCTTGTCACCCCTCTGCCATTTATAGGGGGAAAAGCAAGGGGAAAAAATGGAAATGTCAGGTATAATCATTTAGTCTCATTAGTTGGGACCAGTCAGAAAAGAATAATCATACTTACTAAGACAGTGACAGCCCCTCTGGCTACAAAAGAAAAATAAGCACAGGATGTAGATGCTCAGGGTGGCCACAGATATTCTGGATCATTGCAGTCACCCTGAATAGGATTTTTGACTTAAAAGTCGGAGAAACAGAATGAGTAATAAAAAAAAAAAGTTTCTTACTCAAAGTTGATTAATGAGGTATATTTTAGTGAAAATTAGCAGGTTTTACTTGGGCGTTTTTCTTCATATACTTGCTATATAGGTATAACAGTTGAAATCTTGTTAGTAATAGTTACAAGTTCCAACTTTTAAAACACCTGAAACTAACACAACGTTGTAAATCAACCACAATCCAATAATCTTTTTTAAAAAAACAAACAGATTTTAAAAGAAAAGGTTGCATATTTACAATGTCAAATAAGCATGCTTGGAATGACAGCCTTCACTTGGGACCATGTAACTGTTACCAAGACCTCAATGCCATTTACTGTTGCTCTATTCTAATTGCAGAAGGAAGGAAATACCTAACCTTTTGAGTATCAGATTTGCAAATACAGCCATAGAAAGGCTCAGATGGTAATATGATTTTAGAAAATAGTGTAAGTAAGGCTTTAGAGAAACTGACAGATTTTTCTCCTAGCTACATTATGCGAGCCATCCTTAGGAGGGTTGCCATGGCTCCTCAGCTTTCTCTTCTAGATTTAAGCATCACCCTATTTTTTCCAAGTCATTTGACCTTCTCTTTTCATTGATTCTTCAGTTGACTCTACTTTGTCATTGAGAACAAGGAGAGAGAGAGCCTTATGGAGATGGTGGGAGTTGAAATACTTCTTAAAGGATAATAAGATTTTAGAAATATAATTTAGATCAATTTTACTTTGAGTCATTGTAGTATCTTGATGAATGAATTGTTCTATAAGCCAAAGAAGACTGAGCGCCATAGAATTGACACTTTCAAACTGTGGTGCTGGAGAAGACTCTTGAGAGTCCCTTGGACAACAAGGAGATCAAACCAATCAATCCTGAAGGAAATCAATCCTGAATATTCATTGGAAGGACTAATGCTGAGGCTGAAGCTCCAATACTTTGGCCGCCTGATACAGAGACCTGACTTATTGGAAGAGATCCTGATGCTGGGAAAAATTGAGGGCAAGAGGAGAAGGGAGTGACAGAGGATAAGATGGTTGGATGGCATCACTGACTCAATGGACATGAGTTTCAGCAAACAGGAAGATAGTGATGGACAAAGAAGCCTGGTGTGCCACAGTCCATGGGGTCGCAAACAGCCAGACACGACTTAGTGACTGAACAACAACAAAGTAAACTTAAACTAGTCATGCTAACTAGTAATAAATGCTGATTTTACTGAAATATACTAGTATATTTAATAGTAATAGAATAGTAATACTAGTATACTAATGCTATTACTAATAGTAATACTAAGACTAATAATAGTTAAATATACTAGTATATTTTAGTAAAATATACTAAATATATATAGGTATACTATATATTTATATATATAAATATACTAAAATATAATTTAGTATATCACTAAATCAGTAAATCAGTATAATCACTCACTATTATACAGAGTGAAGTCAGAAAAAGAAAGATAAATACCGTATTCTAACACATATATATGAACTCTAGAAAAACGGTACTGAAGAATTTATTTACAGGGCAGCAATGGAGAAACAGACCTAGAGAAGAGACTTATGGACTTGGGGAGAGGTGAGGTGAGGGTGAGATGTATGAAAAGAGTAACATGGAAACTTACATTACTGTATGTAAAATAGATAGCCAACGGGAATTTGCTGTATGGCTCAGGAAACTCAAACAGGGCTCTGTATCCATCTAGAGGGGTGAGATGGGGAGGAGATGGGAGGGAGGTTCAAAAGGGAGGGGATATATGTATGCCTATGGGTGATTCATGTAGAGGTTTGAGAGAAAACAACGAAATTCTGTAAAGCAATTATCCTTCAATAAAAATATAAATAAATTTTAAAAAATTAAAAGTCTTTGTTCTTTGGAATCATTATTAAATATAGATAGATTTAATAATAGGTAGTAAACCTATTATTAGGTTAGATGATAGGTAATAAACCTACTTTAACCCTGTATTGGTAGGCGATAGGAAATCTTAAAAGGTAAAAATGAATTTGGTTATTCATATCATTCAAGGTATGTTCAAGATTTTGAGTCCTTCTTGAAAACTATTGGTGGGGTTTGTCATTGCCTTCTCATTGCCACTACAAACACAATCACTTTGTTCCCAACAAAGTTATTTCTGATTCTCTCCTTCATTTTGATTTTGATTTTGTTCTAAATGGATCTCTCTTTGACAGCAATGGAGTAAAATTTCTTGAAGGGGAAATTGCTCTGTATGATAGTTTTGAAATAAAATACCTGCCAAATTGGATTGATTGGGGCTCTGAATGCAGCAATATTAATATTAAGTGAAGAAGTTATCTTCCATAAAAACCTTTGGGTGAAATAATATGTGACTTACAGGGTTATATTTCAAGATGTCAAATTGGGGTTCACGGTATGAAAATGAAATGCAAGCTGAAGTAATGCCAAATGCACTAGGAACTGGAGACATGTGCCTAGGGCTTGAGACGCAGAAAAGAAATAAAAATCATTTGGATTTTTCAAGGCTTTTTAGTCTTTTTTTCTTGAAGCCCATTAGTGGATGGTCACCTACCTACTCATTACCACTACAAATCTAATCACTTTGTTCCCAATAAAGGTGTTTCTGATTCTCTCCTTGGTTTTGATTTTGTTCTAAAGGAGTCTCTGTGATAGCGACAGAGTGAAATGTCTCAAAGGTCATTTGAGACATCAGCCGGTAGATAAGGGGCATAGGGGAAAAAAAACAGGCATCACAGTTCTTAAATCAGCACTCTCAGACTTGCATGTGCTTGAGAACCACTCTGGGTGGTGGGGAGAGGGGAGGAGTGTTAAGCATACAGATTCTCCAGCCTCATCCTCCTAGATGCATCCCAAGACACCACAAAGGTCAATGATTTACCTCTAAGGCCAACTGAGTAACTCTTTTTTTTTTTTTTTTCCCCTGAGTAACTCTTGACTGCATCTAGGCCTCAATTCCTCTCAAGGAAAATTATCCTTTCTGGACCCTTCCTCTGAAAACACTGTATATGCTTCTGACATAGCCTGAATCTGGGTCTGAATCCTGAAATCATCTATAAAAACTTCAGGTGCAGCATTTACTCTTAAGTGTCTTTAGGATTTGAATGAGTGTGTATACTCTGGAGTTCTAAAAATGTTACCTGACTTTAATGTTGATTGTTAAACTAAAATATACATATTATACGTTAAATATTGTTTTTAATCACTTCAGTCCATGTATGTGTTCATTAAATATGTGTGCTTTCAGCAGGACATTTTATTTGGGCAGGAACTTCTCTTTAACCCTTGTCACCACTAGAATATTTTTTGAGCTGAGCCGAGTTCATAGGTACTAAGGTGTAGGTTCTATCAGCCTGACTTCCATTGAATTCCCTTGCCTCCACTGATATATGCATGGACTGAGGCTCTATTTCATAGGCGAAGGGGCAAGAATTAACTGCCATGCAATGCAGTGTAAGGATAAAACAACATTTCTGATGAACTGAGGTAGGACCAAACCAAGTCCAGATCACAAAATGGCTATGGGATCCCTGAGAACAAGGGAGGATGTTTTAATTATTGTTAAACAAAAAGCAACCCTCAAATTATATGCCTTATTAGAAAAAAATATCATGTATTTTGCTCATAAATCTGTAGGTCAGAAATTGAGACAAGGTGCAAAGCTCATCTGTACTCAATGATTCTGAAGGTCTTAGATGGGATGATCCTAAAGTTTGGAGCCCCCACCACCTCCCCCAGCCCGTCTCTCTGCACCCAGCCTGTCCCAGCTTGAGCGTCCTCAAAGCATGACAGCCTCTGCATTTTCAGACTTTTTACATGGCAGTCAGGGCTCTAAGATAAGTGTTGTAAGAGGCCTGGGAGAAAGCTGCAAGTCTTCTTATGAACTAGCCTCAGAAAGTCCCAAAACATCATTTCAACCACCTTCTATTTGTTACGTAAGTGTCTAAAACCAGGCCAGATCCAAGAAGAAGGAAATAGACTGCCTCTCAGTGGTTGTAGCAGCGAGGAGTTCACAGCCATCTTCAGTCTTCCATAGTTTGTCCTCTGGCCACATTATTTACATTTATTGAAAATGAAAAATACACTTAACCCCTCCTAAGAATCCCAAAAGTCTCATCCTGCTTCAGCACTGACCCAAAGTCCAGCATCTCATCATGTATATCAGAGTGAAGTGCTTCAATGCCACTGCTTAAATACAATTCCTACCCATCTGAAGACCTGGGAAATAAAGATACAAGCTATCTGCCGTAAGGTAACTCCAGTAAACACTGCCATTCAAAATAGAGAAGTTTGGAAGAAAAGGCTCATAATAGTCACTGGTTCACAATAATCATGAGATCCATCCAGATCTATATCAAGCGTTCATTTGTTCTGAAGCCATTTCTAACACTGAGAATCTTCTGCTGAAAGAATCTGGGGATGAGATGGTTTTATTTTCAAACCTAAAAAAGTACTACTCCTTAATAGGTTTCTCTAGATTCTTAAAAATTGAACACTTCCTTCTTTAATTTTTTCCCCTCACTCATCATATTTTGTAATAGGTAACTAGGAAAAGCCAAGTGGCATTTTGAGGATTCTGCTTGGAAATCTATACAGCCAGATGCTCGAGATTTCTCTTTCCCACCTTACCACAGGCAACAGTTTGGTTCCCAGGAGAGAACGTGTGTGTCCTTTCTTCCTGCCTCTGGTAGCATTCCCCCGCCATTATTCAAGGCCTTATGAAGAGTTTCCTGAGCCCCTTCCAGGTTCCACCTACCACCTTGTCCAAAACCAGCATCCCATTCTTGACACCAAATTCTGTTCAGTTAGCAATGCTACGCAACTACTCAAGATAACAATCATTTGTCTTGCACATGAACCTGTGGGTTGGAATTCAGACATTAAACAGTGGGGAAGGTTCATTTCTACTCTGCATGTCTGGGGCTTCAGCAGGTAGAACTTGAAGGGCTGGCTGGAAGCTAGAACAGAGGAGGAGCTGGCTTGGGTGTCCTTACAGCGTGGTGGCCTCAAGGTAGTCAGACTTAAAGTTAGTGTAGCTCAGGGGTCCAAGCATGAGTGTACTGGGGCCCGGAAGGAAGCTCCAAGGCTTCTCTTGACACAACCTCAAAGGTCCTTGGATGTCACTTTTGCCTCATTGTATTTGCCAAGTAAGTCACTAGGGCCAGATCAGGTTTAAGGGGAGTAAAATTAGATTCCACCTGTTAAGGGGAAGATGAGCAGATAATTTGCAGCCATCTTTGTTTGAAAGAGATCTACTTTTATAATATGATTTCATTACTTGGAACATGAACATTTGTATATATTGCAATATCAAATGATAGAAAATGGAAAGTAAATAGGCGATTGACCATAATCAAGAAAAATTTAGACCACTGGATTGATGAAGCAGATACTGCTATGCATTAGGTTTCATATTTGGATTCTTTTAACTTTGCAAACTTCTCTCCAATTTATTTAGACACAAGGTGTCAGCACAACCTTGAACCTTTAATTCTCATCAAAATATCTGGGCAATTTAGTAAGGAAGAGTTGGTCTAAAGAAGGCAATTTAGTGTAGCTTCTCTATTTTGTTGTCATTCTACTTAGTTATTTAGTACTGATAATTTCTAAATGCTATAATATAAACTCAAAGGGGTGCTCAGAAATGATATTAAGAAAAAGCACAAAACTGTAGGAAGGCAATAAAATGTATCCAACAGGATAATAAATCATATGAATTTTACAGAAACAATTTATATGGTATAAATCCTTAATACAATTATGAACAATGTGTAAAGTTTACTTTTGTTTGTTCTGTGACTAATGTTAGAAGTTATGCCTCTCAGACTATTGATAATAGGAAGCTATCTCTACAAATATATATTTTTACTAACAGGTAACTGCTCTGGCTTAAGCAGAATTCATGTAACTGTTTTTAGTAGTAAGTTAAAGAACATATTTTTCCAGGTTTCCACTTGTTATAACAGGAATTGACTTATTTGTACCCCTCCATTGATTGACAGAATTTTACTTCATCCACAGTCTTTAGAAATAAAGCTGGACCTTACCTACTGATGAAAGGGTCAATTCAACAACAACAAAAAATCTAACAATCCTAAATGTATATGCACTAAAACCTGAATCTTTGCATTCATCCTCAGTTATTTTCTTAGGATAAGTTTGCCAGATCTAGGTATATACATTTTTTAACCTTCTGATAAATCATGACCTATAGTTCTCCAGAAAGGTTGTACTAACTTTCACCCTTAGCCATAAGTATATGAAAAATGCCTGCCTCTCTTCATTTTCACCAAAATCAAATGGCCATTCCATCTAAAACAGTTTTAAATGTGGTTTTGTTACTCTTAATTTCTCTGATAATAGCAACTGCAGAAGTCTAGGAATATTTGTATAAACAGATTCATATCTGCTTTCAAAACCAATGAGAATGGTGTTATTTGTATGTAAACCTAGTGCTTCAAAAATGGTTCAGAGTGACTCAAAATTTTTCTTTAAAGTTTGATATGGAATGGTCATGTCACATAAACATGTGTGTGTGTGTGTGTGTGTGTGTGTGTGTGAGAGAGAGAGAGATATTGAGTGTCAAGGTAAGTAAATTCACCCCTCACAGCCTATATATCGATTTCTATCACTAAATTGTTACATCATTTTATATTAATAATAATTAAATTGTATGTTTTGCCTGATAGATTGTGACCTTTTCTTAAAGTCACAGATTTTTGTTTTATATATTTTTGAATTATCTCACAATTACAGAATCTGGTATGATAACCATTCAATATATATTTGGTGGAGGAAGGCTGGAATGAAAGAAGAAATGATGGAAAGAGATGTGAATTTCAACTTGGTCCTTGTCCACGGGATCACAGATTTCACTTAGCACAATCCTATTAAGGAGGCTAATTGTATTCTTTTAAAAATAAATGTGTTGGGCTCTAAATTAATCAGTTATGATAAAATTCACATAGAATGCCTACCTAGAGCCCATCAGAAAGTTCTCTCTTGTCTGATTTTTTTTCATAAACACTGGCCAATAATCGATAATTACACTAGCCAGTAATCCAAGTCTATGCCCCAACCACTAATGCCAAAGAAGCTGAAGTTGAACAGTTCTATGAAGACCTAGAAGACCTTCTAGAACTAATACCCCCGAAAAATGACCTTTTCATCATAGGGGACTGGAATGCAAAAGTAGGAAGTCAAGAGATACCTGGAGTAACTGGCAAGTTTGGCCTTGGAGTACAAAATGAAGTCAAGAAAACACACTGGTCATAGCAAACACCTTCTTCCAACAACACAAGAGACGACTCCAAACATGGACATCACCAGATGGTCAATATCAAAACCAGATTGATTATATTCTTTGCAGTTGAAGATAGAGAAGCTCTGTAAAGTCAGCAAAAACAAGACCAGGAGCTGACTGTGGCTCAGATCATGAACTCCTTATTGCCAAATTCAGACTTATGTTGAATAAAGTAGGGAAACCCACTAGACTATTCAGGTATGACCTAAATCAAATCCCTTATGATTATGCAGTGGAAGTGACAAATAGATTCAAGGGATTAGCTCTGGTAGACAGAGTGCCTGAAGAACCATGGACAGAGGATCATAACATTGTACAGAAGGCAGTGATCAAAACCATTCCCAAGAAAAAGAAATGCAAAAGGCAAAATGGTTGTCTGAGGAGGCCTTACAAATAGCTGAGAAAAGAAGAGAAGCTAAAGGCAAAGGAGAAAAGGAAAGATATATCCATCTGAATACAGAGTTCTAAATAATAGCAAGGAGAGATAAGAAAGGCTTCCTCAGTGATCAATGCAAAGAAAAAGAGGAAAACAATAGAATGGGAATGACTAGAGATCTCTTCAAGAAAATTAGAGATACCAAGGGAACATTTCATGCAAAGATGGGCACAAAAAGACAGAAATGGTAGGGACCTAACAGAAGCAGAAGATATTAAGAAGAGGTGGCAAGAATACACAGAAGAATTATACAAAAAAGATCCTCATGACCCAGATAATCATGATGGTGCTATCACTCACCTAGAGTCAGATATCCTAGAGTGCGAAGACAAGGTGGCCTTAGGAAGCATCACTATGAACAAAGCTAGTGGAGGTGATGGAATTCCAGCTGAGCTATTTCAAATCCTAAAAGATGACACTGTGAAAGTGCTGCACTCAATATGCCAGCAAATTTGGCAAACTCAGCAGTGACCACAGGACTGGAAAAGGTCAGTTTTCATTCCAATCAAAAAGAAAGGCAATGCCAAAGAATGTTCAAACTACCACACAATTGCATTCATCTCACACATTAGCAAAGCAATGCTCAAAATTCTCCAAGCCAGGCTTTGACAGTACATGAACCAAGAACTTCCAAATGTTCAAGCTGCATTTAGAAAAGGTAGAGGAACAAGAGATCAAATTGCCAACATCCATTGGATCATCGAAAAAAGCAAGAGAATTCCAGATAAATATCTACTTCTGCTTCATTGACTACACTAAAGCCTTTGACTGTGTGGATCACAGCAAACTTGTGGAAATTTTGAAAGAAATGGGAATACCAGACCACCTGACCTGACTCCTGAGAAATCTGTATGCAGGTCAAGAAGCAACAGTTAGAACCGGACATGGAACAAAAGACTGGTTACAAATTGGGAAAGGAGTACGTCAAGGCTGTATATTGTCACCTTGCTTATTTAACTTATATGCAGAGTACAACGTGAAAAATGCTGGACTGGATGAAGCAGAAGCTGGAATCAAGATTTCCAGAAGAAATATCAATAACCTCAGATATGCAGATGACACCACCCTTATGGCAGAGAGTGAAGAGAAACTGAAGAGCCTCTTGATGAAAATGAAAGAGGAGAGTGAAAAAGCTGGCTTAAAACTCAATATTCAAAAAATTAAGATCATGGCATCCCCATCACTTCATGGCAAATAGATGGGGAAACAATGGAAACAGTGACAGACTTTATTTTGGGGGGCTCCAGAATCCCTGCAGATGGTGACTGCGCTGGGAGATTAAAAGATGCTCGCTCCTTGGAAGAAAAGCTGTGACCAACCCAGACAAAGGTCCGCATAGTCACAGCTATGGTTCCAGTGGTCATGTATGGATGTGAGAGCTGGACCATAAAGAAAGCTGAGTGCCAAAGAAAATTGATGCTTTTGAACTGTGGTGTTGGAGAAGACTCTTGAGAGTCCCTTGGACTCCAAGGAGATCTAACCAGTCAATCCTAAAGGAAATCAGTCCTGAATATTCATTGGGAAGACTGATATGGAAGCTGAAGCTCCAATACTTTGGCCACCTGATGCAAAGAACTGACACATTGGAAAAGACCCTGATGCAGGAAAGGTTGAAAGCGGGAAGAGAAGGGGATGACAGAGGATGAGATGGTTGGACGGCATCACTTATTCAATGGACATGAGTTTGAGCAAGCTCCAGGAACTGGTGATGGACAGGGAAGCCTGGCGTGCTGCAGTCTATGGGCTGCAAAAAGTCAGACACGACTGAGAGACTGAACTGAACTGAAGCCAATAATCTGCCTTTCACACTAGTGAGAGACTTTGAACTGGAATGTTAGTGTTGTTGTTTTTTTTGGTCAGAATGTTATTTGCAAACTTCCTCAACCCAAATACAGGGGATTTACATCCCTTTCTTTCCTGGTTAATTTAAAAATTTGACTTTGTTTTATTGAGATGAGGGTAAATTTCTCATTACAATTAGAATTTTGTGTAAAACACTTGTAAAAGCCAATATAATAAGGATTTCACTAGTCTGAAACCTGTTTAACCAGAATTTTGCTAGGCATTCATAGTGATAACACTATGCATTGTTTTGAAATGCATTCTGAATTACCAAGGACTTAATTATATTTAATACAGGCTTATACATCTTATTCGAATAATTTAAAAATTGATGTTGCATGCAGAATCAGGAATAATTTTAGAGCAATAGTTTATTTTAAAGATTGTCAAACTACATCATTGTACGCATGAGAGAACAGAGGCCCCAGATAAGTGAAGTCATTTGTCTAAAGTCACACAGCTTGTTAGGGTCACAGTGGAGCTGGATCCCAAGTCTATTGAATTTGAGTCAGTTACTGTATCCATTGATTTTGCTAGGTTGACTAACAGAACACTTCTTTCTTCAACAGATCATATTCCTTACCTAGAGAATAGTGAGATTTTTCTGTAATAATATACAAAAGAATTATAGGCCAAATGGCCAGTCACACAAAATATATTAGATCTTCACAATAAAGAAAAGTTAATTTCCTTAGGTCTGAATATTTTTAAATGGAACATCTCAGAATTATTTCTTCATCCTAGAATTCCCCCAATTTTTTAATATAACTATAGTTTGGGCACAATGATAAGCATCCGGTAGCTACTTGTTAGCGAACAATGAAGAATGATAAGAATTAACAAGAAGTAACTTCGTCCTTATTTTTCTTCCCCTTAATGATCAAGCTGAGCATCTTTATCTCTGATGAGAGATATTAATGACTATCTGACTGTGAAATCCCTTGACACCTGAAAAGACTAGCAATTTATTTATTACTGATAGTATATGGTACCTGATTGTGAAGCTTTCTGCTGGCAGATATTTTTTTTTTTTCAAAGATTCATCTTTCTCCAGGAGTAAATATCATATATTTAATTATTCATAATGTTTTTCCTGTTTTACCACAAGCTTCCTCAGAGGACAGAGTGCATTAAGGCTCTTCTGTTACTATAAGAGTGTGAAGTGTGAATAGGAAATATATATATATCTGTATTAGCATTTCATTGCTATTCTGGAAAAATAAAATTAAACATGATTTGCAAATGCTGCAGTCAGAAACAACAAAAGGTGTAAAGTGAAGCAACAAAATTTATACTGCATCCACACCAGGAAAAGCAAATGAAAAATTCTTGTAGCTGAAGTGGAAACTAGGAAGATTTCACATTCTTAACATCTATATTAGGGAAGTAAAAATGTGAGCATGCCTATAAATATGAACAATAAAGCATTATTTAGATTCATGCTACAGACTTACTCTACAACTGTGGGCATCGTCTATTCAAGCTAAGCTTGGTAACCTTCGTTTTCTCATATTGAATATTGCTGCTCATATTGAATATTGCTAAGCCATGTCTGACTCTTTGCAACTCCACGGACTGCAGCATGCCAGGCTCCCTTGTCCTTCACATTTCCTGGAGTTTGCTCAAACTCATGTCCATTGAGTCACTGATGCCATCCAACCATCCCATCCTCTGTCATCTCCTCCTCCCGCCTTCAATCTTTCCCATCATCAGGGTCTTTCCCAATGAGTCGGCTCTTCGCATCAGGTGGCCAAAGTATTGCAGCTTCAGTTTCAGCATCAGTCCTTCCAACGAATATTTAGGATTGATTTCCTTTAGGATTGACTGGTTTATCTCCTTGCTGTCCAAGGGACTCTCAAAATTCTTCTCCATCACCACAGTTTGAAAGCATCTCTTCTTCAGCACTCACCTTTCTTTATGGTCCAACTCTCACATCCATACATGACTATTGGAAAAACTATAGCTCTGACCATATGGACCTTTGTCGGCAAAGTGATGTCTCTACTTTTTAATATACTGCCTAGGTCTGCCATGGCTTTTCTTCTAAGGAGCAAGCATCTTTTAATTTCATGATCGCAGTCACCATCCACAATGATTTTGGAGCCCAAGAAAATAAAATCTGTCACTGTTTGGATTGTTTCCCCATCTATTTGCCATGAAGTGATGGGACCGAATGCCATGATCTTAGTTTTTTTAATATTGAGTTTCAAGCCATCTTTTTCACTCTCTTCTTTCACCCTCATCAAGAGGCTCTTTGGTTTCTCTTCACTTTCTGCCATTCTCATTGCCTTTCTTGGCTTATGTCTTTTAGGAAATTGCTTTATTTCACGTGAGGCCCCAGAAGGAAGTGTAGGTAAACATTTGTGCTTAATCTGTCAGGTAATTTGATCATAAGTCTCTTTTGCTTCTTAAAGTTTCATTCTAAGAGCTATGGAATTGGAAAAAAATTCTCCCATTAGGCCTGTAGGGTGGTATCATTTGCATATCTGAGGTTGTTGATATTTCTCCCAGAAATCTTGAATCCAGCTTGTGATTCATCCAGTCCAGCCCATAAAAAAAGCTTTTACAATTACCTATTATTGTTGTTATTAAAATAGCAGTTTGTATATAGGAAACCAAGCTGCCAGGAGCCACTCATTTGCAGATGGTGTTCCTTATTTATTCTCAAGTGGGAAGAGATTAAGGTTTATCCTTCATAACCCAGAGTGCAAGCCAAGACATAACCAGATTCTCCTTCAATTCATCTGAAGTTTCTCTGATCCTGTGTGCACACCCTCACCCTTAAGCACAGGAGTATGCCTGCTGGATCCTGTCTCAGGAATCTCTGGCGTCTCCACGCTCATCTTGCACCTCCTGAATCTTCCTCCTTCCTCCCACTCCATCCTTCAGCTGGAAATGCCATCCACTTCCTCTCCAAGCAAGGAGACGTTGCTTTATTTCATATTCCAAGTTCTGGTACGTTGAACTTTATGTTCAGATCTCAGAGCTTTGGTTTTGGTACGTGAAGGGAAGCCTTGACATTTTCTCTCTCAACCACGCCTGGCTTTTAAGATGTTTCTCTCATTCAAATGCAAAAAATGACAGTCAGAACTGAACAATAACTTTGTTTTTCTAGCTGTATCTACCCTCTCTCTAAAACAATGAAATATTGATTCAGTGAGTAAAGACATCATCCAGTGAGCTTCACATTTTAAGAGAAACTTAAAATTGCAATAAACTCTTCAAAATTATTATATCACAAATGTACCCCAAAAAGCCCTTTTAAATACAAAATAGCAAGAAATTTAAAACTGTTTTAGATTGTCGATTGTCGGTGAGAGTGAGGAGAAACAGACATTTTCATACATTGTTTTCACACATTTCTGGTGGCTGATGAGTATAAATTTACTAATGAATGAATCTGTAGGTCCAAACGATTGCCTGTACAGTACGAAACTGGCTCCTCTCTGCTCATCTCTACCTAACCCTTTTCTCTCTTCCTCTGAAATTTTAGATAAATGACAATAGAAAATCTCTAAACATAGAGAATATTAAGAAAGAAATTAATTGGCTAATTTTCTCTTTTATAAATAATTTAGATTGCAAACCTATTTAGATACATGAAGGGCATAACTTTCTGTTTCCAATTATGTTTTGAGATTGGGGACATATTATCTAGTCCATTCATGTCAAGAAGCATGTTGTTGTGAAGTGTATAGATTCCTTTTCATTTTGGCCATTTTGATTGTAGTTTTTAGTCTATTAGTTTAGTGAATTTCTAATTTGATAGAGATGTTGATGCTTGAGGCCTTAAAAGATTACATTCATGTAGGATATCTTGATTCAAATTTTCTGTTCTCTAAGTAGCAAGCTTTGCATTTCCAGCTAGAGCCACCCTACAGGCCTAATGGGAGAATTTTTTTCCTATTCCATATCTCTTAGAATGAAACTTTAAGAAGCAAAAGAGACTTATGATCAAATTACATGACAGATTAAGCACATGTGTTTACCTCCACTTCCTTCCAGGACCTCCCAACATGAAGTAAAGCAATTTCCTAAAAGACATAAGCCAAGAAAGGCAATGAGAAAGAGACAGGAGATAGCATAACATATTAGAATTTAGAAAGTAGATAAATGAATGGTAAATGACTCATTAGATAAAAGAATGCTGAAACTTAAACCAACAGTGAGGCAAAGTAGGGTTCAGTTCAGTTCTGTTCAGTCGCTCAGTTGTGTCTGACTCTTTGCGACCCCATGGACTGCAGCACGCCAGGCTTCCCTGTCCATCACCAACTCCCAGATCTTACTCAAACTCATGTCCATCGAGTCAGTGATGCCATCCAGCCATCTCATCCTCTGTCGTCCCCTTCTCCTCCTGCCTTCAATCTTTCCCAGCATCAGGGTCTTTTCCAATGAGTCAGTTCTTCGCATCAGGTGGTCAAAGTATTGGAGTTTCAGCTTTAGCACCAGTCCTTCCCATGAATATTCACAACTGATTTCCTTTAGGATTGACTGGTTGGATCTCCTTGCAGTCCAAGAGACTCTCAAGAGTCTTCTCCAACATCACAGTTCAAAAGCATCAATTCTTCAGTGCTCAGCTTTCTTTATGGTCCAACTCTCACATCTATACATGACTACTAGAAAAATCATAGCTTTGACTAAACAGACCTTTGTCTAGGTTTGTCATAGCTTTTGTTCCAAGGAGCAAGTATCTTTTCATCTTGTGGCACAGTCACCATCTACAGTGATTTTGGACCCCAAGAAAATAAAAGTCTGCCACTGTTTCCATTGTTTCCTGTCTACTTGGCATGAAGTGATGGGACCGGATGCCGTGATCTTAGTTTTCTAAATGTTGAGTTTTAAGCCAGCTTTTTCACTCTCCTGTTTCACTTTCATCAAGATGATCTTTAGTTCTTCTTCGATTTCTGCCATAAGGGTAGTGTCATCTGCGTATCTGAGGTTATTGATATTTCTCCCGGCAATCTTGATTCCAGCTTATGCTTCATCCAGTCCAGCATTTTTCACGTTGTACTCTGCATATAAGTTAAATAAGCAAGGTGACAATATACAGCCTTGACCCAGAAGCAAGACAATGAACTCCACAGAACCTCAGAAATACTCCGAAATTATGGGTATCATATACCTCAAAGTATTGGTTAGGTGGGGCTCAAAAAAGAACAGGGTAAATCCATATTGGGAGCAGCTACAGTGCTCAGATTCCTTCTACCCCTCAAACAGTGACTACTTGTGAATCATCCCAGTGGAAGACTGGTCTGCTCTCTGAAGGAGGAGCACCAGGTCATTCAGGATATAGGACATTGGGAAGCCAGAGAAGGGATACCCTGCTGGTAATGAAAGTCTATATATGAAAGATGAGAATCTCATTGCCTTTATTCTGATGCCCAAGAATGCTGGCATTCAGGCTGAGGCCCTGAAGCAGAAGATAGGATATTTGACCCACCCAAGAGACTAGATACTGATTACAGAGAACACTTATAATACTGTACACCCTGGCCACCCTGGGTATCCCTGTCTTTGGCTTCCCCAGGTCCCATGTCCTGAACCTTAGGATGAAGATCACCATTCTAGAAGTGCGACCAGTACTCACACAAAGACTTGAATGCAGTCTGTCAGTGCCTCACTCTTAAATAAAAACACAATAACAGAGAAAGATTGTGAGATAGAGTTGACTTAACGATGCAGAAAGGGAAAAAAAGGACTGAGATGGAAAATGAGAGGGGGAAATTAGAAGACCGATGTGGAATAACAAGTAATGTAATAGGAATTCTAGAAGGAATAAGTAGGGAAAATGAAAAGGAGAGTGTTATCACAAAAATAATCCAAGACAATGTCCTAGAGCTCAATGATGTGAGTTTTCAGATTATGCCCAGCACTTACCTATGCCAGGATACATTAGAAAACATCAGAACCCTGGTAATAAAGAAAAGATCCTAAAAGTTTCCAAAGATTTTTTAAAAAATATATACAACAGATGAGGAGCCAGCATAGCATCACATTTCTCCATAATAACAATGGAAAATAGAAAAATGTAACAGTATTCAAAATCCTAAGGAAAATTATTTTCGACCCTTATTGAAAGTTATTTTCTACCTACCTTGGTTAGATAGAATTCTCTAACTAAACCAAGGAGACAAATAAGAGAATAAAGACATTTTCAGAAGTGCAAAGTTGGTATTCTGACTGAGACAAGGAAAATTTATTATGAAGAATTATTTTTTGTAGATGATTAACTACTAACTGTGATTTTTTTAAAAAAAGAACCCTAGGGGAGGAAGGATAAATTAGGAGTTTGGGGCTAATATATACACATTCCTATGTAGCACAGGGAACTCTACTCAATATCTCAATATTTTTTAATAACCAATAAGGGAGAAGAATCTGAAAAAGTGTCTGTGTATGCGTATACACACACACACACGCACACACACACATACACATAACTGAATCACTATACTTGAAACTAACAAAACATTGTGAGCCAACTATACTTCAAATTAAAAAAATGAAAACATATCCCTTAAAAAAAAAAAACCTAAAGCACACAGGAATGCCGTTATTTCTTCTAGGGCTGAGACAGAGCAGCCCAAACCAAGGAAGGAATAAACTCAGCAGAGCCTCCTCTCCCAAAGGCTGAGATTCAGACCTCATCACAGAGGGCGCTACTGAGGCCCATTTGCTGGTGATGTTCACTCGGGTACCACAGGGTCAAGGTGGACCATAGGAAGCTGCCCACTGGGATGCGGTGAACTAGAGCCAGCCTGCTGGTCACCTGTTGGAACAAACTGGAGCTGGCTCACCAGAAGTCACCTGCTGGAAAACTCAAGGAACGCACTGCAAGTGAATGGAGAAATTATTAGAGGGCTAACTATGAAATACTGAAGGAAGTTTCTGCTCTGGCAGTGAGTTTGGAGGTGAATTAACGATAGATGCATGAGAGAGAGAGAGAAGTTGCTCAGTCATGTCCGACTCGTTGCGACCCCATGGACTGTCGCTGACCAGGTTCCTCCATCTGTGGGATTTTCCAGACAAGAATACTGGAGTGGGTTGCCATTTCCTTCTCCAGGGGATCTTCCTGATCCAGGGATTGAACCTGGGTCTCCAGCACTGCAGGCAGACTCTTTACCATCTGAGCCACTGGGAAGCCCCTAGATGCATAAAAAAGTAAGCAAAAGAAATAAAGGGAGGAAGGAAAGGAGAAATTGAACCTTGACAATTACTAATACAAGAGGAAAAAAACTCCTTTTATTAAAAAAGGTTTACTACATGGCTACCTGTTGAAACTTTTTGCATAATCATAAAGATTTAAATAAGTATTCAACTAACCAAAACTCAAGACACTACTATATTAGGAAGATGAAGAGAGAAGAACAAAAAGACATATGTGAGCTCTGAAGCCTCACCTTATACAGAAATCAATAATAAATGATATTCAAAGTGAAAAATATGAAGAAGAAACATTACAAAGTGTTATTTAGAAAGATGAAAAGAAATACCAAAAGAAAGACATAAAGTGTTACAAATGGTTGTTTCTGGGTGGTAATAATTGAGGGTAGGGAGGGGGTGGGACAGGGACTATTGATTTTAATTATAGGACTTACAGAATATTGATATTTTGAACTGTGTGCATGAGTATCCTCAATAGAAATTGGGGGAAAACAAGCAGTTAAAGTAACTTCTTCTTTAAGTTTGTTTGGAGCTTAAGTCTGGGTTAAATATATTCACTCAAATTATTTCAATCAAAGACTGATCCCAGGGTCTGTCTCCCTGCTTTGGACACATTCTCAGAAGAATAAAGTCTTTAGGCAGTAAGGACACACTCCTCAAATTGTGTGATAGTCAAAACCAATATATTCTAGAGGGAATGAGAAACTGCAAGGTAAGCAAGATCCATCTTTACAGTAGAGAGTCAAGATTACCCAAGTGTAACACAAGCTTTGCATGTGTTAGCAAACATACCTATGTTATGGAGGATGCCAGAACATTCATATACATTTTCAGATAAAACCCCATGAAATGTGTTCATTCTTTGGTGTTACACATACTGCAGAATAAATATAAAGAACAGCTGCTAGAAGTTACTTTAAGGAAGGATAGAAATTTGTAATACTTCAGCTGCTAAGATATACACATGGTTACACTGTCTTCAGAACTTCTGGGAAATCTCTCCTTCCATATTCATGACCCTCTAGCTCTTCAGAAGTACATTACTTTTCAATTCAGTGTGTTAGATGTATACTGAACACTTGATTGTGTTACAGGTTGAACTGTGTCCCCTCCGCCACCAGCATTCATAGGTTGAAGTCCTAACACCCAGTATCTCAGAATGAGGCCTTATTTGAAAATAAAGTCGCCACTAATGACTAATAAGGTCATTAGTTACCATGAGGTCATTAGAGTGGGCCCTAATCCATATAACTGGTATCCTTATTAAAAACAGAAATTTGAACATAGAGACACACACAGGGAGAATGCCTTGTGAAGATGAAGGCTGAGATCTTGGTGATGCTTCTACAAGCCAAGGAATGCCAACTATTCCCAGGAAACCATCAGAAGCTAAGGGCCTGCCATGGAACAGATTCTTCCTCAGGCCTCAGAAGGATCCAACCCTGCCAACACCTTGCTTTAGACGTCTAGCCCCCAGAACTGTAAGAAAATAAATTTCTGTTGCTTAAGTCACCCAATTGGTGGCACTTCATTATGGTAGCCCTCGTGAACCAACACAGTATGTAATATGCTTTCTCTGTTAAGTGAAGGTCTAATTCCCAGATGATCTTTTTGTTGCAAATATTTTCCAGAGAGTTTATATATGTATGGTGTATCTTCTCAACATAAATGCATCATCAATTGAGTTAAATTCCTTTTTTAGAGTTACATTTGTATAGTTGTGCACGAAAAGTTGGGGGGGGGGGCAGTTGGGAGATAGCAGAGAAAGGAAATGTAATTACTGACTTCTTTAGATTGAATGAATACATTTACTTTTACACCAGGGAAGGAAGGGATCAGATTCATTAAGACTTTCCGATTGCATTCTTTATTTGATTGTCTACCTAATCCAAGTCCTCTCAGTTTACATTTCGTTTGTAAGTTTTCTTCAAAGATGACTGCACACAGTTCTGTGTAGCATGCTTAACATCTAGACACTGTAAGGCAAGAGTAAGCCTACCTTTCCATTTAAAATACTCTCTGATACCAAAATCAAAAAGGAAATGGCAACCCACTCCAGTATTCTTGCCTGGAAAATCCCAAGGACAGAGGAGCCTGGTAGGCTACAGTCCATGGGGTCACAAAGAGTCGGATACGACTGAGCGACTTCATTTTCTTTTCTGACACCAAAATACTGAGCATCTAACTAGATAACACTCTCCTGAGACATATGTGTTACACAGAAGTTCAAGTGGCTTAGGGATCTGTGAAAATGAATGAAGCTGTTGCCTAACACAGAATAATTTTCTCATTAATGACATATACATGATTCAGGGCAGAGTCCACCAGGGATGTCTTTAGGACACATGGTCTATCTCAGTGCACACATCCGGAGTATCTCTGGAATAAAGGTCTGAAAACACTCATCCCTCTTAGTATGGAAAAACTTCACTGCTGGCATTCAGTCTATATATTCAAAGTGGAGTTGAGAATTGTGACCAGCTATGCTGATAATTCAAGTCAAAATCACATTTTCTTTGATTGTCTGGGTATTACAGGCAAACATAGGAAACTATTAACATGAATTATTATCCAGAGAATTGATTCCGTTTTTCATTTCACTTCATTCATGTAAGCATGGTCTAAATCATTGAGTGAGAAATATTCCTAGCAATGAACTCTATTTAAAACCTTGGTAAAAAGTCATTTTTTAATCAAATGCTCAAACATAACAATAATAACAGTGATTCCTTACACATACATGGTTTTGCAACTTACAAGCATCTCCCTATGTGTTACCAAATTTCATCTGCTCAATTTTTCCCCCAAGGTGGGAACTGGTCAGAAAAATGAGGAAACTAGGGGTCAAAGGATTGGATAGAAACTGGTGGCTCAGATGGTAAACAATCTGCCTGCAATGCAGAAGACCCAAGTTGGATCCCTGGGTCAGGAAGATCCCATGGAGAAGGTCAAGGCTACCCACTCCAGTATTCTTGCCTGGAGAGCCCCATGGACATAGGAGCCTGGCAGGCTACAGTCTATGGGGTCACAAAGAGTCAGACACAACTGAGTGCTGACACTTTCACTTTTCACACAGTTTAGGACTCATGAGTGTTTATTCCACTACATCAAGTGTTCTAAAACTTTTTTGTACCACGAGCCTCTTAAGAAATTTACAGAAGTCTTTAGATCCCCTTCTCAGAAAAATGTTTTTAATTGTATATTAGAAGCACAAAGAAAATCAATTAGATTAAAATATAATTACCAAAATATTTTTAAATGCTTGATTCAGTGATATATGTGCTTCTTTATTAATGGATTAAATATCAATATACAGTAGCCAACCTCATAATTACCAAAATTTCAAAGATATTGAAATTGATTTATCTCCAACAACTGCCCTGTGATTTGCAAGTACCTGTAACTCCTACTGGTGACCACATAACTGGCACTGCTACATCTGAGACCCTGGGAGTCCCCAGTAAACAGTAAACCGAACAGGATGTGATATTAGAGTTTTGAATGGAAATAATTATTTGATCAGTTTCTGGAGTGGTTCAGGAACTCTAGCTGGGTTGCAAAGAATGTAGTAGCCCGCAGTAGCTCCATGTGAGACCAAGGTGCAGGGTGCCATCCCTGGAAGTTCCGGAACCCAAGCTGAGTTATATGGATCCTAGAGCCAGAAAGTCTCCTTCAGTGTATCTGCCAGTGGCATTTATTCTTTCAACAAGGATTATTTACTGGGAACCAGGAACTAAGTGGACCCTCCCTCAGCATCTCGATCCTATCTTCAGTTATTCAAAAGCCAGCTAATAAAAATCCGGACATTAACAGGAAACATTCATCTTGATAATTGGGTTAGACTTTGAAGAGAGGGACATATATTCTACTCATACCATTGCTTCTTCCAATAATCTTGATCAATTTACCTGAGAGAGGGACATATATTCTACTCAAACCATTGTTTCTTCCAATAATCTTGATCAATTCACCTGTGTGCCTGTGTGTGAAAATATTTTTATAGATTTTTTCTTAGAAGTCATAGATTTACCAAAGAAAATTGAGAAGGTAGTATGAAGAGTTCCCATATACCCCGTTCTTAGTTTCCCCTATCGCTGACATCGTACACTTGTTTAGCTGTTCTTGTTGTTCAGTTGCTAAGTTATATCTGACTCTGCAACCCCATGGACTGCAGCACTCCACTCTTCTCCACTATCTCCTGGACTCTGCTCAAATGCATGTCCATTAAGTCAGTGAAGCTATGTAACTATCTCATCTTCTACTCCCCCCACATTTTGCCTTCAATCTTTCCCAGCATCAGGGTCTTTTCCAGTAAGTTGGCTCTTCACATCAGGTGCCCAGAGTATTAGAGCTTCAGCATCAAACCAAGACACTACAACTATAGGATGTCTGGCTCTAGGTGAGTGACCACACCATCCTGGTTATCCAGGTCATTAAGACCTTTTTTGTATAGTTCTGTGTATTCTTCCCACCTCTTCTTAATTTCCCTCTGATAGGTTCTTACCATTCCTGTCCTTGATTGTGCCCATTCTTGCATGAAATGTTCTCCAGTTTTCTTGAAGAGATCTCTAGTCTTTCCCATTCTATTATTTTCCTGTATTTCTTTGCATTGTTTATTTAAGAAGGCCTTCTAATCTCTTTGCTATTCTCTGGAACTCTGCATTCATTTGGGTATATCTTTCCCTCTCTCTCTTACCTTTCACTTTTCTTCTTTCCTTAGCTATTTGTAAGGCCTCCCTCAGACAAACACTATGCCTTTTTGCATTTCTTCTTTGGAGGGATGGGTTTGGTCAGTACCTCCTGTACAGTGTTACAAATCTCTGTCCATAATTCTTCAGGCACTCTGTACCAGATCTAATCCCTTGAATCTATTTGTCACTTCCACTGTATAATCAAAAGGGATTTGATTTAGATTATACCTGAATGTCCTAGTGGTTTTCCCTACTTTGTTCAATTTAAGCCTGAATTTTGAAATAAGGAGTTCATGATCTGAGCCACAGTCAGCTCCAGGTCTTTATTTTTAGTGCCTGTATAGAGTTTCTCCATCTTTGGCTGAAAAAACATAATCTGATTTTGTTATTGACCATCTGGTGATGTTCATAGGTAGAGTCGTCTCTTGGGTTGTTGGAAAAGGCTGCTTGCTATGACCAATGTGCTATCTTGACAAAACTCTGTTCTTTGCTCTGCTTCATTCTGTACTCCAAGGCCACATCTACCTGTAATTCAGGGTATCTCCTGACTTCCTACTTTTGCATTCTGACCCCCTATGATGAAAAGGATATCTTTTTTTATTATTATCATTTTAGTTCTAGAAGGTGTTGTAGGTCTTCATAGAACTGGTCAACTTCAGCTTTTTCCACATCAGTGGTTGGGTCATAGACTTGGATTACTGCGATGTTGAATGGCTTTCCTTGGAAACAAATGGAGATCATTCATTGCCATTATTACCATCATTAGTTTGGTACATTTTACAGTGAATGAACTTACACTGATACATTAAAATTAATTGAAGTCCATCATTTAATCAGATTTCCTTAGTTTCTACTTAAGGTCTTTTGTGTTCCAGGATACCACACTACATTTAGTCATTCTATCTCTTTAGACTCCTCTTGAATGTGACAGTTCCTCAGACCATCCTTGTTTTTGATGACCTTGACAGTTAAAAGGGATACTGATGAGGCATTTTTAGTCCCTCTGTTGGGGTTTGTCTGATTTTTTTCATGATTAGATTGTAGTTATGAGTTTGGGGGAGGAAGTGCAGAGATAAGGTACTGTCTTCATCACATCATATCAAGAATATATACTAGCAGCGTGATTTATCACTGTTGACGTTGACCTTGATCACCTGGCTGAAGTAGTTGTTGTCAGGTTACACTATGGTCACGTTACTTTTTTTCCCTCTTGACAATTCAATTTTTACATTTCTGTAATTAATTAGTAAAGAAAAAATGACTCCCGTACAGCATGTTAATCTAGTCCTTTATAGAAGCATAGACGTAGATGAGATTTGGGGAGATTAGTTAGTTCAGTCTCTGGGCCCAAGCCATCCTGCACAGATGGGTTTCTGGCTGGCCTACTTTTAAAGATAAAAAAGGAAGGGAACTCCACAGCGAAAGAATTCTGAACTCTTGACAGTTGACATTCTACAGCTCAATCAACAAATAAGTAGAATGCCCTCACTATGTGCAAGCTGCTTGGATAGGTGTGTAGCTTCAAGGCCTTTATACTATCTTAGATCTTTTCTGGAACAAGTTGGTGTATATGTAAATAAATATATGAGTGGAGAGAGAAATGACTGAATAAAATACAATGCAGTATATAACACAGTGGGAGTCAGGACGAAAAAATTGTACTGAGCAGTTTTAGACTCATAAAGTCTAAATTTATGTTCTGGGCCCACCAGATTGAGGTATACAACTGTAGACAAGTCATTTAGCCTTTCTAAACCTCAGTTTCCTTAACCGTAAGATGGAGATAATCACACCTGCTGTTAAAAATCTGTACAAGCCAGGTAACATATAGAAAGCATCAGGCATGAAGGAGGCACGCAGGGCACCATGGCTATTGTTGCTGTAGAAGGAATAAGCAGGTGATCCCAGTTTAGAGTCATTCTAAATGAAGTGGAATTTGTTTTAGGGGCATTTTCCTCTACTGAAACTTGAGTTTAGGAGAAGCACAGTGTATATTCTTCTTAGTTCTTGTCCTGATTTCCAGCTTTCTCCGCTCCTTTCTTTCTCCCCTCCCTTTTTTGGTGGACTTTATTATCTCCTTGCTGTTCCCTTTGAGTCGCTGACGCCATCACTGACTCGATGGACATGAGATTGAGTAAACTCTGGGATTTGGTGATGGGCAGGGAAGCCAGGCAGGCTGCAGTCCATGGGGTCGCAGAGAGTCGGACACGACTGAGCAACTGAACTGAACTGCTGCTCCTTTAGATTGCTGGAGTCTTCACATCATTTCCCACTGCCAAGCCCCCATCACAGGGGTATCTCTGAAGCAGGAGAGTTTCTTAGTGCCTGGTAGAGAGAGGCAGAGAGCTGGAAGTGGGGGGTGGGGGCGGGGAGGGGAACGTTTCTGTGCCTTGGATTCCTGCATGTGTTTGTTTTGTTTTAAGTGGTTGCTTTGCTGATCCTATTACTGTAAAGGGTAATGATATTTGGGAATAAAAGTCTATGAATAAGTAATGATAATAGAAGTAAGAACCAGAACTGTGGGATACAAAGCATGTGTTAAAAATAGTCTGTCATTTTCAACTCTGCCTACTAAGCCTTTTCCTAGATGGAAAGACACAGAGCTTTTGGGAGAAGAACAGGCAGCCTGGGAGCCAGACCACAAGCAAAGGCAACCGCCACTCCACAGCAAACCAACTTCTCTATTGTGGTCAAACTCTATCTCCACCAACACCACTGGGGTTCTCTGATGCAGGCAAGGCAAGTTTTTTGTTTTTTGTTTTTCAAAGCTAAGTAACCAGAACAACAAATGTAAAATGTATTGATTTAAGGATAGCATTGAAACATGTATATTACCATATGTGAAACAGATCACCAGTCCAGGTTCGATGCATGAGACAGGGTGCTTAGGGCTGGTGCACTGGGATGACCCTGAGGGATGGGATGGGGAGGGAGGCGGGTGGGGGATTCAGGATGGGGGATACACGTACACCCGTGGCTGATTCATGTCAATGTATGGCAAAAACACCACAATATTATAAAGTAATTAGCCTCCAATTAAATAAATATATTTTAAAAGAAGACTGGAACCTGCGACATGAGAACATTTTAAAGTCTGCTTTAAGAACTTGATGTTTCTTGGGCACAGTTATTCTTCCTGCGGAGCATTGGTGGTTGTGTACATTGCTGTAACAGGAAGGCCACCCAGGGATCCAATTAAAGCGCAGACATGAGCCAGGCTGAACCATAAGGAAATATGAGGAGAAGAGACTGTGGCGCAGGGTGAGAATTCAAACCCTAGCATCTATGACATCATGCATTTCGTTATCCAGAAGACTGGTCAAACCAGGGTCCTGAAACTCAGCACAAAGGGCAGCCAAGTCCCGGTTCCAGTAAACTAAGACGAAACAGCCAAGTGCACAAGAGGCAAGGACTCTGTGCTCAGAACACCCAGCCTACGGCCCACGAAGGCCAGATCCTCAGGCAGCAAGCCGAGACGCTACAACCGACGTGAGTGATTGCTCTGATGCCAACGGTGACCTCAGATTTATTGCTTTAGAGGCTCAGGTCACAGGCTAAGGCGTTCTCCAGATTGAGCACAGACACGCCACCCCGCCTGCCTCCCCCCATCAAACACCGGCAGTCTGTTAGGGCAGAGCTGCACGAACGGGAAACACCCATCAAATGCGGCAGGAATATTAACTTCACTGGGAAGCCTTTATATGCCATTACTTTAGAAAGGATTCCTTGTTAGTCCTACCATTAAACAATTAAATTGTCAGAGATGAATTCTGTGCATGTGTGTGCAGAGCGGGCGTGTGTGTGCGGGATGTGTAATTTCCCACTCAGGTGATGTCTGCGGCAGGTCTGTCTCTCTCTCTCTCTCTCTCCACCTCAATTGTATGCTTTCCCCTTTACATTGTTGAAAATAAATACATCTTCCTGGTGGCATAAGCAGTTTTTGTTATGAACTTTGATATGCCTACGCATTTTATACCACTCCGAAACTAGGAGCACAAAATGAAATGCTCAAAGAGGAATTTGTCTCCAACTAGCCCCCTGCTGAAACCTGATTCCTTATTCCCCTTTCCTGACACTAGTCATTGATACAGCTGGTTTACCCCACTGGCATTGTGTACACGGATGTTGTATGAAATGATCTAAATCAAGCTGATGCCTACAGATGGGCAGAAGGATGACCACGTGCCATAATTCCCTTACACTTTCATCCTAATTAGAGCTTTATGCCCTCACAATACCGATTTCCTTCTCCTAGTCTCTGTTATAAGATGTTTGATCTGTGGAAATCAAGCAGGCTTGTGAAAAGCACACACATTCTGCTTAAATCCAGTGTTGATTTGTTCAGTAAAGAGAGAGCATATCGCTTACAACAAATTGGGTAATATATGATAAATAGAATTAGGGTCACAGTTAAATCTCTATAGTTTTATATAGCTTAAAATTTTACTTAATTAGATTATATCCTTGCCTTTGTCAGCTACCAAAATGCTTCTTTGAGGCTTTAATATTTTAAAAACAGCAAAAAAAAAAAAAAAGATAGAATAGAATATGCCAAGATGAAAAGACCCCTGGAAATTATACATATATATAAGGCAAAAAGGCAGGCCAAGAAAATAAAGCAATTTCTATAAATCCTCAAACTTCTGAAATAACCATGTTGGATAATTCTCTATATGCCAATGCAATTATTAATCACTTAATAAATGCTTCTTAGTATAATGGCATAGCCAATATCAAAATATATCCTGCTGTTCTAATATTCAGCGTCATAAAATGTTTAGCTTACCTGTGTTATAAAAATGGGAAAGTGAAAGCGTTAGTTGTTCATTCGTGTCGGACTCTTTGTGACCCCACAGAGCCAGCCAGGCTCCTCTGTCCATGGAATTCTCCAGGCAAGAATACTGGAGTGGGTTGCCATTCCCTTCTCCAGGGGATCTTCTCAACCCAGGGATCAAACCTGGGTCTCCTGCATTGGAGGTCGATTCTTTACTGTCTGAGCCACCAGGGAAACCCTTATAACAACGTACTTATCTGGAAATAAAGAAGTAAAGAGATTTTGAAACCAAAATATAAATAGCTACACTTTCTCCACAGACTGCCCCTCTTTGGGGTCTCATTCCCCTTGGCTTAATGTGTTTTTTTTTTTAAAGGATGACAAAATTATAAATTTTGGATCCTATCCTTGTTTATATGGCGAGATTTCTATTTAAGCTTTAGATGAACTGGAGTCCACTCTGCTGAGCAACTCTGGATCCCCTCACATGACCCTGCCAACCTCTCCCTGACCTCACCAAAATCTGTCTTCAAGTTATAGATGGAACACTGCACCTCTTCATTCAGAAATTCAGACTTCTGAACTAGAGCTCTGGCACCAGTGGACCTATGTTTAAGTGTTTGGTCAAGAAAAAAATCAATATGCCATTGATCCCAAAGGAAGGAAAGGAATGGAAGTGAAAGAGATAGTTGCTGAGTCGTGTCTGACTCTTTGAGACCCCATGGACTGTAGCCCACCAGGCTCCTCTGTCCATGGACTTCTCCAGCAAGAAGACTGGAGTGGGTTGCCATTCCCTTCTCCAGCGGATCTTCCCAACCCAGGGACTGAAGCTGCGTCTCTTGCCCCTCCTGCATCACAGGCAGATTCTTCACCATCTGAGCCACCGGGGAAGGAATATGGGTAGGGAAGTCTTGGAAGAAGAAAAAAGAAAATAGAACAGAAAAAAAGTGAATACCCAGAAAGTATTCATGTCACCATTTTTCATTTATTTACCACCTCAGTTCAAATGTAAAACATTAAAACCACCCCACTCCCGACATACACAAACTTTGACCATTTCCTGCTCACATAATTCTGCCTTCTGACGATAGCACTGCCATCTTTCCACATATGAAGATTTAAACCTTAGAGCTAGTTTCAATCAATCCAGCCCCTCATCCCTTGATCACACCATGTAAGCACTCACTGCTAAACCTCACGGGGGGTTAGGGGTGGACAGTTCTCCCTCCCTATCTCTGGTCTCTGGTCATCCAAGTTCCACCCAACTTTCATGCCTCACATGACCCATCTTTTCCCTGAAGACTTGGGAAGAATAGTGGGGGTGATATACACCCAAATACCACACTCTTGTATCTAATATAAGATTAACCTCATTAAAAGTGTTTTAACAGAAACTTTTAAGTGGCAAAAATGATCAAATTTGTTGAAAGAATATCTCTTTACAAATAATTAGTATGTTAACTGTAAATCATTCCTACCTATTCACTATTATAGGTGCCCATAAAGAGTACCCTGAACAAAGGCTCATATATGTTGTATGATTTCCATTCAGAAATAATACTTATTGACTTGTATTATATCTGAAATCGTGTCATTAATTATTAATTACTTTGATTAAAATTTGTGTGAGTATTTAGGAGATTCCTATTACAGGACAAATATCCCTGAGAGAGATAACACTGCAAGCTCATTATCAACAATTTACTTCTTTTCAGGGATTTTCTCAGGATTCTTTGATGAAATATCAAATCCCTTTCCACCTGTGATGACAAACCAGTAGATTCAGTCACATGAGAAAACACAGCACATAACCACTTCCGTATTGGGATATTGGAACAGTAGAAAAGACTGGCTACTACCCCACATCCACCACCCCCATCCCAAATTTCTTCTTTAAATTTACTCCAAAGGGGACTTAGTACACCATTAAATACAAATATCCCTAAGAGAAGTCACACATTACGCCAAAACAGTATTTTCATCTCTGAATAAATGCATTTATCAGATTCTTCAAAATGTTGACTCAAGCTTTTTAGTCTTAAATTCTCTATAATGTCTTCAATTACTTCATCAAGTCCTAAGACTTCAACCTCCACAGTTGAAGTTTAGGAAATCATCCTAAATTTTTATAATTTCCTCTCCAATTCTATCCTCGTCCACCCCAGAATATTCAGATGTCTGTCTGTCGGATATCTCTGTCTGTTTCATGAACATTTTATACTCAATAGAAGCAAACGCAACACACTCCATTCCTTTCAAACTTTCCTTTTCTCAATTGTTGTGGGTTCACATGGTAACTCTAGTAGAAACCTCCATTATCTTTCACTCTTCCCTTCCCTACAACCAGTGAATGATAATATCCTAAAGATTCCAACACTGCAACATCTCCTATCTGTCTCCCTCTTCCTCTATCAGGGACCACCACTGTAACACAGACCCCCACTTCCCCTCACCTGGGCTGCTGAAACATCACTCTGCACTGCACGCTACTCTTTCTAAAGCTGGACTTTTACTATGTCATTCTCCAATTCAAAACCCTTTATTGTTCCCCATTGCTTATTAAAATCAAACTCATCTTGGTTTTCAATGTTTATTATCCTATGACCTTATCTACCTTCTACTTTCACATGATTTTTTTTACCCCTCCAGTAAAATTGGAATTTTCTGTTGTCTGAACATGGCTTTGCTTTCCAACCTATGTGCCTCAAATGGCTTCCTCCACTTGAAATACTTTCATCCATTTTCCATTTCCACTCATTAAGAGCCTATCCTTCAAGATCAACTTCAAATTTTACTTGCTTCAATAAGTCCATCGGAAGCTTCCCACCACTGATCTTCCATGCCGTGAATTACTAAGCAATACCATTGTTTTATGCCTGCCTTATGCTATTCACTATGTTGACAGCTCCCTAGGTCTGGGAAGTGTCTTTTTCATTTCTACCTTACCTGCAGTGCCTAGACCAATGCTCATACATAAAATGCACATAATTATTAGAAGTTTCTGAGCAAGTTTGGATGAAAGATAAGAAAGACAGTAGAGGAGTTCCTGGCTTCTGAAAGGGCGGCAATGCCAAGAAGTGACTGTACAGGGTCCTGGAGAACACCTTTACACACAGTTTGTAACCTGAAGGCTATAGCTTAGGACAAACATCTCAGCAATGGGTGGAAATCTGCACTGGGGGGAAAGGCGGGCCGGTCCAGAGCACTGGACCCACTTAGATGAAAACATGGTTCTGGGAGTTTTCCATGAAGATGACAGCAGGAAACACTGTGGGTGCTTGGGGGATCTTGGGAGTGTCTTCAAGTCCTCGAATGCGGCAGGGCAGACAAGAGCCCTGGATCAGAGAATTCTAGAATAGGCAAATGAGTTGGTGATAAAATGAACCGCCTGTTTCACATGCTACATGCTCTAAAGTAGCTCTGTTTTAGCCTCGTTTGGGTCTCTGGACACATGTGAAACTGTCAGTCAACCACTCAACTAATCAGTCAACACTTCTGGAGTGCTGTCAGTACGCCAAGCATTGTGCCAGGTGCTGAAGACGGGTGAATGAAACAGACAAAATGCCTTGCCCTCAAGGACCTTTTTAGTGAGAAGAGATAGTGACAAATAGAATACATACATAAAATACAGAGCTTATTAGAAGGCGATAAATTCTCTGGATGAAAATAAAACAAGATATGGAGACGAAGTGTTAGAATTTTGAGCAGAGTGGTCAGGCTCTGTTAAGGTGGTATTTGAGCAAAGACCTGGAAAAGGAAGAGCACAGATCCATGCATCTATCTGGGGAAGGAGTATTCCAGACAGAGGGGATAGCCAATGCAAATGTCCTGAGGTAAGTACAGGCCTGACATCCTAAAGCCAAAATTGCTGGAGAGAGTGGGGTCAGGGAAGTGAAGGGAGAGTTTCAGCCTGTGTAGGCCACTGTGAAGATGTGGTTTTTACACTGAGCAAAATGGAGAGCATTTGGGAAGAGTCTGAGCAAACATTGACATCATCGGCTATTGGGCTGGGATTGAATATAGAAATGACAAAAGACTGAAGCAGGGAGACCAGGAAGGAAGCTATTGGAATATCCCAGGCAAGACTGATGATGGTGGCTTGGCCCAGGATGGTGGCAGCAGAGATAATGAGAAGTCATCAGAGTCTGTATGTGTGTGTTCAGTCGCTCAGTCAGGTCTGACTCTTTTACCTCCCATAGACTGTGGCCCGCCAGGCTTCTCTGTGCATGAAATTTTCCAGGCAAAAATACTGGAGTGGGTTGCCATTTCCTGCTCCAAAGGATCTTCCCAACCCAGGAAGATCCCAGCTCAACGTCTCTTGTGTCTCCTGCATTGGCAGGCAGTCTTCACCACTGCGCTACCTGGGAAACCTCTAGAAAGACATTAAAGCTAGAGCCTTAAGGACTTGGGGGTAGATCAGATATACGGTGTAAAAGAAAACAATGTCAAGGATGACTCCACAGTACAGTATGGTTTATTAACTGGAGTGGAGATTATTAAGGAAGGTATAATTGGGGGAACGGAGACAATTAGGGATTCTGTTTTGGATCTGTAAATCTTCTGATGTCTTTAAACATCTAAGTGGAGTCTGGAGATCAAGAGAAAGATCTCCACTAGAGATCTAAACTTCTGAGTCATTAGAATATAGACAGTATTTGAAACCTTGAGACTGAGGGTTTGCCACACAAGAGTGGTTTCAAGAAGAGACAAGGTTCAATGACTGGGCTTTCAGAGGTCACAGAGAATCATCAGCAAAACAGACCCAGTAAGGTGGGAGGGAAACCAGGTGGGTATGTTGTCCTGGAAACAGAATAAAGTCTTCAAGGAAGACAGAGTGATCAACTTGTTCAAACGCTGTTTACAGGTCAAGAAAGATGAGAACCAAGAAAAGCCCTTTGGATTTAGCAATGTGGAGGTCACTGATGTCATTGACAGTGATAGTTTCAATGGAGCAATGGGATAAGAAAGCCTAATTAGAAAGGGTTTGAGACTAAGAGAAGAGGAATTGGAGAGACTTAATATTAGATATCTTTTTGTTGTTAAAATAAAAAAAAAGATTGCACTTAAAAAATGCCAGTAATTCATACTTCTTATAACCCAAGTGGGCACTGTGTCCATGGTCATCTGAATATGTCAAATTTTACTTGAGAAATTCCCCTTTCAAATGACAAGATTTTGAGAAATGAATTTCAGCAGTTTTAAGTCTGGCACTCTCTTTGTTCACTGAGAAAAAACAATCACTGTCTTCAGTGAATTTGCAGCTCAAGATATTTTAAGTTTCATAATCAAACTTCTGTCTTGGAACTTCATACACACACACACCCATCCAAGAATGATGACATCATAGCTCTCAGGTTGAATATTTGAACTCATAAGTTACATTCACTCATTCCAAATATTTCATTATTGATTTATAGCGAGTCTTTTCCTTGTGCCATAGCCACCACTTACTCACTTTAAATTTTTAAATGATGTTTCTCATTCCACGGACATTTGACTGCCTCCTCTACTTGTAGACATTAGTTCATGTTGTCAACAGTTGAGCACCAAATCTCGACTAACATTAAGCTTGAGATTAAAAGGAGACCAGGAAAAACTTTCAGTAAAACATGCTAACCTAACATATCTGAACAAGACAGGGTCAAGTTCATACTCAGAATCACAAGGGTACTGTGAAGTAAAATGATTTCATACTTCTGTTATGATGTCATTTTTTATAACATTAAAGCCAAGAGTCCTCCCCACTCAAGGGCAATGCCAGTTTCCCAGAAGACTCATTTCTCAGAGCCAAGGCTCCAAAGATGCCAGAGCAACCCATGCTGATTCTTAGGTCTCGTGTTATTTCTCAATTTTATGCTTAGTTTGCTCCTTTTGGTTGTATGCATTTTGACGCAGCTAAGGGTATGTGGGGATTTCCCCATAGTCCTTTAAATGCTATAAAACTTTAATATAGCGAGATAAAAACAATAATAAGCCATGCCTCCAAGCCCTCACATTTAGTTCTTTGAGTTAGACACTGATTTAGATTTTCAAGTACTTGGACTGCTTTAAATGCCCTGTGTCTTTCCTTACCCTCCATCCCCACTGAAATGAAAATTACATTCTAACCCATAGATTGTTTGCAATTCTTAAATCATCATCATAATGGCCTATACATGCATCACCCAATGCAATTTAATCTGGTTCAGGATAAAGCCAAGATGGGTGCCGAATTCCCAGTTTTAGGCTTGCAACTCTGAAACATCTTTTGGAAAAAAATGAAATAGTACTCCTGGAAGTTTGTTGAGTTAGTCTGTTTTCAGCATAATTGCCTTCTCTCAGCTTCCTAATACCCTTAAAACCTCTGAGAGTCTTTAATGTACAAAGTTCAACAAAAATACCTTCAAAGCAGATTAGTTCTAATTATGTTTAATATTTGTTTGCTGCTTTATTGAATAAACTACATTTGCTTTAAGAAAAAAAATTCATTTAACTGCATGTCAGTCACCCAAATTTTAAGCATAGGAATGAAATGGAAAACATTTATTACACAAATTTAATTACAATTCTAAGAAATAAACATGCAAATTAGATAGGGTTCAATTTGCAGATGCTAATCCTCATCCTTGATCTTGTTCCTTTCCTCTCTGATTTTCAGTCTGTGCCTCTTCTTGATTCCTAGGGAGCCAGGCAGCAAGAGGTTTGGTTTTTCACAGTCGGAGGATCACTGTTTTAAAGAAGTGTTATATTTAGCACATCTGGCATAGTAGCAGTAAACAAACATTATAGTCTTTGTAACACTTTTGCGCAGGTGCCTTCCCCCCATTTTATTAGATCTCTGCCTTCCAAGCCTCTGCGTTCATTGCACCTGAAATGACCCATCTCGGCTATGGAGGGGTCTCTAGACAGAAGTTATGAATTAATGTTTCAAAAAAAAAACCAAACTCCAGTGGAGCCCAATATAGAGGGAAATTACTATTTGCAAAATAATGTGATTCCGAGGCTTATATTACTTTCTCTTGACCAAGGCCAGCCTCCTTTATTACTTTTTTCTTTTTTTTCCTGGAGGTTTTCCCTGAAGGCTCCCCCACCCAGAAAGAGTTGCCAATTCCAGTTGCAGTCGGACCAAGGTTGCTTTTCTGATACACTACACACACACAGCTCCGGCGGGGAAGGGCGGGGGCGGGCGGCGAGGGGAGAAGAACTGCTCCGGTCCTGCAAACACAGCTGTTTCTCATCTCCGTTTGCTGTGGCAAAGGAGAAGAAAGTCTTCTGCAAAGGGTGGGAAAGGCGCAGAATCTTTTTTTTAAAATCACACGCATACACAACAACAACAAAAGTAAACCAAATTTTTTAAAAAGAGAGAAGACATCTCAGAAGGTTGCAGGGTGAATATATTCTTCGGCTGCAGCCGAGCCCCCCAGGGCGAAGGGACCGGAGCCCGGGAGCGCGTGGGGTCGGGGCTGCGGGCTGGAGCTGGGCCCGCGTGTCCCCGGGCACCGGGAGGGGAGGGGAGAGGAGGGATGGGAGGGCGGGAAGGAGGGAAGGAGGCAGGGGGCGGGCTGGGGTGGGGGCGAGGGGAGGGCGCCCCATGTGCTGCCGAAGGAGCGGCGGCGGCGGCGGCGGCGGCGGGAGGGAGGGAAGGAGGGAGGCGAGCGGGCGCGCTTGTCATGTTGCCTCGCTCACCCTGGGGGCATCGTGCAGAACCTCTCCTCGGAAATCCACGGGGAAATGGCAAACAGGATTGACGGGTTTCACACGCTCCTCGCTAGACAGAGCCGCTCATTACCATAACCGTCTGCAGCGACGGCGGCGCGGCGCCCCAGTCGCGGCGGCGGGACCTGCCGGGACCCTCGCCCGCCGCGCACCCGCGGCCGCCACCAGCACCAGCACCCGCGCCTCCAAGGGCCGGGCCGGGCCGGGCCGGGCCCCGAGCGCGCGGAGTGTGCACCGGCGGCCGGGCTGGCGCCGAGCCCGGAGCGGGCCAGCAGCAGCTCGAGCGCCGCGGCCGCCGCCGCCTCCCGGCTGACCCCGCGGTAAGAGCCGGGCTGGGCGCGGGCGGCGGCTGGGGGCGGAGAGGCCCGGCCGCCCGGCCGGGTTGGAGGGCGACGTCCGGTGCCCTCGGGCGTCTGCAGTCGTGGACCGGCGCCCCCCGCCGAGTGGGCGCGCACCGGCCGGAGCGGGACCCGGGCGGCCGGTGGCGGGGGTGGAGGGGTGGAAGGCGGGGAGAAGCCGGGGAGCCGCTGCGCGCGGAGGCGGCGCGGGCTTTTCTCCGCTGGGCTGGCATGTGCCGCGGAGCCTGTACCCGGGCGGGAGCGGCCGCCGCCCGCGCGCTCACCGAGCCGACTCTAGGGGCCGGTGGGGACCGCGGCTCCGGTGACACCCCGGGGTCCTCAGCAGCCGCTTAGTCGCCTGTCCCCGAGTGCAGAGTCAGTAGGAGGCATGCCGCCCCCCACCCCCAAGGTCTGGATAACGCCGCGGCGGTTGGCAGGTGGGGAGGGAAGGACGGTGGATGTCAAGAGCGCGCGTTTGCAAGAAAAAGGAAGAGCTGCAAGAGCTGACACCTTCTGTCCTTCACCCCCCCCCCCACCTCCGCCCCCGCACCCTCCCCGGCAGCCGGGCCGCGCTGCGGGCGGCGGCGGCGGCGGCTCCTCTGTCCTCAGCTCACCTCCCTGGCGGGCCCGGTTGCTGCCCGCCTGGTCCACGCCTCCGCCTCTCTCCTCCCTTCCTCCCCTCCCGCCTCCGCGGCCCTAGCAACTTTCCGGAGTGTGCCCGGCCGGGACCGCAGAGGCGGCGGGTGGAGGGGGGAGGAGAGGCGGCCGCGCGGGCCGAGGGTGGTGCGGGCCGGGCGGGAGGCGCCGGCCGACTCCTGGCCGCTCGGGCCCCGCGGAGGCGGAGGGCGCTCCCGCAGCCCCGGGGCTCCGGGCGGGTTTGGCCGGCGAGGGAAGGGAGGGCCGGGCAGGCATCTGCTGCGGGCTGGAGCGCGGGCCGGGGCCAGCCTCGCCAGAGCCCTGCCAACCGCCGTGAGTCATTTCCTTGGAATCCTACCTTTGGTGTTTATTTCCCTTAGAAGGAAACTTGGTTTAAAAAAAAAAAGAAGAAGAAAAGAAAGAGTAATCATAGGTCTTATTCTTCAGGAGAGGCGCACGGCTCCAGCACCGTGGAAAGACAACTTGCCTTTGTTCCCAGACACTTGGGGTGGTGTTTACTTTCTCCCGCGGCCGACGGCCGGCGGAGCTCTGCCGGCTTTCCCCCCAGAGGGGCTTGGGCTAGGGCCCCCGACCCCCGGGGTGTGTCACTGTGGGAACTCGGGCGTCGGCTGCTGCCCGCCTGCAGGGGGTGGGTCTCCAAACCTCAGACCCCCAGTCTTGGGCGTGGGATGGGGAGGCTTGGCGCCCCGGGCTGGGCTTGGACCCCCACCCTCATCCCCCTCTGGTTTGGCACCCCCATTCCCAACCCCAGGATCCGACCTAAATCTCTTGGCCCTTCAGAGCTGCAGCTGAGAAATGTATCTCCCAGGGCAGACAGGTGTACTGCAGGGACTGGTAGAAAAGCGACATCTGCCTATTTGGAAGGGTTGAAAGATTTTATTCCACTCACCCAGACCCTGCCACCACCAACGCAAGCTGTTGATAGCTTGTTAGGGACAATGTCAGATCAAGGGCTTGATTCCACCTGGGCAGGATATCTAAGACTGACAACTTCAAAGATATATTGAAAATACGAGCTCTTTATTTCTGTGCTTTTCAATATTGGAGTTAGACCTCTGAACTGCTCTAATGTTTTCCAATGATGGATGAGAGGGATGGGGTGGGCAGAGAATGACAGGTCCCCTGTTGGATGGCAGGCATCACTGAGTCTGCAGCTACCCTGCTCCCTGTGCCAGCCACTCCTATTAGCATCATAATGGCTCCAAGAAGAGAAGCAGCCCAGCTCACCTGGAAGAACCATAGTGTGTAAAACCGCCTGGTAACTTTACTGTGAACATTTGCTGGCAAAACTTGACACTTTAGTCTTTGGCCTTTGGGGAATGCTTGAGGTGTCATTCTGCTACCTTCCCTTGGCTGACAAAACAGACATGCAGGAGCCTGAGGAGAAAAGATTAAGGACTTTCTAGTTTTTGTTTTTTAAACCCTCTTATAGACAAAACACACTTTAATACCTTTCTTTTGCATCCACTCACCTCTGATGTTAGAAAAGCAAAATCTATCATAAATGTGCATCTCTGTGACTGTATCTAGTATTCATAGCTCATAAATTTGTGAATTTCAGCTTCTGAACTCAGTAGCAGAATTACAGTGTAAATCTCATTGTACTGAGGGAAAAAATGACAGTTTGGATGTGTACACAAAACACAAATAAAACGATCATGCAATATCATGGCTTAGTGCCCCATTCTCCAATTCTTCATAAACATTGAACTTGTCTCCTTAATCTGCTAACATCCCAGTGAGTTCCAAGTAGACTAGGAAGACTCAACTGTAAAATCTCCTCCCTGCTCCCAAATAATTCCAACTTATTTATATTTTATTCAGACTTATATAAAGTACTTGTGGAACTCAGTTGGAGAGGATTTTGTGTGTAAAAGTTTCCCATTCAAAAAAAAAAAAAAACTTAGATAGCATAAAAGGAAGAAACAGCCAAGATAAAAACTATTATGCCATGATTCAAGCTCAAATGCATAAGAGTAGAATTTCATGTGCCGGAAACAATACTAACAAAAAGAAACACTGAAATCCTTAACCAAAAAACTATACAAGGATAAGTCATTAAAATATAAACAAACTCCTACTAACATAAAACGGCACAGGGCCCATATAACGTCCCATTAAACAAAGGTAATTGCTGCTAGGGGCCTGCAAATGTTTCTCTTGTCTTACAGGGTATGGATATGTCAACCTGCTTTAGTTTGTATGTAATAAAATTTCTACAAATTTTATTTATGGAAAAAAAATGTGGATCTTATTCCCAGAATCCAACAGAAAAGTGAGTGTAAATTTCAAGTGAGAAAATAACAGTTGCAGTCAATGAGACATGGTTATGGACTCAGAAAAAGCTCTATCATTCTTGTGCTCCTGGCCGTAGCACTTCCTGATAATAATTGTCTCTTAGAATAGGATAAGAAATGGGACCATTTCATGAGAGTCTTCCAGGGAACAGATCATCATGAGGCTTGATACCTTGTTTGGATGCTGAGTTTGAGCATCCATTCTATTGGGTGATAGAATGGCTTAGTTTGTGAAATCAGTGGTCTAAATTTCTTGATTGATGACTCAAAGAACAGAATAAATGGCATGTTTGATCATTTCTTTTTACAGAACTTTTTTTTTTTTTTCTTGAAATAAGGTTTTCCAACAAGTCCTTGCTGCCACTTTTAAAAGAAAAGGGTTAGGTGGTTCAGACAGGGAGGCCTGGCTTGCTGCAGTCCATGGGTCGCAAAAAGTCGGACCTGGCTGGGCGACTGAACAACAGTGGTGGTGGTTTGGCAGCCAGATCAGCTGGGTCCTCATCGCCGACCCTGACCTGGACATCTCCCCTGTATGTCAGAAGGCCGGGCTTCCTTCAGTGGGGTTGGGAAAGAATTTCGGGTCTCAGAGAGAAACCTGGGTGATGGATGGAGTCACTGCTGCCAAGAGCTTCCTGGATAGCCAGGACATTTCCACTCAAGCTATTTCCCCTTCGCCTGATGCCCTTCCTCCTTTACCTGGAAGTGGACCCTTGTTTTAACATGTAGGTAATAATAGTCTCCTACAAGACAATAGTAGATTACCCTTACCCCCCGAAACATTACAAACTGTGTAATTTGGAGAAGAAAGCAAGAACTAGACCCTTAGCGTCTTTCAAACACAAATCAGTCTTCAAGGGAGCAGACCTCGACATCACTCTTTGTGACAGGTCTTTAAACGGCAAAGTGAGATAGTGGATGTTTGGGTCTCAAAGGAATCGGGCGGTTAATAAGGCACTGAGGCTGCTCGACTGTCACCCCGATCTCTGGCCCCGAGGTGTTGGGGCTTCTTCCCCCTTGCACTCACTCTGGACGCCACCTCAAGCCCTACTTCAGACCAGGTAAAGACACTGAACCCCCAGGGGAACAGCCCTAGCACCGCAGGTGCAGAGCAGCCCAGGGCGCACCCTAAGAGCAGAGAGGCCTCCCCGTCTCCCCGCAGGCCCCGGGGAAGGGCGTGAACCGCACCGGAGGGCAGTGGCGTGCTGCCTCCTGGAAAGTTTCTGCCTTGCGTTGAGCTTCGCGGTGCAGAGTTGTCGGCTGCCCCTGGCCCCGGAGCCCTGGCTCCTGTTTAATATTCCGCCTGCTCCGTGGATGTTGTGCTTGGCTCCTGTGGGACTGCAACTCACGGCTGGAAACTGGAGCCAATTTTCTGTCTTCATCTCTCAGTGTTTTGACTGGAGGCAGATCCAGTTCAGGCCGATCAGGGCTGGTGGAAACAACTACCAAGTGTGTCTCTGTCTGCTTCGCTTTGGGAGAAGAAAGTGGAGGGAGCCCCAACATGTTGTAGGGGAACTGGCCTGCGGAAACCAAGGAAGAGGGGGCCACGGCGTGTGGAACAGACCAAACCTGAGAGCATCAGATGGGATTCCGGTGAAGATGCCTGCAACCCCAGCCTTTTCTTTTGATTGATTAGTGGATTTCATCAAAGGAGACTCTCGGGGGACTTGACTAGAAAATTGATTTTGCCTTATTAATAGAAAGGAAGCGGCAAGGGTTTTGGCCTTGCCTCTTAGCGGTACATTTTCTGCGGGAAGGTCAGGAGGAAAATGTGTTTAGAAGGCAAAGCAGCTGTCTGGAAGAGGGCCGAGGGGAATCTGAGAACAATAAGAAATGGGGTTTTAAAGATCCGCCCATGAAATGCAGATTGCTGAACACAGAGGCTGAGCTAATAGCTTCAAGAGTTTACTGAGATTTTTCTTTGAAAGAAATAATAAAATGTTTCAGGGTAAAGAGGAGGAGCAAGAAGTAAAAGTTTCCCAAAGCAAAGGAAGGGAGATGCCAAGGCCATGCCCTGGCTTGCTCTTGATTAGGGCTCTTTTCTTTTTTTTTTTCTTTTTTCAGATCTGAGGCTGTCAGAGATGACTCTGGTTCTGTCCATGAATAGATTCTGCGAGCCCATTGTCTCGGAAGGAGCTGCTGAAATTGCTGGGTACCAGACACTATGGGAGGCTGACAGCTACGGAGGCCTGAGCCCCCCGGGGCCAGCCCAGGCTCCCCTGCAGGGAGACCGGGCAGCCGGTCCCCCACTGGCAGGTACGGCCTTTGACCTTTCTCTGCTGCCCTCTGTGGCCAGACTGGTAGATGAGGGTGGTGTCTGGGGTGCCCTTCTGAGCTGAGAGTGCTCCAGGGGCTCGAAGGCCCCAAGGAAAGGACTAGAAGTGATGTTAATTACATGCAGACCTGAGTTTCCCTGTGCTGCTGCTTCAGGTAAAAGTCAGGCATTTGTATTTTTAAGAGACCCAAAGCAGATCTTGAAACTCTTCAGTCTGAGTTTCGATTTTCTGCCCTCTAGAACTGTACGGGTCTCAGTGCTATACAAGCCCTGGGTGGGCTTGACAATGAAATCTTTATCCCATGAGACATAAAGGAATGTGCCCTTTGGGCCAGCAGCTATGTGACTCTTCTTTTTATTAAGCACACAATTGGCTTTGGTATTATAGGTAAAAAAATTTGTAAGCCCAGAAAAAAATATGTTCTCCCTGATTGATTATTCCTATGCTCCAAGGTGAGTTCCTTTGGATTTTTGTGTGCTACTAGATTGGAAAAAAAGTCAAAAACCTAAAATGAAAACAAGTGCTTGGTGATGTCTGATTTGCTAAAAAGGAGTAAAAGCTTGGTCTTTGAAAATCAGACCCTATTTTTATTCATGGTTGATATGTTGGATTTTTGAGAGCAAAGAGAACTTTTGTTACCCTGAAGTTTAATTTTAAATGAAAAAAATTTGAATCTCACATTTTGAAAGAAGGAATATTATAACTCCAGTGTGTAGATAGTCGTTTGTTTACTTACTGAGAGCCAGGAATATTTAAAAGTTGCTCAGTTATTAGTGCTTACAGTTAAAGATACATTTGTTTGAAAAATGGTGTTATCATGAATTTAAGTAAATAATTTGAATAAATACTAATATTATTTCAGATATTACATTACTTCCCTTTTTTAATTTTGCTGTTTGCCTGTGCATAGAGCTACGATTCTGAATATTTTGTAAATGCTAAAATATGTCATTTTCCTCTATAATTGTCTAGAAATCCTTGCCTGACCTGGGTCACAGGATTCCTCATGATAGCAACTATTAAGGCTAATGTTTATTTTTAATCACCACATGTACAGACAAATACGTAGCCAAGTTATCTTCTAGAAGGCAAGGAAAGAAAAGCATTTTGTTTGGAGAACCTCTGGCAAGCCGCATGTCATTTGTCATATCTGATTTATTACCACAGGATCACATTACAGGGGAATTTCAAATCCTATAACAACATCCAAGATCACATACTTTAAGAGGAAGTATGTGGAAGAAGAGGATTTTCACCCACCACTCAGCAGCTGTAGCCATAAAGTATGTTTTTTTAATAGTCATTATTTTTATTAAGAGTTTAAGATACTTAGTAACAGTTGCTTGATCCATTTCCAGAAATTAAACTGTTCCACCCAAGCAATGAAAATGAGCCGCTTCTCAGCAGGGCCATATTAATCGTTGTCACTTTTTGGGGTCCTGTGTTATTTTTCACAAGTATTTGAAGAAAGAGCCAGCAAGAACTCCTCTGTCCAGAAATAACAGAATTATATAATCCAAGGAATGCCTTTTTTTTTTTTTTTTACTAATGATTTCATTTTTCTCAAATTGCGTTAAGGGTTCATGGTGACCGATGCTTTCACACGCACTTGTTCTTTCCAGATCTCCCTGTCTCTGAGCTCAGGCTCCCGGGGCCAATGCCTCCGGTGTGCCCACACAGGGGTGGTCACCCAGGGTTTTTCCTGGCCTCTCAGAGGTGGACTCCCTAGCCTTTGAATGTGTACATGAAAGTAGAAGTGTCCTTCCATGGTGCATTCATGACATATGTTTTGTTTGTGAAAATATATAATTCATTCCCAAGAGAAAAACCAAAGCTAACTTTTTTGTGTGTGAATAAGAAGGAAATGACAGGATCGGGAAAGCACCCAGAAGTCTAAAATTGGCTGTCTAAGCTTTTGAAATACCAGTTCCTTTTCCTATGGTTACCTTCTTTCAAAAACTATCTGCTAACTTAATCGAGGAGAGGATAGCCCAGGCTGTAGGTGTTTGCAATGCAGAGAGGATGTTTAATTCTTTTTCTAATTCATCTTCCTCTCTTCTCACTCCATCTCCTCCGCCCGCCAACCCAGCCTTTAGATGTTGCTCTGACCCTGCTCATCAGAGGACCTCAGCATGCATTGGCAGGTGCTGGGCTTTTCCATGTATGTGTAGTTCCTGCCTTTGGTCACCTTGGGCTGGTTTAATTCACAGCTCCTGAGGTTAGCTTTTTTTTTTTTTTTAATGACCCGGAAGAGCTGGGCCCCAGGACAGAAGCATTTGATGTCCATTTTGGTTTCTGAGTTGTGGCTGTAGCAGTTTTCCAGACTGCTGCCCGTCTGTGCCAACCATCACACAGTAATGGCATCGCACAGCCTGGGAGTGAGTCCTCTGATTTCCTCTCTGCACCTCTTCTCCTGCCCAATTCCAGAAAAAGCCTACTTTGGCCCTGCAACCAGCAGCTCCCTTTAGGGTTCGAGCCTCTTTATTTTTGTCCCTCTATCAGGCAAAGATAATTGCAAGAATGAAACCCAGAAAAACAGCACAGGCAGCATGAACTCGTGCTCCTTGATGTCTCACCCAGGGCTTGAAATCTACTTATGACCACCTGCAACTTCGCATCTTCTAAAAAGCATTTATTGACATAGAATAGATGAGTATGTGTGTGTGCATGTATATTTGTATACACACACATAAAGGCCCAGAGTTTCCCAGGTGGCGCTACCGGTAAAGAACCCACTTGCCCATGCAGGAGACATAAGAGACGCAGGTTCGATCCCTGGGTCAGGAAGATCCCCTGGAGGAAGGCATGGCAACCCACTCCGGTATTCTGGCCCGGAGAATCCCATGGACAGAGGAGCCTGGCGGGCTATGGTCCAGAGGGTTGCAAAGAGTCCATAGGGACGCACAGAGTCAGACAGGTCTGAAGCGACTTAGCATGCACGTTAAGGCCCAAGTGTCAGAAGGGTCCAGCTTGATGAATTTCACAAAGTGTGAAATAGCGGTGTAACTGGCATCCAGATAAAGAAACAACGTAACCAGCAACTTAGAGCGTGCCCCTGTCCTTCTCTAGTCAACCTTTCTCAGCTCTCCAAAGAACCCCCTCCTCACTTCTAACAGCATAGGTTAATTTTGTGCATTTCACCATCCCCCTCACTGCACCATAAAAGAGCAGACATCCTGACCTGTCCCTGCTGAGGTCTGCATTGTGGCTGGATTCCCCAGTGTTCAACATCACCAGCCAGTCTGCTGGGAAGGGAAGATGTTAGCAGCCCCCAGGAGAGCATCTCTAAATGAACCCAAGGGAAACCAGACCACAGCATCCCCAGGCCCAGAAACTGCCAAGAGAGAAATGTACTGGGATGATATTTTAATAAAGGCCACTTCCTAAGCTTTCTCTTCCCTTTTTGATTTTTAGACCATCTCAATCTTTGAGGAGCGAGCCCACATCCTTTATATGTCCTTAGAAAAGCTAAAGTTTATCGATGATCCTGAAGTGTACCTCCGAAGATCTGTCCTTATAAACAATCTGATGAAAAGGATCCATGGAGAAATTATCATGCAGAATAACTGGTGCTTCCCTGCCTGCTCTTTCAATGGCGCCTCTGCCCAGGAGTGGTTTATGGCTCAAGACTGTCCTTACCGGAAACGACCTCGGATGGCCAAAGAGGAGTGTGAAAAGTTTCACGCCTGCTGCTTGTACCAGGAGTGTGGTGGTCACTACCTAAATTTACCCCTCTCGGTCAACGCTAATGTCGGAAGTGCCTCCACCTCTGCCTCCTCTTCCTCCCCCTCCTCGTCTTCCTCTTCCTCTCCCCCTCTGCCTTTACCGAGCTGTTCTCACCAGGTGGATTTTGATATAGGCAGCGCGCCTGTTTACAAGGGTGATGGCCAGATCCCTGCCAGTGAAATCTTTGTTACTAACGTCCGGTCACTTGGTGTTCAGGAAAAGGCCAAATTAAATGATGAGAAAGTAAATGATGACACCAACAGGGATGGTGGCCCCCTGAGCCATGGACCTGTGGGCAATGACCTTGCTTTTGAGGGCAAAGGCCAATTTTATGATTATTTTGAGACTGGATATGATGAAAAAAGCAGTGTAAGTGAGTCTTGGAAAAAGTCCTTGAGGAAAAAGGAGCCTTCACCGAGTAACAAGCTGTGCTGCAGCAAAGGAAGTAAAATATGAGCCATCTTCTCACGCAAACTTTGAAGCATGCACAGCATGATCAGTTAGCTCTCATAAATTTTATTTTGAATGGATTTTATAGTTTTGTACAACTGATACAATTATGCCATGAACATGCCATGTCGTTTAAATGCCTGGAGAGCAGATTGCATAAAACATCTGTATTGTAGGCATCGGTGAGCTACTCATAAATGTGGTGACGTTACCAAGAAGACAGTTGACTTAACACTTAAACATATATCTTAGTTTTCTTACCGAGAAGATCAGCAGATTAGACTGGGGGACAGCATGCCCTTGTGCTATTTCCACGACCTGCAAGGAGCCTGTCACTAGCGATGAACCTTCCACCTGTTTGCCAGTTAATTAGGTAGTTATTTGGTAAGCAAATCGATATAACCAGCAAAGGAGGTCTGCTGCTTCTCTATGATACAGTATTTTTTTTCTGAATAAAAGACTGAGGACAGGGAGCTAGGAGAAATGGCTTCCTGGTGCTGTTAAATATTTGGATTCAACCGTCTTGTGTGACAGATGAAATAGGATAGGAGGTAATGAAACAGCTGACTAGGGGCAACAATCAACGATACAAGTAGAGGGTGATCCCTGCCAGTTCCTGGCTTGCCTGCGATGGGTGACGAGGCTTTTAGAAAGGTGTTATACAGGGCGATTTTTGGTGCCTTACTTTATCTTAATTTTTGCCAATGTGAAAATTAAGGATAAATCAGAGTACAGCAGGGATTTAACAAACAGGAAAAAAAAAAATACAAACAGGGTGGATCAATATTGTTTGGAAATCTTTAATGTCGAACTATTGCGTTCAACTTTTGATTCAACATCTCTATTCTTCCTTTATTTTTTGATGCCCAATTGCTTTTGGATTTGGCATTTTTAGAAGGGGATGGAGGAAACAATAGAGAGAGCTGTTAGGGACCAGCACTAGCTGCTCAAGCTTTTCTATGGCAACAGTCTGTTGCTGGGGTTTGGGTTTTCTGGGTTTTGGGTTGTTTTGTTTTGTTTTCTTGTCCAATGAAGTTCATGAACCAGTAGCATGCATCATACTTTAATCTGTTTTGCATCATTTCACTCGTTTAGATTATAAAAGCATGTGGTTTTTTATATATGACTTTTGCTGTTGATTACGAAGCACAATGTTAATACATGATGTGGTGATCAATAAGGTTTTATCTTAAAGAATGTAAAGATTTTCGTTTGGGGAAAGTTATTTTGGAGAAATGGGACTCAGTCGGCAAAAGCTCCTATGTATTTGGCCAACATTTTTCTCAGTCGTTTTTTTCATGTGTACATTGGCAAGAGTGTTCAGAGGGGCCCCTCTGACCATGCTTCCTTCCACGCCAGCCAATTCCTCCTGCTGAACTCTATTCCCATTTCCAAGGTTACTGACTGACTTGGGCCTCCTTACACAATACTTCACAGGAACCAAATTCCAAATGGAGGAAATAAGTAAGTCCTCCCAGTTTCTCCAAGATAAAGCTTTTTTTATTATTGCTATTAATATTAAATATAGGTCTCATTCATACAGTGTATGAGTAGGATCGTCATTTGGGCAATGTCCACGAGGACCAATTTTTAAAACCCGTTCTTGTGTTATGGCTGAGTAGTCTAGTGATGTTTTGTCCTTTATTTTCAATATTTGATAAACATTTGATGTTGAAAACTTAGATGATAGATGCTTGTATATGAATGTGTTGTAATAAAGTGAGGTTTTCTGGATATATATTTATTAAAATGATCAAAATTCATTCAGATTTTCGTATTTTAATGACTGATGGCTGTTTCTCTTTTCCGTTGCTCGTTCTTCTTTAAAAAGCAAACTCAAAGTGGCTAGAAATTGTCATGGACAGTGGCCCCACAGGCGTTTTCAGAGTTAGAGAGTGCTTTTTGAGAGGCCCATCCAACAGGTGTTGTAGAATGGTCCTAGTTTGTAGGTTTAGATTTCTGTTGATTTAAGAGCATAGTGTTAATAAATAATGTGGTTGGTGATGGATAAGGTTTTATCTTAAAGGGTCTGAAGGTTTTTTGGCTTTTGTGAAGTTTCTGAGGAAAATAGCATAATATGAAGTCATAAATACTGAATCCTAACTGATTCCTTTTGAATTGTCAGATTGTCAATCGACAGTTGTCCTATATAAAGTTAAAACAGCTGTGGAGGCATTCCATTTAATTCTGTATTATTGTTATTCTTAGAGGCTAACATTTCATTTGATAAAAGAGGCGAGCTTGGAGCTTCCCTGGTGGGCCAGTGGTTAAGACTCTGTGCTTCCATTGCAGGGCTGAGGGTTCAGTCCCCGGTGGGGGAACTAAGACCCTGCGTGCCACCTGGTGCTGCCAAAAATATCTTTTTAAAGGGAGTGGGCAAGCTAGTTGGAAAGTAATTTGCCAAAAGTAGCGTTCTTATTTTGAGCATGCTACATCACGGAAATTTAAATATGAAAGAAAGGACTTTTGTTTTTAACCTCCCCACACCCTCCCCCCGCCCCTGCAGTGTTACCAGATAATGGTGGCCAAAGCTGTGAAATGATGGAGTTGGTGTTTTTCCAGAGAACCCACTAGTACTTCTCTGAAGGATGAGGCCTGCCTTGGAATCCAGCAGCATTAAAATACATCATAGTTCGTAATCAAGTTTTTGACTGTAGGACAGTTCCAGCATACTTAAAGGAATACATTTTCTTTAAGGAAAAAATAATCCCTAAACATCCATCCAAATATCAAAAATGTTCCTAGTGTTGTTTCAAAAGCATTATGGCCTCCTGTGTAATATCTACTCAAGAGATATTAAGTTAGATTTTCCTGAATGGACAAGGCTCCCCTTCATTGTAAGTTAAACCTATGAATTGGGTTCTCTAGTTATATCCTCAGAGATGGGAAAAGCTAAGACCGCCCTCCACACCACACTGCTGTCTCTCTACCTGGAAATAACACCTTTTCTTATTACTCTGCTTTCTTTGCTTTAAGGAAAATCTCTTAGGGCCAGAATCCAGACTTTTAAAATTTAAATGAGGGGAAATCTTCACTCAAGAAAACGGCCCAGCTCCCCAAGTATGCCTTTAATTGCTACTCCCCTAGGCACCTAGGTGCATGTCTTTAACCAAATCATTAACCTCCTCCTCTGGTCCTTCCTCTCTTCAACTGGGTGATTTGCAGATGAGAGCCTGGCAAAGGCCCTTTAAAAGGGCAAAAGTATCATCATCTTATGTTTCGATTCTTAAAATCCTATTATTCTATAGCTCACCTTGAAGGGGTCCTAGGGATAAGATTGTAAGGACAGGAACCTGGGGGGGAAATAGGAAAAACTTAAACCAGGTGAAAATAAATGACTAGTTGACAGCAATCAATAATTACGGTCAAGCATCTTTGGCCTGATCTTTGAAGACAATGGAGATGTTGAACTTCTTAACTGCCACTTTGTTACCTAGATGCTGAAGCAACTGAATGGAAGGTCTTTGCTTTTAGAGCTCATAGACAACTTCATCCAAGCATGCCTACCCGCCCCACCAATCGTGAATGTGTATTACAGCTTTCCTGGAGTACTTACTCTCTGTTTATGGAGAGCCAAGAACAACTTGCAGAAAACATGGGTGTTAAGAGGTGTCAAACTCACAGTAAATATCAGACAGGGATATGAGGACGTTTGCAGTGCAGCTAAGCTTTTATATCCCTCAAAAAAACTATGAGCAGAAAACGTTTCTGAAAATAATTAGTTGTTCAAATCCGTTTTTATGACAGCCCCTGAAATTTGTAGTCATTGTATTTGTAGTGAAATCACATTGCTGCCAGTTTTACTAGGCCTTTTCAAAAACAAGGATTTGGCATGGCATTAATAACAATGGTTTAAACTAGATGCAGAAATGTCCCGTGAAGATAAGAATGAAATCAATATTTAAATAATAAAAGAGACAATGTATGTTTTCTAGGAATTCATTTTAAGATTGTTGTGTTTTGATTCTGTGGTTTAAAATAAATGCATTAAGGATCTTTTAAATGAACTACACGACACCTCTGGTGCTTTCTTAGAGTTATAGCGAATAAGCAAGGTATAGTCTCTTCCCTTGGCTAAAACGTCTCCATTTTATGTGATGTAGCTACATAACCTGAGGTGAAACAGTTACTAGTTTAGAGATTGTTTCCAGCCCTGCGTACTTGCCATATTTTAGCTGGGAGAATTCACTTAGGAAAAGCACTTGCAAAGATGTAAGTTATGAACACTTGAATCTCGCATCCTGCCATAAAGTGCATCAGCAAGTGAGTTTAATAAAACATGCTGTTTAAAATAGTCTGTAATTTCCTGTTTCTGCATTTCCCTTCACTATCTGTGACAGGCTGAAGAGCGATGACTAAACGAAGGGAATTTACACAAGCTAGTCTGGTGGTGTTTGCAAACCATCACCATGAGATTCTTCTTCTTTGGTAAACAATTCTCTGGTGGGCTGTCTATGGCTGTTTTTTTTCCCTTGGTGTTGGTCCAATTTGTTAATTTTTAAAATGCAAACCACTTATTCACAGCCTGGAAACACCTGCTTTTGACCGCAATGAAACTGATGGAACTTACGGAGATGAAATTAGTCATTTCTCATGAAATTTCCCATATTTCTCAACGCCTTTCGAAGCAACTATTGCCTTGATTTGAAGTTATGAAACCTTATAAAATGCCATATCTTGGGGAGAGAACACACACAGAAAAGAACTTGCAGAGATGCAGGTTGCGACCTTGCTTCCTGCTGAGATCCCAAGACAGTGGGTAAATAGCAGAACCTTGGCGAGGGGGGATGGCTTTCAACAGACATTGCCACCATCCAGGTCACTTCATGGGAGCAGCTGAGTCCAGGCATCAGGTGTGATTCTCCACGACACTGTCTGATTGGTCTGCTCACACCTGAACCCAGCCTGGATATTTCTAGACACGTGCTAGAAAGATCTAGATATTTCTAGACAGGTGCTTTTCTGCAGATGTCTTCTTCGGCAACTGCAATGTGCTAAGCTCAGTTCAGATCAGATGTGACATCGCCCTTGTATTCTGGCCATCTAGAAGTGTGCAGATCTCTGAAATACACCTGGAACAGGCGCCCTGGCATCTATACCACCCTCAAAACTCATACCACCCCTGTCTGCACAATAAGGAAAAGATGGAGAATGACAGGCAGCGAGGCAAGAGATTTCAGCCACAGGTTGGGGAGCTGATCTCTGATGGGGCGGAGGGGACGAAGTCTGAGGAGTGCAGCCCTCTGCATGCGCTGAGCGTATTCACTTTCTTTAAGGAAAGTCTAAATATTAAAAAGGAAAGAAGGCAGTTGGGGGGGACCTCTTTATAAAGACAGGAAAAACCATCTCAGGGACTAAAGGATTTCCTTAATGTTTTTTTTTTTTCAAGAAGAGAGAAATGGCTTGTCTGTCCTTTCAGGGAGCTGGGAGGGGTTCTCATTGTTGTTCTTCAAGTCTGTAGATGCTGTGCTTTTCAAACAACCCACCAAACTGTCTTTGTGAGTAGGTACAGGCGTTGGCTCATCTCTCCTGTTCCTTTCAGGCACAGGGGTTGTGGGTTTCTCGTGAAGCTGGAATGTAGCCCAGGGTTAAGAGAGTGGGATTTGGAGTCAAACTCCCCGAACACAAATTCCAGCTCTGCCAATGTAATGCAATGTGGAAACTTGGCCTTGACCAGCGAGCCATTTTACTTCCTAGTGCCTCACTTTTCTTGTCTGTAAAATGAGGTAGCATGCAGTACTCACCTTGTCAGGTTGTCAGGATTCAAGACTTTAATTTAGGGAAGTGACTTGACTTTGACTGGGCATACATTATGGATGTAAAATAGAAGTGAGCCTCCATAACTTTTCCAGGAAAGTGCCTGGATCCCTTGAAGCCTAGAGGTGACAGCATCAGATCCTCTTTGGGGAAAGTATTCTGCCTCCTGGATTCTGTACAGCAAATTTGAAATTAAATAGGGGGATGGTGTCAAACCTGCGAACCCAGGACCCTTAGACAGCTATGAAAGTAGTCATTGGTGTTCCTGAGATACTTTTAATATTTCAAAAGCTTTTTAGAAATCATAAAGTTTCTAATAAGCAATTGTGCAGTAAATACTCACATTTCTGTACCTTGTCAGATTTCTTTACCTTTGGTTAGAATTAAATCAGCTCTGAGTTAACACAGATCAGACTGGGAAGAGACTCAAAACATGAAGGCATTATCTTTAATAAATACTATTTATTTTGAGGAATCCTTTGGAACACTGGCTATGTGAAAGGAGTAAGAGGTATCCTTTACAAATGAAAAGATTAAAAACCACTAACCTCTGACTCAACCTTAGGATTTGCCGAAGATCAAGTTTATCCAATCACTATATTGAATGATTCTCTTAGACCTGATTTTTACTCAGAAAAAAAAAAAATACAGTATTGAGTAAATAGATTTATTAATAGACCAAGCATTATTCCTCATGGTCCTATATCTGATCATGGAGGCCAAAGCAGAATTTTCTGTATAATTATAGCGTCGAGGATGTGGCCTCAAGTAGTTATAAAAAACTATGAAAGTTTCCACTTACGAGACCTAAGTTTAAAGAGTTCAGCTAAGGAGTGCTTGTCCCTACTTCGAAATCTCATATTTTCCCTATGTTGTCTACAAATTCAGAGTCTTAACTGATGACTTTTTCATATAAAAAATTACATTTCTATCTCTCTCAATGTTCCAAGAGTATATATTTTCCCAAAAGGTCAGGTATACCTGTAGTGATGCTTGTTGATGGTTAGGACTGAAATGACCGCAAAAACTGAACCATATGGTTTGACAAACAGAAACTGGTGCCAGAATGAGAGAAAATGCAGTGTTGTGTTATGATGGCTCCAGAACTTCTCTGGGACAGATTCTTCTCCTACCCAACCGGGCTCTAGGATCTCATGGGCGACACCAGTAGCTGTCATTTGAGCCAGCAAACAGCTGAGGGGGGCATGGGTGGAGGGGGGCGGTGGGAGAAGCAGGACACCGTAACCTCCCCAAGGAGATCCAGGCCGGCCAGCTCCAGGCTCCTGTTCTCTCCATGCTCGGCAACTCAGCAGCTGGAGTAGATTTTTAGTTTTTCAGTTAGTAGGATTCCTACCAATAAGGTAGGATCAATTAGAATTCTTAGCTAGTCCAGCCTTAACCTAGTTGCTTTTAGCCCAGATGACAGTGTGCAAGGGACGTGAAGCATGGGGTTGGGGGCATGTATCTTTCTATCTGGAAATGGTACTAGTCCTGCACAGGAAGGACCCATAAGGAAATCTTGGGGCCATAGGACCATTTGGGTGTTGTAATAGATGAATGAATAGACGATAAAGGCTCGGAAGAACCCTGGGACAGAATTTGCAAGAATTGATTGATTTCCAGTTCTTAGCGTCACTACAGAGCAGACAAGGTTTAACTCAATCATTCTAAAATGGTGTAACTTGTTTTCTTACAGTCTCTTGCATTGGTTTCTGATCAAATGACTGCTGTTGTTTCTTAACCATAAAATGATAACCAACTTAATGTTGAGCTCTCTAAAAAAAAATCTAGGAGTTAGGGGACAGGTTATTGCCTGGCATTAACTACTCCCTCTGCTACCCACTAGCTGTCTAACCATCTATAATACCCTAACTTTTCTGGGTCTTAATTTCCCATCTGTCAAATGATGAGGCTGCCCTCAAAGGGCCTCTAAGATGGGTCTCTTCTGGCCTTAACATCAGGGACTCAAAACAACCAGAGAGCTTTCCGAAGATTTTCACTTTTCACGAAGTACCGGCTCACTTCTTCCTTTCCTTCCCCAGGATGCCCTTATTATTCGCCTCCCCGCCCCTGAACCCAAGACATTGCTTTGGGATGTTTCTTGAAGAATAAATCTCTTGAGTTTTCCGGTCCAGATGATTGTTTTCTGCATATGGCTGCTAACCAATTGCCTGAAATACATTCCTGCAGATACGCCACGCTCCCCCGCGGCGTCTCAGAGCGCCTACCCTCCCCCTTCCCGGAGAGGTCTCCCCGCTCCCCCCACCCGCCCACCCCGGCCCCATTAGCTCCACACACTCGCAGCCAGCCAAGCACAGCGCCGCTCCGCCTGGTGCAAAGATTGTCCTTCCCTTCAAGCAACCAGCCTGCCTGCACTACGCAGGCAGGAGATCCGAGAACCCTCTTCTCTCTCGTGTTTACGAGTAATAAAATAGCGGACTTTCCCCCTTCTTTTTATGAAGACAGTCCTTGCAGCTGTGACTGTAACTGTTGTTGGGTTGTTGTTGTTTTTTTTTTTTATATGAGCCAAGATTATGGGCCCATAACCCAATTAGTGTCATTTGGTGGTGGTCCAAGTGCTTCCCCTGCTCGAGTTTTAATTTGGGGATCCCCGGAGGCTCCACATCTGTAGCCGGCCTGTTCTTCCTCTCCCCTTATTTGCTCGAGGTTTATGGGAGGATTAGATGTGTGGTCTGGGAGGCGGCTGCTTCCCTTTCATCCACACGGCTCTCGAGCCACCGAGGAGCCTTTTACTTTTCATCCAGCCCTGGCACCTGGAGGCGGCAGCCAGGGCGACTGGAATGAATCAGTGGATGCCCGGCAGGCCCCGAAGGGCGCGGCCCTGCAAGCGTGGGGGAAGGGAGGACGCGGGGAAGCAGGGAGCCGCTTAGGAGTCCGGGTGGGGTGGGCGGGGGGGCGGCTCACTACACCGCCAGGCTGGGCATCCAGAGCGCAGGTCGCCGAGCATCCCCCCCCCCACACACACACACACCCCGCCCCCACTCCCTGACTGGCGAGGACGGGCGAGGGCTCGGGGCGCTCATTGTGCAGGCAGCTGGCACCAGCTGGTAAGGGGAATTAGCATAACAAAGAGCCGGAGCGAGCGCCGCGCGGCCCGGCGGGGTCTCTGCGCAGCGCCCGGGGCTCAGAGGAGCCGCGCTGTCACCCAGCAGCCGCGCGCCCCGGGCCGCCGGGGGCCGGAGACCCTCGGGGTTAGCGGGGCGGGACCCCACTGCCGGCATCCGCGCCCCCTCGCCAGGTCGGCCAGAGCCCCGGCCGCCAGAGGAGGCAGCGGGGGTGGGTGTGAGCGTCGGCGAACGCGTGAGCGGGCGTGTGTGTGTGTGTGTGTGCGCGCGCGCGCGCGCGGGCATGGATGCTGCGGGCCCCTCTGAGAGCGCGTGGGCTCGCGTGTGACACCGTCCGAGGCCACCTGCACCCCGCAGGGGACCCACTCGCTCCCTCCCCACCTAGGCCTCTCTGGTTTTTCTTCCCTGGGGCGGAAAGGAGTCGCTGGTTCCCAATATTGGCGACTCTGTGGAACCCTCTGGGGACCTTTTACAATCCCACCCACCACCACCACCCCTCGGTCACCGCACCCCAGACTCGCTAATAACAGGCCCTCCGGGGCTCTCCAGCGCGGTCTCCCACCCGTCCTAGGGTGGGAACCGGGCAGACGCGCTGACCTGGCCCCCAGCCAGCGCCCGAGGAGGCGAAGGCCGCCAAGCCCTGCGTTTGGGCCTCGGAGCTTCGCCCTCGCCGGCTGAGGTCAAGTGCACAGTCCTCCCACACTACCGCTCGGGTCTCAAGCTTCCGACTGGGTAACTTCATCGCCGTGTTTGCATAGCATCCTTAGAGCTGCCTGTGGGAAGAAAAGTATCGGAAACTAGGCCTCCGTTAAGAGTCACGAAAGGTCAACAAAGCAGCAAATTCGGCCTACCGGAACTGGAGCCCTGGACCGGGGGACTCGAGGCCCACGTTCTTGCCACTGTGACATTAAAAACAAAGACCGCTGTTTCAAACGCAGCAGAGCTCAGACTGACCACCCCGGTCCCTGGAAGGACCCTGGGAGGACCGTGGGGAAGAGTGGACCCGCGGCCCGAGATGGCTGACACAGGCCGGAAGACATCCCTAGAAGATGCTCGCGGCCTCTCCTCCAGGCGGGATGACTGCGCCACCTTCGACCTGACCGCCGCCTCCTCCACTCGGCCCGCCCGCAGTCCAGCCCCCTGCAGACCCTGCTCCCAGCCCCCTTCCTACAGGGCCGTTCGCCGCCACCCAGGAGCTGTCGGCAGCTGCGCCGCCGGGGCCGGTGTGGGGTGGGGTGGGGAGCGCCGCAGCTCCCACCCAGGGACCCCGAGCTCCATCTCCGCGACTCGGGGCCAGCGCCTGGATCGCGCCTCGCTGCTCCGCGCCGGCTCCTGGCTTGCGGGAGCTGGGAGACTTTGAGGTTTCTCACGAGGTCCGTGATCACAGTCCCTGGCCTCAGCTGCCTGCACAGCCCCCCAGGAGAGGGAGAGGAGGAGGGCTGAAATGAGCTGCGGGGGGCTATATCAGTCCCAGATCCCTCGCCACCGGAGCTGTGCGTTTCCAGGAGTGCAGCCTCCATCAGGCAGGCACTCAGCACCCACCATGCTCTAGAGCGGAAGAGGCCTCCGTCTCTTTCACTCGCCCTCTTCTCAGTTCGGGGGACCAAGGTCCAGGGAGGTGAAGGAAATCAGGTTTCACAGCCCTCTGACTGCCCCCTCAGCTTCGCTCAGCTGCACACCAAGGCTTTTTGATAGGCCAACCCGGGTGCTTACTTACCAGGGCCCTATTCTAAAGTCAGAGCCCCAGCGCCCAGGAAAGGAGCAGCCCTAGGGGTGCAGCTGCTCTTGGAGGCGCCCGGAGAGGGAACAGTGTGGAAACCCTGGGCCCCTAGCCTCAGCACCGTCCCTTCTGAGCTAAGGAGTGTGGCAGGTGAACTGGTGGTCTGAAGGGGTTGGTGGTGTCTGATGTTATTATTATTAAGAGTTCAGAATTCTCCTAGGTTCTAACAACTGCATTCATTCTCAATAAATGGTTTCTTAATAATCATTTTAATTAGCAAAAAGGCTGTCTTATTAAAGCTAATTAAAGGCAATTTGGGAACCTTATTTTCATACAATCATAAAATTAGAGAAACAAGAGGCTGGAGAAAAGGGGAATGTCTCAGTCTTTCTGAAGAGGGGGCAGGGAGGAGCTGGCCAGGGAGACCCTAGCCCCAAGCCTGGCCTGCAGGACAGGAGAGCCCTGGGGGATGGGCAGGGACCTTCAGTCTTTCGGAGCCTCCTGATGTGCTGGGGGACAGCTTCTGGGAGCCAGCCTGTGTCCACGTTCTCCAGCTGGAGTCTCAGAGTCCCCTGACCCTCTCCCTCTGTCCCGTAATTGGCCAGTTTTCTCCTCTAGATATCTCTAAATGGGAATGAACTGCCATCACAGCCCTAACTTACCCCAGACCTCACTCTTTCTCAAAAACTCCCCATTTGTCCCTAGGCATTCCTTCCCATCCACTCTGTGGCTGACTGTCCAGAATCACCAGGCTACCGGTTTTCTCCCCTTCTCAGGCCTCTCAGTGCCCTCCAGATCTCAGCCCAGGCCGTTTGCCCAACCCCACCTTCTGCTCCAGCCACTTTGTCTCAGTATTCTCCCCTGCTGACCTGCGCCTTCTCAACTCGAAGCCAATCACCCCAGCTTCTCCCATAGCCTGGGGTAACCTTGCTCTGTATCCTCACATATGCAAAGAGTAACTTCCCTTCAAGGCCAATTCAGGTCCGCATTTTGTATGAAACCTTTCCAAGCTATTACAGGCTGGTCCATGATATATGAAATGTAACATTCCCTCCCCTACCTATAATGACTTTTCAACTAGAATCTTTTTAAATTATAAAGCAGGAATTAAACATGGGTTTTCGCATTAGTGACCTCAGTTACAATCCTGGCTTTCCATAAACTTGGGAAGTGGTTTATGGGCACATCCTCGCTATAAATATCTTGTGTCTAGAAGATGGCTTGACTTTCCTGAGCTCTGGTTTTCTCATGAGGATATGTGTGTATGTGTGTGCTAATTCACTTCATTCGTGTCCGACTCCTTGCGACCCTATGGACTTGAGCCCACCAGGCTGCTCTGTCCATGGGATTCTCCAGGCAAGAATACTGGAGTGGGTTGCCATGCCCTCCTCCAGCATGAGTAAATGAGGCTAATAGTAATACCTACACAATCACGTGTGTGTTAGTCATTCAATTGTGTACGACTCTTTGCGACCCCATGGACTATAGCCTGCCAGGCTCCTCTGTCCATGGCATTTTCCAGGCAAGGATACTGAAGTGGGTTGCCATTTCCTTCTCCAGGGGATCTTCCCAGCCAGGGATTGAACCTGGGTCTCCTGCATTGCAGTTGGATGCTTTAGCATCTGAGCTACTAGGGAAGTCTGTACCAGTCTGTGAGATAAGTAAATAGATAAGGATGTAAGTCATTTTACACAGTGTAGGCAAATGATGCTAATAGCTCTGTGATCATTGTCCTTCTTGATGTGGGACAAAATTCAGGGGGTACGAACAAGGGATTCCCTGGCTGCCTGAACTCCTGCCAGCCTCGTCTCTAGGGGTTTCAAGGCCTCAGAGCCTCCCTTTCATCCCTTCTCTCCAGGGTTCCTTCCAAACTTTGGAATAGGATTCTTCTCTGGGGACCACAGGGCGGCGGTTTGTGGGCACACAGTTACTACCAGTGTCTAGTGTCAGAACTCAGCACGAGAAAGACGCTGCAAGGTCTTCTCCTTGCTTTCTGGCTTTAAGTTGCTCAGCCACCATCTTCAGCAATCCTTTCTATAAATGAACTCATTATGACAGTTAAAAAGAGCTCTCCAGTAAATGCTACCGTAACACAGACAATTCTTGCCTGTGCTTGAAAATGTAGCTTGGGATATCTGCAGATTTTGCGCAGCAGACCTTGCACTTATGCTCATCTGTTGCTTAGGCTGTAGGACAGGGAGTGGCTGTGGATCAGCCAGAGCCTGCCCGGCTGTTCACCCCTGAGCATCCTTTCCGTGAAGTCTTAACCGTGGCAGAACTGACCACAGAGGACGGACAATGAGCAGATCACGGCATGCTAGCGTTTAGCCGCCTGTTCTCCAAATAATTGTCTAAGTAGGAACTCTGCCTTGATAATAACTATTATCCCCAGACCTTATGTTTATCAGTGTCTCCTTAACCAGAAGGAAGCGCGAACCTATGACACTCTGATTCTGATCAGCAGCACACTTTCAGCTACCGGGGTCTGTACTCAGAGCTGAAGCGGCACACAAATCAGCCAGCAGTCCGCTGCATATCAGACACACTGTATATTTTCTTCATCTCAGCCAAGAAAGGGACTCATTTCCCATCCCCGAGCATCAGTGGCTGTGTGAGCCCCACCACAGCTTCCGATGGGGCTGGGACTAGCCTGACATGGATGATTAAAGCCCTATGTTACACCGCAGTGGCTGTGCTTGCAAGGAGATGGAGGAAACCTCACAGGACCCCTGGGGCAGGACACAACACTGCTCCTCAGAAAATTCCCTTTAAAAAAGTTGTCATGAAATCCAATTAACCAGCTGGAAGGCCGGCATGGGCAGCCCTCCTCAGGGTTAATAAATAATAGAACATGCCCTGCATTGGAAGGGGTATCTCTCTTCTCTGAGCTCAAAGGCTGTGACAGGCCCTCCCAGCAGGAAGAAACGGGTACCACCCCTACCACCACCCCCTCCCCCAGTCCTTGAAACCCCAATGGGTCCAGCAGGGAGGGTTCCCTTAGACAGAGGCCCCAGCATCCCCGGGGTGGGGAGGGGGCATCGCCTTCCCCTCCTATACTATAAGCTGCAAGTTCATCAATCCAGCCCCAAGAGTGAGGGAATAAGGGCGCTCGTTTTGAGAGGATCCAGCAGAGGAACGGGTGTCCCGAGCTCTGGCTCTCGTTCAGGTTGGGCCCATTCTCCGTTCTGAGGAGGCTCCTAACCCCAGCTGAACTTCATAATGAGGCCTGTGAAGGGGCCACAGCAGGCTTTTCCTTGCTGGTCCCCTCTCCAAAGCCGACTGTCCTGGGCGGGGTCTTCACTTCACTTTTGCTGGAGAAACACTCTTCCATAGAAATATAATGCGAACCAGGTGCGTGATGTTAAATTTTCTAGTGACCACATTAGAAAAACTCTTTTTCAAAGAAATGGATGGCACTAATTTTAATGATATAGTTTATTTAACCCAACATGTACCAAACATTATCACTTCAACATGTGCTCTGACTCTGTAACCCTGTGGACTGTAGTCCACCAGGAGCCTCTTTCCATGGAGTTTTTCAGGCATGAATACTGGAGTGGGTTGCCATTTCCTTCTTCCTGACCCACGAATCCAACCCAGGTCCCCTGCATTGTAGGTGGATTCTTTACCACTAGCGCCACCTGGGAAGCCCTAAAGATGTAATCCATATAAAAATAATTAATGAGATATTGCATAATCTTTTCTGTTGTGTATCAAGTGTTTGAAGTCTGGTCCGTATTTTACACAACACATACCACTTGGGACAAGACACATTTCAGGTGCTCAATAGTCACATGTGTCTAGTGGCTACCAGCAGTTCAGTTCACTCAGTTGGGTCTGACTCTTTGTGACCCCATGGATTGCAGCATGCCAGGCCTCCCTGTCCTTCACCAACTCCCGGAGCTTAGTCAAACTCATGTCCATCAAGTCAGTGATGCCATCCAACCATCTCATCCTCTGTTGTCCCCTTCTCCTCCTGCCTTCAATGTTTCTTAGCATCAGGGTCTTTTCCAGTGAGTCAGTTCTTTGCATCAGGTGGCCAAAGTATTGGAGCTTCAGCTTCAGCATCAGTCCTTCCAATGAATATTCAGAACTTATCTCCTTTAGGATGGACTGGTTGGATCTCCTTGCAGTCCAAAGAATTCTCAAGGGTCTTCTCCAATATCACAGGTCAAAAGCATCAGTTCTTCTGGGCTCAGCTTTCTTTATAGTCCAACTCTCACAGCCATACATGACTACTGGAAAAACCATAGCTTTAATTAGACTGACCTTTGTTGGCAAAGTAATGTCTTTGCTTTTTAAATATGCTGTCTAGGTTTGTCATAGCTTTTCTTCCAAGGAGGAAGCATCTTTTAATTTCATGGCTGCAGTCACCATCTGCAGTGATTTTGGAGCCCAAGTCACCACCATATTGGACTGTAATGCTGTACCCTTGGGCCAAGGCCTAGCTGTGGGTCTAAGCCTGGATCCTGGTGATCCTTGATCATACAAGGAATTGTGAAGCTCCCACCTGGCTCACCATTACATCCCTTTTCCTCCCTGCTGTCCTGGCACCATATTCGTGCTTCCTGGGGACCTCCAGCCCCGCTCTTTAGTTCAAGGCCATAGAACCACAGAAAAGCATTGAAAGCTCTGCCACTCTCAGCAATTTCCAATGAAAACTCCCAGCACTGGAGGGTTGACATCTTGGGGTGGCCTGGCTCTGGTCCATTCCCTCCCCCTATCATCCCCGCTCCCCAGGCAGGGACATGTGGGCCATCCTAGCGTGAGTAGAGCCAGGACTGGGCAGGCAGGGGATGGGAAGGGGCTGCAGGCAGCCGTGTTCACAGGGTGGCAAGGGCCCCTGTCAGGAGCTGAGTGGTCTTTAATCCTCTGTGCTACCAGAGAGGCAGGATGTGGGTGGCAAGTAAAGTCTTGTCAGGGAAAATACTGGCAGGAAGGTAAGCCACATGCCCGAGTGACTGCCAACTCTACCACACCCCTCCTTTGAAGTCGTGCCTTGGTACCATGCAGGCCAGGTCAAGCCTGTGACAGACAGCCCTCCCTGGCTGAGTCTAACTGGGTAAGAATGTGTGCATCCTAACTCCTAATCAGGGCACATGTGCCTGTCTCTGCATCCCCGCCCTCACCACCCCGGCCTGTGAATATCCCAGGGGAATGAGTCCCGGGTTCAGATGTTCTGAGCCCCAAATTTCGACATGAAGTCTGAGAAATAGGAATGTGATGGAGAGGACCACAGGGCTGGGAGAGATGGCACTGTCCTCGCCAAGTCCGCCCTCCCTCCCGACTGCTCCTGCCACCTCGTGGAACAGAACTGGGAGGAACAGAACGGTGACTGTGCCCGTGGTCAATGTCTTGAGTGGAAGGACATGAGGGTTACAAGGAGAAGACAGCTTGGGTGGGAATGGTGTTCACGGGCCCAGACTGTCGAACGTGACGCAGCCTCGTTGAAGCCCCAGGAGTGGGGAGAGGACCAGCTGTCAGTAAGAGAACACAGGGAGGGTTCACCTCTCATACCAGGAATTCAGTGAGTTCTGGCTGGAGGTCACCACCAGCCCCTAGATGTTAGGAAAGGAAAAAGTAAGCCCGTTAATTGAGCTCTCACATTTATAAAACATTTTATGGTTTGTAAAACCTTTTACTTCAATTATGGTATAATTCTCCTAACAATCCTATAAGTTGCTAGGGCAGGTATTATTATCTTTACTTTACAGATAAGAAAACTGTGGCTCAGTAGAGCAAAAGACTCCTTCCAGGGGCAATGCCAAAGTAAACAGGCAGACAGGCCTTTCCAGCACTGAATTCTCCAAAATCATCACCCATGGAGATCTTAGAGCTGGGTTCTTGACATTTGAGGGGTTTAGCTTTTGGGGGGAATCTGGTTAAAAGTTTGAATCTCCTCACTGAAAAAAGTGGACTTTAAATGGTCCACAACCCCCTTGAAATTTTACAGAACATAGTTTATGTCTGTTATGGGGCAGGAGGGAGGAGAGGCAAGGAGAAATAGGATCAGGGTTTTAACAGAGTCTATGATGTCCAAAAGTTTAAGAATTAAAGAGCTATTCCAATGCCTTTATTTAGCAGATAAGGAAACTGAAGCTCAAAGAGGGCCAGTGAGGTAACGGGGATGACTCCACCTCGGGGCAGAGGTGGGACATCTGAGTCAGGCTGCTTTTTTCACTGTTCACCACGCTAATGAGGTATATGGGGACCTGAGCTGCTCATGGATCCAGGAAATCCCAGCTTGGGAAGCAAGACAAACACTAAGAATGGATGTGTCATCCCAGCTCTACCCTTGGCCGCTACGCACCTGGGACCAAAACTCTACCTCTCTGGACCTCTCATTTTCCCCTTCTGAACCACAGAGAGAAGGTTCAGGAAGCAGAACCATCCCTCTACTTTTTACTTCTGAGGATCTGTGTGAAGATACAAAAGCAGGAAATGTGATGGAGCTCCTAAGATGTGGAACAGCGGAGGGAAGGACAGAGGGAAGTGGATGTGGACCCCAGTTGAAGAGCCCAGCCCGGGCCCTGGATAAATGAGACGGGCTTGCTTTAGAGTCCCACTTCATTCCCTGGCTTCGCTGGTGGCTCAGACGGTAAAGAATCTGCCTGCAATGCAGGAGACCTAGGTTTGATCCCTGGGTTGGGAAGATCCCCTGGAGCAGAGAAAATGGCAACCCACTCCAGGATTCTTGCCTAGAGAATCCCATGGACAGAGGAGCCTGGCAGGGCTACAGTCCCTGGGGTCGCAAAGAGTTGGACACGACTGAGCAACGAATACCTTCATTCCCTGCAGCTAAGTTTGCCCCGGGATGAGCCCCTTTCCTCATACTGTGTAGCCACAGTCTCCTCAAACTTTGCCCCTGTATCATCTGAAATATCAGACTCCTTCTTTGTAAAATTAAAAAAAAAAACACCACTGAAATTTTCTCCATCTGGTTTAAGTATAATGAGATTTGTTATGGACATTGGGAGGACTGAAGAAATAGACTCCAGCTGAGTTTCTAGGACAACTCCCAGAGCCACGCTGCAGATCTGGAGGTCACAGGAGCCCCTGCCTGCAACCTGCAGTGGGCCTGCCGCAATCTGGTACCAGCAAAAAGGATGACCCCTGCTACATCCCGTCTTTAGGTAGCACTGTTCTCAAGAAAAAGTGCATCTGACTGGTGGAACTTAAATCCCTTACCTGCCTTCTCACAGCAAGGGAAACTGGAAAACAAGAGCAGTTTCATTTTGCTTTACTTCCCTTGGGAAGTTGGGGCGTGTACCCTGAAGAACTGTTAGAATATCGAGAGGCTGTCTCAAAGATTTGAGCAACCATGAATATCGTACATCTATGATAGTGCCCCTTGGGAAGCGGAGGACATAGTCCCAAGAGGTTTGCTACAAGAGTTAAGTTTTTTGAGGTCTCTCATTTTTATTTAAATATTTTTTGAAAATTCATGAAACTTCTGTATTGTATGTGTATATATCTCTATCTACCGATGCAGACATAAGTATACATGTATGTTGACAGAGCACACATATATACTCCTAAGTATACACACATACACTCCCCTCATAGCTCAGTTGGTAAAGAATCTGTCTGCAATGCAGGAGACCTGGGTTCGATTACTGGGTCGGGAAGATCCCCTGGAAAAGGAAATGGCAACCCATTCCAGTTGTTCTTGCCTGGAGAATCCCATGGACAGAGGAGTCTGGTGGGCTACAGTCCGTGGGGTTCAGTTCAGTCACTCAGTCGTGTCCGACTCCTTTCCGACCCCATGAACCACAGCACACCAGGCCTCCCTGTCCATCACCAACTCCTGGAGTCGACCCAAACTCATGTCCATTGACTCAGTGATGCCATCCAACATCTCTTCCTCTGTCGTCCCCTTCTCTTCCTGCCTTCAATCTTTCCCAACATCAGGGTCTTTTCAAATGAGTCAACTCTTCGCATCAGGTGGCCAAAATATTGGAGTTTCAGCTTCAACATCAGTCCTTCCAGTGAACATCCAGGACTGATCTCCTTTAGGATGGACTGGTTGGATCTCCTTGCAGTCCAAGGAACTCTCAATAGTCTTCTCCAACACCACAGTTCAAAAGCATCAATTCTTCTGCACTCAGCTTTCTTTATAGTCCAAATTTCACATCCATACATGACTACTGGAAAGAGTCAGACATGACTCAAGTGACTTAACACACATACACAGACACACAGTATATATCTATATATAATAATCGTGTTTCTGTAAAAATCGTCAGATAGAACTAAGGTGCTGAGGAGGATATTTGAAGCTAATCTTCTGGTTTTCTTAAAACCTCAACTGCCCACACACCTAGAGCCTTAAAGATTTTAGAAAGGGATGGTAGCAAAATATCCTGGTTTATCTAGAACAGGCCTGGTTCATGCTTGTGGGCCCAGCATAACCTTCAGTAACCGCCCTTCCCCTCCCCACAGCATCCCCATTTCGATGAGGAATGATAAGCCATCCTCTTCTTGGGGTACACCGGACAGATCTCTGGCCTCTAGGATGTCCTGACAGAGATGTCATTGCAGCCTGCCCTGGCGGTCCCAGCGGCTGGCTTTGAATCCCTTGGGGAAAACTTGTCAGTCGATTCGTCTCCATTCTCCTGCTGCCAGGTATTGGACCCCCAGGCCCTGCCTCACCACCCCGAAACAGTCTACTCGAGACCTCCGGGGATGTGGGCTTCTGATTCCCACTCCCTAAGAACTAAGGCTGCAGCTCACACTCAGCCTGTTGTTCTGTTGTCCTCGCCAAGCCATGGTCATTCAGCTGCTCAAAACTGCCTTTCTGTGGGAACCATCCCTAACCCCATCCCAATGTAAATGTAATTCCTTCAGCATGTCCTCACTTCGCGCAGAATTCACTAGAGCCTGTTTTCATGCTAATCTGATATGAGTTTCAAATGTGTTTCATTTGCTACAGTCCTGCATCCCAATCAGACTGGAGACTCGGTCAGGAGCTGTCTACTGGGAGATCCGTGCATTCAAGGATGGAATTTTTCCCGGTGAAACTGAGGTTCCCTGAGGGAAACAAACTGTTTCTCCTATCAGATGGGTGCTCCCAAAGACCCAAATGCTGTAATCTGGAAGATAAAGATTTCATCTCCTCCTGGTATAGCCTTCTATGTCCAAAGTTAGCTCCCAAGATTCCGGGGCAGTTATAAGCACAAAGCTCCTTCTGCTAACTCCTCACCCACTTGGGCTGGGTGCAGGGGTGAGTTTTGTCCCTGTGACTCCCGCTCAAAGCAGTTCTGATTTTTCCAGCCTGCCTGGGCCCCCGGGCAGCAGAGCGGACTCCTTGCTTAATGAAGCGCGTTCTCCATCTGTGGTCTGGCCCTCCTGGCAGCCCCAGCTGCCTGGGCCTGGCTTTGGGGAAAGCAGTGAAGAAGTCCCCTCATCCCCGGCCCCCCACCCCCCAAGTACACACCAGGGGATGCACTCCTTCACAAGCCAGCACCACCCCACCCATTTTAGGCTAATGAGATCCAGAGCCCACACCAGGGCTGCTCTGACTGGTTTGACCTATTTAATGAAAACAGCAGCTTCCAAAAATGGAGGCTCTGCTCCGAGGCTCTGCCCAGGGCCACAGAGACAGACTCGGGCGTCTCTGGCCAAGCTCGGACTTTGGCATTCCTTCTCAGCCCCTGACTTTCTTCTCTTCCCTCCCTCCTTCCCTCTTCTCTGTTTTCCAACATCTGTGTCCAGAAAGGAAGAAAAACCCTGTTTGGACTGGCTTCCTTCCATCTGTCATTTTTTTCCCCCCCTTTCAAACGTCTTGTCTAAAGCAGAGTCAGTTACATAAACATTCCACCTCTTTCCATAAATTGGCCGCAGTTTCTGAACAATAGAGTTACTGTGAAGGGGAAGAGAGAGCCCAAGGCCACACCCCACAAGGGCTGGTCCCCCAGCCAAAGAGAACCAGAGGCTTATTCTTTGAAAGAACCAAAGAGGAAATCCAGAATCTTCAGGCGAGAGCTCTTCTGTTGCGCTTGGAACCGTTTCTTCACCAAACCCCCTCTCGCCCTGCCCCTCCCTCTGCCATCCTTCCATCTCTTTAGCTACAAGCTGTTTGCGCGGCTGCCCGATTTCTGTTTTTTTCCTCAACGGCCTGACAGTGTGTGTCAGCGTGCGTCCCTGGCCTTGGGGCAGAGTGTGTGGATGATGGACTTGGTGGCGGTGTGTGCGTGTGTTTTCTGGCATGATTTTTGGAGGCACGCCCTGAAGATTTTGTTGCCTTTTTCTTTAAATAGAAACAGTTGGACCTCACTAATTCAGACCAGTTGGGGAACAGTCTGGAGGGGAAGAAAAAAAAAAGTCTGACTCTCACATAACACGTTGAAATGTAGGCCTTCTTGTTTCTCCCAAGTTCATTAAGTTACTGGAACTGGACTAGCCACACTGGCAGATACGGTCCCGCCAGACCTGCTTTGTGTATGGAGTTTGTTATCAGCATCCTCTTGCATACCTAATTAAATCTGAGGGTTGCTCAGGGTGTGAAAACACATTGTTTCGTAACAGGTCAAATATCTTCAACATGAGCAGCACTTCTCATTGGCTTAGGACACTGTCTTCTTAGCCAGGCTGTGTGCTCTTTAAGGACAAGTTCCGTATCTTATCCATTTGGTACTCGGGGCCTATTGCAGCTCCCACTATGTATGCAAATATGTATTGAATAGTGGATGGATGAATGGGTGGATGGAGGGGTAGACTGATAAGACAAATGAGGCAGCAATGGGGGTGTGGGGAAGGAACCTTAGTAGGAAGGTCCATAGGAAACTTACAGTGGCCTCACTGGATGTGTGGGAGAAGTAGCAGAGATCTACGTTCGAGTAGATCTGGGTCGTAGAGCAAGTAACTGAGAGTCTCCCCGTCAGCTCCTGCAGCAAGTGGCAGGAGATGGCGAAGGCAGAGATGGTTGGGGATGCAGCTGCGGCCGTGAGTGAATTCTGAGAGTTCAGGGGAAGCAGAGGTAAGGAAGGCTAGGATGGAAGGCAATGGGTGGGCGCAGTGTAATCACACGAATGGGATCTGTGATTACAGGGCAGGTCTGGGGCTGGAGGAAGACGTGGGTGGGCAAAGGTGAAAAGAGATTAGTCTGTTTTGCGTAAACAAAGTTCCCGGGATGCTGTATCACTTAAGATGCTTTTTGACTACAAGTAGCAGTTAAGCTCAGCAGGCTTACATCAGTGGTTCTCAACAGGGGATGATTTGATCCCCTAGGGAACATTTGGCACTGTTTGGAGATGTCTTTGGTTTTCACAGCTGGGATTGGGGCAGGGTGGGGGCTGCTACTAGGATCTAGAACGTGGAAGCCAGGGGTGCTGCTCAATATTCTACAATGTATAAGGATGGCCACCCACTGTGAAGGATTATGTGGCCCAAAATGTCAGTAGTGTCGCTGTTGAGAAACTCTGGCTTAAACCATTTATTGTCCCATGTCACAAGCAGTTCTAGGTCGGTTATTCTGTTCTCTCCATTCATAGGCTTTGCCTCTGCCATTTACGGGGCCTCTGGGTCACAAAAGCCTACAATGACTCCAACGTTACATCTTTACCCAAGAGCATCCTCCTGTCCCTTTTTAAAGCTCAGCTTCCCTTCTTGTCTCACAAGCCTTGTACCCCATGCTGACTCCTGTCCCAGTCCTTGGCAAGGGGATGCCCATGATTGGCTTTAAATTAATTGTGATTCGTCACCCCTATCCCCTCACACACACACTGGTGCTGGGGTCTGAAACCCAAAGGCAATTTATGTTTTAGAAAATATTGTGTCTTTCAGAGAGGAGAAAGTGTCCCAAATAGTTCATGATAAAATCTCCCTGGTTTACTGGGCTCCTAAAACTGAGAAGGGCGTCCCCGATAGCTCAGTTGGTAAAGAATCCACCTGCAATGCAGGAGACTCCAGTTCAATTCCTGGGTCGGGAAGGTCCCCTAGAGAAGGAATAGGTTACCCACTCCAGTATTCTTGGGCTTCCCTGGTGGCTCAGCTGGCAAAGAATCTGCCAGGCATTCGGGAGACCTGGGTTCAATCCCTGGGTTGGGAAGATCCCATGGAGAAGGGAAAGGCAACACTCACTCTCGTATTGTGGCCTGGAGAATTACACGGACTGTGTAGTCCATGGGGGTCACAGAGAGTCTGACACGACTGAGCAACTTTCACTTTCTAAAACTGAGAAATGTGCTCCTGGCCCTCAAGGCTGTAGCTTGCCACTCACCTATCCACTTTGTATCCTCCACTCCCTAAATCATTCATTCCATAGGCGGTAGATGTTACAGAATGCCTTCTCCCTGTGCTAGGGGTGAAACAGACATGGCTGTTGCTGGCCCAGAGCCTTTGCTCTTGTAGGGGAGATATTGATCAAATGATCTCACGGAGGATGTGCAATTACAGACAGAGATATGCTATGGTTTAAGAGTATCTGGAGCTGTGACAGCATTTGACAGAAGATCTTACAGGGAGGATGGGGGACAGTCACATCTGAAGAGTGAATAAAAATTGATTAGGTGAAAGATGGGGAACAGAGGAGATTTTCCTGGGAAGATGAGCACTTGTGCATGTCCCTCTGTCGGGAGGAACACAGCTCAGTCCTGGAACTGACGAATGTCAGTGGAGGGCAGAGCAGAGATCCAGGGGAGGAGGGACCAGATTTTGAGCGGTTAGGTAAGGGCTCGATCTCCTGTGGTCCTGTTGCATATGCTAAGTATTCTAGTCTTGATCTTAAGGACGCAGAAATGTCGTCTGAGTGCTCTACACAGAACCGCACTAATGGCAGTCTGAAGAATGAATTGGAGAGAATGAAGTGAGATTTGGGAAGATGGGGAACAGCAGGGCTGAAGCCAGGTGAGGAGTGTTGGTGGCTTGAGCCAGGCTGGTAGTGAGGGTGAAGAAAAGTTGTTAGATTAGGGAGATAGTAAAGAGAGAAAATGGACAGAATTTGTTGTGGATCGGGGGGGAGAAGAAAGGGTTACAGATGAGTTCTAAGTTTCTGGGTTGTGAAAATGGTAGGAAGGTGGAGTCGTTTACTGAGAAAGAAAACACTGGAAAAGGAGCAGACTTGTGGGAAAATTAGAGTTCAGCTCTGGACATGGTGAGATGGCAGTTCCCCTGAGACCTCCAAGTGGCGATGATGAGTAGGCATTTGGAATATGGCTCCAGAGATCAAAGGAGAAGACTGGGATGGAAATATAAGTGTAGGAGATATCAGCATACAGATGGTGTAGTGGCTGTCTATTGATGAGTAACAAATGACCTCAACTCTTAGTGACTTAGAACAACAACAGTCATTTATTATCTCTTATGGTTTGGGTCTGTTGGGACTTTGGACAGGGTACAGAGGGGATGACTTAACTCTGTTCTACAATGTCTGAGGTCTCAGCTGGAATTCTCCATGGCTGGGAGCTGGGAGCTGGAATTATCTGATGTTGATGTTGGCTCTTGGCTGAGACCTTAGCTTAGCTGTTGGCTGTAACACCCACATGTGGCTTCTCCATGTGGCCTGGGCTTCCTCACAAGGGGATGGATTGGTCCTAAAAGCAAAAATCCCAAGAGAGAGAGCCAGGTGGAAACTGTATCATTTACATGACGGAACCTTGGAAGTCACACATACTATCACTCCCACCATACTTCATTGCCCCAGGAAGGCATAAGCTGCTACCTGGATTCAAGGGGAGGGAACTCAGATCCCACTTTTTGGTGGAAGAGTGTCAGTTACACTGTAAGAAGAGTGTGTGGGATGGGGTAAATATAAAAATGTGCCTATCCTTGGACTATACGGTCTGTCACAGGTGAGAATTGAAGGCAATGAATAAGATGTCCCAAGGAAAGAGAATCTAGATGAGAAAAGAGCCTAGAATGGAGGCTTAGAGTCATCCCCCCCATGTCAGTGTGCAAGCGATGAGTCTTCAAGAGAGACAGAGAAAGAGCAGACAAGGAGGTAGGAGGAAAGCATGGCATCACAGAAGCCAATGGAAGACAGTTCATCCCCTCATGCATCAGACTCCATCAAGTATCTTCTATGCTAGCCTATTCTGGGTGCTGGGACTATAGTAGTGAATGCAGAATTCTCTGACTTCATGATGATTACATTCTAGGAGAGAAATATCCAGTTAATTGAGGACTGAAAATAATGTGCCTGGATGTAGTGACATGAAGGTCAATGGTGACTCTTTCGAATATGGTGTTATTTGGAAGCCAGATTGGGGAGGTGAAGATAGCTCCAGGCTTCTGGAGATAAGATGACTGCCACAGCACCCCAGCCTGGGCATAGCATCCTCCCTATAGCCTGTCCTGTTGTCAGTCTGGGTGTCTGTGTTGGCTCTTCACGCCCAGGGACTCAGAAGTTGGGAGGGGTTGAAGCCCCACTGAAACAGGAAAGGGAACTTGATGAATTTTTCCTGGGTTCCACACACTGTTGTTTGGGAGGGAACCAAGAGAACGTACTGCCTTCTGCAGCCCCTGCCGCCAAACCTTAGCCAACAGCTCTGTTTTCTTGCTTCCTGTCGCGGATTTTCCTCTGGATGGTCCTTGGGTATTGCCCAGCCCCATTCTGGACCCGCAGCCCAGACTCCAGCCCTGCTGGCTTCCTCTCAGGCTATGCCTGGCCATTCCTTTGTGATGTCTGGACTCCCTTCTTCCCTCCCTCCCTTCTTCCTTCTTTCTATCCCTCTCCCCATGAGGCCCAGTTCAATACTCCTTCTCTATGGAGAGGCACCTGCTCCAGCCTCCAGGGATCCCCTTACCCACTGCCCTGGAGCTTGGCCCTGCACCTGTGTGGTTCTGACCAGTCCATGACGTGTGTGTCCTATTTAGTCTCCCCAGACTAAATACATGCAACCTCCTTGAAAAAGGACTAGGATTGAGATGTTCCCTATGTCTTCACAGAGACCCTGAGCAGAGGTCAGCATTGAGCTAAGCAAATAACGGGGGACCGATATTTGTTGCGTCCATTGAATCAATCAGTGCGGGGGCCCCCCTGTGGCCTCCCACACTTGCCCAGAGTACACATCCTTTGAGCTTGTAACAGTAACTGAATCTAGGAAAGGGATCTGGGTGATTTTCCAGGAATCTGCTTCCAGAACTCCTGGGGAATAAGCAGCCGAAGAGACCCTTTTTATACTTATGAAGCTTCTATCTGGGAACAGGGAATGGAGTATATGGTTCCCCAATCCCCAAAAGCGTTCTTACATCAGGTAGGCAAAATACATGAACTCACAGCAGCAGCTGAGCAAGTCCATTTAGGTACAGTGAATAAATATGGAAGAAACATTTAGCTGAGGGAGGGTATTTTTTTCCCCAAGTGACATGTCTTAAAT